>NW_024039485.1:1692500-2339758 GCF_016077235.1 Cyprinodon tularosa | reverse complement strand
CTCTTAGAAGGCAGGCGAAGCCCGCCAATGGTGATTTCATCACTGCAATGGCTCTTAGCAGGCGGGCGGAGCCCGCCATTGGTGATTTTTTTCATCGCTGCAAGGGCTCCTAGCAGGCGGGCAGAGCCCGCCAACTGCGCTTTACCCACTGCGGTTCAATATGGACAAACCATATTACCCTTGTGCATCATACGCTGTGCACGTCTATTTCCCAGATTTCAGCACAAGTGGCACACAGCTCTCTTTGCCCATGACCTAGCCCTCTTTCCTTCCCTCAGCAGCCCTCAAAGGCGTAAGCAGTTGGTCTGGGGAGCCCCAATGTCACTTGCCAGGGCCGTATTGGCCCAGTTACCCAGACGGGCAGTAGGTGGCCCCCCTCAAAATTTCTTTAGAAATTTTCTAGTTATTATTTGTTCTTCTTATTTTTTTTATATAAAATGGTTTGGTTTAGGTAGAAGAGTGAAAATCTATGGAAATTTAACCAGAGTATCTCCCTCATGTGTTTGGCAAACAAAAAAATTGGACTTCTTAGGGTAGGGACACATTAGAAGACTTTCACTTAAAATAAAAATAAAAATCTAGATATTCACAGTACGTAAGATGCTTTCATGCCATTTCTAAAAGACTGGTGCTGTACAGTTTCAGAGAGGTGAAAACACACTACAAGACATGAATGTGCAACAAATGAAAAAAACGACTGCAAACACAACAAATGGACTAAAACACAAAAATATATATATTACATGCAAATATAAAACCCTGCAAGTTCTAAAAACAACTGCATGTTATAAAAACATTGGATAACAAGTTCTCCAGGCCACTAGGTGGAGGGAATCATCAACTCATATGGGACCTAACCCTTGGTAAAAACATCTGGTATGCTCAAGTGTTTAAAAAAGATTCAAAAGAAAACTTGCTTTTTTTTCTTCCTTTAAAACTTCCCCTAGTTGTCAGGAGCACTTCTATTACATGGAGCTTGTTTGGAGTTTTTCTTAACTTGTTGTTTTTTTTGTTACTTGCAGCAGTTTTCCTTCAAAAGTGTTTTCTCTGTTATTACCGGTATCTGTTATAGCATTTTTGTGTTTGCAGCTGATATTTTTTCGTATTTAAACATTCTCTTTTCTGCGGTTGTAGCATCTCTCATTTGCAAGTCTTTTAGTCAGAAAATCTATTTTTTCAACTTGCTGAAAAGTATGAAATTGCTGTGTATTTGCACCCCTTGGCCTACATAGACTGAAGGGTTTTTCAGACCAACTAAAGCCAACTTAAAGTATTAAACTGTTGTGGAAACCTCGCAAGGGCAACTGTTTGAAGGGACAAAGAAACTAGTGAGAGGCAATCAGATGGTAGTCTCAGAATTTAAAGAGATTGCATTTTTATGACAATTGCTTTTTATGACAAATGTTTGGAGGTCAAATAGCACTGCACCTTACTCCAAAAACAGCATACCTACAGTGAAGTTTTAAGGTGGGAACATCATGGTGTGGGACTGTTTTTCAGGATATGCTACTCGCAAACTTCAAATAACTAAAGGTAGGATGAATGAAAAAATGTACAGAGACATTGTTGATAATAAAATCTGCTGCCATCTACCAGGACAGTGAAGATGAAACATGGGTGGACATTTCAGCAAGACAATAACCCCAAACACACAGCCAAAGAAAATCTAAATTGGTTGCAGAGAAAGAAAATGAAGCTGCTATAATGGCCCAGCCAATCACCTGACTTGAATCCAGTGGAAAATCTATGGAAAGAACTAAAGATCAGAGTTCATAGAAGAGGACCCTGAAACCTTTAAGATTTGAAGACTGCGTGGAAGAATCGGCCAAAATCATTCTAGAGCGATGCATGCAACTAATTTCTCCATACAGGGGGCGTCTTAAAGCTGTCACTGCCAACAAATGGAATGAGTTTAGAACGTAGGACCCAGAATTCAGGGGAGACAAACAGTGGGAAGATTCAAAGCGTTTATTAAAACTAACGTTGTGCGGCTGGTTGTCTGCTGCGGCAGGCTCACTGGATTCTCTGCAGAAGTGGAGGCTCAGGTCAGTGACTTCAAAACTCAAACAGGAACAACAATTAGCACAAAAAGCCACCAACCTGGTGAAATTTCAGTGTGTCCAGAAGATGGAGTGAATTCCAGAGGAGCAGAACTTTGTAGTTTGTTCCTGAGCCGGGACTAAAGATCCAGAAGAGAAAAGGAGCAGCATCTTGCAGCAGCCAGAGTAGGCAGGGCAACAAATTGATCCAGGAGGGTTAATCCAAGCCGCGGTCAGAAGACCAAGGTCAAAATCAGGCAGAATCCACTAACAGCCCAGAAACACAGGACAGGCAAAACACAGCAGAACAGGGGTGGCCAAAACTCAGAAGTCCGTGGACAGAAACTGGAAACTGGTCAGGAACAGGCAGAACTAAACACAGGTAGCGCTAGAGTTAGCCTCACTAGAAGATAGAATAATCTGGCACCAGAGGCTGGGATAGGGAGGCTTAAATAGCAGCAGGAAAAGGTGGATAAAATGAGAAATAATGAGTGCAGGGTGGAGCAAAGCAGATGAGAGCAACAAGGAGGAAAACTCTAAAGCTTCCAAGACCATAACATCAAAAGATTTTGTACAAAGTATTAAATAAATTTCAGTAAGTGTGTTAATACTTTTTCCCTGTGCCATTCCACATAATTACACATAACTTGATTTGTGGATATCTATGGTTTAAATTTCTTTTTATGTGTGGATTGTATGGATTGTTACTAACATCTGGTGAAAATGTCATTTCAATAGCACCTCTACAGTAGAAATATATTTACAGAGAAGAATGGTGGCATGTTCAATAATTATTTCACCTGCTGTATTTGGAAATTATACTTTATTTTCCCGAAAAATTATAAAATTAGGGTTAAATGTGCGAACAAACCAAGAATAATGCTAAATAAATCAAGACCTATTAAGTTTATGTCAATAGTTTGTTTATTTCAAATGCTAAATCATTACTTCCATTACCGGTATTAAACACGCATACTGAACTCAAATATCCCAACTAAATCCATTTTAAATCTATTTTATTTTTTTGAGCACAAGTTGCAATACTGAAAGTGAGATTCTTATCTGGCATACCACCCAACATCAATCAAGGGGATAAAATGCTGCATGTAACTTCGATTTAGATATATATTTTTTTTTCCAACACACATCACGGTTAAATTCCTCATCTTTGCCTGTGTTTTTTGACAGCTTATCATTTTTCAAAAATGATGGAGGGTGTAAATCTTTGAAAATACCTTCACAGACCATGTTTGGACAGCTGTCTTTGATAATTATTTTCTTAATATAACCTCTATACCGCCTTCATACAGTACATTGTGTTACTGTACTCGTTTGAAGATAAGGGGAGACACTAAACAGTCCAGAATCTGCTACAATCCTGGATTAAATTCTCTCATCTATCAGAATCTATTTAATCTCTCTCTTTATCTCTTTAATGATACTGTATCTTTGACAAACAGCTGCGGCCTGCAAATATCACGCATCCAAGCAGCTCGTCCTTGGAGACGACACTGCCCATTATGAGGCTGAAATATGCCTAAAGAATTTCTCGCCTCATCACCTCAGTTGTGTTTCAAGTCAAGTGAAACAGCTGACAAGGTAGAAAAAGGCTGACATAAAAGTGTAATTCTGTTAGGATAAAACCTAATCAGAGGTGCAATCTAAAGTTCACATGTTTTTTTAAGAATAAAAACCAATAGTAAAAAAAGGAATGTAAGATAGACACTATGCAAGTAGCATATGTGTAATGAGCAGGTTGATGATTAGTTGAATTCCTGTGTGCAATCTGTGTACAATCATTTTCTCACATTTTCTTCAAATAGCCTCATTAATTTAGGATTAGGAGGAGCTATACTCACAAGAAACCATAATCAGTGATCAACTGATCAACTACTCTTGAGTCAACTGGTCTGTTACTACAGCAGCATGCAAAGTTTAATTAAGACCTAGTGTTAGTTTTGTTAACTTCTTCATGCATCATTTTTACAAAGAAAAACTGAATGCTCTAAGTGGTTTTGCCCTTCTGATTCTTCCATAGTTATCAACAAAGTATTATATTTCAGTTTGAGACATACTATTTAAAAAAAAAAAAAAAAGTCAATACTCCAATAGAGGCACAACAAAGTCTTACAAGGCCAGATAAAATTCTTGGTAGCAGAAGTGTTAGCCCTGTAAGATCATTATTAATTTGTTATAAAAAAGTTCCATTATGGTAATATTTGAGATTAACATACTGCAATTTCCATACTTTTATTTTCAGATATCAGAAAAGTCTAAGAGTGTCATTTTTTTTCCCAATAATTTAACTGATAAAGCCTGATTGCTAATTGACAGGCTTCAGTTTTTTGTTTTTTTTATAGTTTATGAATACACCATACCAAATGATACCAGGTGACGGTAACAACAATTTTCTAGTGCCCAGGAAACTTAATTAGCAATTTATGATTTTTAAAAGGAAGAGTAAATCAGAGTGACCCATAAAAGAAGTCTTGAAAAATTAAAGCCACTTACACTTATGAAAAAACAATGGATGACAAACACTTGAGAAACTCTTTTGCTCAATAAAAAGTTACCTAGATTAAACTAGTGTATCCTTCAAATTCCAGGCTTATCATCTTAATTGTAAAAAGGAAATTAATGCAGAAATGTCTCCAAAAGTGGGATAATGCAAATTATGGACATTATTGTTTTTCAAAAATAGTTAGAAAAAGATGTCATAGAACGTACAAAAGGAAAAACTGTGTATCTTAATGTTGATGTTCTGCTGAAGTGTTTAGCTAAGGGAGACTTTGACCCGAAGGAAAACCTGAAGGAAAACAAGCCTTTTAAACTTTGGTTGCTAGAAAGAACAATTAGAGTTTTTCTTTCATCCTGGATAAGATGATTAACTAAAGTTTAAAATTATGACCTTCCCCTTTTAGTTAAGATATAGCATTTTTCCTTTTGTATTTAGTCTGTTAAAACAAAAGCTACAATCTTTTGAAAAAGCTTATCTTGTCCGTAATTAATATTTTAATAAGTTTATGTAGAAAATTCTTTCCAATGTTTTTTAACATTTCCACAAAGAACTACAGTTAGTTTACTTTTCTCATTTAATAGCCTTGTTAAATTCAAAGTGGTCCAGAAATAATAATTCCATTTAAAAATGGTCTTGTTTGATTTTATTATTGTATACTTCTTGGCATTGGCAACAAAATGCTCCTTTTTGGAAACAAAACATACAAGTAACTTGACCCTGATAGGAAAGGAGAAAGTTCCAGTAATACCATATTTGTTGTCTATATAAGTCTTTTCTCTTTTAGTGACCATTACATTTTTTGTATTGGCCATTTTTTTTAATCTATCTAATTTAGATTGGAAAAAAAAAAATTGTTGGATAGTTCCAACAATTTAATAGAAAAATTTAATACAGTGCCTTGCAAAACTATTCAACGTCCTTGACCTTTTCAACCTTTTGCACATTTCAGGATTCAGACATAAAAATATAGAATTGCAATTCTTGATGAAGAGCTATTTTATCAATTATTTTAATTCTATAGTTTTCTGTTTGTCCTGAATCATATTAATGGTTATTATGAAAATTTGAGCTGGACTAGAGTTGGACAGTGTATATCCTGTACATGTTCAGATTATTTTAGATTCTAGGAGATAGAGTGCCTTACATAGCTCTGCTCCCTATTTTGAAGGTGATTATTTCAAAATATCTCAATATATTTTTCTTATATGTGCAAGATAAATATTTACTCTTTAATGCCTAGTAAAGCCTCATTCCATTTTTTGTCAGATTGGTGAGGTAGTTCCGCCCTAGGGCACAAAAAACTTTGGCCATAGACTGTGGTTAAAAGTTGTACATGTGCAGTAGCTCCTCTACAATACAAATGTATAGGAGAGCTCAGGGCGCAGCTCTGGTACACCCTGAGGTGACAGGAAGTGTATTTGCTCACCACCTTCTGCCACAGAGCAGACGTTTTGTTGGTGATTGACAGGTCGAGTCGCTGAAGTTGGAGATGCATCAGAGAGAGAGAGAGAGAGAGAGAGAGAAACTGCGCGGGTAACGTCCTTTTCATAGACCGGGTTTAGCTACAAGGCTTGGCTAACTGCATGTAGCGAGGCTTACACTTTGTTCTGCTTTCCCTGCCTCCATTGTCAAACCTCACGATCTGAGCCAGCATGGATAAAGACAGGTAGGATTGATTTAAAGCACATTTTAGAAAATGCAAATAAGAATGAACAATCTGGAATTCACATGGAAAATAATATAATATAGTGTACTTTTTCTAAGTGTTTGTTAATTTAAGTAGTTGCTCTTAAATAAACACATTCTTAGAAAATAAATAGTTTTTATATTTTATATATAAAAAAATATAAAGCTGACTAATAACTTCTCCGTTATTAAACTGGTACATTATTTTTTTTTTAGTTTTGTGACACAATATTGGACCATGCAAAACACAGATGTGCCTTCACAAAGCCTCAAAAGGGCAAGATATATGTACAAAAGGAAAAAACAAAATTGTACATCAAATTATGTTTTGTTTTTATAATGTTTTTTATAATGTTCTTTGTTGGTGGCATTCATATGCATATACTGGTGTGATAATTTGGTATATGTTTGGTTGTTTTGTGGTATATATCTATTTTTAATTTGTAATGCCCCTGAAGAAAACTCTACCAGTCGCCACTATTTGCAGCGCCACCTATTGCTGCCAGTACAGCTGCTAGTTGCTTACTTCTATCAGCTTTGGTCATTGAGAGACTGAAACTTTTGTCCATTCTTCCTGTAGCACAGGTCAAGCTCAATGAGGTTGGATGGAGAGCGTTCGCGAACAGCAGTTTTCAGTTCTTTCCAAAGATTCTCTATTGGGTTCAGGTCTGGAATTTAACTTAGCAATTCTAACACCTGGATATGCTTATTTGTGAACCATTCCATTGTACATTTTCTGTTATGTTTTGTATCATTGTCTTGTTGGCAGATAAATATCCGTCCCAGTCTCACATCGTTTGCAGACTCCAACAGGTTTTCTTCCAGAATGGTCTTGAATTTGGATCCATCCATCTTACCATCAATTTTATCCATCTTCCCTGTCCCTGCTGAAAAAAAGCAGGCCCAAACCATGATGCAATTTTGCATGCTCTTACGTTTTTTTTATTTGTTAAAAAGGTTTAAAATATCCAAAACATTTGTATCCACTTATTGCCAATTCTTCACAATTAAATTTATGTCTTTATTTTTGAAGCCTGAAATGAATTGTACCTGGTAAAAGGGGCCTGAATACTTTCACAAGACACTGTAGGCCTATATACTGCACATTACTAAAGTAGTCTAGAATTACAGACATTGCACAAACAAGTACTGTTGGTTTAAAGTAGTGCATAATTGTGAAGTGGAAAGAGAAGATAACATTTGTGTGTGTATTTTTCTTACAAACTTTCTTGAAACTCTGGAGACTATTTCACAAAGAAAAGTTCTTCACAAAGTGAAGAGGATCATGGAAAAAAAGTGAGGATCCTGTCCAGAAGATTTTTAAACAACAACAAAATGTCTTCAGTAAGAGGCTTTTTCAGATCTGGTGCAAGACAGACACCTACATCAACACCTACAGCAACTGGCTTGAAAAAGTAGGCAACTGGATATGATTTTTTTGTTTGTTTTGTTTTTAAGCGTCACGTACAGTTGCCTAGACTGAGTTTTTTCAAGCTTGACCATGGCCTGAATGACTGAGAATCTTCACTGATATGAGTTACTTCAACATTCAGTTTCCCTTTGGGATTAACAAAGTACTTTTGAATTAAATTACAGAGTAATAATAAATAAGAAATAGTAAAATACATAATCACACAAAACTCACATGTCATTTGTCATTCAAAACTGTACAATGTCATAAATGTTTTTTGATATATATATTAAAATATTCACATGTGCCTTCATATAAACTGAGCATTTCAGTGCTCATTACCTATCTAACTAGAATGCTATATTGTCTTAACAATACTTTTCACCTCTTACTTTGTCATTAAATGCCCATGTCCTTCTTACTTTGTCTGCATGGATAGAATTACTCTAGAATTACCATGTTTTCCACTCTCTTTTTAAGAACACAATATGCATTCTGCTGGTACTGATAAGACACAGCTGATCGTTGTGCATGCTATTTCTATTGACATGGAGATGTACTTATTGTCCTTTACAGTAATCTCTACGCTGTAGTTTTGGGTGCCATTCTATGTATTTTAATTATTCTAATTATGTTCCATTGTCTTAAACATTGTCATGCATTGTGATACCGAACAGCATACAGCTTGCTAGTAGAGATAACGACATTTTGCAGATGAATAATAAAAAAAAAAAAAACTGAATGTAGAATAAAAAAATCATAAACTGTCTTAACAATTTTCTTTAACAATGTTTTCACTTCAACCCATCCATCTCCAGTAAAACACAAAATAAAAGAAGCACATAAAAAATATTTTATCACGCACTGAATATAAACAAAGGTTTCTTCAATCTAGAAATAGTTTCTAACATTTTAAGAGTTCTCTGGAATGACTGTCTCGGTCAAAAAGAAAAACATGACATGAAGTGAAAAGCTTTATTGCTCTGCATAGACATTATCTAATAGTTACACATATAAGATATATATAACAAATAGAGCAGCCATTTTTAGATTGTGCAAAAGGGAAACATATTTAAGGTATTAGGCATGATACTGTAGATATGTGCAGTCACATGTCATTGTATAAAGGTGTGTACATTGCATTCAGTTTCATCAGGTGCAGTCTTTGTTTGGGAGATTGCTTAATAATAGAAGACCAGAAATTACGATGAAAATCGCAGAAAATCACCCAATGTATAATTTATTGAGCCTTCGTCTGCATGCTTTTGGTGCGACTGGGTGTTGCAGAATGTTGCTTTTATACTTGACTGAACCTTTTTGTTATATATTTAATCAATAGAATATAACTAGCAAGTTAGGAAAAGCTGTTGCTTAGGATTTCAGTTGAGTTATGGTTATTAAGCATTCAATATGATATTTATGTGGCAGAACGTTCGAAGTTTAAAAGTAATGTTTGCTTCATTAGAAGTAAAACATTTTAAAATGGAGGCTTAATACAGAATATTTATCTAAAGATCCTCTTTCTTTAAAAAAAAAATGAAGCATTATTTTTTTTTATCATATAGCCTACATGTAGATTTGAATCTGAATGTCTCATTAAAACGGCTGAAATAATACACACAGGGATTGTCATTAAGATGCAGAGCTTCTTGATAAAACCAGTTTTCCATCATTTTATGTCTTTATGCTGCCTATCAGGGCTACAACACGATAAATCCAAGCAAATACTCCTGGACCAACCATTCTCCTAACAATAGCTTAAGGGATCCCACTGCATGTCCAACCCACTGAAATGACACTTCCCAGGTTTGAGTTATGTGACAACTAAAAATCTGATAGCAACTAAGAAATACTGTGTTTTAAATTGTCCACTTCTGTAGATGAGATTCCAAATGATGCTGATCTAAAAACAGAGACACAACTGGTTAGTTTTGGTTGGCGACTTATATTACCAGAAATAAAAAAAATAAAAAAAAACCCAATCAGTGAACTTAGAAGGCTGTACTGTAGGTTGATAAAACAGAGGTACCTACTTTCTTGTAACACAAACAAAGCCAGCACACAGGAACCTGGCAGTTTCTTTAAAAAATTAGGGCTAGTTTTGTGAAAAGATTCTTTTTCTTTGACAACATTCATACATCAATATTATTAAAATACTTAAAAAGCTTTTTATATGGCTTACAAAGTCTTCAAGACTCATCTTAGTTGTTTCTTCAGCTTTATACAGACACATCAGCAATCAATTCCTGAAAACAGCTATTTAATTTACTGAGATTTTAGCGTATATGATGTTATCCCCAAATGTTCCACATCATTATTATTTACTACCTGCTCCATCTCAGTAGCTGAATCATAAAGCAAATACCATTCATCATAAAGCAGCAGGATAAGAAAACAAAGCATTATATTCACCAGATAGAAGTGATCTGCACTATTTTTGCAATAGGTCTCAGTTCCTGCAATTTAAATATTTACTTGTGCCTTTAACACAGAAATAACGGACTGTTGAGAAAGCAGTCTTAGTGTGGTGTTAAGTTTTGAAAATATGCACGAATGTTGAATACATTGATTAGTGTATAATTACATTAAACACTTATCTGTTACTATTTGGATTGTTTTTACACTCTGTCATAGTGTTAACTGATTACCACTCTGATTTTTACTTAAATCAATAAGTAGACAAATATACAAACTTTAAAAGTGTTGAATCTAATATTTGACTAACTAGGAGATGAATGAACACTTTCAAACTTGCTGTACATCTACTACAGCCTACAGGGTGTTTCAGAGCGCATATAGTAAGTAAAAAACTACACTTTACATTGCAACTTTCGCAGATGGAATCACAGATTAGAAATAAAGTAGAATTCAAATCTAATGTTGAAATAAAAAAAGAAAATAAGAACATTTAATAATAGCAAGATGGATGTAGCAAGTACACAGAAGCGCTGATGCAGGAGAATGTTTTTATATTTCAGGAAAATAGAAAGGTAATGGCAGTATTGGTTCCTTTAGTGGCACCACAACAGACAGGATGGTGAAGTTCATCATGTACTATTAACAAACTTTTTTTTTTTTTTTGTCAGATAATGGATAAAGCTCTTACCTGTGTATAAGGGGTTAATGATCCGGTATGCCATGATGATGGACTATCTACCCCACTGATGACATGTTTTCAAGGTAATCCTCTTCCAACAATACTCTCAGTTTGGGTCAGCGGTTCATCCCAGAAACCATTTAAAGACCAGAATGGTTCCTACTGTCCCTCACTGAGATGATGAAGGGTTTTCCAGAACAGAAAAAAGGAAGTTCTTTCAATATTTTCTCTAAGTTTCACACCCTATACTTACATATTTAGTCTGAAATCATAAAGCTGTTTTAAGAAACACGATTTGTCTGCCTCCTGAACCATTCCTTTCATGGAATGATCATACAGGGTATTGGTATTTGGTTCTGGTCCTTAAGGTCTCTGAATAGGGTGTGTAACATTGGTTGGGCTGAAAATGGCACATTTGCTGTTCTTTGAGTCCTAATGCAAGCCTGGTTCAGAGCCCCAGAATGAAACGACAGGCTTTCTTCCTTTTATGGTATGCTCATGAATATTTATATGAGCTGTGCACTGATTGGTTTGTTTACAACGACGAACCTGCATGGCAAAGACGCATCATAAGGCAACATCCCCAAATCAATTCGGTGCTTCGTTTGAATTCGCCTGTTTTATGGTGGAAATTTAGAATTGTAAGATTTGCAGATGTGGCGAGACTAGATTGAAATCGGGAAATTATAAATTTCTGAACCCAAATAAAATTGCTCCACAACGCCACCTTGTGAATTTCACCCAAGGAATATTACTCCCCTTTTGATAGGACACACAAGTTCGCTCATGCGTGGATTAAGACATCTGAGACAATTTTAAAATGTACAAACAGCTTTTTATTAGAGGCTTCTTAAAATATTCTTTTTAAAACCAATTCTTTATAACACTAAAGAGAAAAAAAGAAAAGTAACTACAGTAGCTGAGGTTACCGGCGGAAGGGGGCCACCATAGGACGGTATCCACCCAAACACAGAAAACAAAACCCCTGTAAAGCACCAGACGCAGTGAGAAGACCCAAACTCAGGAATCACGGCACACAAAAAAAAGAAGACACCGTCACCACACCAACACCGCCGCCGGGCCTCAGCACTGTCAGCAGAGAGAGAAAAAAACAATTAATAAAGACAACAATCCAAAATGTACAACAAAAAGAAAACAATATCAGCCTAAATGTATAAATAGTTATACCACACCAAAAGGCTGGGACAAAAATAAAGAAAAACAAATTAAAATATCCGAATCCGGTGCGACCCTCTGGCCACGCAACAACAGGAGGTGAACTGAGCGCGCCGGTGCCGCACGCCACTGCCGCACGTCAAACACCACTTCAATTAGGGCGTGTAGCCGCCACCACAATCCGAGGTTGATGATGCGCAGAATTTCGGAATATCAACAGAGCAGCAATGGTAATATGGGGAGACCTGTAAAAGTTAATTAGTCACTATTTAACAAAACTGCAACAAATTGGCGCTAACAATGAGCGTTACTTCTTACCTCCCAATCCAGACAAACTCATGTATGCGCACACACACACACAAGCCGACGACGAGGAGGAGAGCCGCACAGTAGCGTTTTGCCTATGATCACACCTGATTTAGATCTTCTGTGAACAAGCAGCAATAGTGCAAAGAGAGGGGAGACCTACCACCAAGATCAGAGCAGCATGCACCTGATGCTATGCCTTTCGACTGTCAGTCCCTGAGACGCGAGTCACAGCCAAAGCTTGAGGAAGACATGTGTGTCCGATTGGGCGCAGCGGTTTCTTATATACCACGCCCACTTTGCCCAACCAGAACCTCGCACCTGAAAGCTATTTGTATAGCAATACATATATTTCTATACCACTACATTCTACCCCCCCTTCTTGCATCGTCGACCCGACGATGGCTGATTCAAAACTAATAAAATCAGTTCCAAGGTTTAAACAACGCTATCGGCGTATTCCGCCTTCAGATTATGAGGTGGTGAAGGACCATATAAATCAGTTGCTTGCTTCACAGATCATTAGAGAAAGTAGCAGCCCATATGCATCTCCCATAGTCTTAGTGAGGAAGAAAGATGGGAGTATTCGTATGTGTGTTGACTATAGAAGACTAAATAGTAAGACTCGGAAAGACTCTTTCCCCCTTCCACGAATAGAAGAATCGTTGGATGCCTTGTCTGTTGCATGCTGGTTTTCTACCCTCGATCTCGCTAGCGGATATAATCAGGTTCCAGTTGCGGAGGCAGACCGTCCAAAAACTGCCTTCTGTACTCCCTTTGGGCTGTTTGAATGGAACCGAATGCCTTTCGGGCTCTGTAATGCGCCTAGCACTTTCCAACGGCTAATGCAGCGGATTTTTGGGGACCAACAGTACCAGTCTGTCCTGTTATATCTTGATGACATTGTTGTTTTCTCTTCAAGTGTGGATCAACATCTAGAGCGCTTGAAAGTGGTGCTGGGCCGACTTCAACAACAGGGGCTTAAAGCAAAGCTCAGTAAATGTTCCTTCTTTCAAAAAGAGGTACGTTATTTGGGACATGTGATCTCTGGTGAGGGGGTTGCTACAGATCCTAGTAAAACTGAAGTTATAGCCAATTGGCCAACTCCCACTAAGGCCTCAGAACTTCGGTCATTCCTTGGTTTTGCCAGTTATTACCGTCGTTTTGTGGAAGGTTTCGCAAAATTGGCAGCTCCATTGCATAAAGCGGTGGCTCAGTGTGGTGGTTAACGGTAAGAAACCTGATCGTGGACTTGTTGCATGCTGGACTGATGAATGTCAAAAGAGCTTTGAAGCCTTGAAGGCTAAGCTAACAACAACGCCAGTGCTAGCCTATGCAGATTTCACTCAACCATTTATCTTGGAGGTTGATGCCAGCCATGGTGGCCTGGGAGCAGTCCTCTCGCAAATGCAGGCAGGCAAAGTGAGACCGATTGCTTATGCTAGTCGAGGCTTGAGACCCACAGAGCGAAATATGGCAAATTACAGCTCCATGAAGCTTGAGTTTCTGGCCCTCAAGTGGGCCATGACTGACAAGTTTAGAGAGTATCTGTTGGGAAACAAATGTATTGTATATACTGATAACAACCCTCTCAGCCATTTGTCCACTGCTAAATTGGCTGCCACTGAACAGCGGTGGGCTGCTCAGCTAGCCTCTTTTGATTTTGAGATAAAGTATCGGTCAGGGCGGTGTAATACCAATGCTGATGCACTTTCTCGTCAGCATTCACCTGATCCGCCAGATGTGAAAGCAATGCTCCTAGGTACAGCTTTGCCTAAAGCATTGCAGGATGCTTTGGGGTTTGAAAAGGTTGAGGCAACCCAGGCAGTTGTTGCAGTTTTGCCGCAGCATACTACGGCTGAACTTTGTGCTTTGCAGCATGCTGATCCATTTTTACAGGACTTGCTGGTGCGTTTTGCCTATGATCACACCTGATTTAGATCTTCTGTGAACAAGCAGCAATAGTGCAAAGAGAGGGGAGACCTACCACCAAGATCAGAGCAGCACGCACCTGATGCTATGCCTTTCGACTGTCAGTCCCTGAGACGCGAGTCACAGCCAAAGCTTGAGGAAGACATGTGTGTCCGATTGGGCGCAGCGGTTTCTTATATACCACGCCCACTTTGCCCAACCGGAACCTCGCACCTGAAAGCTATTTGTATAGCAATACATATATTTCTATACCACTACACAGAGAAAGGAGGTGTAGATGGGGTTTGAACTTCTCTGTATGTCCGTTTCACCGACTGAACTATTGTTATTCATCTGTAACAATGTAAACTCGGTTTTGCATTCTATTACTACTTTAAAGATTTTATTGAGACTAGAAGTACTGCATCTAATTTCTGTGTAATCTTCCACTTGTACTTTATAAATTTATAAAATGATATGCATCCACATTTTAATTTTGTTTCTCTTTTCAAATAACATTTACTTTAGTTTGGTTAAGTTTAACCCAAACATTAAAACTGATCACTTTTAAAAGAGCAAATGTCAAATTTATCCAAGAATGTTAACTCTGTTAGTCCATTGCTTAAATTTTTATAATGTAATAAACATAATTACTAATGTAATAAGTAAAATTACTGTTAGGCATTAAAGTAATTCAAAGAAAAACATATATCTATAAACATCTATAGACATCTAAATAAACAGCTTTTAACATTTAACATTCAATTATATTCTTGCTGGATCCTGTCAGTATGCAAATGACTGTGTTAAAAATTTCCATTGGGTAAAAATTGACCTCAGTTATATGGATACAGATGGAGAAGTGGTGGCAAGTGAGAAATGTAATTTAGATTTACAGCAGTTTCTCTTTATTCCATTGAGTGCATGTGTGGGAGGAAGAGACAGAAACGGACTGAAAAAAAGTACAAAAGAAAAGCATATTTTTATGGCATGTGTGGGTTAATTACTGCATGACCGTGCTGAGAGCAGTGAACTCTGACTTGGGTCTGGGATGGGCTTCTCTGATTGGCTGAAAAAACCGAACATGTATAATTAGTGGGAATCGGCTTGCTGGTGACCTTTGTTTTCAGCAGAATATATTTGAGAAATGTTTGTAGAATGAAACACAAGATAGAAACTATTGTAGTACTCCAAATATTTCCTTTTTTTAGTTTCCTTCGTATTTCATCCTTAAAGTGGCATTGCTTTCTAAGCTTTCCAATAGATTGTATTGAAAGAGAATAAACAACAGCTCAAACATCTGCAAATGTTTGTCATGATCTAAATGGGAAAATGAGCTTATTTGATTGCTTATAAAATGTTTAACAGCTTTTAGAGCACAACTATCTTGTGTCCAAATGTTTGAGTGATACTGACCTCTGAACATTACAAAACCTATGTGCTTTACTGCAGTTAATTACAGTTCGTGTTTTTTCATATGCATGATTATGTTTCACCCGGAATATGTTGTCTACTGTGGATAAACTTTACATGTATCATAACTGAGGATCTAAAATGTATTTCTATGTATAAATTTGCTTTGTGTGGTTCTATTTGCACCATTTTCAAACTTTTACCACAATAGACTACAAATAATGGTGTAGGACCTCAATCTGTAAGGGACTGGCAACCTGTCCAGGGTTTAAAACCATTTTTGCACCGTTGGAAATAGGCTTAAGTCCCATGTGACCCATCACACAAAACAAAAATTAAAATTCAGTGGATGGATTGGCAAGTGGTTGGTAGAATCACGTAAAAAGGGTCAGTAGATAATCCACTGTGGGGTCATGTATGTCTGAAGGCACAGGACTCTATGATGTTAAAAACCTGAGAAGTTGGATGGATAAAAACAGCTCACATACTGGGACAACTGATAACAGGGTGGAAGAAGATTGGTTCATTAACTTACATATGAATAACAGCTAGGAGAGGATTGCTGTATGAACCATTTGATTCCAGAAGACATTTCTGCCTGTCAGCGGCGTAGGAAGCGGGGGGGACGGGGGGGACATGTCCCCCCCAATATAAAAGCCAGGTGGATATGTCCCCCCCAAAAATTTGTACCGCAAAATATTATTTTGACATTTTTTTAACTAGCGTGCTTTTATTTTGAAGGCGCAGCATAGCGTTACGTCACTGTACTCCCCCTCCCCTCTCTGAACTGCTGTGTGTTTGAGCACTCAGAAGGGAGGGAAACGGCCACAGAAGTCAGAAACTTGTGAATGAGGTAAAATGGTCTGTTGGGAATGCTGCTATGAATATTGCCTATTTATAACGTCTTGTCAGTTCACTTTCATATATAGAAACTGAATCTTTTTGGTTTAGTCATCTTAGTCTTGTACGGAAGAGGATTAGGGCCACTGAAAAAAAAAAAGGTTAACTGATTTTTACATTTTTTTTTAGTTTAACATGGGTAAAAAAAGTCAGAATTCTGACTTTTTTCTTCTGAATTTTTTTCTCAGAAATCTGACAGATGATTAATATTTCTAATCAATTTACAGTGTTTTTTTTTTTTTTTTTGGGGGGGGGGGGGTGGGGGGGGTACTATACAGATATATAAAAACAAGGTCTAACTAAAAAATAACCAGAATATATGTTTAGAGTAAAGATTGACTACTTGTGTTTACACAAGCACACAATTTCAAATCTGCTGAGCTTGCTGTGCAAGAAAATGTAAAATATACAAAAAAACAAAAAAAAAACAGGTTATGACTCATTCAAAAGAAATATAACAGGAAGTACTGATAAAACAAACTAAATGTTAAATAATGTAGATATTGGTTTAAAAAAAATCTTCAGATTTGGAAATTTGGAATACATAATTTTGAAATTAATCAACAAATCTGGTTAAAAAAAATAAATAAATAAAATAAAAGTTGCACTTTTTTACTTGAGGAATTTGTTGAATAACTTCATAATTATGAGTTTAACTAGTTGGAGGTAATGCTACACTTCTCTGCTTCCTGTCCTGCTCATAAAAGGTAAACATTATAAACCCACCATTCATTTTCTACACTATTTGGAAAACACAACACAAATGTAATATAACAAAAGTATGTTTAACAACAAACATGTTAGCATCAAGCCATAGCCATGTCTCTTTTAGAGACTAGCTCTCTTGTTTTAATGACCTTCTGCTCCTCCATTAATGAGGGGACCCCTCGGGCACGTAAAAATTGCCTAATTCTGTCATTTTCCACCAATGTGTCACTGGCCCTCTCAAACAACTCACATCTTTGTCAGTGAAGCTGAGTGCTCTCACATCTCTGCCTTCATGGTGCCCATCTACATTAAGATCAAACATTCTGAGAAAAAAAGTCAGAATTCTGACTTTTTTCCCATATTAAACTGAAATAAAATTTAAAAATCACTTAACTTTTTTTTTCCAATGGCCCTATCCTCTTCCGTAGTCTTGGGCTGATCACTCATCCAATATTTAACTGCTTACTTTCTCTAGACGTTTGCCACGCTAGCCAAAATGTTTTTTTTTTTTTTTTTATACAGTATATCTCATTTCAGTACAATGCCACCACCAACTAAAAGGCTGAAACAGCAGTAGGACTTACTCAGATTTTTTAAAAAGAGAAACGTCAGTGTGAGTAACAGTCACCTAACACAACTTGTGTTGAAATTAGCCCGGTCTGGGCGTGCGTTTTACGAGGATTTTTTATTTTTTGCATGGTTTTGATTCCCCGAAATGGACAGATGTTATACCTGCCGTGCTCCTGATCGTTAGTTAAAACCAAAGGGAGAATTAATTTTAATTCTTAGCAGCGGCGGTCGCATTGGTTGTGCAACCACTAATTAACCAACTAATTAACTTCTGCACCTTTATTTCCTCAAATAAACTGCTGGCTCCTCTTTTTAGACTATAAACAGATTAACACAACATTGACAACTATAGTTTTCTCTGTTCTGTACTGCAAACTGGAATTAAAGACGCCATTTCTACCAAAGGTCTTGACAGACTGGCGACCTGTCTAGGGTGTATCCCGCACCAGCACCTCCCGACCCCACTAAGGGACAGGGTGTTCAGAAAATGGAAGGATAGATGGATTTCTACCAAAGATTTAGAATGCGTTTGTGAACCAGATGCTTCAAAGCGCCCTGTCCATAATTCTTCAACACACTGTCAGCTCCCTCTGTCAGTCAACCTATATAAATTCATTTTTGACCATTATTGCAAGTTTGACAAAATAAAACATATCAAACTTTGCACTTGTGTGGCCTACTGAACTGTTTTTAATCCAACTGAAATATTTGATTTTCTAGTGTGATGCAGACACTAAATATGCCAAGGGCTGAAGCCCTTGAAAGACATCTCCCTTTGCTTTATAAAAGACTCCAGTCATTTTGTTTGGTGATATGCTCACATCTTATGAACAAATGCATTATGTAAATTTTAGATGCATTATTTTTGCAAGACACATTTATAAAGGAATAAAGTAAAAGATTAAATAGCCTTTTTTTAAAGTAGCGTACTTAAGACATGTTTCTGTTGAATATTTACGAATCTCAGATTTCCGACATGTGTCCCCCCCAATTGTAAACATATTCCTACGTCCTTGCTGCCTGTACAGTGGCAGAGGACGCAACAAAGTTGTTTGACATAAAATCAAGTTAAGCCATTGACTCCAAACATTATGGCCTTTACTCTGCAGAAGGTTTGCATATCTTAAAGGAGGTGCAGACGTGTTTGGACATGCAGAGCAGATCTTTAAATAAGATGCAGTGTAATCCACATTTGCAATTGAGCATTTTTTGTGTGTGCCTGTGCCTTCATCAGTATGTGGATCATATTCTAATGACCAGATCTTGCAAATTCATGGATGGAGCAGTAGAACCAAATATGGAGAAGCAGTATTTAGTTCCTATGCTCCACTTATCTGGAACAAACTCCCAGAAGACTGTATAAGTGCTGAAAACCTGAGTTCTTTTAAGTAAAATTTAAAAATCAATTTGTTTAGAACTGCCTTTGACTGTTGAAGTTGAACTGATAACAGGTGTTATTAGTTTAAGGTTGGGGTCCGACTGTTGTATTTGTCTTACTCATGTTTCTATCTTTACCTTATTTTATTCTGCTTTTATTTTTGTTCATTTTTATTATCTAATTCGTACAAAGCAGGTTGAAATGTCTATATACTGAATTGTGCTATACAAATAAACTTGACTTGCCAAAATATATACAACACCTCTTGTAATATGATTTCTATAAAAGAAACTCAGTTGCAGAGGCAGTTATTGTGTCTTTAGTACTTTTGAAAGACTGTTGCAAACTGACGAGCAAAAAACAGGCATTGGTACGAAGGAAGTTGTTTAAATATTATCTAGTATTATCTAGCATTATTATTATTATTTTAATAACCATCATTATAATTTTTATCTGCATGGCTTTGAACCTCATCTTTCTTTTACAATCGTTCTCAAACTGTCAGAAGAAAACCCAATCTAACCCAATTAATGGGCAGAACCAAAGCAATTTGCATGTCCTAATATTTGCACAGCAATATTTGTAGATCAGCTGCAACTCATCCTATTAATGCACGTACTGAAAAAAATAAGTTTATTTTAGGGCCTCTCATATGGAATTTTTGAGGATCAGGCCCTACATGATTTGTTAGTGTAGACAGTATGATCCCTTGTAAATTTATTTTTATTATTTCACATATTTGTTAGTAGCTCAATCTGTTGTGTATTAGCTATTCTTGAATTTAAAAGCTGAAAACTGAAGAAATAAATTTTCACATAAATTTTGAAATAGTTCTAGTTCAAATTTCTTTCAACTTGTTAATTTTGACTAACATGTATTTGTGTTTTAATTATTTGTACCCTTAAAATTTCTCAAAGTATAAAACACTTTTAAATTGACTAGGAATGTCTCAATTCCTTACTGATATCATAAACTGCTCTGATAAAAGCCAAAACACTAATAGCAGAATATGTTGGCTTGCATTTAAATCCCCTACTGTATATAAGCAAGCTGATAAAAGTCTTAAATTTTCTATTTAAAGAACAAATTGTAGGCTACATTTTTGACAAAATGCTGAATAATTGTCTAATGGATGATATTTGAAAGTATATTTAGTATTTAAAATGCTTGGGCTCCATAACGAAGTGAATTGAACAAGAAGTGTAATTTTTTAGCAATGTCTTGAAAACCTGCTTAATTTTTTAAGAAGTAGCATCATTTGACGTCACATGGACAAGTCATTGCTATTTCAGCTCTGTATGGAGAGCAGGTAGTTAAAGTAAAACTGATGTGTAATTGAGTTTTGTAGAAGTTTGAAATTGCATTTATTGATCATAAACATTGTCAAATATTGCATTTTAGGGAGCTGCAAAAACTCTGCTGAATGAAACTGAAATAAATGAAAGTTGTTCGCTCGGAGGGACTGAGATGCTACCAGTATTCCAGCCCCAATAAAATTATTACTGGAGCCGAGGCACAGTAAACATGAGAGCCCACACACACTTGCTAGTGGCTGTCTGATTGGGAACTGTGAATGGGATCAATATGAATCCTGGAAAAACTTTAAATAAAGGGGGAAAAAAATATATCTGTTCTCTCTGGCGGTGCAGTGTGCACATGCACAAAAGGTAGCCAACATTGCTCCACCAGCAGCTGGTGTTTCCTGCAGCTTACCAGCCCAGGTTTGGCGCTTTGATCTGTTTTCATGTTCTTAAAACAGATCACTGGGCTATATCTTTCAGAATGATGTCTGTGGATTAGAAACATGGCAGGATCCTGTTGGACTTAACTATCCTGGTGAAATTGCCTCCACCAGCTCCACTGATTGCTCTCACACCACAGCTCAATCTGTATTCTTTGGCCATTAATTCTCCTTCCAGTTTCTCTCTGCTCTCCTGGGTGTAGACTCATAATTAAAAGGTTGTGTTCTATCATACGTGTTGTTGTACTATTTAAAGCCTCTTTGTCGTCTGAGTTAGCACAGTTTGGTTTCCGTTGTTTACTGCTTTAAAGCTAAGCTGACCCCTTCACATTGCATCACTTAAAATGCCCCGTTTGCAGGTAAAATTTTCACACAAAAAACTACTTCATATATAAAAACATTTTGATTCAAAAACTGATTCCTCACACATTTTTCTAAACACAATTCAATTTCAATTCTTTTTATATATATATATATTGATATAGCACCCATTCACAACACGTCATCTCAAAGCAGTTTACAGTTCACCAGATTATACAGTCAATTGATTCAAAGTTTTCTATCTAAGGAAAACCAGTTGATTGCATCGACTCATTGACTCGAAAGCAATCCCTCACACTGTCACATGCTTGTAGCAACAGTGGAGAGGAAAAACTCCCTTTTAATAGGAAGAAACCTCTAGCGGAACCAGGCTCAGCGTGAGCAGCCATCTGCCGAGGCCGACTGGGGTTCAAGTAGACAGAAGCACACAAGGAGACAGATGTAAAGTGAGGCTATAACTTGCAATCTGCTCTTTAAGTGATATCACTTCATTAAGCCTAGATTTCACTCTACAAAATGAGTACTAAGAGCCCGATCCTCATGATATGGGACGCTCATTTGTGAGCGAACTGGCAAACACTCTGGCACTGGAGTGAAGCCCTCCGCCTCCTTAAGTACAGATCTCCTGATGAGCAGATGAGAGACAGATGGTGCGGTCGGCTCATGCTCCAGGAGATCTCGTGCGCCCTCTGGTGAAGAAAGTGGACAAACCTCCAGATCCCAACAATACTTCTTATCCTTCCTTATTATGGAAACAAACTGAAAAAATGCAAAAGTGCTAAATCCCTAAATTGCATTAAATTAAGATTTAAAACTTACTTTTTGAGAATTACCTTGCTATTTAAACATTATTAGATAAGTTTGCAGTACAACTTTTTAATATTTTTCATCAATCATTTTATCCTTTATGTTTTATGATCATCTTAATCATCCATTGTTATTCTCTTTAATAATTCATTTTCATTAACTATTTATTTACCTTTATGTCACTACAATGTACCATGTGTTTGTGCACTTTGAATTGTCTAGATACTAAAATGTGCTACATAAACTTACCTTCAAAAGATAGAATTTTGGCAAGATATTTTCCCACTTAATCTTATTATGATGATTAAACATGTACACCAACACGACAATGAAATAAAGCTGCACCTATTTCTAAAATGAATCCATCGCCACTGGAATGGATACCAGATTGCTACTTTGGAAGATGCCACTTACTCCAATGGTGTGTTCAAATGACGCATACAAAGCCAGACATTTTTATAAGCAAGCAAACTCCTTTTATATATAGGACCTTGTTATGGTTTCTCCTTTTGGGACTTTGAGTTTTGAATTTTCAGTTATTAGTAATTCTGTTATGGTTGCTCTTTGATTTATTTTCATATTATAAGCAGTCTTAAGTTACTCTCTGTTGCCCCCTTGCGCCTGTCTCCTTTCCCCTAGCACCCTTCTAGTCTCTTCCATCCACACCTGCTCCATATCAGTTGATTACCTCAGTCTTTGTTCTGTCTTCCATCTTCCGTGCTGTTTCCTTGTTTTTTGTTGCTTCCTCGTCTCTGGTTCCCCACGAGTTTTCCCTGATGTTTGCTGGTTTTTGGTTCTCAGTATTTTTGTGTTTTTGGATGTTTGCTTCAGTTTTTCCTCATTAAACCTACAAAAACTAATCTCTGCCTCATTAATCTCTGTATTTGGGTCCCCAACAAACACCCACCCCCCATGTTCACAGGAGATTTTGAGATAGAAATCATAAAGCTTTCAGATTTGAACTAGAATACATACAAATATAGGTTTAATCTGAAATAAAGAAAGTTAGCTAATAAAAACAGGATTATTTTTCTAAACTGTCTAAATAGCAAGCCTCTAAATCTCCCTTTTGAATGAGTCACAACCTGTTTTTTTTTTTGTTTTTTAAGTTTTAGGGAAGTCAGTAATAAGACTCTGTAGTACTGCAATGCATTTATCCATCCTCACTAACATTCAGCTATCTCTGTTTAATCCCTCCTTTGTCAGATCTTTCTTTTTCCTGCATGTTCCTTGCTGGGTTTCTCCTTGTTGAAGGCTCCTTTGTTCTTCCCTCCCTGTTTATCGTTAAGTTGCTTCTTTAAATTCTTTCACCTGCTTCCTGGTGGCATTTATCTTGGTTATTCAATTTAGAGGTTTTATTTTTAGAAACTGCATGTCACTGAGCTTTGCAGGACACTTAGTTAATATATTTAATAGTTAGTTAATATATTACTTATAGACTGTACAGTATTTTACTTTATCATTAAGAAGTTTAGAATATAAAACTATCCAAGATGCTGCAGTAAGAGCTATGATGATAATTTAATGGGAAGATCCAATTTCTTTGATTCTAGTGTCACCTCATTGCCTCTCTGTATAGTGCATAATATAACATTTTTGTGATTCAACTTTGTCAAAGGACAAAGAAATCAGTGATTAAAGTCTGACCACTGAATTACTGCCACACAGCTTTTGTACTTTTAAGATTTGGCTTGAAGTTTATTTTCACATTGGGCCAGGCTAGTTTAAACACATGGTTTACCATCATAAATCAAATCCTTTGAAAACTGCAGTGTGCATTTACTCATATTATTTTATACAGTTCAAACAACAAAACTAAGAAAGTTAAAATCTGTTTGTGGGCTAATACTTTTTAACTATTATTTTCTAATGTTAATGAACTTAAGTGAATACTTTTTCTTGCACTTTCTGTTCATTTTCTATTGTTTATTTCCTAAACATATCCTAACAATCCTGAAAAGACTGGCAACCATGCTGATGTTAGCATTCTGTAAATACATTTTCTAAATGTATTTACAGAATGCTGGAATTTAATTGGAAATGGTTTTTCCATAATTCCTGACTTTTGAGTAAAACAAATTATCTTTTCACTTGTTATGATTTAGACTACTTTCAATTGTTATAAGGAGTGCTGGTAATTTTTCTAGTAATGACATAAAGGTTATGTCTTACTAAAGATTGCTACATACTTCATGTGAACAAGATTTTTTTCTTGTTCTTGCAAACTTGAGAACTAAAAAAATGTTTGTTTTTCCTCAGAGTATTCAAACGCCAAAAGAAGCTTGGTTGCCAAAGTCCATGCCACTGTAGCACACTTCCCTTAGGATTGATAGAGAAATTTTGGCTCATGGATCTGCTCTGGTGCTATTTGGAAAAACTGTAAACTGGGAAGTGCAGTGCTATGGGTGTTGGACTGCCCCATTAGTATAATTTACTGAGGAAACTCTGCAAGTGCAAATAAGTGACATATTTGACTGCAAAAAATTTAGCTTCCGACTAGTGTTGTTTGATTGCAAAGTCATTTCGTTGACGCTCCTTTTTCGTTTTAATGACAATAACGAAAACTGAAAGGCTAAACGTGGATCTTTGATGATTAAAACATGACGAGTCATGTTTTAGTTTTTCATGTTTCTCGTTGATATACAACAAGACAAGACTAAATAAAAAATAGCAGGTCGTCAGTCAGATGTTTAAACTGCATCACCATACTGTAATCATGCAGCCTTGCTTGTGCGTCCTTTTTGATCATGCCGCCCATCTGCCGCGCAATGCTGCTAATGCTGCTAATGCTGCAGGAGCACAGATGGATCATTGTAGCAGAGGCAGGGTCTGACAAAAAAACCTGGAATGGTCCGGTACTGCGTGCTGAACTCTGAAAAACTGCTCTGCTTTTCCATCTGTGCTTGTGCAGAAATGCCTCTTTGCACGCAGAGCTTCGAGTCTACACTTCACACTCCACTCTAATGTTAGCTCTCAGCAGTATGGCTCTTTCATAGCTACTTAATAAACTATGTGGCTGATCATCCGCTGCCAAGAGTATAAAACCCCTTTGTCTAACTATCAAGATTTTATATTATCTAGCTCACAAAAGGTGATACTAAACATTCTTTAATTTCGATCAATGTAATCCCTAAATTATATCCAGATAAGATATTTAATTGAATTCAGTTTATTTCTAGATAAAGAGCCAGATGAAAAGGTACATAGATCTTTGAATATTTCTCTCGCACTGTTCATGTTTCTATCTATTTAAATATGATGTAAATGTTTCCTTATATTGTCATTAAAAAATTTTCTCTGTTTCCTTTAAATATTTAAATATTTTAGTTAGCATATTCATTAAATGTGGGTCTAGATTACCATGGCATTACAAGGCAATTATGTAGGTTATCTCTGTATTATTTTTTTTTAGATCAAAACCCTGTGAATTTAGATCTACTTTGACCCATGAGCAGCGGTGACTGAAGGGTAAATTCTCAGATAGTAAGCCAAAATTGCCAAAGTAGAAAGAAGAATGCTTTTGGTATTTGCTTCTTTGGAGCAATGAAGATTTTATTAATCCGTCTGTAATGCATTATTCATAGTAGATCAGGATGTGTTTGCATTGGGATGGAAACCTTGTTTGTTTAAAATAATTTCTTTATTGTGAACTTTTTTGAGACACTTTTTTTCAAAGTAGAACATTAATTCATAAAAAAAAGTTTATTTGAATTCTAAAAATCAAAGTTTTCTGCCCAAAAGCAATGATGAACTGCACAGCAGCATTCTATACCCAGCAACTGTAGTATGTAGGCTAGCATCTAGTCTGGTAAAGAATCTGGTTGTTATTTGAAGTTGTAAAGGTTAACCTTTTTTTTGCAACATAAAAAGGACTAAAACTAGAATAAAACCTTTTTAGGTTTTGGTCGACTAAAACCGACTAAAACTATCTCGTATCGTAATGACTAAAATGTGACTAAAACTAATAACAGTTTTCGTCCTGAAGACTAGGACTAAATCTAAGATGGCTGTCAAAACAACACTGCTTCCGACATGAGATCAGAAGGAAGTTATTTGTTTACATGTTAACAGCAAAGTGATGAGATGTAGCGACCTTTGTCAGTCTGTTTCAGAAGGTAGCCTTTTAATACTGCTTTATGTTTTTCAACAAATTCCAGTGTGTTTCTAAATAAAGTGATAAAGAGACTAATAGCTGAAGTGACTTAAGGCTTGTCTGAATATGTAAATGCAAGTTATAAATATATTGATCTCGGGTGACAGGGTCATGGTCAGCAGTGGATGTTACTCAAAAAGGTTGAGAAGCACTGTCGTAGAGTACTGTAGTAGTACCTGGGCTGCACCAGTGGGAAATAAATTGATAAGCATAAAAAGGAATAATTTACTGTAGCAACTAAATGCTACCTATTTTTATTCATAGATCAAGATTTTATTTGTCTCTTTGAATAGAATAGATAATTTTTTATCACCCTGAATGGCTATTTTTTTTTATTTCTAATGACCTATAACTATTGTTGGGGTGAACCATACTGATTGATCTTTGGAAATGGAGTTTGAGCCTCTGCAGGCGCAGAGGCTGTCAAGAGAGAAGCAAACTGTAACCATTTAGAGAAAAAAACGTCTTGTTGGAGATTGGATTATCACAGCAATTCTAAATTGCCTGGAGTCTAGATACGATGAGGCTATTTGTTGTCTTTCTTCGTCAACCCATCATTCTCTCACTCTCTTTCTCTCCCTGACATTGCTCTAAATCAGTACTTACCATCAAACTAATGTCAGAATGCTATTTTGCCTCAGCAGCTTAATAGTTTTTAGGTAAAACAGATTCAGTTCTCAAAACCCTTTGCTTACCTGTTTTCATAGAGAGACAAGATTTTCATAAGATCAGATGCCACTCAAGATCTTAGACAGACACTGAGTTATTACTATGAAAGTACAAGGCTGCATACAGATGGCAACACTTAGCAGACTTTCAGACTATCAGGAATTATTTGAAAGAGCATTATTGAAAAGTATTTACTTGCATTCAAAAATATAGTTATTCATAAAAGCCTCATAGCCATAAAACGATAGGCCTTTTTTAAAGAGTCTTGGCTAGAATGTCACATTTTTGTGTTGGGGTTATTAAGTTTTGTAGTACTACATATTCCTCTATCATATGTACTTGTGCATTTTTGGTAATTTTGTAACCAGCTTTTCTTTAGTATTAGAGCTGAACTTTACTGTAATATGTTTCATAACAACAATGCATTAATTTATAGCAGCCAGTGGATATTTTGTATCCAGTTCTGCATCTTAGGATTTGAAAAAGGCGTTTTTTGCTATATAATAGTAATGGTTAATTGGGAATATGACTAAAAAAAGTTTCTTCCACCATACAGTGGCTTAATTATTGTTGGTCCTAAACTATCAAATTTTAGAAGGGTCATCTGGATCTATTGGGAATAAGAACCAAAATATATTGGTATGATAAAGTGTATTACATCATTTTTAGATGATGTGCTGTATTCAATTTGGTTAAGTCAGAACATTAAATTTGAGAACTAAATTTCAATGAAAATAAATCAAGTTACTGTGATTTAAATGGCTTGGAAATGTTTGAAATAGAAATAATGAGAGACAAAATAACAATGCATAAGCACGGAAATGGGCTTCTACTGAGTGAAGATGTGAACTGACCTGAGGTTGTAAACACACCCATGAATTCTGTAGAGCAACAAATTAAGAAACCGCATGCTTTGAGATACTAATGATACTTTAATTGCATTTTGTTTCTGATAGCAGTTAATTAATATAAACAATGTTAATGTGAATCCAATTATTTCAAATGATGTATCTCTTTATCTTCGATTTTATGTTGAGTAAATAATGACATAGGGGGCAATCTCACATGTTTTTGTTTGCTAATGGATGCTTGCATGAAAGTTTGTTAATGAGGATTCTAATCCTCTTGGCTTTGTTCAGGTCACGTAGGCTGTCAGGTAGCTGCAGAGATGCAAAGAGAGGGTCAGAAGAATTCCTTTGTGTCAGCAGAGAAGCAAAGTTAAGCTCCAAGTTCTTTAGCCATAGATTGACACAGGAATGTGGGAGTGTGTGCGCATGTCTGTGTGTGTGTGTATATTTGCATGTTGTTTTACAAAGCAGACTATGTTTGATCTTTCATAAGATGTTTGGGCTACAAAGCCCCTTTTCATTGCAACAAACAAACATGTTTTTTGCACATATTTCAGAAAATCTAGGGACCTGATCCACCTTGGGTGTGATTTTGCATGACAACTCATGACAAAAACCTTAACATTATATCACCATGACAAAGACTGACTGACTATCCTCAATACTACATGGATAACAACCCCACATTATGCAGGAAATTGAATAATAGTTTGGTGGTCTTTCAAGAATACAGTTGCAATGTGCCACACACTTCATTAAGACATTTTAATAACCTTATACAGTCATTAGTAGCACAGTAAACCGGACCTAACATGGATCAACTATCCACTCTACTCATGACTCTCCTGTCCTCTTTTACAGGAAGATGTTTTTCAAGTAATTTATTATTACTAATATAAAAATATGCGTTCTTAAAATGTAGAAATGTTTGTTGATTTTCTTTTTACATATTATGAGATGTAACAGCACACTGTTGTAATAGGTGGTTAGCATTCACTTGTAGATGATTGCACAATGCATAAAACCCTTTTTTTCAGCAAGGAAACAAAGAGAAAACAGCATGTCTTGATTGCAGGTAGGCAAGGTTTTTAAGGAGGTAAGAGAGTCCAGGTGTCTCAATTACTCCCATTGTCTGCTCTCACCGACTGCAGCAGCATATAAATAGCACATATAGATTGGAAACAAGAGCAGGCCAGCATATACACCAAGTTTCCAAACGGACATAGTTATGGCTTTAGGTAATAGCTTCCTATCAGTCATCTAAATATGTTGCATTCTTCCTCCACTTGATGTAAACTAAACGTATATCAACAATTTTTTATCATTTTCAATGTAATGAACAGGTTATATCATAACTTTAATAACCTTTCATGTAAAGGACAGTCTATTATGCAGAAATTATGACTAAGGTCATGATTCCTGCACAAAAATATTGTTTTTCTATTTTCTTATTCATCTGATATGTCCATAGGGGAGACAGAATTTTGAAGGCATTCCCCTCTCCATCCTCTCTTAACATTATTTTCTCTATTTTCAATCTTGATTAAAAAAGCTTGTCTTTTTTTTTTAGCAACACAAATGTAAGCTGAAGCTCAGATTTATCAACTGCTGATAATTGTGCTTCCCTGAGTTTGCAGTCAAGGCTGCAAACTAATTTTGCAGAATACGCCACAATCGGCCATTTGGCTTCCGAAATTCGCAATCTCTGCCTCCCTCAGTTTTGCTTCACTCCAGAACCGCCCCTCTACATAGAGCTAAAATCAGAATCCTTTGCTCCAGCTGTGAAATTCACTTTTGGTGTAAATGCACTTTAACACTAAACCAATTTTGAACTCAATTCACATCTTAGTCCTAAGATGAACACCAGTTCAAGTTCAACACCAGTCAGAGGTTCCATAGGAAAACTCAAGAAATCTCCAGAGCAATAAAAGGCTGAACAAATACAGCAGTCAAATATGAAACATGATTTGCTGATTTTAGCTATTTTTTAGCTGATCAACACCCAACAAAATTATGTATGCCAAGGATCCTAGCCTGGGTGCCATTCCGAACTTAGTCCCGCCCACAAGGTTTGAGGTCGGTCAGTTCGGTCTGGCTCTGCTCCATAGTAGCGCGAGTATGATCGCCCACCCTCTGGCGATCCAATCAAATTGTCAGGGCGGGCTTTATACGATGATGGACAGATGATCAACAGTAACGTAATCAACCACGTGACCAAAGCGCCCTTTGGTGACAACAACAATGGCTGCCGCCGGAGAGTTGAGGTGAGTAGATTCTGCTATTAGGTCTGTTCTAGAAGATATCGACAGCAAATTAATTTTAAAAGAGGAACAGAGAAACGCCATCAAGGCTCATCTTCTTATTCTAGGTGTGCAACTGCACGCTGTGATTTTTTTTGACAACAACTATGCGTCACTTAAGATACGTCACGCACTCCGTTGCTCTTATTGGTTGTAGGTCTATCCAATTGAGTGCAGAGGCATTTTTTTTCCTGGTTCATTCGAAACACGCCCCATAATCACAGCTCTATGGAGCAGTATCAGACTCATATTCTGACTAGAATTGAGTAGGACTACGTCAGGCTACAAGGATACTGCTACATTAATCCATTTAATTTAATGAAATCCTGCTTCAACCCTGCACCCTGGAACAGCAAAGTAAGATATTATCTATGACATAATTGTGCAAGTTACAGCTAGAGACAGTACTCAAGTTGAGGGGGGATAGGGGGGACTGGCATCCCCCTTCTTAAAAAAATCTTAAAAATCATCCCTGTGATATTTCATTACTGAATGTATAAATCTCTACTATATATTAACAGTAATGGCAATAATATTGCCCTTTCAACATTTGGCAGGCTGTCCGCTTACGAGTATCCTGACCGAATTACGGTGGCCCAGAGGGCACACGCAATTTAGTTTTTGACCTCAGTGGCGCAACCAGCAGGTGACGGTGTTCTGAACAGCATCACAACAAGACAACGCGATTTGAGGGACTTGGTTTTTAAGAAGGCGAAAACCAACTCTTCAGGTAAGTCAAGAGTCAGAAGTAGTGATGATTGAATGAGGCATCTTGAAGCGTTTCGAAACATTGCCAAATTGTATTGATAATGTGTTAAAGCATTATCACCTGACACTACAGGCAGCTTATTTGACAGACTAAACTGAATTGAGCTGATGACCTAGTACAATGATATCATTTAAGTTATTGTAAGTTATATTGTATTATTTCATATCTATGTTTAAATAGAAAATATATTTTACATTTGTTGATGCAACCAATAAATAATGAAACCATATAAGAGGAAAATTTGGGGGAAAATGTGAATAAGGATGCTTGTGGACTAGGATTTTAAATCATATTTTTAAAACAATAAGTACAGTAAAAACAGTAAATCAACTAAGCGTCAAATTGAAATGAACTTTAATTCAGATAAGTTGAGTGATAACTAAGAGGAAAAGTATGACAAAACGAGAAAATTAAAATAACAACAGCTAAAACTGTCTGGGTTTGGTTGTGGTTTAGAGCAGCGGTCCCCAACCATCGGGCCGTGGACCGGTACCGGTCCGTCGCAGGCCGCAGAGAAAAAAATACATATATATTATTTCGACGATCAGAGTCTGAGTGATGTTTTATATAGAAAAATATAAAAAATTGGGGTATTCTCTCCCAATTATGGCAGTCGGTGCATCTGTGCCTCTTGACACAGGTTAATTCAGGTCAAGACGCATCCTATCTATAACCCTAACCCGCATCCTATTTCCTGCGGTTAGAGCGACCAAAACAAAGCTACGGAGCAGACTGGACATCAGGACCACACTTCATGTGTCATTGTCTCCGATTACGCCTAGATGGGACCGGCTTGTTTCATAAAAACAAGCTCAGGGCGCCCACTAATTCAACATAATGGTGAGTTTTATTTTTATGCTGTTTGTATTTGATTTTATGCCAGTCGTATTATTTTATTTTATCATATTTACCCCCCACACTTTAGAGGCCGGTCCGTGGAAAATATTGGCTCAAAAAAGGTTGGGGACCGCTGGTTTAGAGGACCCAAATGCAGAGGCAGAGAGGCTGAGGTGATTTCTGCAGTTTAATTGGTGAAAACAGGAAACAAAGGCAGGAATCCAAAATCCACGACAGAACCAGCGACAACAGAAGTGCAAACAAACAGAGGAACCAACAAGGAGTGACAGCAGAGGGAGAGTATATATATAGCTGACTAAATCAAAGACAGGGCTAACGAGCAGATAAGGAGCAGGTGTGAGTAGAGACAAACAGGAAGCCAAGGGAAAAGGAACACACACACAAGAGGGTAACAGAGGACAACAAAGAAAAACATGAGAACTAAAATATATTCAGAAAATACAACAAAATAGGAATTAAACCAATAAAACTAGAAAACAAAGGGCAACGTAAAACATTATAGAGTCAAGACTGCTCCAAAATTCTTGATCATCTTAATTATAAACTGCAAAAGACATTGTTTTAGCAGATACATCATGTTGACAGATCTGTTTTTAAATACAGTTTAGTGTATCAGTCAGTTAGAAACAACTCCTGTATCGGTCACATGACTTTCTTGAAATGACACGCGCACCGTTACACTGTTTTGCTCTATGGGCTCGACGCATGCACCGACGCATCAGTGTTGCTGGACCCATCACTAGTCAAAAAACATTACCTTTTATAAGCTTACTATTGTGTAACCAAATATGTAGAATTCCTAATCTCTGGACATAGTGATAGCATGCAAAACTAGGTAATCTACTTTCAAACGCAAACATTTTTCTGTCTTTAAAGTTGCCATGACACGAAAATTTGTCTACAGGCATTGCTGTACATTCATAATCTGCATTTCGGTTGTGAATTGAACATAAAATTAATATGCAGACTGCTAATGTTTTGCTAGGTGACAGCCAGAATCTAGAAGATGTTGGTGAGACAAGTTGAACTGTGGCCGAGAGCGCTGGCCTGGAGGAGAGAATCGAAGGTTTGAAAAAAGCATTTTAATTAAGCAATTTAAGACAAGTTTTAAGATTATTATCTTGCAAGAACTGCCAAAAATGGTCATAAATGAATTAAATGTTGACCTCTGACTGCAAGGTCCTTAGTGTGACTTGCAGAATGCGAAAGTTGACTGATCAAGAGTAAATATGGTTCAACAGACCTATTAGAATATTTATGACTCATCCATTGCCAGCACGAGCCTAGCTTACTTTAAATTAAACAATAGAAGCAATACTGGTTTTCTGATAAACAGACTATTTTATAAAATAAATACTCTAAATCAGGCATCCCCAAAGTGGGTCCTCAAGGGCCGCTGTCCTGCAGGTTTTAGAGGTTTCCCTGCTCCAGTACAGCTGATTTACATTGATAGTTGATTAACAGGCTTTTGCTGAACTGCAATCATCAGAATCAGCTGTGCTAAAGCAGAGAATCCTCTAAAACCTGCAGGACAGGTGAGTAAAATTATTAGATTTTGAATGTATTTGAATTTGCATTTGAAAATGATTTCAGCTGTTTCAATTTAATTATTTTAATTTGAATTAAAAAAAAATACTTGACTTGAAGGAATTCAGATATTAATTTGGAGGGTTTTCTGAGATTTTATACCAAATTTAATGGATTCATTGCCAAAAGATTTTCCAAAGTAAAATCAAAGAAGTCTCCTACCATGACAATGAAGCTGTTCCCAGTGGGAAATTTGTCCCTAACTATGTAGGGGCAGTAATAGCCATGCCAGCCCAGGGACTGACTGCAGTTCTGATGTAAGGTGCCTTTGGCAAGTTCAGTGACCGGCGTACCTGACATGTAACAACCATACCATGCATATTGCTTTAGGTTCATAGACAAGATTCATTAGACTATGTATGCTTCCACAAAAAAATTCCACCATTTTTTTTTTAAACTTGACTACAGGCTAGAGATGACACATTTTATGCAGAAAGATGGAGGCTCACCATGAAGTAATTGTTACATGTTAGTTCTACTGGAGAAATTACCCAGAATGTCAAGAAAGAATACAAAAATACAGAAAATAAGCGAGCCTAATTTTCCTTCGTATAGATTGCAAAAATCTGTTCAGAATGCAACAAGGAAAACAATACTATTTAGTACCTGATTGGCGACTAAGAAAAAAAAAGACCAATTCCATGCATCTTTGATCACAAAAAAATAACTATTTTGTGGAATTAAATGTAACAAACACAATCTTGTATATGGAATCCTTATCCGCATGGGACACAAAATTCAGTCATTAACTGATAAGGCAATTCCAAGGCAGTTTAAAGTGTGCTGTGCTTTTACTTTACTTATGCTTTTTTTTTTTTACTGTGCTTTAAAACAGAAAATGAAATAAGATTAAAAAAAAAAACACTAAAATTTAACAGGTATTTTTGTACAAAGTTTATATGCCTTGTTATATACTGAATCCTGCTGCAGGTAAGAAAACAATATGTAAAATACCAATAAAATATAGTAAAATACCTGCCAAAACAGACATTTGGCTAGCTGTTAGCTGGTCACTCTGAGGACTCCTATTTGTTCTAGAAGACAGAAGAACTATTACTGATGAATATATTTTAACTTATAAGAATTCATCTTAAAATGCAAACCGTCTTTTTAAGCTCAGACAAAAACCAGACACCAGTTTTCATCTGGCATATTCTTAAGCGCACAATACTCTAATCCATCACCTGGAACCCTATTTCAGCACTATTTTTAATTTATGTGTGATACGGCATTGCTGACTCTTGTACATTAATTTGCATATAAATGACCTATACAAAGAAGTGACTTATACAAATTTATATCAGCTTAATGAGTTGACATGTCACACAGCAATCCAACATATCTAACAGAATTTTAGAAAACATCTTGATTTAAGCCAATTAAAAAACCTACAGCATAACTGCAATGATGTAACATGTTAATGAAAAAGGTGTAAGGGTCAGTTTCTACAAACTGCTTTATAGCGGTACTGTAAATAAACCCAGTGGCTCAAGAGTCAAGGTACAAATCAAGCCACTACAAGTAATTCACAGTTTTATGACAGTGTATCCTTGTAAAAGAGATTCACTTAATTGTAGATAATATTTTTATGGTGTATGAAGCTTTCTACATGTGTCCAGGTGCTGTTTTTTCTTTTTTTTTATACTGCTCTCTTTCTCCTTTCATTTTAACTCCACAAAAATGTCTAAAAAACTCATCCCTAAGGAGAAAGTAAGAATGTCCATTTAAGGATATGTTATTGCCGACAACTGTCCAGTGAAATATTGCAAGTATATAGTGTACAAAAGAGAGGCTTTTTAAAGAAATGATTTAAAACAATAAAGAAAGATAATTCATACTGCATGATTAGGCAAAAGACAAAGAAAAAAAGTGTCCTATTTGAAGGGAAATGACAATGATAGAAGATTCCGTGATTAAAAAGTGTGTACTTTTATTAGACAGAGTATGTAGGAAAGTAAGCTCCCTCCTATCTCTGCCTCATCACACATACCTCCACTTTCTATACAGGAATGGAAGATAATTAAAAGACAGAGCGATGGCTCAGAAGGCCACTGGGGCCTCATCTCCTGCTCATCTGGCTCGGGCATTATTAATATAGTGGCTTCTGTGAGATTTTACATGTGAATAATCATACTGTAGTGTTGTTGTTTTGTTTTTTTGTACGCCTCACTAATTATTCCTGTCTGTTTCCACCTGAGAAGCTTCTGTGTGCAGTCCCATAACGTCACTCTCTGCTCCAACTGAATACTATATATTCCTGACTCAGTGTGGAATCGCCAGATTCTAGAAAGTCATTTGTGTGAGTAGACCTTACAGCATTCCTTCTTTAGACCTCCTGATCTTGAACTGTGCTGTTCACATTTTATCTTGACTGTCTTGCCCCAGCCAGACACTCCTGTTTGCTTCTTATCTCTGGACATCAACCTTTTACATTGCCTTATGACCCTTTCTGGATTTCCCTGTTTATCGTGCATGACCCAAACCTAGACTACAGATCTGCCTCCTGTCTCTGTCGCTTAGGAAACCTCTAACCACTAAGGTGGCTCCTGTTATAGATTCTCTCTCCTGTATTCCTCTTTCTTCAAGCCCATCTGGAAACATCTGACTAATTCCCTATGCATGACTTCCAGGCTGACAATGACTCTTAGACATAGACAACTTTTATTGTCATTTTGTATACACAGAGTGTACACAAAATTAAACTTCATTTTGTACAGCTTTCATGACCTTTCCATTTCTTATCTTTTCAATTCATTTTAGTTCAATTCAGTTGAAATGAAATGAATAAGTCTGTTCATATATTCACCAATTAATTCAAAACACAAGTAATCTCTAGGCATCTTACAGAGAAAATCCAATCATATTCATTTAGATTGATAAAAAAAAAAAATTTAAATTCTATCTTTGGAAAGGCAGCTGATTAAATCGACTCATTCCGTTTAACAGAAAGAATCCTCCAGCAGAACCAGGCTCATTGTGAGCAGCCTTTCGCTGAGGTCAATTGGGGTTTGAGGAGACAGAAGCAGAAATAAAAAAACAAACATAGAAGCATCATTACCTTTTCTAACATAGTAGAAAGGTTAATCGTAAACTAGCTCCATAGTTGTCTCTGTCTGAGAAAGAAACAGTTAGGTAGATGAGCCCTGGGCCAGTTTTCATGTCAAAGGTCATGTCAAGGTGGAAAATTCATAGTAAAATCTGAGACCAGATGAAACTACTGTACTTACTTGAGAACAAGCAAAGAGAACATAAAGTTAGAGGTTGCATTAACAAAGACAGCAAAACTGGAAAAAAGAGACAAAATTAAACAGAATGACTAAATGTGTTCCCTGTGTCTTCCAACAGTTAAAGCCTATAACAGCTTATGTACCGTATAGATAGGTCAGGATAATCCAAGCTACTCTGAGTAAAAGCTTTATCAAAAAGGAATGTTTTAAGCTGCTGGAGATCGGCCTGTTTTCCGGTGTAGTCCTGTTACTCTGACCGTGACTGGCTGGATGTGTTCTCTTCGTCCTCTGGCATGGGAGCTGGCTCGGAGCTCGTCTGCCTGGCTGTGTGTTTCCTGGACGGGGCCGCCTCTTACAGCTGCTTTTTGTGTCTCTGCTTCTGTCTCCTTCAGAGATGGCAAAAGTACTCACTTTCCGTACTTGAGTAAAAGTACAGATACTTGTGTTAAAAAATACTCTGGTAAAAGTGAAAGTACTGATTAAACTTCTTTACTCAAGTAAAAGTAACAAAGTACAAGTTTGTAAATTTACTTAAAGTATAAAAGTAAAAGTAGAAACCACTTTTTTCATGTCGTTGCCTACATTTTAAATGGATGTCTGCCAATAGGACTAGATCTCCGTTGTGTTCATTTTCAATCATCTCGTCGTCCATACTACTATGCTAACGCCACCGCCACCAAGCTGCAATGATTTGCCGCGAATGAATACCGCTATATCTGTCGATTCATCTTGTAGTGGTGCGTCAAATGCAACGTAGATTCCCATCCAATTAGATTGAATTTGGTATTGATGACATGAAAAATAATAGCGGTAACTCCATTGAAATGATTCAAAACTAAAGTAACGAGCCAATTTTTTAAAATGTAAGGAGTAGAAGTAAAAAGTCACCATAAAAATAAGTAGTAAAGTAAAGTAAAAATATCAGAAAAATCTACTTGAGTACAGTAACGAAGTATTTGTACTTCGTTACTTCCCATGTCTGGTCTCCTTAAACCCCAGTCGGCCTCGGCAGATGGCCGCTCACACTGAGCCTGGTTCTGCTGGAGGTTTCTTCCTGTTAAAAGGGAGTTTTTCCTCTCCACCATCGCTACAAGCATGCTTAGTGTGAGGGATTGTGTTTGAGTCAATGAGTCAATGCAATCAACTGGTTTTCCTTAGATAGAAACCTTTGTATCAATTTGACTGTATGATCTGGTTGAACTGTAAAGTGCCTTGAGATGACATGTGTTGTGAATTTGGCGCTATATAAATAAACTGAATTGAATTGAAATTAAGCCTAATTTAAAGCTACAGTGTGTAATAATTACAGGGATATACAGTCAGAAATGTAATATATTATACATAACTATGTTATTTATCATCATCTACGAGCTCAGCCTCTTAACCTTAATATTTGCGTTGCCTTAGAATTCGTTATTTATAATTACATAGGAGCGGGTCTCGCAGCCATGGAGGCAGACATCTTTGCGCTACGGCAGCGCAGAGCCAACAAACTAGTGATTGCGAGATCGCCCATTATGCTGGAAAGTAACTACGGCAAGTTGATAGAGATGAACTGAGATGGTACTGAACAATAGATGGCAGTATTAAAATTATCTATGTAAACAAACCTCATCACTTGAGAAGGTAGGTGATGCGGACGTCGTGGAAGACATTTTGTCCCGTAACACTCGCCGTACTGTTGGGGGGGAGAAGCGGTGGGGGGGAGATGTTCATGTTGCTGCGGTCTGCAGTCTGGATGCTAGATGTCACTGAAAATTACACACTGTAGCTTTAAGCCTGATAACTAATATATCTTTCATTCTACTTTTAGAAATTTTAGGAACCACTAGTAAAGTTGCTGATTAGGAGTGAAGGGCTCTCTTATGAACATAATACAAAATAAGATATCTATTTTAATAAACCTTTTAAATGCTACTGAATTTTGGGTCTCCATAGTCTGTTAGGAGGCATGCATCTATCTATGCCAACAAAAATCTTTCATTGGCAGAAAGTCCCCAAAACAATAACTGTTTTAAAACTGAAAATATTTTACAACCCAATCAGGGAAGCTTCTTAATTTCTTAAGGCATTTAATGGAAAGTTAATTGTTTCATTATTTTCTTGATTTAAGCAAAGAAAACTCCCAAGGCCAGTTTTTACTCAGGGTTATTAATTTTTCTGCAGTAATTATGACCACAACTACCATTCTTGTGACTTTAAGGAAACCCACAGTTTATTGTGTTTTACTTTCTTTTTAAGTAGTATTTGAAAACAAAAATCAATGTTCTAGCTAACTTTGTGCTAAAATTATCATTCTTTATCTCTCGTGTTTGAAAAGCAACCCATTTACATTGTGTTGCTTTAATAAGGACATAGTTCTGTTGTGACATTATATTAAATGCCCATCCAGGTTGGATGCCATAATAATGTTGTGAAAAACTGTTATATTCAATTCCCAGCCAGCTGGGAATTCATATTTTCTGATAGTTAAAGATGTTTATAGCCCTCCCTGGTTGGGGTGGTAAATATCTTATTTAATCAGATATTATTTGGGCTGTTATATATTGTTTATGAACACATGCCCTACTAGCTGTGTGATAGAACAATAAATGAAAGAGGGATTCAAGCTCAGATCATGGTCAAACATAATTCTGCACATACATGGAATAAATTCACCAGAACTTCTGTTCAAAATATAAGGGAGATTATTAACAAAAATCATTCAGCTCCAAGTCAAACAAATTTCAGTTTAAAACTCTGAACTAAAACTAGTGAAACTCAACTAAACTAAACTACTATGTATAAAGAGGAAGGGGAAACATAGCTGAAAATCATAGTAGAGTTTTAGATGGATTTTGTGTTTGAAAACCAAAGTTTATCTAGAAGAATTTTGGAAATGACCAAATAAATTTTTTCACTAATGTAGAGACATTGTAATGTTTTCAAACCAATTCACAATGCAGATCCATGAGGTGAATAAAACATTATTTGGCCAAATAATGTTTTATTAAAGCTACAGTGTGTAATTTTCAGCGTCATCTAACGTCCAGACTGCAGAACGCAGCAACATGAACATCTCCCCCCCACCGCTTCTCCCCCCCAACAGTACGGCGAGCGTTACGGGACAAAATGTCTTCCACGACGTCCGCATCACCTACTTTCTCAAGTGATGAGGTTTGTTTACATAGATAATTTTACAGATAGTATTTCATTAATCTGTGTAGGGTATAGATTTCATGTAGACTTAAGATAATAAATATACCCGTTATTTTTTCTACATCGTTGTGACGTTTTGGTGAGCTGCTTTGCATGGTGATATAAACAGACGAAGTAATTGTAGTCATTAGTTTAACAGCGAGATTGTGTTCACTGGAAGAATATATATTCCCTGTTTACAGAGTCCAAGTCTTGTTTGTGGCACGGGGGTTACAAGGCGAGGAAGAGGGAGAGGAAGAGGGCAGAGAGGCCGGGGTGAGCGTGCAGCCAGGGCCAGGCGAGGGAGAAGTGCCAGCGGGGTGACTAGAGCAGAGGAGGAAAGGCTTGAAGATCTCCAAAGGAGCCGGAGAGAAGTAACCGAGATATATATCCAGAAAATTATTTTACAGAAAATTACTGAATCATTACCTGTGAAACGTCAGGGACGTTGCTGAATAAGTATACTGGAGAGTAACAGCATCATCACTCAGCATGTTATTTGTAATGGGCAATCTCGCAATCGCTAGTTTGTTGGCTCTGCGCTGCCGTAGCGCAAAGATGTCTGCCTCCATGGCTGCGAGACCCGCTCCTATGTAATTATAAATAACGAATTCTAAGGCAAGGCAAATATTAAGGTTAAGAGGCTGAGCTCGTAGATGATGATAAATAACATAGTTATGTGTAATATATTACATTTCTGACTGTGTATCCCTGTAATTATTACACACTGTAGCTTTTGATGATTGGCTAAATCAGGAACCCAAAACCTTTAGTTAAATGATTCTTTACCCTCTTTGAAATAGCTAGCAGCGAATAGACATCAATATTCTACTAAATGACTCTTGGTCGCACTTGGTAATGGAAATTTAATAAGCATGTGAGGAACACATTAAAACTAATGTTATATCATTGTTTAAACCCTTGGTGATATAAAGCTTGTCCAAGCTTCAACAACAGCTCAAAACATATTACTGTAGCATAGCATAGCATGAAGTGCATCCTGTAAGCTTTGTTTTACCCATCAGTAAACACATGAAATGTTCAAAATCATCAAAAGACATATTGTTTGTCCTGTCCTTAATTGTGCCAGACCTACAAACCTTTTGTCCATGTCCATTTGGAAGGTTGAGTTTTCATCCAGCAGCAGCTTAGCAAGGCAGGCTCACAGCAACATGGGGTCTTCTTGTCCATGTAGCTCACACCAAGGGATCCTTAGGAGACTTTCTCGTCCAGTCTGGCTCTGTAAGTTCTGAAACTCAACAGAAATGTGTTGCAAAAAGTCTGTTTTGCAGCAGTTTGGTTCTGTATAGTCAACCCTCATTACTTATCCTTGGTCATTCTGGAGATCTAGGCCTTTTTCCTGGATCTCCATGGTGGCCTCTTCCGATGTGAACCCCCTGGCAGCTCTATGGGAAAGAGAGAGAAGAGAAAGAGATCCTTTATGGTTTTACTGTTCTCAGCTCTGTGAGGGGCCAAGGAAAATCACATTTCCTGGGTCCTGTGGAGCCAGTCGGCTGAAAAGCGGGGGGGGCGTCTCACAGCTGCTCCATGAGCCAAAACTGCATCTTGTTCACCGGTCATCATGTCAAGAGGAAACTTGGACACTGGTTCCCAATGTCCAAAACCACAATCATGGCTCATGACACAACAGCTCCTTTGTCTTTGAGACTTTATAAATTGGAGAACTGCTTGAGAATATGAACACTTTTTGCATGGAGGGCTTTGATAAAAAGAAATAGTTATGAAGATAGTGCAATGATTCTTTATGAGCCACTTCTGCAGATGGGTCCCACAGACACGTGAGCTGACTCAATGCCCGTAGTTCAGCTCTCCTTAAAATAACTCATGTATTTCTTGAACTACTTTGTGACTTTGCAGAACTCTACCAATGTAGGATTACTTTTTCTCTAAGTACTTTGGTTTACATCGGATCATGCTTATTTGCATGACCAGGTGTCAATCTATTTATGCTTTTATGATGCTATTTATAAAAAGAAAAAAAGATATTTTTGAAATAAATGTCTCAACAAGTGGAGCATATGAATTCAGAGGGAGCTAATGCCTAAAACAACAAACAAAAGGACACTATCTGAATATTAACCAACTTACCTAATTGAAAGTAAATAAACTAAATGACAAAAACTTACTTCCCTAACTAAGAAAAACATGAAAAACTTAAGGGAACAAAAACGGCAGCTCACTCCTACACGCTCCAGAACTTTACATGATGTTTAAACAGTGTGGCCTGTTAAGATGAGCTGAGGATGAATGCAGGAAGTCCACGTCAGCAGCTTTTATATACATCAACTCAAGAAGGCCAACAATTGGACATCTCCGTTGTTGTTGTGGTCGTCGTCTAGCAACCAAGCAGCGACAAGCACCTGCACACTCATATTTAGATAAGTTGACTATGCCAGTTGTAAAAAATATATTATGTGAGCATAGATGTAATGACTATTTGGTTCAGAGAAGGTGATGGCAAAGGGCATTTAGCTGGTGAACAAAACCTTTTTATTTCATAATTCATTAATTTGTTAAAGAATTTACACTAGAGACACTGAAGCCCATCTATCCCAACCATAGAAGTTTTTGTTGTCTCCTGTCCAAGAGATATTAGGACAATTGAAGAGTCTGCACCAGTAAACATGCACTAGTCCAGTCAAGGATGCTTAAGGAAAAGCTTGGTCACAAAAAGAAGATCTAAATTTACTTGTGTAACTTTTTTAAAACTGTTGGGATCCGGAGGCTTGCCCACCAGCGGGCGCCAAGGATCCCTTCCTGGGGGTTTGTTTTTCTGTTGGTTTCTGGGTTCTGTCTGCCTTTCTCGTCCAGAGGGCGTCCTGGGTCTCCTGAAGCTGGAACTGACTTCACCAGCTGTTCCTCATCTGCTCATCAGGAGACCAGCATATAAGCAGTGGCAGCGCAACACTCCAGTGCCAGAGTGTTAAGCCAGTTACGGTTAGCAAGCCTGAGCCAACCAACCAGTCTGATTCTCTGACTCCCTTGATTCCTGAACCTGAACCTAACCAGTTTTGTCCTCTCTGCTTCTTAGGAAGAACCTGACTGAATCCTGCAACTCTGGAAGAGAGTTCTTTCATCTGCTACAACCTGTTTGCTCTCAGGAGAGCATTGGATGATCAACTGGTCTGAACCTGCCTGCCCGCTCTCAAGAAGAGAATTGGGGAAACCTCTGATCTGAACACTTGAAAGTCTGAAGTCAAGCCCTGCCACTGTCAAGCCCTCTGCTCACCTTCAGCCTCTGGACCCTCCTGGTTCCCTCCCTCTGCCGCTCAGCCTGAACCACAGAACAGAGAACCCTGTTGTGACCAGTCCTGGACCTGTCTTTCAGAATCAGTCTTTATTATTCATTATGTTAACAATAAACTGTTGAACTTTTCTTCCGTGTCTGAGTGTGTTCTGCATGTGGGTTAGGTCCCTTAATCCCACCATGACAAAAACATCTTTAGGCACTACTCTGAAATGTTTTAGGAATCATTATGAACAACCTAATATGTTAGAGGAGTATTGCACAAGTTTAAAGTCAATATTTTTCTTCCTCCCCATTGAAATTGAAACCAATAATCCTGAAATGTATCCAAAGTGTAATTTTTTTATATCTATGTACAGAAGATGTCTCTATACATTAGAAAATTAATGATAGTGTGATTTGCATTTTATTCCTGAGGTGTGAGTGCGGGTATGACTGCACTCTCTCATTCACCTGGCACCCATGTTTAGTATCTGCTGCTATTGAAGCATTAGCAGGTGAACATGGAGGACTGTTTTTGAAGAGGGATAAAAAAAAAAAACAGGCTACAAGTGCACCCCCAAACCCCTTCCCGGACTCCACACAAGAGTTAGAAAATAAAACTTGTGTCAAGCGTAAATAAAATGAAGACTTTCTTTCTTCAGTGTTGTAATGTTGACACTGCTCAGAAGAGGGCACAGCTGTATACTCTTAAGCAAACCCTCACCAGTATTTGCAAGAGAAGTAATGTCAGAGTGAAAGTATGTCAGAGCGAAAGCATTAAAAAAATATTGTGGTTAAAACAGGGATACAAACTAGAAAAATAAAATCCTCTTGATACAAGAAAGCCAACTTTTAATGAATAAATTAATTTATAATTGTCCCTACCTCCATGCACTCGACAAACACCTGACTTCTAAAGAAGTAATACAATCATTTGATTTTAGGTGTGCTGGAGCAGAACGTTATCTAAAACAAATTAGACTGCATATTGAGTCACTTCGTCCCATGGTCCAAATCCATGACTTTTAGGTTAACTGTGTATACATGAGTGTATCTCGTTGTGCTGCCCTGCAAGGGACTTGCCCCCACCCCCCATAGCCTGCTAGAGATAGGCACATTACACTGACACCAAGCTTCATTACAAAAATAGTGAAACACAAACTGTCTTGAATAAGCCTCCAATAAGCTCAGTTTCAATATTGTTCCACTAGTTCTGGAAGAAATCTTTTTTACTTATTTATCAGCAAGAAAATCCGCTAGAGACCAAAAAGAAAAGAAAAGAAAATCCTAAGGCAAAAAAATATGTTTTACCAATACAATTAGGACCAAAGTCTTAAACAAGTAACCTGCATAAATGATGATTGGGTACAAACACTGAAGTGTCAATGTGGCAGGTTTGTTTTTAGTTTAGAGTCTAAACACAGGCACAATAAAAAAAAATATGTAATAGAAAATGGGAGAAATAAATGGAATTACATGCCAAAAAACCAACACATTTATAAAAATATCTATGATGACCTGGTAAGTAAAAACAACAAGCTGATTTCTATTAAAGACAGGTTAAGCCATGCAATATTTTTTTATTCTATTTTGCCCACTCTATTCTAATGTGGGATTTTCAGTTCGGATGGAAAATTATACCTCTGATTTAAAATTCAAAGAGTTGGAACCATAAGACGCCAAAAATGAAATCAAAGGGAGACAATCAGGACCTGTAGAAAAAATAATGCAGAGTAATAGGTGTAGCACACTTAGCATGAAAAGAAGAAATTAATTTGTTCCTGTTAGGTTCTATCATGGGCTTCAAACTGTGGGACTTCTTGATTAGTTTTAAGAGGAGAAACAGAGAAAGGGCATGGTGAAAAGAAATAAAGCACTAGAGAAGCAGCACAAGAAGCTTACAGTTATGCTGGACAATATTCAAGGTTACTGTTTTGTTACCTACAAGTACATTCTGATAGACTGCCTCTTTTGGAGACAACTAACTTCAGACTATTATTTAGGTGCATCAAGTTGCCTACTGCTGTGAAAGATCAAAGATGAACATGTAAAAATGTATTTTAATGATCTCATAGGGACTTACCTCAAAGTTTAATATTCAAAGACCGAGGCCCAGGACCATATTGCATACATGGGAGAGTTTAAAGGCCACACCTCTGCTAAACAAATGTAAGCAAATCCTCATCTCCAAATTCCCCAAAATATTGCTAAGACTTTGGAGATATAATGTTTCCTCTGATGAAACACAAGTGGACTGTTACATCTGATATAAAACTAATGTAGTATACCTTTGAACTCATTATCCATCCATCCATGTTCTTCTGCCTTTTCTTTCAGGGGCGTAAGGAGGGTTACACCCTGGCCAGGTCGCCTTACTGTCGCAGGGCAACACAGAGACATACAGATGCATACAACCATGTGTACACTCACTCACAACTAAGGACAATTTAGAGGTGTCACTAACAGTCAAGTTTTTGGAGTGTGGGAGGAAGCAGGAGTCCCCAGAGAGAACCCGCACATGCACAGAACATGCATCCAGAAAGATCAGGAATCAAAAAAGGAACTTTCTTGCCAACAGTGCTAAAACTTGCATCACCGTGCAGCACAAAAGCAATCAAACGTGGTGGGAATGTTATGGCCCTTTAGGACTTGGATGGCAACCTACAACTAAAGCCATCATGAATTCTGCTTTATGGCAGAAACTTCTGAAGTGGACAGTGTTGCTATGATTACATGACTCAACTTCAAGTGCAGTTGGGTTATGCAGCACAAACTTTCAAACTTTGAAAGATTATGTCCATTTTAATGGTTCTGAAGTGGTCCATTCAATGTCTACATTAGATATAATTTCGATGTTGTGGTTCAACCTTAAACAGGTTAGTCACTCTTGAAAACACTTATATGTGGCTTAATAGCAGACATGTGTACAAAAACGTGGGTCAAATATGATCCATAGAACTAGAAAATTACAATGCCTTGTACTGCAAATGCTTGATGGCAATTGTTATTGGCGGTGGCAAAATCCGGCTATGGGGACAAACATGTTTTTATAAGGCCAGGATAGTTTTGATAGCTTTTTGTTAGCCTTACATAAAAACCAGAGAAAAAATAAATGTTTTTTATACTTAGATTGTTTTTAACTGTTTAATATTAGTTTGATAAGAAGTAAAAACTAAAGAAATTTGTAAGAGAGCATCGATACTTTTCCAAGGAACCCTAAAAGGTATCAGCAACTGCTTTCTATATTTAATTTGATTCAAATAATACATACTTTATTGTTCATGAGGGGGAATTAAATTCTGTTTTAACTCATAGGGTTTTATTTTATTTTCAAAATAAAAGCAGGCACAAGTGGTTGCGATCAAGGCACATTCAAGGGGTTACTGTTTTTGTGCTGGTTGGCTGCTTGCTTCTCTCCACTCTGCTATTTACGGTGGACAGATGCACCTGCTACATACCCAATCACCCTCATTCCTCCCAGCTATTATTCTAACTACTTATACCTGCCTGTCTCAGTTATTCCCTTTTAGAATGCCCCCTTTCTTGCTCTTATAAGGATCACTGTAATGATAGTGTGCACTGCCAGCCTTCATTGGTTCCTGTGTTCTCCCTGCCCTGAGTTTTTCGATTTATTGTCAATGTGCTTGGCCTGCCCTCACTAGACAATTTGCCTCTAAAGTTGGCCACATTCTAGACTGTTTCTGGCTGACAGGAGTGTTCTACCTGCATCCAGGCTGTTCAGAAGCTGGTTCCAGCCAGTCCGCAACCACCCAGTCTGCTCAAAACCTGCCCAAAAATGGCCAACCTGAGAGGGCATATAATGAACAGCCAGTTCAGCATGTCATCAACAAATTCAGTTATCACCTGCTAGCCTAGGTTCCCTACCAGTCTGCGCTCATGAATATTCACAACAAACTGTACCATAAACCTTTTCAATGCAAGCTCTCTTTCTGACTGCATCCCAGGTTCTCAAAGGTCCTCACGTTGCATACATGTGCTAGTTATGTGTCGTCTATAGAAGCAAAATTATAGAGGTAACTCAGAATGACCTAAGGTAATAAAAAAGATACCATATACGCTAAAATCAGTTTTACCTGTTGCTTTGAAACAGCTTTATCATGTTCCTTTTATCTTCAGACAACTTACGAGTAAATAATTTGAAATAAACTGAGCTTTGGTTGGAGTTTTTATCTCATGTAAATAAGGGCTATATACCAGTGAGTTATTTTGGTATGCTGCTGTTTTACCAAGGTCAGTTGTAAACTTTTAAGATTGGGAAAGCAATTAAAACACCAAGATAAGGTTTCTGTGCTGACGATGACATGTAATATGTCCAAAGTCTCCTGAGCAGCAGCCTTGCAAACTTTGTCAGGTTGTGACAGCTATACAAATTAAGTAATAAAAGTACTTTGACCCCAATGGCTCATGTGGATTTAAAGTTTGACCATGAAATATATCAGGGTCAGAACACCTGAATTAATCTATTTTGTAATTATTACCTCTGCCAATGTAGGTTATGTTTTTCTTCTGGATTTGTTTGTCTGTCTCTGTTTCCGCTTTCAAAATAACTAAAAATGTTATGGATGGATTTTGCTTAAATCTTCAGCTAAGGTGCGTATTGTGACTGGCAACAAATGATTCAATTTTGGTGCTGATAAGGATCATCATCTGGATCCAGGTATCTTTTTTTAAAGATTCTTTGAATACACGTTATCTTAAGGTGGAGGTCGAAACACGTCATAAGGAATTAGTTACTTGGTGGAGGGCTTCGCTCTCAGAGTGGTTTTCTAGTTTTGAAAAGGAAGAAAGAGGAAGAGAATATGTTACTTTATCATTTACTAATAGAGAAAAAGAAAAAGCAACATTACTGCTACCATAGGAACGGATAAGTTTTCTATTTGTGTTTTCTTTTTTTGTCTCTCTAAAATCCATTGACTACCCCTGGTCTCCCTAGTCCCCTTCTCCACAGCCTCAGAGATGGACAGATCAATATTCTGTGAAACTCAGCTCTCACCATGTCTTTTTAAGTGCCTTCATAGCTCCTCTTCCCCTTTCCCTCGTCCCACTACCATTCCAGTTGTACCCTATTGTAATCCCTCTCCTTCTTCCTGGCTCTCCTTTGCTCCCTCTACTTATTTTTCACTCTCTCTTTGAGCTTGCAGCCTTTCTTAGGCTTGATTTCAGTGTGCGCGCGTGCCTGTGTACACGTGAAAGCGTGAGGGAGGGGAAGAGAATGAGAGAAAGCCCTACTAGAAATTTTCTAAATCCCAGGTAAGAGCAGAGATTTTCAGAGGGAGAATTTCATTTCACCACCTCTCATCTTGCACTGTGAGCTGGAGGATAGGACTCTCCCAGTTATGAATCCAATAACCATTGTGTGTATGTGTACCATGGATGTATGTGGATGTGTGGATCTTTGTGAACGGTGGTGGTGTTGGTGGGAGGGGTGGCTAGACAGTGTCTTGTTTATAGGATTGGAGGTTACTCTCATAAACTCAAAATGAAGGTCAAAAAGGAGAGGGAAGAGAAAAGACTGCTGGAGGATAAGAGTCAGCCAACCTGACATTTGCTTTTGCATGAACATATTTATGTGAATAAGCAGAGGGTCACAGAGTAAGTGTGGAGTATTGAGATGAGTCAGTTTGACAGTCTTCAACTCTTTGTTAAAAAAAAACTCCTATTGCAGTTTTTTTATGTGAACCATATTTCGTGAACCACTAAGAACCACTCACTTTAGCTACCATATTTAACCAAATTTAATGCAACATAACCAAGAAGAGTGAATAGAAATATTAAAAACACCTGGTGTTTGGGGCACTCCATCTCATAGTGTTAGACTAGACCCACCATAATTGAAGGCTATTAGACTATAAGGTTATATATCTCTCTTTCCTGTCTGGAACAATGTAAATGAAGTCCAATTGTGCTGCATAATGCTGTCACAATTTGCTTCAAAGATTTAGTGTAGAACTACTTCTCGCCAAAATAATGGCTGAAAAATGATTTCAGGTATGCTTCGACAAACTTTGCACATACAATTGTAAAAAGGAGGTCTAGGCTGTGAATTAGAGTCCTGCACGGGTCGAGTTTTACCAACCCGCACCCGCACGAACCCGTTAAGATGACTTCCGAACCCGACCCGTCACCCGCGGATATCTTCAATTCAAATCTGAACCCGACCCGACCCGTTGATATTTAACCCGCAACCCGACCCATTAACACATCAAGTAATAGGCTATAGTACGCTGCACTGCAGAACAGCACCATTAACACTGCAGCAGACGTGTATGCACTGACTGTGGCCTTTTTGGAGGGAAGCCCACACTGCCGGCAGGGCTTTAAGCTAAGACAAGGGTGACCCCAGTACCTGATTAATATAACATTTCTGATGTCCATAACAACACACACGCATAAAAAAAAAATCACCAACTACCCGCCCCCACAAAAAAAATATCCGCCCAACCCCCCGACCCGTTTATTTTTATTTATGTATTTTTCACCCGCAAAAGAGCATTTTAGCAGGTGACCGGTCCCCGACCCGTTGCAGGACTCTACTGTGAATATCCTTATTTTAGTCTAAACACAGATTCTTTAGCTCTGGATCTGATCGGACTGTATGTAGGGTTGTTTAAAAGTAAAATCCTAATGCCTTCGGCCGCCCTTTGACAGACATTCCTTCAGGCTTTAGTGTAGCTCCATCCAAGGTGCCACATCAAAGATTTTACAAAAAAAAAGGGTCTCATTCAGTGTGCGTATGGTATCATCTAAGCTACATTGTTTTGCAAGCAGTAAAAGCACTTTCTTTAGAAAATCTCTTTATTCTTGCCACTTGACCATAAAGCCACATTTTAAGAGTGAATACTTCAGCCATAGGTCTCTGCAGCTCCTTCTTAGTTATCCTGGTGCTTTGGCTGCGTCTCCAATTACAGCTTCTGTGTCAAACATTTGCATTAGATTCTATTAAAGGCAACACATTAAAATGTTGAATAAATATGCATGTCAAACATTACATACTAATTTGTTGTCCTTTCTTGTCGTTACGCTTGTACATTTTGTGTAACTAAGCCACATAAATTCCCCCAAAATGCATAAAGGTTTATGGTTGTGACATCACAAAACCTGAAAATTTTGATGTTGGTTTAAGTAGTTTAGGAAAGACTGTATACCTGTTTATAAGCACACATATATGCACCCTAGAGCTGAGTAGAAGAGAGTGTATTAAGTTAGAGAGCTGAGGTCAGCTTTAAATCATTACAGGTCACCATGGCCAGCCCAGCAACCCGATTAGATTAAAGTCCAGTTGAGAGAGCAAGCCAAGTGCATTATAACACACACACACACACACACACACACACACACACACACATTTAGACGCTGAAATAAACACAAAATTGTATACCCAAGCTGCACATTAATCACTATGACTCTGAATGTAATGCGCTGTGATGTAGCTTTGGTTTTCTTCTACAGGAGTTGGGGCCATTTGGTGACCCCTGATCAGTGAACAGCAGTGCAGTAGATAAAAGCAGAAGCTGTCCCAGTGGAACATACTGTTTGGGAAATTCAGCCTATTAGGAAGTTGAAGAGACTGATTAGATTAAAGCAAGCTGAGACGGGTCATGGTGCCGGTCCTCTGGCTCCAAAGCTGTCACCCCCAGAGCGACACACACCAGAGATGACCTGCAAATACTGAACATTGCTGTGCTTAATTCTCTGGGAATTATGATCCTTTTTCAAAGATTAAGAGATATTTGAGAGCAGCTGGATGGAACAGAGGGTGGAATGAATAGAAAAGCTGCAGCTGCTTGTCTGCTTGGCATCTCTGCTTTCTAGCACAGGAACATAAATATAAAGCTCCTGTGTGGGCTATATGTTACAGCAAGCAAATCCATACCCTATATTCAACTTTCTGCCTCACTTACACATCTGCCCTTGTAGTTAAGATAACCAATAAAGTGAAAGATGGAAGATGTTTATCTCTGTCCAACCTCACCCCCATCCTCCTGTCTGGCATCTTTCTCTTTCTTTTCACACATTGCCCATCATGCTCAGCAAGGCGATGTACGTGTGACCTTCACTGCCGAGTTTGCCATTTGCTGCCAAGTGGATCCTTAACTGCTTCTGCGATACACATGACCTAACTTCCTCTGACCCTGCTAGGCGCTGCTCCCCATGGCTGGCAGCCAACAGAACAAGGGCACTGAACTCAGGCCAGAGAAAGACTTCTTCAGATGAGCTTAGAGCACAATGATAGCCCTCCTACTTTCTATCATTTCAGCTCCTTTCTCTTTTACTCCTTTATAACCACTGATCCAGGGCTTCAGAAAGTCCTGACTCATTTTCTAATACCAAATTTAATCAACAACCAATCAGGGACTGATTCCAGCTGCTCCTGTTTAGAGCACCTCCTCGCCTTACCTTTGTTGACTGAGTTATCCTTCTCCTGGGCTGCATAACAGTTGCAGGTCCTGGTCAGAAAGACATACTGCAGGAAGCCACCATTACCAGCCGTGACTCCTGGACTCCCAAAACTGGTAGTATCTCTGGATCCAGCCTAGAGTCATAAAAAAACATGCTTTTAACTTCAACTTCTGTGTTAAAAACACAGATGTCCAAAAAGTAAATCAGTACATCACATAAAAAGTAATTTATTTAGCTTAATTGTTTTAAAAGTAAAATTTTAATTACTCAATATTTTATTATAGCAATGTTATAGTCCTGTTATGGTCTGTACAATCGTGGGGAAGAAAAAAAATTGCAAGGAGACTTGTCAGGCTCAGAACAAAAGGAACCAGTTTTCGAGGCGGAGAGACAGTGTTTAACAAAATGTTTATTTAAGACGGAACTGTAGAGAAAAGCGTTGGCGTCTAAAGCAGGAACCTCTGTAGGGGGAGAACGTAGGTCAGTGATCACATCTATCTGGCGGAGGATGACAGTGATCATGTGGGTCACTAACCTGGTCTTATAGTTGAGAACATGCCCAGAGGATGGGATTGGTTTCAGTCAGTCAGCTGTCAGCAAGATACGGTGGGTGCCACCCAGAGACTCCCAGACGCTGTAGTCCCAGAGTCAAGAGGACAGGCTGACGATCAGAACCGAGCAGGCGAAGGAAGGCAGGATAATCCAGAGGGTGAGGACAAAGCCAGTGTCGAAGACATTATCAGGAGTCAAAGACAGGAGATCAGAGATATGAAGAGGTACCAATGGGAAATCCTTGATGGAGTCAGGAAGCAGGTCCAAGTTCGGTTCACAGGCAGAATCAGGAGCCCGAAGACAGGTCAGGCAAACAGATCAGAATGGAGACAGGCAGGGTCAGAGGTCCAGAGACAAAACGAGTCAGGGTCACAAACAATCGGGTACACTAGAAAACTCTCACCTAATGCTCGAATAATCTAGCATTGATGACTGGTAGACGGCTGGTTAGATAGAGGCTGAAGCAGGTGGATCAGATAAATGGTAATGAGAACTGGGCAGAGATGGGCATCAAAGACGCAAACACAAAAAAGAATGCAACAGAAAAAACACTGCAAACATACATCATTATAATCACTAAACTTTGAAGCAAAAATCTACAAAAGACAAACTACAGGCAAAATTGTGCAAGCCTAAAGAAAATGCTGCATTAACCAAAAGAAAATGCTGTAATTAGTAAAAACAGAAGAAACTGGAGCCACATAACAGAAGTGCTCCATTTCATTTCATTTTCATAGGCATAGTCTTACAGGATTACAGAATAACAGCATAGTCATGTGTAGTAACAGATATATTACAGTCCAGTCCGATATTGTTGGCACTGTTTGACTCCCTTTTGCGGTCAGGGGTCCTTCTGGTTCTTTTATAGCTAATTTGATTTTTGTTTTTACGATCACCATAATTTTCTTTCTGAGATTACAGCTTTTTGCTTGTGGTTGCAGCATTTTTTATTTGTTTTTGTACCTGTTGGCTGCCGTTGATACCATCTACAAAGAGGGTAGACAACAAAAGTTCCACTCTAAAGAACCTTACTGTTCTTCAAATTCTGAATCAAAGCCAAATAACGAGTTTATAGGAAATATCAAAAGTGTGTCTCTTTAATTGAGATGTAAGAATACATTTTGATGTATGCATTTTTAAGTAGAAAGTACTAAATGGGACAAAAACAAAAAGAAATGTCAAACTCCGTTTTTCCCCCCCAAACACCAGAGGTCATTTAGACTTACTTTTTTAGGCTTAACCTGGTAGGTCTGTCATAGTCTTCATTTAGTCCAGAAATAGCTGTTGAAAATTGGGCTGTGGTTGGTCAGATTTTGTCCCACTTTAGTCCAATAATAGACATTGAAAAGACATTGCAAATCCAATTTCTGAAAATTACGGCTTTTCCCCTTTCAATTTTCAATTAAATGTTGACATTGTTTGGACATAAACCAGGTCGTCTTTTCAATGTGTTTTAAACATGTGGGTTCTTCCCACAGTAAAAGAAGCCATAGAGCAGTATATCTTTCTTTGATTACAAGTAGGTTAGGGCAGAAGTAATTTTCTACTTTACCTGGTTCTGCCGGGAGTCTCTTTCTGTTTCTTTCAGATCATCCTGTTCTTAATCAGAATCAAAATCACTGAAACAATGTAGCTGTATGCTTTGTTGTGCTTGAATGCGTTCAATGAACATCGTTCAGTGAATACATTCATGTTTTTAGTGAACGGGGAACTGAACTGATCAGTTTGAAGTAATGAACGTGAACGAGAACAACATTCACTCTGAGAATAGTGAGCGACACACACAGCTCACATTCGCATCCAATTGATAACGACAGTTTCGGATAACGTCAGGTTTTATGGTACTTATTACAGCAAACAGCATGACAGACCAGCATGTCTATTGCTAGTACTATTCTGCACGATTCAGATTCATTATCAGGTATTTCTGATGCCAGTTTTGTGGAGCTCTTGGCAGAGTTTTATGAACTAACAAAGGAAGACTTGGACAAAAAGATCTCACTTTTTTGTGCAAATTGTGCCCACTGGGACTTAACAAACAAGTCTGTACATCAGCCACATCCACTTCAAATTCAAAGCAACACCTCAAGTTAGAGGATCCAAGCTATCTTAGGAAATACCTGCTACTGCATGAGGAACATAAGAAATCATTTTTGATAAAGATCAGCAGAACCTGCATGTCCCTGTATGTTTCTGAAGTTCTGTGTAATTTAGCTAAATACAGGCTTCAGTGCTCATACAGTATACCGTGACTGCATCGATTACGTTCCATTTATTTCTATATATTGTGATGACCCATTTAAAGGGTGAAATATGAGGTTCTATTGTGTAGGATTGTGGCTTAATTTACCAAAATCAACTTAGGTTTATAAACTTAGTTCATTTTAAAATGTGGACTATGAGGGTGAGCTAGTTTATTTTCGGCTGTGTGAATTGAACTATTGAGCTGTAATAAGAATTCGCTGTAAAGTATGTAACATACATATGTATGATCTTATTGTATATTTTTGTACATATTTTCTGCTTTGTTGTGGCATAGCATTAGAGTTGTTTTGAATTGGAACTGTGAAATAAATAAAGAGGAAACAAACTCCAGATCCAAGCAGAAACATAAATACCAATCCTTATTACCATGGCTTTTTGACCTCTTAAGAATACAGAATAAGAATAATTCTGGAAAATAAAATTTTGTCAACTCTTCATGTTTGTCTGAACTGTAGGTAGGTCAAATATGCTAAACAGCCTTGGGCACAAGCCTGAGGGATGTGGTGGGGTAGTAGAGACGTGGGAGTTTAAGAAATGGGAGTAGGTGGACAGGGGGCTTTTAAAAAATATTAAAAGAATTTCTGTCAAAGTGCATTAAGCATTAAAACTGTGAATTATGCCCCTATTGAATGTGACAGAGGGAGTTTTAGCAAACACATGCAAATCCAGTAGGACTAAAAGAGAAGTGGATTCTCATAAAAGATATACACATTCTCTGCATATATGCAATTGTGAGTTGCAGCCCTTCTGATACAACACGATGATTCCTTTCTCTGTGCCATTTTATTATAACTCCAGGACATGTAGGGTTCAAATCAGGACTTTAGGAAAAGTAACAAGTAGACTACCCTTCACAAGGGTTGGTTCCACTTTAGAAGCAAGGTTTTTAGCTCAGACAGCCCTGTCCTCAGCCCTACTTTGGTCCCTTCCTGTCTCATCACTGCTTCCTCTTGGATTAATTCTGGTTGGAGCTCCTTTCTTCTTTGTGTCAATTTTCTTCTCATTTTCTACTTCCCTCTTGCTATGCAGTCTGCACCCACACACCCTCACCATGTAACCATAACTAAATATAAATCATCCATTCTTTTTGCTCTTTCATCCCGATATTTCTGCCACTCTTCCATTTGTTCTTTTCGGATTTATCACCCCCTCTGTTCACCCCCAAAGTCTCCCGCCTATTTTTCCGTCTGTGATATTCCTTCTTCTTGGCTCTCCTCCTTACACAAACACAGCTCTAATAAATCGTGGACTGGTAATTACATAGAACCCACCGGTAAATTTCACTTCCATTTACATTTAGATTAAAGAATATTTCACTCCCATCAATCTGCAGTGCCAGTCTGGTGTGCACAGTTATGCCCACGTGCAGACACAACACTTGGTGGCATTTTTATACTCTTGCCAGTGCATGTAGACATTCCTGTGCATATGGGAACCAGCTCAGGGTTCCCAAATATAAATGAACCTAAAGTGCATCAGAGAGAGCACTACCACGCAGGTAAGTTAGATGTAAATGGCAAGCTACTATGCCAACTGAGAGAAATTAACCAGCTGAGCTGTAAATCTAAATTTTCATGAGCTAATACAGGCAACTGCTCATCTACTAATCAAGTATTAAATACCTTTGTGTTTCTAATATACACATATATATTTACTTATTTCTAATATACAGTGTCAATGAAAATGTATTTGTTTATTTGTTAAATTTATATGTTTTTTCTCAAAGTTTCCTTAGTTGTTTTATACAAATTAATACTTAAGCTAAGAGAAACTGCAACACCATCAGTGGAGTGGGTCTTGGTAATAAGACAACTGGTGCTCTTTACTCCCAGTGCCATTAAGATTTATTTTAACACTTTGTTTTCTCCATTCCAAACACCTTATTTTTGTTGTGACATAAATATTAGTAGAGACCAGCTTTAGACTAATGCATTTGATTTACTCCTTTAATTATTAAGGTGGAGTAACAAGCTTGTATCAGCCTTAATCTGGACAGAGCTGTCACTTAATAACTACATTATTCCTTCACAGCATTTCATTAGCAACTAGGTAAATATCGTGCCAGAAATCTAAAGCACAAATACAAAATCTTTTTTTTTTTTTATCACAGTCAGTCCACATTTAGGTAGTTGATACACCGACTTTCTTACTATAAGCAAATATCTACATGAACTTGACTTATGGACAATGGAGCTGATGATGGGAGGTCTTAAAGAAGAATTTCGAAAACTCGAAAAATTTAAATATTAAACACATACAAACAAACACCCGCTGACTCCAATAAGCAACCCCGTTCCTCAAGAGCCCCCTAGAGAGGGGGGCCCCACCAGACTCGCTACCATAGCACGGGGGACAGGGACAGGCGGCAGGTCCTACGAGCCAGCCGGCCACCAGGGCCAACACCGCCACCCCCCTCCCATCCTGTCCATCCACCATAGCTCCCGGCTTTCAGTAACCCACTTCTTGCACACACACACACATGCATGAGCAATTTAACACCCTTTAATGGAGCCTTGTCAAAAGTTCAAATTAAGAAACGATCACTTACCCTAATCTGCTTCGTGCCAATCAGGATCCAAAGTTCATAAAAAATCCACATCTCAGTCATCTACCCAAAGCGCATGCAATGGTCACGCTTTGTCGGAATTCGTTTCGGATGGCCCTAATTTAACCCACCTCCTTCCCCTTCTCCACCATCGTAGCTAAAGCTTTAGAGTGTCATTATTCCCCGACTCTTACTGCGTTCCCTCTCTCATCCCAAATGGTCCGGCAGGAGACCGCCATGTTGAGCCTGGTTCTGCCAGAGGTGTCTTCCAAAAGGGGAGTTTTTCCCCTCCACTGTCGCTTCATGCTTGCTCATAATGGACAGGTTTATGCAACCTGTGTTATCCAAGCTGTACATCTTCCATGTCCCCTAGGGAAGCACTAGTATCAGCTCACGCAGCCCACTGGATCTCTCCATACAGCTCAAGCACACCATCTTACCAGCCAGCAGTCATGGACAAACCAACTTCATCCTCTCCACTCCACCACCAGTTTAAGGTCCTGGGGTAAACATCCCTATTCTTTACTCCAGTTTATGCATATCAAAGCAAATTCAGTGCCAATGTTCACTGCCAAGGTCTGAGCGCAAAAGACTAAAGTAGTTATATGAATAAAATTCTTCTAATTGTCTTCTCTTTCCGTGTGAGTTTTTCAGATTGAATTCTGAATGCTTGAAGATCAGGCAAAAAGACAGCTAAATAAGCCAAGCACAAAAATTGTGATATTTTAAAGGTTTGTGAAAAAAAGACCAAGAGGCAAATCAAACAATGGAAAATGGATACAACCAATAGTTTACCTTTCTTTGACTATTTCTTTAACAGTAATGAAAGCACCAGGAGCTTGTAGAGGGCAAACGGAGAGGGGTGCAACTTTAGGGAATTAGTCTTTAAAATGTACACAACAGTTTTCTTCGAGTGGCTGATCACTGCAAATAAGCCCCCTCACACCTTTCGTTCCTGCAAACACACACAACAGATACCCAGCAGGTATTAAAACAGCAGTGTGTTATCTGTGTGTTATCAGATCCATGATGATTTAACAGCGTCATTATCAAAGGAGCCAATTTTTTTTCACTCTCCATCAAGAAATCTTTGGAGTTGTCTTCTGCATCACCAGATTGACTCGAGACATAAACTGTTCTCACAAACACCTGAGGACAAAGGAAGTACATTATCTGGCAATGTATTATATGTAATAGATTTTATTTAAAGCATTTGTTGGAAGATAGTTTGTAGGTCATTTCCTGAGCGAAACTAGTTTCCTCTTTCTTCTGAGAGTGTAATATAATGGACAGAAGGACCCTGTATTCAAGGTGAGAAAGCCAGTAGGAAAGTTCAAAACGTGTATTAAAACAAACACATTGACAGAACTGGTGTGGGCTGCTGAGGATCTGTGGACCTGTAGCGACTGCAGGTGTGGGGTGCAACCCATCACTAATTATGGTTCAACAGTACAGTCCATTCAGAAACAGACAGATCCGGGTTCCAGGAATCTATCAGAGTGCGAAGACAGGTTCAGAGTCCTGTGCATCGAGCATCCAGCTCAGACAGAAACGCACCTTTGAGGACAGGGTCAGAGTCCCATGCGTCAAGAATCCAGCTCAGATAGAAACGCACCCTGAGCATCAGAATCCAGGAGTCCAACCGTGGTTCAGGAGAAAAAATCAGACAGGGACAGACAGGGCCAATTGGTGAGAGGGAACAGAATCAGGAAGACAGAACCCCAAGGGAAACACTGAAACGCTCTAACCACTGGTTACGGAATAAAACTAGCCTGAAGACATGGGCTCAAAAAAAAAAAAAACCCTCACTTGAACATGAACCTCGGAAATAAACATAAAACTAACAAAACTGACAGACAAGACACTAACAGGAATCAAACGCGGAACAAACCTAAAACAAAACAATGATCTTGCCCCGAATGCCCAGGCTGAAACGAATATAAAGCAAAGGAAACAGGTGAAAGGAATAAATGACAATTACAGCAGGGAGGGTAAATGGCAGGTGAAAGAAATAAACAATTAAGGTGTAGGAATCAGGCCAGATCATGACAGAGAGGAATGTTTATTTTTTATACTCTCTAAAGAAAACAAAAAAAATTCTCAGTCTGACACAGTTAAAATATATCTGCAGGCGTTCACATTAAGGCGCTGTTTCAGCTTAATCTCTGAAGGGGTGAGCCTGTGGCTGCAGGAGTAAATTAAAACAACAGGGTGATGTTAGAGAGTCTGGAACAACAGAAAGGCAGGGAATCATGAAACTGCTACTATAAATATTAAGAATTCAAAGCTATATGGAAGAAAAGATACTGTTCAGACCATGAATTTTTGAAAACCTGTTGAAATAAATCTTGAACAGCACAGAGCACTGGAGAGCACACATGCTAAATGATCAGCATGTAATATGCTGTTTGTAACTACTCAAAGCAAAAGGAAACAAACAACAACACATCTTAGACTTATGACGAGATATCCATCCATTTTCATTACCCTAGAGCCTTAAGAGGGCCAAGTGGACACGTCGGTCTTGAAGTACTGCTCATAATATACTGGGGGAAAAAAAATGTTTTAGGGCAGAAGTCGGGGCAGTTGTAGAGAGTATGTACTTTTTGTCAGAGAACAAAAGTCAGGTATATATAATAAAAAAAAAAAAAAAAAAACCTTATTGATGGCAGAACTAAAGAGTCTTTTCACAGATTAATACCAAAACAATGACCCTGCTTCCACAACGGCAAAGGTTGTCCATTCTCTCTTTATCTTGGTGCTGTAACCAAAGCATACAGCGCCTTGCAGACATTATCCATATTCAATCCCTACTGTAAATCACTTGGAGCAAAGCCAAGGAACAAAGATTCTAATCCTGAAAATAAGCTTGACAGGGCTTATGACCCAACATGGAAAAGACTACAGACAGACATGTCTTCTACCCAAAGTATCAACAGGTGAAAAAGCAGTTTACTTCCAAACAGCAGATAAGCAAGGGCCCTACTGAGATTACTGAGAATATGGGGATTCAGCTAAAAAAAAAAGGTTTACTACCCTGCAGGACCTTAAAGAGAACAGCCTGTTTCCAGACAACAGGAAGAGGTATGACAACATTCTGCTCTCTGCCAAACAGCCTCATAACAAACCAGCTTCTAACCCAAGAACATTAATAGTAACTGATGATGCTGTGAATGAGATTAAACGCTTCTGCATCAAGAGAAACACAGAAATAGTGAATGTTATCTGTGCCATGCTTTCCAAAATCTCAAAGAGTGTCAAGGATCAGAAAGTAGAACCCAGGATTCAGGCAGACTGAACAGATGTGTTTAAAAACAAAATGCTTTATTGACATCTCAGTGAACTGCGGCTGGTCAGCTGGGACTGGCTTACTGGAATCTCTGGTTCTTAAGTTATGTCTGAGCCCAGAGGAAGGAGTGGACTTCAGCCGGATGATTTCTCCAGAGAGTTCCGGGAATGAAGCAGAGAAAACTGATGAGCGAAAGCCAGCAGACGAGGAAGAGCAGAAAAATCCGGAGGAAGAATCCAGAGAAGGTGTCGATGCAGCAGCAGATGTCCCTGCCAGAAGGTCAGAGAGATGAAGAGGTACCGAAGGGGAATCCAAATCGAGGTCAGGGGATAAATCCAAGGTCGTAAAAAGGCACAATCCAACCATCAGTTTTAAGACAGGTCAGGCAAAACAGACTGGAAGAGGGGCAAGCAAAACTCAGGAGTCCAGAGGCAGAAACCAGTCAGGCTCAGGTAATTAAAAACACAACTGTGTACGCTACAGAACTTTCACACACGGCTTGAATAATCTGGCACTGATGGCTGGAAACAAGCAGCTTAAATAGGAACTGGAATAGGTGGATCAGGTGAGAGAAAATGACAACTGTGCAGAGCTAAGCAAGTGGAAGAAATGAACCAATAATCCAGTCATCAGTGCCAATATCATAAGAAAGAGGATCAAAAATTTCACAGAATACACCCAACCTTGAAGAACTTAATCATTCACAGTGGATCGTGAATGATGTTGCTAAGAGGAAGTCAGAATTATTAAAGAATTACATAATTAGTCTGCTTAACACTTCAGAACAGACTAATTTAAAAGTTTTCATTTGCAGCCCTGTTACACTAACTTCAGCAGGAGATGAAGTTTTCAGCGGAGTTTCTCATCAGAATAAATCAGTCAAACAAGCCTGATCTGCAACATCAGTTGGCTTTATTGATAACTTTAAAATCTTCTGGAAAAAGAGACACCTCTTGAAAAAAGATGGATTTTACCAGATTTTACCTATATAGTCCCAGAGCATATATACTGATTGAGGGGTTAGGGCAGAAATTCGGACATGTGCATGGCTGTAGCACTGTTACATTAAATGTAACATTTGCCCCTTTCTTAAAAAAATATATACAGACAAATAAAACTATTTCAAAGAGGACCTTCCATTTTGAAATTGATTATATTTTTTTTTATTATATCTAACTTGTGATTTTTCGTCAGTGTGAGGAAGAGGCAACAAACCTGTGGAACCAGGAGCCAGCCTCCTGGATGCCCTCTGCTGGAGAATAAAAAACTAAACCAGTACAGCAAAGCAAAACAAAACCAACACTATTTCTTGACAAAAACAGGTCAAGGACAGAGTTATGGACATGTTTAAGTTTATTGAATTTATAACATATGCCCAAGGCATTTAGATATACAAAAATTATGGCTGAGCTGCAAACCTGTGAAAGATGGCTCATCTAAACTGAAAAGCTGGGCCAAGGAGAACATTGATCCGAGAATAGATCAGGGGTTTCAGGTAGGTCTTTAAGACATGGACATTCAACTTATTATTAAGAAAGAAAACAAGAGAGCCTCTGTTATAACATTGTTATTTTTTTACTTCCGCAGTGAGAGGGAAGCAGAAAATTGTTTAAAAAACGGTGCGTAAACTTTTTAAAATCTGAAAAAAAAAAAAATAAAATGAAGACAGAGGTTTATGATTCCCCAGAACTTGTAGATTCAGACCAGGTGTGAAAACGACCCATATTAATCATTAAGTTTTGACTGTTGGGCTGCTGACTGGACCGGACCTCAGCAGAGAGCCACGAGCCACCCGTCCTCAGCCAGAGGAGGGGGGCTGGAGGTCGGTAAGGTAGGCGGGGGGAAGCACAGGGCCGCCTGTGTCCAGGCTACCGTCCGCCGGGGTTCCAGGACCAGCCCCGCAACTGGCGGCTCAGTTCGAATGCCTGGTGTGTTTCGACTACATACTGTACTGCACTTTAGTCGACCAAAATCCCGGACGATTTTGAAATTCCCCCTGTACACCTTTTTAGGTATGAAAAGTGGAACATGTCCAGGAAAAGGAGGAAGTATGGTTACACTACCATATCAACAATTTCAATGTTTCAGTGAGTGGGTGCTTGTTGCTATGATGCGTCTTTGCTCTGCAGCTTCGCTCATCGTTAACCAACCAATCAGCGCACAGCGCATCTAAATATTCATGAGCATACCATAAAAGGAAGAAAACCTGTCGTTTCATCCTAGGGCTTTTAACCAGGCTTGAATTAGGGCTCATTGAACAGCAAATATGCCATTTCAGCCCAAGCAATGTTACACACCCTATTGAGAGACCTTAAGGACCAGCACCAAATACCCTATAGAATCATTCTATGACCCCTTTAAGAAAAAAAACATGCAAGGTGTAATTTAACTCTTCATGAAACAATACATATTCACATATTACTTTTTGATAGCTGTTCAGTGGGAAATATTAAAATCTGTGGAATATATGGAATCTATAATTCAATCTTGACAGTCACAAAGGTAGTTGTGAGCTAACCACTCAGTAACACCTCTCCACATTCTCTTTACCAATTTGTAAAGATCTGTACAGTGTAAGAGGGAGATATGCCGGCAGCAGCAAAAATGTGCATGAAGAATACTGTTGACTTATGCATGAATGACTCTGTTTCTGCAATGCATTGTATTGTAATGTAAATCCAAAAAGCAAAAAATCTATCGAGATTAAAAGCAGCATGACCATATGCTTTTTCAGCATAGTAGATCAAAAGGAAGATACAAGGCAGCATACTCCTCCCAGGCTTATTTATGTAATGTGACTGCCCAAATTCTGAAGTGGTGAGAAGTGGCAGAAGCTGGGCCTTAAGAACCAGATAATAATTAAAGACTGTAAAAAATGCAGAGTTTGACCAAGAGATAAACATTATTGGAATATGAGATGTTTGCAGCAAAGTAATAGGATATGGCAAAAATTTTGAATTACATATTTTACAACAGCAGTGATTACAGGAAAAGGATCATGTGAAGTTCTGGTGCAGAAGAACACCCATTAGCTTATTTTTTAGTTTTTATTCTGCCTCTATCTGGGCCATTTTCACAGTCTCTCAGGCTGAATTGATAGCTGTGCTAAATCTGTTGAAAGTTGGAGGATGAGTAGCCTCTCAGAGTCTGGCATTTTTGTTAAGATGTATTGCATCTCCCCACCAAGTGACAAGTGCCTTAACCTTAAATATCTCTTGAATCTTTATAATAAATTACAAGCAGTGCCAACCACAAAAATACCTTTCCTTGCAAAACTCTCCATATTGTACATGTTAGAGCCATGAACTTCCTTGTGTTTTTTTGGAGATGTATGCACTACACCAAGACAAAAACAATACAAAATTACAAAATGAAAGGGAAAAAAATTATAAAATTCCTTTTTACAAAATAAAATCAGAAAATGTGGTTTGCACTTGCATGCTGTGCTCCTTAACATACTTATATTTTAGAAATGCATATCAGCACCATAATAGATATAAGTCTTTTGTGGTTTGTCTTTACCAACACATCGACAGAGAGGTTCTATAAAGCCTTTACAGGTCTGCAGAGGATTCTAAGTTAGACGATGCTAAGTATCCTGTATTTAGTGCAATTTAGTGCCATCTATTTTCTTACGAACTCTGACCAGCTCCTCTCTCTGTGCTGAAGAAAAGCATTAACCCTGCATAATGCTCTCATCACCATGATTTACCAAGATAATTGTTTGTGCAGTATAATGCACAGTGTTGGTTTTCTACCACACATGGCAGGTTTTATGTAGATCTACTTTTTTCTCATCTAACTAAAATACCCTCTTCCACATGTTTATCTGTCTACATATGAGTTCCTGACAAATAAGAAATATTCATTCATTTTGGTATAATTCAGCCATTGTTTCCCCACCTCTATAAAACAACACATTTGCAGAATGCACAAAGAAAAGGACCATACTTATCATGGGTGCTTAAGCTGCTTCATTTATTAATATGCTTTCCTTGATCAGTTGGTCATGTCTCAGTAGATTGACAGTTACTTCATTTATTAATTATTATCTTTTTCAGTGTTAAGTGAAGTATTATAAGTTAAGATATGGTTTTATAACCTGACCCTAGTTGAAACATTTTTACAACCTTATACATGACCTGTTTGACCTTGCTTTGATACAGTATTTATGTGATGGCAATGTTTCCTCACCAATGCTCTCAAAATTCCATCCATCCATCCATCCATCCATCCATCTTCTTCGGCTTATCCGGGGTCGGATCTCGGGGTAGCAGCTTCAGTAGGGAGGCCCAGACGTCCCTCTCCCCTGCCACTTGGGCCAGCTCCTCCGGGGGAATCCCAAGGCGCTCCCAGGCCAGCCGAGAAACTCAGTGGGACATGCCCGGAACGCCTCACCAGGGAGACGTCCAGGAGGCATCCTAATCAGATGCCCTAGCCACCTTAACTGGCTCCTCTCGATAGCTCTGCTCTTAAAATTAGTTTTTATTATTCTATTTATGTTGGTAATTACCTACATTAAGTGGACTCCATTGACTAGATATGTGAATTAAACAATTTGATGGTTGATCTGAAATGTTTCTCTGCTCTAATATGAAAATGCTGCTCTGTTGGTAACAAGTAAATGAAGTTGATCCAACTCATTTTTTTAATTTTTTTTTGCTTATATGTTGAAGATTTAAATAAATTCAAATGGGCAAACTTAATCCATTATGTTTTACCAGTTGAAATAATTAATTTAATTTGGGGCTGCAATTTATTCTTAGAGAGTCTCAAAGTTGAGTAATCTGAATGCATAAGCACGCCATCCATATTAGCCTTTCATTTGTAAAATAATAACAGCAAAAATGGGGCATAAATATAAATAGCTTTCATTGGACCTCACAGTTATTTGACACCTCACTCTGTCATCTAAAATACAAATGAAATCTTTTGACAAAATTCGAAGGCTTGGCAAAACATTGAAAAAAAAACATAAAGAAGTGGAATTGTTATGAATACTGCAATGGCCCATAAGAGTGAACCTACTCAGCCAGCCTATAGGTGACAAGAAAAACAAAAAGAAGAAAATAATGATGGACGTTTTCCAACTTCAGCCATACAACATGGAGCTGTCCGCTCAAGTGGGCGGTGCGCAGAACAGTTTCAGCACCACGTTGGGGTGAACAGCTCCTTGCATCTCCGAGACAACCTGACAGGCTTTTTCTGCTGGATCCGAGCTGCTCTTTGAAACAACTCACTTGGGGTAAAAAATGAGACTCTTTATCGCACTAAGGCTGCAGCAAAGTGAGCCCATATCTCCCATCGGGGAATCTTATAGCCTAAAAGAGGGAGGTGTTTACTTTGATAAAAGGACACTGAAAACTGAAGACGAGGTGGTTAGGATTAGTTGGGAAAAAAAAGTTCAACAGTTTGCAGGAGTAATGGCAAACAATGTCTTGTAAAATGAATAAAAGAAAAAACATGAGAAGACACGGACGTGTGTAAGGAGGATTGTTTGTGAGTTCCTCACACACAAAGTGGACGGGAGATATCCTCCTCTACCCCAGACCCATGCTATAACTGGGGCTGCAAATTTTAGAGCAGACAGGAATAAAGACTAGCACAGCATCCACTGACACACACTAACACTAATTGGAGAGAGAAAGGGAGAGAGAGATGGTGTCTTTGAGAGAGAAGTGAACTACTTCAACCTGCCTGCGCGGGAGCCCGATCTTTTCCTCTGGATGGATTTACCGTCCCTCCCACCACGCTCCGCAAATTTTCGTTCACAAGAGGGCTGATTGTGAAGCCAATCAATATAGAGCGGATGAGAATTGGAAAATAGGGATCGGGTTTTTTCTTTTTTTCTTTTTTCTTTTTTTTTTTTTTTGCTTTCCGACTTGCCTGGAGGGGAATGCGCACCTTCGGAGAATCTCTGCGTCCCTTGCTTTATGCTCTCCCTGAGAAGTCAGAATTGGAGCTGTCACAGCTATCGGCTACACTTTACTGGACTGGACAGTGTACTTGGCATTAGGAGGCGAGAGGGAGGGTGAAGAGGAGAAGGAGCGTGTGTGTATGTGTGAGTGGATGAATCCATCCTTTTCCTTTGGCACTCCACAGGCGCTCGTCCATTTATTCCAGCCTAACCGACGGACTGCATGCCAAACGCAGACTCTAGCTAAAGAGTTTGGTGAGTAAAGACATCCCATTCTCTCAATCAACTCTTTTTGTACCCATCTTCTTCAAAGAGTAAACGTAGCTATCCCACAGAGCAGTTTCATTCGCCTTTCCTCTAAAAATCTTTCATTTCTCAGAAGACTGGAGTTAGACGTTCGCACCTGCAGCATTCCCGTGCAGGACCGTGCAACATCTCGGATCGAGGCTGTGCGGGCGACCTTGTTTAATGGGCCCCAAACCCCGAGACCCCCCAGGAATGGCGTGTAGTGCGTGTTACTACCTGGTTATCAGCTCTACTCACCTGAGCAATGGACACTTTCGACGCGTCAAGGGTGTCTTCAGAGGACCCCTCTGCCCAGCAGGAAGCACTGACTCCCCGGTAGGAGAACATCCTGAGTGGAACATGTGCATGTTTTCATTGTCTCGTCTGTTCAGCTACTTGTTTCTACTATTAAGTAAAGTCATCTTCTTCCTTTTGTATTTGAAGGGTTAAAACTGGAAGTGTCATGTAAGGAGAACCCTGAAAATTGCAGGGTTTACTGTGGAAGCATCAAAAAGAAAATAGAGAATGGAATGGTTGTTGAATTTTCTGACTTTATGCTCCATCCTATTGTCTAAAAAAAGATCCATCAGTTTTTGCAGTTTGCATATGTTAGGAATCCTGTAGTGCCTTGAAAAATAAATAAAAGACAGACATTTAATGATCCAGTGTGACATTTAAAACATTTATATGTCCATATGTTAGGAAATTAGCTTTTGTTAAATATTTATTTATTATCAAACCTCTTGAGTTTTTATTTTTGTGCAAAATATTACTTCTTCCATTTCTATCATAAACAAATTTCTATGTCTGCAATATTTGTTATTGTTAATTAGTTTGTAATTTTTTTGTTGAAATTAATTGCTGTTATGAATATTTTTGAACAACTATTGTGGCATTGAAATAAAAAATATTCTTGTTGCATTAACCCATAACAACTTTTTTATCATACAAAATGGCATATTTAAAAGCTAAGAAGTAAAATTTTGATAGCTGTATTAAACTCAATAACCTGTGTTAGATTAAAAACCCTATAGAGATGTAACCGAGGCTTTTTAGCAATTAAGTTGAATGCCATAATAATAAAATTTAAAAAACAGCACTGAAAAACAGAATCAGCTTTATATTTGATATAATTCGGTTATTATTTCAGAAGTTAGTCATGTTGTTCTTAAATTAGAATAATGACAATAATAGTCTGAAATTATCTAAAAGTACTCAGTTTATTTTTTCTAACATAGATATCAAGCGTCTACTGTCTGCCATAGGTTCACAGTAAAAAATGTTTTATTTATAATTCAAAAAATATATATGCTTTTTTTATTTACTTTTTAAATTTCCTATTCCATCTACGACTTTCAGATGATGGAATGTAAAGTAAATGATAAATTGGAGAAGAAAAATAATATGATTACAAGTTGTTGGGAAAAAAAAAAAAAAAGCACAGAAAACTCTTTTAATTGGGGTGTTAAGATCTTAAAAGAGCCCAGCAAACAACTCGCTAAGAAAACACACAAAAAAAACTAAGAGCTACAGCTTTGGATCAACAAAGTATTTTTGAATTGAGATGAGCTGATTTAAATTGAATTAAACTATTTTCACTCAAGGAACTCCTCAAGTTAACTGAAGGTAGGAGAGATACGAAAAAGATTAAAAAAGCTCATCACATCCACAACTGCTGCAGGGTGGGTTAGAGTATTTTTGCAGGTAGAGATCATTTCATTTTCAAAGCCAGAAAATACATTTTCCATTTTCTTTCTTTTGGTGAAAGAGAAAAGATCATAATATTTTTCTTTTCAAAAAGAGGGAAAATTTGTTTAGTCAAGCATGAAGCCATTGTCCGGAAAAGTTTGTTTTCTCTCCTTTGGGAAATGAATCAAACCACATTATGTCTGCAAGGAGAAGAGATGAGTTAACCAGACAAAATAGGTCTAATTACCTCCAGCCTATTGTCTAGGTCTACATTGTTCGTTACGTGTATTCAAGAAAGAAAGAAATGTTTTTTTCCATTAATGAGAAATATTAGCCATAAATTTGCTTGCATGGATTCTACAGTCTATTTTACAAATCTATGTAGGAAATGTTAAAAGACTGCAATAAACATAAAAAAATCCTCATATTTTGAACTTTTATATTTAGGGTCGTATTTTTGTGCATGTAGGTGTGTGTCGTAGGTCAAAAAACTGCTTGGAGGGTCTCAGGTAATCACATATTATTCATGTGCTCTTAAAGTGCGGTGAGACAAACAGGCAAAGATAATGACAAGTTTCATGAGAACGGAGGAAAGAAGCAGCTGGTGTGTGCGTAAATGTGTGTGTGCATGCGCATGTGTGTGAACACTCGAGTTATTACCAGTCTGTCATGTTCTGCCCGCGCTGTGTGATGGGAATGAGCGAGTGGTGCAGAGCAGACGCACCCAGACAGGACACAGCAATAAGTCACATTCACAACCATCCCTGCAAACTTTAAAATACTTTCTCAAAAAACATGAACACACCAAAAAAAAGATATCCAGTTAGGCAACCTATGCATATCAACTCTTTAAATGCACACTCCAAAGCGCATCTCTCTCTTTCAACAAATTAGGGCCGCATGTTTGAATTTCATCATTCCTATCACCTATCTCAGGGCTCCTTTATCTTATAAAAAAACATCAAAAGCTCCTTTTTGGCTGCTCCTGCAACTGTGTAAGTCTCCTCTCAGCCTAATTTATCAGAGAAAGTCAAATTTCTCCACAGTTATGGCAGTGTGGCACATCTAAATTTAGAGATGGATGCAAAGTTTTCAAACAGTTTCTACACTAATTCCCAAGTTTATGGAAAGTTGTTTGAAGCCCCTTGATGCATGTTGGAGATGATGATTCACCTTAGATTTTCCACAGTTTTTTGTCAAATCTACTTTCAGCTCTAGCAAAGAGGAAGGTTTGCACTTGCAGAGCCTTTAAAGTATCTCCCCATGCCATTTGTCCAACATTTTATCAAGAAGAGACACTGAATATTCTGTTAATATAATTCAGTGAATCAAAGCCTCCCTCTTCTAAGAGGACTATCGATATGGAGGCATTGCATGTAAATTTGTAAGGCACCTTTCAGTAACAACACTATTTTCTGCTGTTCATAATGAAAACATACGAAAACACAGATTTAGTCTAATTCTGTTTCAGTTTATGGTTAAAATAAAGTAGTCAAATACAAGTCTAAACATTCTTGTGCATCGTGTTTGCTTCTGCTTCTGGGTATGCAGAGTAGACTTCAGCTAGAGGACCTGAATGGGTCAGAGTGTTTGATACAAAGATGAATATGTAGAGGTTAAGTCATGTTTTGCCTAATCTTCAAATATTCTAAATAAGGGCATTCAGATTATATGAGTAAAAAGAGAATTATGTTTGCAATAATTGGAAGTGTTGATTGGGCAAACTTGTCCTCTTTTGCCCTATTTAAATATGTACTTTAGGTGTGCTACTTGCAGTTGGTAGTAAAAGAATGATCAATTTCTAAGCAGGAGAGTTGGAATGATTTAATTATAACTATTAGAAAAAAATGTTTTAAAAAAACAAAAAGAAAGGAAAAATTTTCTAAAAAGGATAATAGTGATGGGTATTATTTATAGTGCATTCTATATATAAGGAGCATTAAGTAGTACAAGCAAAAATAGTGAAAAGATTGTATGCTGTTAAACTGATGTAACAAAAGTATTAAGGTAAAAGTGCCAATCAAGCAAAACCATTCAAGGAAGACTGCAGGGAGCTGCATTTCTAAAGATTCTCTCTGAATGTAAGGGTCTGTTCAAGGGCTGACCTTACTTTACTTTGCTGGACAAAAATTGCTGACATCCTGAAAGGGTGAAATAGGCTCAACTGTGTTTAACCTTCATTTGAAACATGGCATTCAAATAGAAATTTGAACACATTTTCTGGTGTTATTCATTTTAGGAACATCGAAAGACTTGGCAGAGCTAATGTAGCAAAATGCACACATAGGAAGTTTTTCAGATTTACAAAATGCTGGCTTGGTAGGAATGAAAGGTCAAACGGTAAAAGAAAAAAAGGTGCTTTCAGATTTATCCATATGAATGCACGCAAGGGGAGATATATGAACTTGTCAAAAATGATGTACAGTCTGTGCTTGTGGTCGAGCAGTCGAAAAGTGAACCGTGTTTTAGGTGAGGTGAGGAGGAGTGATTTTAAAGCATCTCTTGAAGGCAGTTAAACATGCTGAGCAGCATCTTTTTGCTGCTGTCGCTCCCATTCTGGAAACTGCCACAACAGCTGGTTGCTCTTTGATTTGGCAAAGTACAAAGCATCCCACCTTTATATATATATATATATATATATATATATATATATATATATATATATATATATATATATATATATATATATATATATATATATATATATATATATATATATATATATATATATACTGGGCACCAACAGCCGCTGAAGATCAGCCCCATTCTAACTATTTAACATATCCTACTGGGTATGTTAAAAGTGCTCCGTTTTGTTATGTAGTTATCTTCCCTGGAGTATCCTGTTCTTCATCAAGGACAGGCTTTTTTGCTCATGACTACTTTATCACCACTAATTAGCCTTTCTAATAGATTTGTGCAATAGATCTACATTTCTCATTCTTTTTGGATTTAGTTAGGGCTGGACAATGTCAGCATATATACCAATATAATTATATTCAGTAACAGTGATATGACACATTTCTGGTTGGTCTGTATCCATTGCAGTCTTTTGTTACGTCGCTTACCACTGACTCATGTTAAAGAGGAAAAAAAGGGATGTTTTATTGAAAAATAATTTGAGATCTGGTCTGTCTTCATTCAAGCAGCTTTCATTAATTGCAAGGGGGAACAGATACAGTCTTGCCAACGTTCCTGCCTGTTCTGGTCACACAGGATTTCACTCAATACTTAAGAAGCACAGAAAGAGATTATCACAGACAAAGTAGACAGTTTTCCACAAAACCAAGGATTTCTGAAATAACCTTGATTAAAGGAATCAAGCCTCTTACTAAAACATTTAAAACTGGAAAAAAAGCTTCTGAGGTGTCAGTAAGATAAGACCCACATTCAGTCATATCTGTAAGTTGAGCGAATACTTTTTTAAAGTAAGGAAAACAAAATCAGTGCTCATAATTAATGCTATAGGTGATGTGATAGGAAATAGATTTTTTTTCAACCACGCTGACATTCCAGACGCAGGTGACTGGAGTCGAACCGAAAGAGCTGCAGCACATTAGCTAAGTGAGTGATGAGGTACAGCTGTAGGTTGTGCCACGCAACTGCTGTTCTCCAATGTGGTGAGATTTAGCAATAAAATGACCTGTGCCAGGCAGAAGCCTTCCCCTCAAAGGTCTCTGACTTAATGGATGAAATCACGATTGTTTTGTGCAGACGATGTAGAAAGCAATGTTCCTCTTAAAGCAACGGCTGGTCATGTAGCTTCAAGTTGCTTTCAGGAAGAAGAGCTGAGTGCAGGCCTTAAATTAGAACCTGAGTTTGTCACCACAGACAGAGAGCCATCCTGTGACATTATGCGTTCTATGAATTGATTATTTTGTTTTAACTGAGCTGATTCTTGATGAGACAACTTTTGGGATGATGCTTGGAAACATTACTAGTGTTGTTAACCCAGGTACAAAAAAATATGTCTGAGATCTTTTTTATTTTTACTTAAGATGAAAAGTGCAAAATTAACAAGGCTTGTATTAGAAAAAAGAACAACATAAGGCAAGACTAGAGCAAGGTAATGTAACTGAGAAACAGGGAGAGAAATCTTTATGAGATCATTTAAAAAACAACAACAGACTTGTTGTAAAGCACGGCCTACAGTGTCAATAAGGGTTTATCAAACATTAGAATTTTAAGAATTAATTGAGGACCTTTACTGTATTTTTAGATTTGGTTATTATGCCCTTTTCTTTATTGATTTGTGAACAGAGTCTTTCAGGATTCAACTTATGAAAGTTAATCATGATAAAATGGCAATGTCAAAAGAAACTAAAAGAAGCAAGAAGCCATGGACATAAATATAACAAGAGCAAAAACCCTGGTGAAATGTGGATTTCATCTGTTAAACTTGTAGATCGTAAAAAAAGGAGATGTTTTATTTAATAAACAGTTTAGAAAATGTTATATATTGGAGTAATTTTATTGACTTTGATATTTCAGGTTCAGAGGTTTATACAGGATTCTGTTGTGAGCTTTCTTGGCAGTATTTCTGAAGCTTTTACATCAGTATCATCATAATATAATATCGACCCAAATTAAGATAAATGTCCTGAAATAGATTTTGGGCATATCGTCCAGCCCTAGTGTATTCTCAGCTAATCATAACAAGGAAGCCATTCCTAAACCTCACATTACCACTTTAAAATATTTTAAATATTTTAAATATATTTTTTACTCTTGGTGTCAGCATTAAGGGATGACAGGACATAGTAAAAATTAGGGTGTTACAGGTCCAACAGATTCCTAGTTTAGTTTCAGACCGATATACAGCCAGTTATTTTCTGCCATAAATCTCTCTTTAGCTCATTTCCTTAAAAAAAAAAAAACAATTTTCCTAAAGAGAATGAAAGCAATGTTCAACAGTAAATAATGCTAAATATCTGTCATTTCTTAGTTTTTCAAAGCTATCTTTCCTGACAAAGCTGTCAAAAAACAAGGGATGCAAATAGTTTTTTTTAATAAGCGATTTAATACATTTGAGACTCTTAACAACATTTTCATGTAATAGAACAAACAGTTATTAATTTTGTAACATAAAAAAAGCATTTTCATGGCAAAAACAATGGTCAATGTAATGACCAAAGATGAACTTGGACAATAAAGGGTTAAAAGAGAACATAATAGCTAATACTTCTATATTCCCTCTGCCATTGTTGGTCTTCAATTCTCTGCTTTCAAAGTTTTATTTCAATGGTTGTAGTCTGCTGCACTTTCTTATACAAACATTTTACAAAGACAGAAAAGATATCTTGATTAGAAAATATCCCAGGAAAAGAACCACAATCGCTTTTTTTGTTTGTTTGTTTGTTTTTTACAATGACAAGGACAAAAAACATATGGCCCCACTGATTTCTTAAGATTGGCTAGCCTTGTGATGAATCTAGTTTAGGTGGAGATATCTAGTGAGAATGTTTAGCAAATGTTTTATTAATTAAAAATATTTATGCAGTAAACCTTTCAATGTTAGTTTATTAAGTAGAGGAATGGATTAGGGCTGAAACAATTAATCAAATTTATCGTGATTAATCGATCATTGAAATAATCGTCAACTAGTTTAGTAATCGATTAATCATTAAATGAACTATAGAGACTGTAAAACATGCCTTTAGCTGACAGAGCAACCCACTTAGAGTAGTAATTATACAAAGATTGTTAAGAAAAAAATAAGTAAAAACTTTGCATTTAAGATTTAAAAAAAAACTTTCGTCTGCCAATATGCTTTATCCAGAACTTCTCAAGTGGAAAAGTTTTAGTTTCACCTAGCTTGATTTCATAAAAAACATTCTATAAAGAACCATTGGCTATCCAATTATTAATCAATTAAGTAAAAAGATAATCAAGAGCTTAATCAATTTGCAAAATAATAGTTGCAGCCCTAGAATAGATAACTACTATGATTTACCTTTCTGATCCCTAAAATGGTCTAACTTTTAGTTTTCCTTACTTAGTTTAAGCATCAGTACTAAACAATCTTCAGCATGACCCTATATATCATTACTGCTTAGGTTTTAAAGGAATAGTACACCCAAAACATGATTAGCCTTCATTTTCTACTCACCCCCATGCTGAACAACACTCTGGAGTACTTTTTTGATATCTCAAATGCATCTGGAGATCTGGGAGGCTTCTTGCTGTCTGCTGACATTCAAATAATGGAGGTCTATTGTGCCCGAGACAGAAAGGTCCATAAAAGTCCACAAAAACGTGTCAATATTCCTCCATGCTGCTCGTCCAATGTATTCCAAGTGTCCTGAGTGGGTAGCATCCAGAATTTACTCGAAACGAAGTAATTTAGAATGTTTTTAGAGCATAAGCAGTAGTGTATAGGATTTCCTAAAAGCGCGTTCATGAGTCTACGGAAACCGCGGCAGACCAAACCAGATGAAAGTGCGCATTCAGCTCGGCAAAGAACTCCTGCTCTTCCTCAACACTGAAGTCCTCAGACATTTTTCTTTCGTTGTTTCTTTCTTTGCACAGGTAAACAGCACATTTCTTCTTCTACGCTTGCATTATCAGCAGAGCAGACGCTGAATGCGCACTTTCATCTGGTTTGGTCTGCCGGCTTCCGTAGCGTCCTGAACGCGCAGGTGCGCGCTTTCAGGAAATCCTATACACTACTGTTTATGCTCTAAAAACATTCTAAATGACTTCGTTTCGAGTAAATTCTGGATGCTACCCACTCAGGACACTTGGAATACATTGGACGAGCAGTATGGAGGAATATTGACACGTTTTTTGTGGACTTTTATGGACCTTTCTATCTCGGGCACAATAGACCTCCATTATTTGAACGTCAGCAGACAGCAAGAAGCCTCCCAGATCTCCAGATGCATTTGAGATATCAAAAAAGTACTCCAGAGTGTTGTTCAGCATGGGGGTGAGTAGAAAATGAAGGCTAATCATGTTTTGGGTGTACTATTCCTTTAAGGAGATATACTACACAATTAAATTTTATCTGTTAATGGTCAGGATGCAATTCAGGTACTGACATATTGTATATACTTTGAGGAAATAATTACAAGACTCCAAACAATTGCAAGACTCCAAAAGATGGGTATAAAACTGTCGCTGAAAATGTTGACATGGTTAAATCCCACTTTCTCTTTAGATTGTTGTGAGTACCTGTCATCAAATATTTCTCACTTAAACTGGGCAGCATAATTGGAAGTATTAATACTATTTTTTTTAATAATAAATTTAAGATAGCACATTTAAAACAATATTTAAAAAGAACATCTCCTTTTATCAAACACTCTGAAGCCCACTTGAAGAAGCCATGCCAAAATAAGCACAAATGGTGCTAAAATGCTAAACTTTTGTTTTATGGTGAAGCTACATTAGTCCCTCTGAGTCCATGGTGCAAGGTTGGAAGAAGATGTTCTTCTCTGGATTTGGTGCTTGCTGCCTCAAGGGAAACTTTCACTGCATAATGCTTGGTGAATAGATGTGTTTAAACAACCCAAATGAAGTGCTCTAATATCTCGCTCTGAAGCTTTTGCGATGTTTCTCAGTATATGGTACTTGACATCGCAAAGGAAGGAGGCTTTAGAATAGATCAAGGATTTGCTGATAAGATTACCCCTTATTACTGGAATGGGAATGCCTAAAAGTAATATTATTAATAGTTATTAGGGCTGGGACTTTAAAGCTTTCATTTCAATTAATTAATAAGAAATATTTTAACTTATGAATGCAATTAATTTAATTTTCTTAGATATATACTAAAATCCCAGGCGGGAACCTTTGTACTCACTGTTTCTGACACAGAAACAGTGAGTAAATCTGACACACAAACCGCATCACAGGCATTGATCTCCTAAATGCAATCCTTTATCCAGAGCAGAGCTGTCATAGATCTATCACTATTAGAATGGAAACTTTATGTTCTGTTTACAGGCAATTGTTGCTGTATTCATTTTTGTAGCATTTTTGTAGAAGGAATAGTCTTATAATCGTAATATAAAAGTAGTGTTCGAATAACCTAAATAGTTAGATTAAGCAACAAAATATAGCCGTGTTCTTCTGCTTATATAATCCTTTATTCAATATTGAGAAGGAAAATGTTTTTTTCAATAGAACAGATGGGGTTTTTTGGGAAGATCATATGGTTTTCAATTCAAATGCAATTAATTTTAATTAATTAATAAATTACAGACTCGGTTATTAACTTGATAAAAATATTTTATTGAGTTCCAACACTAATAACAATGGAAATAATGTTATGACATCATGCTGCTGTTTTGATTACTATTGTTTCTTCTGTATTTGTCAATAATATTAATTCAGACATTTTAGAGGACATAAAAAGCTAGAAATACTGTTTTTTAAAAAAAGGGCAAGCGATATTCAGCCTCAGTAACTAGAACTTTAATCACAAAATTTTATCAGAAAGAGTAGCCAATCAGAAACAGCTAGCAATCTAACATTGACACGCTGATTAGTCAATCAGTCAGAAAGGCCAAATAATTATGTTCCAAGAGAAAGCATGCTGGCATTTTAGAAGGGAAAGCAGAAGGATTAGACTGCCTTTCAAAGGAAATAAGTCAAACCTATAGGAAGCTAGCAAGAACCCTGCATCTGTCAGTTTCTTTACTGTAGGTTGCAGAGAGGTTGGTTTCATCAGTGGAGTGCCTGAAGCCACCAAGAGTTCGGCAGCTACTTGGACTACACATGGAGGACCTGGCTGAATCTTTGCTCAACAAGATATGAGTAATTATCTCCTTCAAGAGAAAATGAAAACCATAATTCTCTAGAATTTACACAGTAAATATCAATGGGGTTAAACTGAATTGATTGAATGTCCCATAGTGCTGAAAGCATTGTGTATTGCACAACAAGAAGCTGACATAAACTATGAGAAGAGATACGATTAGTGGTGGGACTCGATTAAAATGTTTAATCAGGTTGATTACACAGTCTGTAATTAAGAAGTCACAGTTACATTTCTATTGAAAAAGATATAACAAAATAAGCAACCTTTTAAATTCAAAATACTTTTTGCTCATATTGGTCACTGAAATAACTTCAGTCTGGATAAGTAAAAATGGATAAATTATCTTGGAAAATGAACAAAATAAAGTCAGACATTGTTGTTCAACCATGTTTCAATCATTATGTTATAGAGGTACCTTCATTGTTATCCAGGCCTGTTTCATTACTTCATTATAAATTTCAGTCAACAGACTGAAAATAATGTGACCAAAGGGACATGTTAAATCAGTCACTGTGCTGTTTTGTGACATAGTGTGTACCATACTCAACATGAAACCAGATGAAGCAAAGGAAAGAGAAAATTATAGACAAGCATTTTAAAGGTACAAGCTATTGGAGCATCTCCAAGCAGCTTGATGTTCCTGTGACTGCAGATGCACATTTTTGGGCCAACCCAAAGCTGACATAATGTACTCAAATATATATTTATTGTTATTTATTAAATATACTAAATTACTTATCAATTTACCAAATGATAATCTAAGTAAATCTAAAATAATCTAATTTAAAATAAAGTATCATGCACATATGTCATCTGGTATGCTCTGTGTCTTCCAAAGGTGGGCCAGCTTGACTAAAAATGCTTGAGTCTTCTTTAAGCCCAGTCCGGCCCTGGCCTTAAGGACCAGGGCAGAAAAACAGTCAGAAAATTTTCAGTAAATACCTATGTTATTTTATTCTACTTTATTGCAAAATAAAAGTACACAAAACAATGAAAGGGCAAATGTATATGAATCTTGTATCAACTAAGCGTTGGCTCAGATGAAGCCTGGTAATGACTTTCTGTCAAAAATAGCAGCAAAACAATAAAAACAAAATGCCAGCTAGGTAGCAGTACATAAAAGCCATAAAATGAAACTAAGACAAAATTAGAATTCCCTGTGTATATGATGCAGACAATCAAGCATTTGAATGTTTGCAATGTATAAAGTATAAAAAGAGAAGGACTAACAAAACACAACTTGAGCAAAAGTTCTTGTAATCCAAAAGACGGCCATGCGGGAAAAGTTTGGGAACCTAACGTTTGAGACCTAAACAAACTGATAAGCTTTTTTTACATCCTACAGCCAGGAAAATAGAAGTTTGTTGTTTTAAGTGATTCCTTATTTCAAATGCACTACGTGCTCCCTCTAGGCATTGCAGAGTCAAAGGCTAAGTTGGTATATTTCTGCGAAAGCAGACTGGTAACAGTTTCTATTGATGGAATTATACAAACCCCCCTTAAAGATTGTAATTTTCTTGACAAATGGATACCGAACTCCCGACCTGCATACGGTGTGTAGCCTTGTGTCTGCTCATCCACCACAGATCACTTTGATGTAGGTTTCACTGCGGTTGCATGAAGATGAATTGAATACTGCGTGTCACACAGTGTCAAAGCGACTGGAAGTGCTCTTCTTTTGAGTGTAAATATGTCTCTGCATTCACAACCTTCTGGTTTCATTGTGACTCTGGAGGGAACTAAGCAATGTTGATTTAAATAAACCTTCATTTAAACATAAACCCTCAACCATTACCTTGAAAAAAATTATTCAGCAGCAAACAACACTGAAATGTCCAGAGTGAGTCATGTTGTAAGCTACAAACAGCGGGGCACTTATGAAGGGGCAGAAACAGGGAGAGCCAACTGAAGGGGCCATTTGGCATCGCAGTTTAAGAATCCAACTGGCTCTTTTAATTACAATCCCAATTATAAGTAATTCAAGAAAAGTATAAAAGATCTCTCTCAACAAAATATGAACATTCATTAAGTCTTTCACCTGTTAGCACCAATGTGTAAACATCTTCACTCAAAAGGGGAAAAAAATCCCAAAGACAGCTACTAAATAACGAGGAGTTGCTGTTTCACAGTCGACACCTGTAATGCCGCAGCGCCTCACATTTATAAGGGCTAATGGCAATGCACTCACATGCTCACCGACTTGGCCAATAGGCCCTGGAGGAACAGATTGAGAGAGAGAGAGACGATAAGTGCTACTGAATGCAAACGTCCTGTATGACTGGGCCGTTCCTGCTGACCGCTGCAAAGTACTCCTGCTGATCACGGCTAATGTCCTCCATCACCGCACATGCTCAGTGCTCTAGATCTGGCATGTGTGCAAGTGTGTGTGGGGGAGAAAGGTAGATAATTTGGACAGATGGGTGAGAGGGGATGATGTTAGGGAAGGGGGAAAGGAGAAGAAATCGACAGTTGGCACACTGTATGTATTAAAACCTTCTAAAGCTTTTATTGGCATTTCATTAAACTAATGAAGTAATTAGTGTCTTATAGTATAATAACCTCTGCTTGATAAGTGAACTGACTCCTCAAGAGAGCAGTGCAGTCTATGATCTGTTGCTTCCATACTTTTCTCTTTGAAACTTTCTTGTCAACTTTTTTGCTTTGCTCTCTATTTTAGTTTTGTTTCATTCTCCTAGCAAAGTTTTCTGTTTGTTTGTGCTTCATTATATAACTTCTGAAAAAGTTTCTGTTTGAGGTGATGTAACCTGCAAGTCTCTCAGCACCGACAAAGCATACCCTGAGGCAGATGTTGGGTGTTTTAACATCCTAAACGCCCCCCATGTATTGTTGTATTTTTGAGTCAGGGTTTTTTTTAAGATGGTAGCTGATCTCTATAAGGTTCACTGATCACTAGCTTTTTTTAAGTACAACTCTTGTAAAACAATGTTTATCTGCAGTCCATTGTAAACATACGGATATATTCAAAGTTAAAAGCTTACTTTTTTAGTTTTGTGCTGTCCCTGGCTGGTCACCCTTAGCCAGCTTTTAGGGAAGAAAACAAAAAGACCTTGTTGCACCAAAAAGAAGATCAATGTGACATCTGTTTACATAATCTATAATAGATCAGCAGTTATATTATGGTTGAATCAACATTAAAAAAAAAAACTGTGAAAGCCAAATAATCTATATTCCTGATGGGTTCACGGTTGATATCATTTTTCATTATTATGTTTTGTGTGTTTTTTTTTTTTTCTTTTCTGACAGGAATGTTAGTATTTTGGAGTAGCCGAATTAGAGCCTGATTTGAAAAAGAAGAATTTGATTGTTGTTATTCCAATCCACTTTTCACTGGTTATTAAAATGGGATGGATGATATTCAACAGGTCTTTTTTCCTTCATTAAGTAATGTCTTATGTCTTAAAATATTATATACTTTCTACATCATCTTCTTCCTTATAATGAGATTTCATTTTCATTTCTGAAACAAACTTCTCAATTTGCAAATAGTCTTAAATCCAAATTTGCCACGGTTATACATAATTTTGGGCTTAACTTTAATCTACTTTATGTTTTAGAAAGGGGTTGCACAGTGGTGCATTTTGCAGCACTGTTGCCTTGCAGCAAGAAGGTTCTGGGTTCGATTCCCAGCCTGGTATCTTTCTGCATGGAGGTTGCATTTTCTCCCCGTGCCTACTTTGGTTCTCTCCAGATCCTCTGTCTTCTCCCCATGGGAATAATTATACTAACATAATTATCTCTATCAAGGCACTCTAAAATCAAAATGTTTGTCTTACAATGTTAAAAAATGTGTATAATGAAACTACACATAATCAAAACTTTGTTTTATTAAAGATTTATAATCTAATTAGATTTAAAATTGTATAATTTCATATCCTGCTCATAAACACACAACAGATACTTTCCTATTTAAAAAACTCAAATCTGTACAAATAAAACATATTTATCGCTTTGTCATTTCTCCCAGGGTTATTAGTCCTAGTCATAGTTCATTTTAAAGTTTGATGTTAACTTTGAGACATCAAGTGCCTCAATATATTTCCAACTTGTTAGAACTTTACACTTTTCTATGACTTCATGGTAATCTAACCAGAGATTAATAGGAGTTCCTCAGACCCGAGTTAAAACCCCAGGGAGTTGGTCCTTTCAAAGGAGCTGCTCTCCAGCAGTGGAATTAGTTTCCCTCGTTTTTACCACTCACTGTTTTGATTCTTAAAAAAAAGTAGAAGCAGATCTATTTAATCAGAGATGCTTTTAGTAAGACAGAGCTCTTAAGGATTTTTTTGTTAAATGTCCCTGCATTATCCTCTTTTGTTTTTAATATTAATGTTACATCTTTGCATTTTATTACATTTATTCTGTAGTACTTTCCTGTCTTCTATCCAACAAATCTGCTATAATTACAGAGTAACCTATTTAGTCTAATATATATCTGTCTAGCTATAAACCACACTTAGTGGTCATATCTCTAGCTATGACATCCACCCTATTAAACTAATATCTGTCAAAGCATAGAGTATTTCTTTGATGTCTTCCTTACCAACTGTAGTCTAGTAAAGTGCTTACTGTTTAATTTGATTTTTTGTCTCTAAATGTATTCTTTTGCAGATTAAGGAAATATAAAAATGCTATCCTTTGCTATAAAGTGTCTAACTGAAGGCTATCATCCGTCCATATAAAGATATTCATATAAACATAAACATAGTTGTTTTTGTCTGTAAAAACATAAAATAACACAAATAATAAGGTTCAGACATAGTAAATAATGATAATCTTTTTTCATTTTTACAGATTTCCAAGACAGAACTCTTGGAGTCAGCTTTATTAATATTCTGGAAGAAGCATTACAGATGTTGCTGCAATGATGGTCTGCAAACACTGTGCAAACACTGTACAATCAGTGTAGCAATAACTGTTTCATTATTCTTCTTCCCTGTTTTGCCAATGGAACAAAGTAGTGACATGCTGCGCCTTTTATTTCCAGCTGTAAGACCCTATCATTACCATTTTTAGTGAACAAGTAAGATCCAGTAGATTTGTCTGGTATCCAAAATAACTTATAGTGCCATTCACTCTAACATATTTCTCAGGTTTTAGTAGCTTTTCCGGAAATCCATTTATTGTTTTTCACTAAACCCACCTGGATTTCATTACGATATTATTGCTTCAAGGCTCAATCTTAGTAGCATCTATCCAAAGCAAACAATTCCTGCTGTATTGACGGAGTTAGAAAAAACTCCTTGTTTACACTGGTAATGGTCTAATGGTTAAATCTACAATTAAGGATTGACCTTTGGAGGCTTTTCTTTAATATTCCTGTGTGCCTGGTGACAAGATAAACCTACCTGAAAAGATGATAATTTTTACATTGCAGTGATCATTTATACAACAGTGATTTTTGTTGTTGTTGTTTAGAAAGCACATTTTTATTTTCTATTAATGTGATAAAAATAGAGGGAAATTTTAAAAAATGTTTCTGTATCCCATCATGTTGCATCAACTAAAAATAATATATTTTTAAGGCTCCTCAGAAGCATTTTCAGAGTGGAGGTTATTGCATAATATCCACAAAGATTTCTGCAGAGCTTAATACGCCTGTATTACCACTAACTTCCTTGTGTAAACAATAAAAATGAAAAATGCCCATGCTGATTAAGATATTTCATCATGAAAGGTCCAAATATTTGCAATGTTTACTGTCAGTGCGTGTCGAAAGAGAGACACAGGAGGTATGCATCATGTGTCTTTGTGGATTAAGCATGCACAGTCGATTACTGACAAAAACAAGGCAGTGCAGGCTTGGAGATCTCAATAAGATTACAGGCCACCCTTTACATGCTAAACTTAAAAAAAAAAAAGGTTTAAAAGCTATGTGAATGATCTAAAGCTGTTTATATTTTGGTTCTCATCTATGTTGGTTTTTAGGTAATTTAATGGTCTCTCTGTTTGCCCATAGGTAAAGTTTCTTATTTCTTTCTTGTTTGTTTCCTCCCCTCGTTATTTGTTGCCACGGCTTCTTTCTCTGAACTTTGGATTCTTCTTTTGTTATTGTTCTGGTTCCTATTTTAATCTTCTTAGTTATTTCGCGATTACTAAATCTGTGATTCAAAAATTTATAACATACCCGCTGATGTCCTGATGCCATTACGGTCCCCTCAGCCACCTGAAATGATTCCACTGAAAACTATTTTCTAAAGATCATTCCCTGTTTAAAGGTATGTAGCATATGCATAATTGATTCTAATCAATATTTTAAAACTAAAGATGTCCTGATCCAATATGGATATCAAATATTGGTCCAATATCAGCCAAAACATGATTATCTTCAAAAATCGGCCTGTCTGTAAAATCTCAGATATCTCCACATTTGTTTAAAGTTTATGTAACTGTTTGATGATTAAGAAATGTGTGTGTTTTTCTCATAGCTGATGTTGTTAAATAGTGTGCTTTTTTTGATCAAGCATTTTATATCATTCTATACTATAAAATAAGTAGATTCCTTCTGATATCGTGTCAGGTCAATTTCCTTATCGGCCAATACTTAAAGTTGCAATGTCGGTATCGTATCAGAAATGAAAAGTTGGATTTGACATCCCTGTTTGAAATACAGTAGCCATATTAACTATGTAAACCATACTTTTTTGGAAACATTAAGATTTCTCATGCAGCTACATGTCAGCATACATATTTTACAATAATAATCCACTCTGTACTCTCACACTGAACTTAACTAAATTATTCAATTGAAACAACCTTTTAGAAAACAAATATTTATGTCCCAGTAGCTACCTGTAGTCTCAAATGACTCAGACTCCATACTCCATATGTAGATGTAAGGCTGAACAGTCTATATTTATTAGGGGGATTTTCCCTACAGCTGTACATACTGCAATCATAAACAGCCACTGCACTAGGTTGTTTAACTATACAAACCAGTCAATAGTTTTTTTTTTTATATTTTCTGTTCTCAAACATGTCTACAATCTTATGACATTTATAATTCTCTCTATTTCAGCACGGACTCTTTCCAATGGGGTTGTTGTTCTTGATTAAGTATAGAAACAGAAAATTATAGAAACAGAAAATAATATAAAAAAAATGTAAAAAGAACATGTATGCAGTTTAGATTTTAGAACTGTACCCAAAAGTGTTTCCAGTTACAGACTTTACACCCCTTTCTTTCAGTCATTCCATTTACATCTGCTTAATGTTGTTCAGAATTTTACTGGACATATTAGCTAATCCATTGGATTCTAAACTCTATGCATGTTGTTTCATTGTTGTAAAATCATAGTAATGTAAATAACACATAGGAAAAGTTCAGGAAAGACTAATGGTTTCTCTAGCTGTACAGATCTAAGGATAAGCAGGTTCTTTGCCACCTCCACATGCTGATGTGTTCTGCCTGTCAACTTGCTTTAAGAAGGATGTTTTTCTTGTATTTACATTGGCAACCAGTTTAGCTTTTTTAAAGAAAAAAAATAAATAAAATGAAGAAATAACAGTTCCATGGTACTATCACAACTAGCCTATATATCTCTCAAGGTCATCAGTCCCAAACCAGATACAGTCTGATTGCTGTCATGGTGAAAATATTAGTTTTCCAAGTAATATTTGAGGTAAATCAATTTCTGACATGACTCTTTTAAAACATTTTCTTTAAATTGTTTTATTTTCTATTACCTGCTTGTTACCTGCTTGATTTGATAAACAATCCTTTAGGTTCTATGGTAATTCTTCTAAACTTACATGCCTATCTCCATACTTTTTATTTATTTAGCTATTTATTTTTTCCTTTTTTAATTTTTGGGCGTATTTTAGATGAATTCGTTTTCTGCTGACATCCTGCAGTGATGCCTGCTCCTCCGAACTGGGTGCATGCCAACCAAGATCAGTACTGATTACAGATGAGTGCTTCATTCACCTCCTTCAAATGATCCAACCTAACCTTTATAAAGTGTGCATTTGAGCATTAGATCTGTGTGGTGAGTGACACGTGCTAACAAAAGACTCACATGCTCACTGCAGGCGCAGCAGATGGTCAACCTCTCATTTTGTGCATTACCGCGGGACAGATGTTTGTCTGTGTGGTCATTAGTGATCGCAGCATCAGATAATCACCTGGAGACACACCGTCACATAAACACACACACAATTAGTGAGTGTTTGATAATTACAGGATGTTTGAGGAACCATCTGGAACACAAACTAAGGGAGAGACGGGCATACTTTCTCAAATGAAAACCCTACCTTGTAAAATCTCAGGGTATTTAAAATATATTTAAGGAATGAAACTGTTGACTTTCATCAGAACACAAACAAACAGAACACTTCTTTAGAGCTTTCTCTTGTTGTATTTTGTGGAAGAAATGTGCCCCTTATACTCCAAACTCTACAAATATTTTATTTTCTTATCCAGCAAACTCTCTTTCACAGTTAACATCTGTTTTTCCTTTTCCATTTCTGTAGCCAATACGTTTGTGCTCACTTCTTCCTTCTGACACCCTCCTTCACTGCCCCCTCCTTTTGCTTTTCATCTCATCTCTCAAGCCCATTCATTTTTAGCAGGTCAAAGGTACAACTGTTTAGGCCTTTGAATCCTCTGTGTGTGTCTGTGTGTGTACAGTATTGCTGTTTGGGTGTGGGTGATGAGACTAATATTGCAGTAGCAATATTGCAGAGAGGTCCTTGAAGGAATGAAAGAGAAGACAGATTGTGCTTTATTTGATGGTCAGTTTTTTTTCCTGCTCTTCAATAACCTCAATTTTCACATCTCCATTCTGCTTCTTCTTCATCTTTTTAGTCTCTCTGAATTCTCACCTCCACATAAAAAAGATTGTAGAGATTACATTTATAGCTCCATTAACCAGAGGCTGCATATTTTGATTTGAAATGCATGCCCATCCGTGTGCGTTTTACATATTTGCACCTGTGCCTGTGTATCTGCACCACTGACACCCAGGCCAGGGTTAAGAGCAGCTCAGACAAATTAATTATCTCTTCTCTGGAGGAGAGATGACTCACAGTGCCTTCTGGCAGAACAGAAGCCCAGGAAATATTCCCAGACTATCAGAGACCAAGAGACTGCTCCTGAATAAAGCAGCTTGGATGTCTTTCCCGGCTCAATCTTCACATCATATTTTACTTTGACTTTCAATGAGCATGAGGATTATTTATAAAAATAAATGTCTCTGAAAGTAGTTGAGCACACACTCTACATTTATAAATCAAAGTGGAGGAAAAGTTGAATGCATATGAACAAGTTTTACTCTTCTGAGACCTAAGTTTGATGACACAAGATCAAGGCTTCTTATGTTTTGCATTGTGGCACCTTGGGAAGAACAGGCTGTTATACTAAATGTTGCGGGGTGCTTTGATGCAAAGATAGCATTAAGATATGTTATTAAAGTAATAAGTTATTAAAGTTATTCATACTGTTTAGTCCTGTTATCATATGTTTAAATATGGCTTATTTAGTATCTATAAGGTCTATTTTCATTAAAAAAAAAACATTAACCTGTAATGACTAACACCACCATGAATGGGTGAATGATTCACATTCTTCTCTAGTACTTGATACATTCAACCCGAAAAAGTGTTGAAATAGAACTATACTACAAAATGCTAACTGTTAGCTTTTTAAAAATGGTTATTTTCATCAGATACAGTTTGGCATACTTGTCAGCATTGGGTTGTGATAAATGGGGAGATATTTTTTCATCTGTGTTTCACTAATGGAGTAATTATGTCATTTCTTGCCTTGCATTTTCAACCTGATGAAGGCACCTTATTCTAAAAAAAATGTGTTTCTTTGACATTAAATAAATGAGTTTTATGGACAATAAAGAGGAGTTTTAATCATTTAAATGAGTATCAGAAGGCTAAATAATTAGGCAGTTACACTGCAGTGCATTCAATGCAGTATTCATCAAATTAAAATGTGTATCACTGACTTCCCCCATCTAATAGATTAATTGGCTTTTGCCATGAAGAAAAGTGGCCGCAGCCACTGAATTTTAACATCATGCTATTAAAAAAAGAAACTTAGAGTCGCCAAAACTGTAACTTCACAAACAAATTGTTTAATTTGATAACAGCTTGTTCTTATTATGTGCAGGCTGTATGTGTAGGGTTGCAAAATACAGTGACATCTACAGCTGTGCTTTAACGTTTGCATGTAAATAACACAAAACTGAAAACAGTGATAATAAATTAAAAGTGAAATTGAGTGAAATTAAATATTGATTTCAGATTTTTATTTTAAAAGATAATTCTAAAAACAAACTTTCTCAGACAAATTAAAGTACAGTACAGTGTCAACAGGTGTCAACAGAAGTCCGACTGAACATTTCCGGAACGTCACACAAAACACCAGATTTCAGTGATTGCCTGAAAATGTTGCCAAAAAAAGTGGAAATCATGACATTGATTTCGAATTTATATATATATATATATATATATATATATATATATATATATATATATATATATATATATATATATATTTTTTTTTTTTTTTTTTTTTTTTTTTTATTCAAAATCACTGTCATGATTTCCATTTCTTTTTTTTTGTCATTTTCAATTTATTTTATTGGTTGCTATCTTTTTTCTGTCTTTAAAGGATAGAAGCACACCTGTATATTCCCCACAAGCTTAGGGAGATAACCATAAAAATCATTAGTCTTCAGCCTAAATCTGAAGAATGGGCAAGTATGGTTTGGACCAATATAGACATTCTAAAAGTGTTGAATTTAACTCCCTAGAAGTTGAACTGTCACCTGCAGAGTTGCTATGTGCATAGGTAATACGAAAATATCTACTAAGATGCAGTAATAGCTACATTTTATGTACTGTATTGCTAATATGTATAGATGCTCAACAGTGTTGTTTTTGAAAACATTTCACATTTTAGTTTTGCCCTGATTTATTTATTTTTTTAACAATTACTTTTTCCATATAAAATTAACCTCTTACAAATGCTGAGCAGTGAAGCAAGACAATGTAATATATAATATTAAGCTGTGGATATAATTGTCATTGATCAACACATACATTTGACTTAATGCTTTTTAATTATTCAATTTGTTTTTCCAGGTGATGAAATGCAAAAACTATGTGTCACTCTGATACTTTTTCACAGCGGTTTTCTAAAGAAAATTAGTTAAGTTTCTCATTATCTAAAGATAACGAAAGCCATTTTCCCGTGATAACAAGATAATAATTTTCTCATTAGAAAGGTGTTTTATCATCATAAGAACATGATGGTGTGTCTTAAAACTGATTACATTCTTCAATATCACAAAAGTGGGAGAGGATTTATAAGTATAGGTCATGGCAGCCTATGTGTAATTCTGTAAATAATCCTGTGTTTAACTTTAAGGTAATGAGATGACATTCTGATTCATTAGCAATTAGACCTATGCCTCCTGTGCTAAGGCGCCGGGTGTTTTCTGAATACCCCGGTGATACACCTGTAACAGGTATAAGATGCATTAACCCCCAAAATGAGTCCAGATTAAAGATTTTCATAAAAAAAAAACAGTCAGATTTGTTTCTGCTGTATTCCATCCAATCCAATCATCCACCACGACCAGACAATGAGTAAAAAGAAAAAGGAAACTAAAAAAATCGCTGTAACTGCAGTACCACGACTGCACAACTACAGTATGGACACCAAAGGCCTGGATGGACTGGGAACCCAGGGCTGTTGGCCAGCCTCATTCATTACTCATACAGGTTAATCATCTCGTTATCTCAAGAAATCTATTACAGTTTTGTCATGATAACAGTAAATGTATGTTATCTCGAGAAAACAATTAATGGTTTAGACCTTAAACATAAAAATGAGCTGAACAAAAATGGTGGGAAATCTACTAAGTTCTGAAGCAAAACTTAAATGTTTCTGCCGCCTAAGCCATATTCTTGAACTCAGAACACTCCATAATTTCCTTCTTAGCCCTAACCAACATCCCTGACTAAAAATAGTTGGTGAAAAAGTCAGAGTAAGGGTCAGGGATTCACAGAGACAAAATGGGTATGACTGCACAGTTACTTTTTAAAATCTATGTGCATCTAAACCTATATAATTTATTCAGTATTTGACTTAAGGGGGATAAAAACCCAACACAGCAGAGCAGACATACATGTTGCATTATAATAAAATTGCATGTATTACCACATACACTCATTCTAGCATGTTCTCATATTTATGTATAAGGTAAATAGAGTCTTCTAGGACATTTGGAGGGCCGGTCAAGCATCAGAAGAGATAAATCAAATTATAACAGTTTTACCTCCACCAGCCTCAAGAGCCACAGTAACACTAATAATTCATGCTGTTTGCTTCAACCAGCTTTCACATCAGCTGCCATGGCAAAAACAAGCAGCTGCAATTACCATGAGATGCAGAGCTCCTATGTTTAGCAGACGGAAGATGCCAAACGCTCAGCTTAGGTTAGTGCTGTGCAGAAATGTCCTGGCTGCATGCTGCCAGGATAGCAGGATCACAGTGGTCTGCAGGCAGCCTCCAGCTACCAGGCCTTGGCAAAACCTTTGTATACGGGCAGGGTGCCTGACTCTGCTGTCTGTTTGTGTATCTATGTTTGCAGTGATTGCATTTCTTCTTCTTTCTTTTCTTTTCTTTTTTTTTGCACAAGTCTGCTTGGTGGCCTTCTTACCCTTGCTGTGAGGTATATTCTTAACCCAGTGGTACGGGATTAGTCATAACAGAGAATCGGAAGACACAGAAACAGCAGGAGGGGAAGGAAAAGAAGGAGAGAAACAGCACAAAGATGAGAAGCAACGTGTGGGTGGATTGCGAGCATGCAAGTGTATATGCATGGCCTGGATACTCATCAGGTTTCCTGAGATTCCCTTCTTTCCACTTCCATAAAACCCAGAGGCAGGGAGTATAAACACAAACTCTGTGAGACTCTGCTTCAGTCTGCCTCTTTTTGTTTCTCTATCTGTCACTCTTCCTCTGTCAGGTTAGCAGAGTAACTGTTTGTAATTGTTACCCATGCAACACTTCTCTTGTCAAAAAGAGACACACAAAAAATGTACAGTTGAAACATTTAATCTCTTGTAGCAACCAACCATTTGACATGCAAGACTGGTTAACCCGCTTAAAATTTTTTTTCAAAAACAAAAACTTTATATTTGGCCTCCTGAGTTAAAACTTGGTGCTCTTTAACCCTAGGGCTATGGACCCACTGCCCTATACATTTAGATGTATCTCTGCTCAGGCACACCTGGATTAAATGGTTGCATTCCCTCATTAGCAGCCAACAATGGCTGGAGAGGCCAGTACATCACCTATTTCTTTAAGTCTGTGTTTGGGGACAGGAAAATGCCTTAAAATGTAGGACAGTGATTCCTGTAGACCAGAATTGTTTACTCTTCTGTTGAAAAGCCACTGCAGTTATGCTGTCGGTCTGTGACAGCTTCTTCTTTGCAAACTAGTCCAAGCGCAGTCAGATTAGATAAAGAGTGTCTGTGAACATTTTAATAACAAAAGAATCTGTGGTAGTTTTTAAGGACCCCTGTACTAAAAGATGTATTTATTATGGTTCCTCCCTTGTGGATTTCTGTTTGAGTTTATTTTTAAGCTTTCAGTTCCACTTTGATTTATTGCATTCTGTGTTTTCTTATTTATTAGTGTATTTTCCATTTTGTGTTATATTTATGCAGTTTTGTATTTGTATCTTGAGTTACTCTCTTTTAACCCCTTATGTCTGTCCCCTTTCCCATGGCTCCCTTCTAGTCACTTCTATCCACACCTGCTCCATATAAGCTGATTACTCCAATCTTTGTTCTGTCTTCTATATACAGTATACTCTCCCTGTGCAGTTCCTCAGTACTGGTTTCTTGTTGTTTCTCTGTCCCACACATATGTTTTTCCCTGGCTTCTCCCGGTTTTTGGTTTTCTGTATTTTGCTCCTGGATTTGTGTTTCTGTTGCCATCTTCATTAAATCAGGTAAACTAATTTCTGCCTCCTCATCTCTGAATTGGGTCCTCAAACAACCTTCTCCCTTGACAGTATTAAAATAGCAATACAAGGAATTCAGAAAGACAAGGCACATGTCTAACATAGTTTGTTTGGTTAAATAAAATGTAATTTTACATTTTACTGCTGATGGCATGAAAAATCATAAAGATAAAAAAAAGTTTGAGAAAGGTGAAAGTGAAAATTCGAGGTGGGAAAGTTCGGGGTTTCTAGTTAGCTGGACCTAGAAATTCAACGTGGTCACCTTCCCTTTAAGTCATTTCAATAGCTACAATACATATGTTTTTATGATTTTTATGTCTATAAACCTTTTTTGCAAACACTGATGTACCATGTCCTTTACTAAGCATGTTGCTACAATCTTTGAATATACAGATTACAAAATAAGTTTTTGATAGATTTTATTGATAAGAGTTATCTTAACAATAAAAGATCTGACTGCTTTTAAAATTTGAAACTGAAACAGGTTTTAGTAAAGTTTGATTCATACTGCTATCAGTTCTACATAAACAGAGCTTTTTAAAATGAAAGGGTAGACTGGTCCATCCTAAACAACTGGTGTATCCTAATTTCTACAGCAATACTGAAATGCTACAAAGCTACATAAACTAAAACACTTTGAGATTTTACTCTTTTCATTAAGAGAACATACATTCTCAAAACCCCAAGGGTCCAGACTAAAATGGGCAGCAGGTGTTTTCAATGTTTGGCTCCATTTGTCTATGCAGAATGATTTGGTTCTCCAGTAGCTGGTCTCAATAAACCCTTGTTTCATCATGTGCTTCCAACATGAAAACCTTTGTAAAGTATGTGAGCACACTGTAATGACTTGCTATGGCGACCACTGAATAAGGAGCAGCCAAGGGGACTCATTGTAATTAGCTTTAGCTCTCCATCGATGTTTAGCTTTTTCCCTGCTTAATAATCATCCCAGCAAGCATGGTGTTACCACCACCACCTGTCACAATTGGGAAGGTTTATCAGCGCAACATAGTTTGTATGTTTTCAAAAATATTTATTTTAATAATTGATAACATTAATGTAGTTTGAAAGTCAGTACACATCAAATTAAAAACACTGTATTTGCAGCTCATGTAAACTTTTTTCTTTCAGACAGGGCAGCCAGTTAATGTGTTTTAGGAAAAGTTGAATTACTCCTTTCACAGAATGAGCAAAGAAAAATCTTTGCACGTGCAGCTGAATATGGGAGAGTGTTTGCATTTATGCAGCGGCATGTGAAAAACAGCAGCATGTGATTTATGTAAATTAGTGTCACTGGCCGAGAAGGGAGGAGGCAGAATTCCCAGGCCTGATGAGTGGCTTAATGATTCATCAGCCTAGGCTGAGGCAGGCATCAATAATGAATGACAGAGTGGGTCATGCAGGATTGCTCGCCCCTTGATTAAAGCGCTCCAATGCTAAACGCCTCACTTCCTCCCTTTTCTTACCTTCAGTCTGTGGGGATAAATACAGGAGATGTGCTTCATGTGCACGCTGTCGCACGCCTGCACATCTGGCCGCACACACAGCTCTTCCACAATCTCTCTCTGTGCAGCCTAATGTCATCTCACCTCTCACATGCTTAATAGGCTCTCATCCCTTCCTCATCTCCTTACCCTGTTTCTTCAGCCTTAATCCAATCATATTAAATGTGAGACAGCAATAGGAGAGCGGTAGAACAGGCAGAAACTGGGGAAAGGAGAACATGAAATCCATTTGGTTTAAACAGAAAAGGAACATTTCTTCTTAGAGATGAGACAGAAACATAAATGTTCTTGGACTCTTCTCACACAGACTGGAAAGAGGCATTCTCTCTCTATGTCAAGCTGTAAGCTATATGTGGCTGTTAGTGCAACAGGACAAATCTCTTTCTATTAGGAGACATAAACCTCTAAACCCTGAGCTATACAGCCATACATACTAATGTTGCTATGCAGACAGTAGGAGATACGTTAGAATGATGGTAAAGTATCCAGAGAGGGAAAGTGTGTTGTTGGGAACAAAGAAATGGAAAGAGACAGTGGAGGATGTTAAGATCTGAGAAAATAATTAAAGACCAGGCATCACCTGCTGCAAAGTTGCAAGAAACCAAAAATAAAGAGGTCCTGCAAAGTTGCACAAAACTCATAGAACCTGCTTATGTGTGGCTACAAAAAGTTCATTTCATCTTCAGAGGTATCATTAGTCATCCATACACTCATGCTGTAATCTTTCTGGAACAAGATCACTGACTCTTATTGGACACACTGGTGTTATCCCCCCGATAAAGCACAAATGAACCACACAAAGAGAAGAAGCACGCACATACAAATGCTAGTTGCACAGTACCGGAAGGCTTCAAAAGAATCTGCAATCATAAAAGCTTGAAAGGGAGCAATCATTCCTCAATTCACCGGCATCAGCAACATATCACTCGCTCTCATCCATCCTCACTCCTCATCTGTTAGTTTCCTAGTTACAGGGGCTTAGACAAGCTGCAACAGAAGTGTGTGTAATCTTTATTTATATTAACTCTGCTTTTGAAAGCTCTCTTTCATGAACCGATTAACTGTATTAATCAGCCAATCCGTCTAAACTTAATGTTGTTCATGTAAGTTTGGCTCTTCTGCTCATTTCCTTTCAGCCTCTTAAACAAACTTTTTAGATTCAAGAAGAAAACAGTTTCTAGTTTTAATTGTAAAATTGCATTTGATATTTAGTTTATATAATGGTTTTAGAATTAGCTACAAGGCAAATGGTTAAGTCACTAGGAAGAGCTTGAGTTTTCTGACTGTTAGAAAAGGCTGCTTACTGCAGTAAGTGATATGAGAATGTGTCAACCTCAAAAGAACCACAAAATGTTAAACATAGTTGCATTCAGGACTCCATAACTGCACAAGAAAGGTGAGTCAAGGAAGTTTTGTTTGAATTTGGTAAACTAATCTTAAACTAATGATACCTCAGTTTAACTTCAGCCATCAAAAGAAGTTATAATCAAAGGTGTTTTTAACTGAATTGAAAGAACTCAGGCTTTCAGCACTTTTATAGTCCTCTGGTAGTTTGTTCCAAATAAGTGGAGCATATGAACTAAATGCTTCTCCAAGTTTGGTTCTAGTTCTGGGTGTACAGAGTAGGCTGGAACTAGAAGACCTGAGTGGTCTTGAACAAATCTGTTATATATTTAGGTCCTGATCCATTCAGCGATTTATAGACTAGCATAAGGATTTTATAGTCTATTATCTGATCTACAGGGAGCCAGTGTAAGGAATTCAGAGCTGGACTGATGTTCTATTTTCTTAGTTCTAATGAGAACACTAGCACACTGCAGCTGTCTGATTGACTTTTTTAGGTAGATCTATGAAGACACTGTTGCAAAAATCAAATCTACCGAAGATAAATGCATTAATTTATTGTTTTTTAGATTCTGTTTGGACATTAGTCCTTTAATCCTGGAAATGTTCTTCAGGTGATAAAAGGCTTAACTGCCGTTATGTGCCTCTGAAGATTTGAATCTGAGTCCATCATGACACCAAGATTTCGGCCATAATCAGTGGTTTGTGGCTGTAATGGTTAACTCTAGAGCTAACTCTGGATCTCTCCTCCTTTGTTCCGACCATTATTACTTCATTTTTGTTTTTAAAATATGATTTCAGTCCACCCTTTGTAGTTAGAACAGCTTCAAATCTTGTGGAAATGCTGTCCACAAGGTTTAGGAGTGTGTTTATGGGAATGTTTGACGATTCTTTCAGAAGCACATTTGTTAAGTTATAGACTGATGTTGGATGAGAAGGCCCGCTTTTCAGTCTCTGCTGTAATTCATCCCAAAGGTCTTTTATTGGGTAGAGGTTAGACGGCTGTGCAGACCAGTCAAGTTCATCCACACCAGATTCTGCCATCCACGTCTTTATGGATCTTGCTTTGTGCTCTGGTGCTCATGTTGGAGGAGGAAGAGACCAGCTACAAACTATTCCCACAATGTTGGAAGCAGGAAATTGTCCACAATGTCTTGGTGGAGTTCCTTTCACTCAAACGAAGGTGTGCACAGCTCCTGAAAAAACACCCGCACACCATAATCACCCCTCTGAAAAAGTTTTCCATTTGGCACAATGCAGTCAGACAAGTACTGTTCTCTTGGCAATTGCTAAACCCAGACTCCTCCATCAGATGTTTAGATAGGGTAGCATGCTTTGTCACTCCAAAAAAGTCTAGACTTCTTTTGAGTCCTTTATACCTCTGCATTCACTGCTTTAGTTTGCAGTTGGTGATGTATGGCTCTGATGAAGCTGCAAACATCTTGAAACCCATTCCACGAAGCTCTGTTCTTGTGCTAAGGTCGCATGAAGCTTGGAGGTGTGTATTGACTGACTCTGCCGAAAGTTGGTGACCTCTTGGCACTACACGCTTCAGCATCTACTGAACCCACTGTATTTGTTTAGGTGGCCTACCACTTCAGGGCTGAGTTGCTGTTGTTCCCAAATACTTCCATTGTTTTATGAAACAGCGGCCAGTTGACTTTTGAATATTTAGGAGTGAGGAAATATCACAACTGGATTTGTTGCACAGGTGGCATCCTATTAAAGTCCCATGCTGGATTCTTTCACGGACCTTTGCAACAAAATCCTTAATGACTATAGGTGCTTGATTTTATACACCTGTGGTCATCCAAGTGATTGGAAAACCTGATTCCAAAAATTTGGATGGGTTATGGAACACTTTTGGCAATAGAGTGCTACAGGCCATTTGACATAACTTCTCAAGTGTATTAAGACGTTTCTTGTTCAAGGCTGTTTGCCAAAAAATCCTCAGATCACAACAGGGGGAGCTTGATGGGACCAGCCTAGCTTTAGGCTACCCTGTCCTTTTTACAGCTCTGCTCAAGGCGGCGGTAATTCCCTTCACTACAGAAAAGTAATGCAAACTGATGTGAGATCTGCAGCATTCTTTCTAGCATAGTTTTGGTCTGCCTCCATGTTTCCTTACCAGATTAGATGGTCAGTATTCTATGCAAAAGTCAACTTGTAATGAGCAAAACATCTAAATAAGATATAAAAGGTATTTTGCTTTAAATGGCGAGATTAGTGTCTGTTTTCTATTCTCTGTAATTTAAATGAACTGAATTCAATTGTCCTTCAGATGTTCATACATTAATATGTAATAAGAGCCTTGGGTAGATATGGAGCTCATTAGACACTTTCTAAAAGACATTGAAACTGTTTTTTATGTGATAAAGAAATGCACCCTGTTTATGTAGGTGAGAAAAGATATAATGATACAAAATATTTCAACTGCTAACACAAATAATTGAAGAACTGAAAACTGGGACAGGCTTATTAGATGCATATTACAGAAACTAATGAAATCAGATCTGTATTTTTACATGAATAAATCTCCCCCACATAATAATTTATTCCATTTAACTAAAATATTTTACTTTCTTGTCATCTAACCTGGACACATTTCATATATCTGCCTTTTCCTCAAAATAGTCTGTATAAAACTGAATGTTCATGATTTTCAACTGGTCTTACTTCCGTAAAGCTTACGGTACATTTATAGGGCATCCAACTAATAGTCACAATATAATGTATTGATACATTTTCAATTATGCAACATGCTTTACATTTTCAATTGGTAAGGTATCCAGAGCTTGATGTTTTGTTTTATACCTAACGCCACTCCACAACCTTATCCCTGACTGCTTTGCTGTTCCTTGGTCTTCATGATGCTGTTTTTTGTTTGTTTGTTGGATTGAATTATACAAAAGTTGGTTGAGCTGGTTGGTTGTAGTTGATTTTTTCTCTGGATATATAGTAAATAATATGCACACCTAACTTCGCAGAAACAATTTTTTTATTTAAAGTTTGAAGCATTTGCTAATTTTTCTTTCACATAATGAAGGGGTTTCCTTGTACTAGTCTGTCACAAAAAAATCTATGCAAAAGACACTGAGTCACATTTACCCAACACAATAGCATTTTTGTAAAAACTATAGAAAAAAACAAAGAACAAGTGCCACTGTGGTGGCCTTCGAAGAGCTCAATATTTCCTAATAAGTTTGCCAACCACTGTACTAATGTATGTTCATTAAAAGGTGACCGACTAAACCTTGATAACTTTTTGAAGGCATCTTTCAGCAGCTTTTCTGGACAGATGGGAGAGTGACTGACAGGGCATTAGTGGCAAATTTGATGCATGCAAGATAACTCAACAGTGCTGTAAATCCCTTTACGATATCTACGCAGGGTTTTCAATTGTGTCTGTTATTTAAATGTCAAGAGTGAATGCTCCATATACTTCTTTTTTTATCTGCCAGCTGGGAGAGGAAACGTTTAATACTTGAGGTGACATTTACCACAAACGCAAAGAAGCTCGATAGGCACTCTGATGGAAGGACACATTACTGACAAGTGCTTTCAGCCCGCTTAAGAGAAAAAAGGATACGAATCAGAAAATGGGTGGAATCCAAAACATTATAACAGGGGATCAGAAATAAAATAAAAACACCTGAAAGAAATGGAATGTTTTGTGGTGGACGAGCAAGAGACTGAAAGGATAATAAATTATCAAATCCCACTAATCTGTTCACGCAAAGTTCTTCTTATTTATTCAGCCTCTTTGTTGAATTAGTGTTCAGTCAGTTTAAAAACTGGACTTCAACACTCACAGTAAAATTCATAAAATGAATAATAGTAAAAAGCTGAAATTGCATTGGTCCCATCATCCTTGAGGGAATAAGTGGTAGCACCTTAAACTTTAAAGAGGAAACTAAAGGTCAAAGTCAGTGGAGTAGTGATGGGAGTTCCAAGAAAACATTTCCTGCCTTTATTAATATATAAAGCACTCTTCTTTAGTAAGTTAAAATATATCTTGTTCTCTTCTCTTTGTTTTTCTTTAAGATATATGAAGCAAAATACCTTGATTTCTCCTAAAGCCAGACTGCCAGCCCACATTGTTTTAGTAGGGCAGGAACATGGGGACATGGGGAGAGAGGAGGGCATGGATGCCCAGAAGTTGACATATCTTAAATGTGTCACAGGGTAGTTCAGTTGTCCAGTGCATGATTAACTCTGAGAAAACAAGTTAGCCCAGTTGAATTGAGAGGAGAAATAGAGAGGGGGATAAAGGCAGCGAAGTGTGGTAAGTCCTGCACTCTGGCCCATGTGGCCTTGCATTATGATGGACAGGGAATTAAAGTTTGATTGCCTGCTTACAGCAAATCATAAATTCATGACTTCGGCAGAAGAGAGGTGCAATTTGTGGATGCTCTGAATCTGCTGTTGCCCCCCATATAAAAGCAACCCTGTCATTCTTAGAATAAAAATGTTTGCATTAATATATTAATGTAAAATTTACAGTATTCTTTTCTCAAAAAATGCTGAACAGCTACCTTATTCTTAATTGAAATTATGCAGCATAGATTCAAACAGCTTTCTATCTTTCCATTTATTTTGGAATGTAAAACGAATGATTTTTACGTGGACACAAAAGTGTCACTCACCTGCCTATCTCAGCCCAGTTTCTCATTACCGCTCATCTGTTTCACCTGCTTCAGCCTCTATTTAACCCACCTTCTTCCAGTCATCAGTGCCAGATTATTCGAGCCCTTGGTGAGAGTCTTTCAGCAAGTATTAGTGTTTTCTGATTGCCTTATCGTGATCTTTTCTACCTCTGGACCTCTGACCCTGCCTGTTTCCATCTGATCTGTTTGCTTGACCTGTCTTCGGACTCCTGCTGGATTCTGCCTGCTTACTGAACCTGGAGGTTCTTTCAGACACAGACCTGGATTTCCCTTCAATACCTCTTCAGATCTCTGATCTTCTGGCCCGGTCTCCTGTGAACCTCCACAGCACCTGCTCTGGCTTTGTCCTCTGGATTATCCTGCCTTCCTTCATCTGTTCGGATCTATTCTCCTGCCTGTCTGGGGGTAGGGGTTTCTTGGGTTTCAACTTCTGGGACTCTCTGTGCAGCATCTGCCGTCTGTTGTTGTCAGCCGACTGGCAGGGAACAACCTCGTCCTCTGGGCACGGACTGAATTTTAAGACCAGGCTATTGACTCAGATGTTCATTATCTTCTTCCGCCGCATTGACATGATCACTAATCTGTGTTTTCTTCCTGCAAAGGTTCCTGCCTTAGACTCCCTAGCTGTTCACTGCAGATCCTTCATGTTAAATAAATGCTTTTTGAGATATCATACTGTCTGTCTGCTTGAATACTGGGTTTGGTGTTCCGAGTTGACAAATATTGAGAAAATTAACTGCATTTTAATTAGAATTTTATCCAGAAACCAAGTCCTGCAAGGAAACTGCTTCAAACTGCTTTACCACACAGCACCGTAGAGTACGTCTTTATTTTAAACAAGTCTTTTTTTAACATAATCTAACAGATGTTTTTGATCCATACCTATACAACAGTTAACCTTATGTCTCATTAAATTTAAAACCACAGGGTTTTACATGCACTGGAATGATATAAAAACAGCTTTGAAGAAATCATGCAAGGATGAGAAAATGTACTATTAAGTAAAAATAAACATCATTATATTGTGGATCTAACTATATTTAAGATTCAGTGTCTTTTACAACTTGAAACTGCCCCCATAATTAGCTCTACCCCAATCTGTCTGCCTCATTTATTTCTGACCTTGTTCTCTGGGAAGACAAATTACTCAGAAATACATTTAAAAAGAATTAACAATTTTACAAGTTTAAGTTGAGAAAAAAAAAGAAGGTTTAATCAAAAAGTGTGATCCAGTAAAGACAAGCACATTAATGACAGATAATCAAGAAACAAGCAGGCAGGCAACTAGCTTAGCAGAGAAAGCAAATAAAATAAAAACGGAAAAACAGAAAAGAGAACAAAACAACATTGGATACATGCAAAAAGCTATTTCTTGCAAAATTAAGCTTTGCTCAGATTTCACTCAAGTGAGCTAGTTTCTCACGGTGAACAAATATAGCAAATGAGGAGTAGTTTGATTAACAGGTGGTGGAATGGTGGAAAATTAAACCATACATTCTGTTGTATGATAATATACAATGTTTTAACAGTAAGGACATTTCTGACTTTTTATCTTTAGCAACTGCATAAATTCTCATAAACCTTCCCCTGTGATGTAGAGGTGTAAGGCCAAATATAAAAGCCATAAAACACAAAAAGCTGCAACAGACATACAAATGCCAAAACAAAAAACTGCGTTCACACTGAACATGAATGGGGCTAGTGGAATGAGTGATTCACATGTTACGTGTTATAACGTTATTAAGGTATGAAGGAGAGTTTTCAAGGGATGCAAATGAGACAAATTGGGCAATCAGAGCGAGGTGGAGGGGTGACAAGCTCAGTGGTATTAAAAAATACTTTATTAATCCCAAATGCAAATTAAAGGAAATACAAAAGCACTACACACTACAAAGCCACAACACAAAAAAAAACACAACACCAATACAAAAGCCATAATACAAACAGCCACAACAAATATAAATGGCAACAACACAAAGTTATAACTCAAATAGAAAATCCACAGCACAAATTCAAAAAGCCACAGCAAACATATAAATGCCACAACACAAACGCAAAGCCATAAAATAAACACTGTGAAAACATAATTGTCCTGGATTGTATGTATTGGTACTGTCACTGTATGTTCCAATAGGGGCAGGCTTTACAGTAGGAGAATCCACCGCTTGCAGACAGACGAGGAGCCGATCAGTTATAATTAAAAAATGCAAAATGTATATATTAGGATATTTTTATAATTTAAACAGCTTCTTTGCAGGTAAGGGTTTTTGTGTTCATGAGTTGTGTCAAGCTACAAAAAGGGGGTGTGGCGGTCTAGTAGTTAGGGCATAGAGCTTGAAATCCTGAGATTCTGAGTTCGAGCTCCATTCCCACAGACTGCCACTCTTGTTCTCTGAGCAAGACCCTGAACCCCACACTGCTCCCTGGGCACCACAGAGTGGCAGCCCACTGCTCCCCAAAGGGATTGGTTTAATGCAGAGGTACAATTCTCCAATGTGAGATTAATAAAGTGCAATTATTATTATTTCCATAACATTGCATGTCAAAGCTTAACAGCTCAAAACCCGTTATGGTCAAATACACAAAAGGCTTCAAAACATCACAAAGAACCTTTTGATGCCCCTTGACAGACATGCACAATAGACTTTGCAGGGAAACTGGCCCCTCCAACATCCTAAAGATGTTCGATGTGAACACACCATAAGTTAAAATTTCAGTCATGAAGAAGAAGCTGAATGTAAATCCATTGTATGCTTTGTCTTAATAGTTTGGCAGACATGGCTTTTGTATTTGGCCTCAGCCTCTGGGGCATGCTAAGCTGCTGGCATGCAACATCTCATCATTAACTGTAACCTACAACTGATTGATATAAACATTACTGACAGGACATTGGTACATGATACTTTTATAAGAGACAATTATCAAATAAAAACAAGAATACTCTGATAGTGCAGACCTCTGCCCTGCAGCAAATTTTACACCTATAGCTAAAACTCGTGCTTGAGCTGGATCATCACCCCAAAAAAGGGCAGCAATGTCTATAAGCATAAGACACAGCATGTGTCTGCAGCCACAGTGTCTGTTCTGCTCTTTTCCTTTGACGAACAAATAAATTCTTTGAGCTATGCATGTCTCCCTTTTCTTGTGTTTTTCTATTTTTCTTTTCAGTACAATTCTTCAGGACTTTTTGAGTCCAATCTTAAATAGTCATTGCTGCCATCCATCCCTATGTCACAATATTTGGAGGGTTTTTTTTAACTCTCCTGTATCTGGATTATGCTCTGGATTATCATCAACATTTAATGGCTTGTTCATTAATATGAGACACACCTCTTAAAATAATTTTTATTAAAATCCTTTAATGGTCACTAAAAGTAATATTTCTACCTAACAAACCAACCAACAAACATAAGCAAAAGCATAATCTCCTTGGCGAAGGCAAACACTGTTTCTAAGAGGGATCAGCTCTGCATGACGTGGGAAAAAATAATGGTTGGTCAGAGGTTACAGTAGGTAGAACCAGCCCATAGGAAACATAGCTTGGCAAATTTATTTTACTTCTTAAAGGAACATCTTTGAAATGTGCTCTACATAAAAGTCAGATAGACAGACCTCTAACCTTGCAACTTCCAGACTTACATTTTTGTCTGTGGATATCTCTGTGCCAGATGTTGTACACTTCCAGGGTTTTACTAAGTCTGGTCATTATTAGTCTACTGCTGTGGGACAGTACATGGCAAGATTTATTTTCAACTCTAAGGACTGAAGCAAGTCGGCCTCCACAAATGGCCACTCACACTAAGCCTGGTTCTGCTGGAGGTTTCTTCCTGTTAAAAGGGAGTTTTCCTCTCAACTGTCGCTACAAGCATGCTTGGTGTGAGGGATTGCTGTCAACTAAAGTTTAAACCAGTCTGACTAAATGATTTGCTTGAATTGTCTCTGTTAAGTGCTGAGATGGCATGTTGTGAATTGGCACTATATAAATTTATTAAACTGAATTGGAGACCAAATACAGAGCAAATAATGATAGAATATGTATAAATAGATACTTTTGGTAACATCAGTTTTTGTTAAAATATGGTTCAATGACTTATTAAGCTGCTAAAGGTTTATTGGTGGCCACAGTGGCACAGGATGCAGAAGTTCGTTCTGATCATCGGTTTGAACCAGAGCTCCTTCTATCTCCGTCATTGTGTGTCTTCCACAGGGCAGCTGTGGCTACAATGTAGCTTGCCACCCTCAGTGAGTGAATGTGTGCAGGATGAATGACTTGATCAATTGTAAATTGTTTGTGGTCCTTGGACCCGTTAAGCCATATACAAGCACAGGCCATATACAACTAACCTATCTGACATGCATACAACAAGGACTTGTAAATATCTATTCATCTTCATTGTCTTTTTTAAGTTCAACCTCTTTAATATTTACCATGAAAAACTTTTCAGATGTTTGTGTGCAATATATTTGCTGGCAGAGAGTGTAACTTCTTCCTTAAATTACAAGAAAAATGTTATTCTGCTACCACCGTCTGTCCTCGAAATCCTTAAAAACTCTAAAGACAGGGAGACAAGGAGAAAGGAGGCCTCTGGAGAGTAGAGAAACACAGACACCTGCTTTTCTCATCCTTGCTTGGAATTGTAACAAAGAAATGTAAATGAGAAAATAAGAAAACTATGTTCACAATATTATATTATTTATATTTTTAACTTTTAAACTCATTTGACCTGGACATTTTTTCTCTTCTTTTGTTTCTGTTGATGATCCACCACTTCCCAATTCCAAAGAGATGAAGGCACATGGAACCTCTGGAAGAAACAGAGGTTTAAACTGCATAACAGTCTTCTCTCAATGAGGATTTTATATAAATGGAAAATTTTAATTTGCACACAGTTTTTTGTAACTTAAGACTGATGTTATTAGACCGAATATTTTTATCATTAGACAGTTTTTGCTCCTCTGTCTGCAGATCTCACCTCACACACAAGCCCTTTTCAGAGCACCAGGGACCTGCAGAGTATATGCCGGAAAAAAAAGAATTGCTGTCTTCTCTGCAGTAGGTATATTCGTATGCAGTCAATAAAACAAGATTCTCTGCTGGAGATGCATTCTCACAATTCTTCAGAGTAGCATCTGGGATAAGTTCACAAGAAGCCGCTGTGTTTTGTTTACTATTTGTTGAGAATGGGAGCTAAGGCTCCCTGATGACTTTCTTCTTGTGCTACTATCAATATCACATAAATCTGGACAAATTTACAATATCACAAGGTTACTGGAAGGCAACATTAGAACAGGTGAAACAGTGTGAAGCAGCAACTCCTGTCAGCATGCACTCTCACTCCTTCAATCCTCCTGACAATTTCTAGCTGTATTCACCAATGGTCTTACTTGCTCAAAATTCAGGCTATTCACTTGATAGCCTGCCATATAATCAATCTGCAAGAGGTCCAGAATGAGTTCCACGAATTCATAAATGCAGCAATCTTGAAACTTCTCACATAAATGTCAGGTCTACTTTAATCTACTGTGACCGTAATTCTCATTTTGGCATAATGGAGGGGTACCAAAAATAGATTTGTGTAATTGTAAGGAAAGTGCATTCTGTGAAACATCCTGTCTTGACTTCATAGCTTGTGTGCCTCTTTGGATGTGTCCAAAAATTGTATTATCAGTATATGTTTGGAGAGAGTATGTTTTACCCAAATTCCTAATTGGCTCAATTAATGAGCAGGAAACAAAGACAGCCATACGACACACAAACTCCAGAAAGTTGTAAATAAACCAGAGGACAGACTGGAGCATGCATGAAGATGGATACAAACTCATCAAATGAATAAATGGGTTGGACCACACCACAGAGGCATATTACAGGCAGCCAAGGGAGATACATTAGGGCTGCAAATATCAGCTCATTAACACTCTGCAATGCTGCTTGGCACTCTGTGTCTGAGTACGAGCACGTTTGCATGAGTATGCCTGCCATAGACATCCTCAGGTTATTAAAGTAACGAGCAATTTGGCCCGTGGGTCAACTGTCACTAGCTTCAAAAGAATGGCACAAAATCTCCTTGCTTTGCCAGACGCCTCTGCTGTCGGAGCCTCTCCATTTGCGTAAATAAATGTGTCTGACAGAAAGTATCAGAGGAGCATTTTAGAGGCAGGCAGGGGTAAAACAGTGAATGTGCTTAGAGACGGTTTAGTCGTCACTTCAGATGGAGTTGTTTCTATTCATTACAATGCTAAAGGTGGAGATAATTAAAGACTTAATTGAGCTTGATAAACAGTTGGGTATAGTTTATTAAATTGTTCTCAGAAGGCATAGTAATTAGAAATTCTGTGAATTGATAAATGTCTCCTGTTCATATGGTTGTCCTTGTCTCACTCTTCTCATATTCCTCCCCCTCCTCATCTGATTTGACTGATTTACAAGATATTACTGGAAACACCATTTGAAGCAGTGTGACATTATGCCTTTAGTTCAAATATTACCTGTTAAAGTGCTTGGCTCTGGGGCTGAATTTTTTGAAGTGTAATGATACTTGAACAAATAAGCAAACAGTACATATGTAGCAAATAACAGGGATGGGCTAAATATTTTCCTCTTGTTGTTCCTAACAGCTAACAATTACCAAAGCTTTCTATAAACAGCTTTTATCCTGCCAGGTATTTCAATAAAAACCTGCGTTGTGTTACTGCATCCACACAAATCGGAAACAGTGGGTAGAGATCTCACCAGCAGATTAAACAAAAAATATACATTAGAAATAAAAACAACACTATAAAAGCCTAAACACTTTTGCTGTAGCAAGCTTTCATGACTCCTCCTGAGTCACGAACCCCCATGGAAGGGGGGATTTGTATCTGTGGCACACATCCATACTAGTCAAGACTCATGTTCTTCTATTGTATAAGAGATAGTGACAGTGGATTGTGCACCCCAAAGCCTAGCAAATAACTTATTTGAAGTCTCTCTTACCCAAAGTTTGCCAGTAGGACAACTACTCTATATTGAGGATCCAACAAAAAAATCTTTGCAACAACTTTTAATCTTGCATTTCTGCAACATTCTGATAACTGGGCAATTTTATTTGTATAGCACAATTCAGTACATGGACAACTCGAGGTGCTTTACATGAATTAGATAACTAAACAGAAGAAAAATAAAAGCAGAATAAAAGCAGAAACATTTGTAAAACAAATATATCAATCAGCTAGAGTCCACTAAAACCTTTAAGTCTATTCTACAGAGAAAGGAAAATTATAGCTTCCTACAATCACCTGCTAGCCTTACATGGCAATAATTGTGCAGAATTATCCCGAATCCTTGCCACATGGCAAAAAAAAGACATTAGAATTGTAACGATCTCAGAATATTGGACCCAGAATTCGAGGCGAGACAGGCAGTGGGAAAGTTCAAAGCGTTTATTAAACACAAACAGATACGCGGGGCTGCTCGTCTGCTGCGGGGCGGATCTCTGCAGCGATAGGAGAATACAGGTCAGTGACTGGATGTGGAGCTGAATACGACTTGGAGCAAAGTCACTGACCTGATTCAAAGTTCAGTCCGTTCGCGGAGCTTAGACCGCAGTTGTGGCGGCCACGCCCCCAGAGTTCCTAGAGAGCGAGCAGCAGACGCCGAGCAGCAACAGAGTCCAGAAGGGAAATCCAAGGCCGAAGTCAGAAGACAGTTCCAGGTTCAGAAGCCGGTAGAATCCAGGACCAGATGTGACAAACAGAGCAGACAGGGACAAGGCAAAAAACTGGGCAGAAAACTGGTCGTAATCAAGGAAACGGACAGACTAAAGATTGCTAGGAAATGTCTCAGAAAAACACACGAATAACCTGGCGCTGATGGGAGGCAAACACACAACTTAAATAGTAGAGGAACCAGGTGAAAATGATCGGCGATAATCAGCCGCAGAACCAATTAGACAGGGGAGCAAGGAGCAAAGGAAAAAACCAAACGTTCAGCGCCAAGATCATGACAAGAATCATATCCCCGCTATCTTTAAACTAGAGTCTAGTCAAGGTTTTAAAAATGTTACTTTTCTAACTTCCTGTTACAGCTAGCTGTGCTGTAATAGTAGCACTAATTTGTACTTACATGGGAAGAACTAGAGTATTGTTTTATGATGTTCTATTTTTATACCTCATCTTCCCAGGAACAGTGCAGGCTAACAATCAGGATGCCCGTCCCCCAGACGTTTCTAACTCTATTGCTAATTACCTCAAATGTGTCAGTTTTGAAAAAGACAATTTATCAAACAATGTAAATAAAAATTATATGGTTTATATTTAGATTGATGGCAAATCCAATGCTATGTTTATAACAATTCACTCTGCCAAACAATACATAAGTTCTTATGACCAGTTTATGATTGGCAACTGAAATCAAATAAAGAATAATTTCTTTGAAAGTTGCAGTATTCATTAGGATCTGACTATTTTCTCTCCTATCCCCCCTGCATTAGAAGTTTTTATTCAGAGGTTTCTATATTTGAGCAGAGAGAATTTGTAACCATTGGCTGTGTTCTTCCAAACTCTCTATCTGCATTTATTATGCATGCATAACTGTTGTTCTGTCCTATTTTTTGCCAGTACTCCTCTGTTTCAGTTTCAACACTGAACCAAGATTGCAATTAAAACCTGTGTTAGGGTGCTGTTAACAATTATACCCTCTGATCAATTACATCCCTTAATGTCCAAGCCAGCATATTTAGTAGGCCTGGAGAGGCACAAATACACATTTGTTTAAAAATTATTGGTACTTGCCACTTGCATTCACATATCTTTTCAGTTGTAATGACACATTAATGAGATTTTATGTGTTTATCTAGAAATATCTTAATACATAATTGGTGTAAATGTTGTTTTCTATTTGTCCTCCCTGCTCTCTTCGTCAAATAAAACTGCTTCTCTCTTCTCGAGTCACATCGAATTTGCATTAGGGAACGGTTTTAATAATCTTTCCCCATTCTGTGTCTCATCCAAACATCATCAAATTAAGAGGCAAAATGCTCTCAAAATACAGCGCCGCAGTAACTATCAATCTTCTCAGACTTCAGAGTAAATCCTTGCACTTTTTCTAAGGTCGGCTCTAGCAATCCATGAAAATACTGTTCAATATTTAATTACAGGCAACAAGAGAGTGACCGGTGAGATGAGAGAAACAATTTAGCTCAAGAACAGATGGCTAGTGGGAGCAATATGAATTGTTTATTTTAGCTAAATTGATTAAATCATAACAACTTATTTACTCAGTCATGTATTCTGTAATGAAAAGAAGACTTGATTTTTGTTTTTTCAATGTCATGGGCTCATATGTTAAACCTTTTTTACCCTTTTTAAACCAATTTTAAGCAGGAATCGGAAAAAACATTTGGCATACCAATATATATATATATATACAGTATATATATATATATATATATATATATATATATATATATATATATATATATATATATATATATATATATATATATATATATATATATATATATATATATATATATATATCTTTTGTAAAGTTTTCCATTAATCAATTTGTATTTCATTTTCTTTAAAGCTTTTTTAATATCAAAAGGCCTGATCTGATCTGACCCAGTTTTACCTAAAAAACTTAAATGAAATACAACTTGCTAGCAAATTAGTTTATCTAATGCATAGAATAGGAACAATAATATACTATAATAATAGACATTTTAAAGGATTTAGGGAAAGATGGGTATTAAAGTTCATATACCTAAATAAAAGATTTGATGTGCAGCATTTGTTATTTATGAATTATATTCTACATTAAAACTATGCAAAGCAAAATCTTGCTCTTTACTGTTTTCATGATTTTTGTGATACTATTTAGAGGCCATAGGTTTCAAAACCAAAACTTAGATGTTGCGATCTGTTGGATTTTGAGTTTCATTAAGTATTTTTTTCTGCATTTCATTTTATTCAATCTGTCTCTGTTTATTATGATGTGTTCTCTGATTTACTTTTCTTTGTTACAGGGCTTCTGTGTCTTAGTTATCTGCTGTTTTCCATCTGAAAAAAAGATACTCACTGGTTTAGCAGCTCAGTAAAGAACTTCTCCAGCATTAGTAGTTCTAGTTTTGTTAGTTAGTGCCAGTTTTAGCAAGTCTATTTCTGAGGTCTGATAATTTTTTTTTTCTTTTTAAAATATTCACTCAGCAGGTTCCTTCCATAACAAGCAATGGCAGCGTAGAATTATTAGTGATTGTTGTTGTATGATTATTTTTTATTTTAAAAAAATCCTCTTCTTTTAAACATGGTGTGCCTGAACTGTGCAAGTAAATTCATAGAGGGGGGTCGATTTGTTCATGTGTCAGGGTACCAGCACAGGGGGGAGGGAGCAGCAGACAACCCTGATTGACATGTCAGGAACCAATAGTGGACCACAGACCTTGTTTTGTGATTGGTGGGGGTTTCTCATTGATTTAACACTGTAGCGGGGACCTTTTTTTCTTTTCGTTTCCCTTCCAGACCTTCTATTTCACTGCTTGCTACGTGGCTGTGGGGATTTCTTCAACCAACGTGGTAAAAAATGCGTAAGAAAAGATCTCCTACTACACCTTCTTAGGGAACTGAAATGGCTACACAACAAAGAGGACAGACGTAACAGCAAGTCAAAATAAAATATTAAAAACATTTGGATGCTGGTGGCAGCTGGATAAAGTGTTAACCAGATTTCACACATATCTAGTACAAATGACTACACAATCCAACCATAGCAATCTACATAGAAAATTAATAATAATCGATAAATATTTCAAAAGCGTATAAATTGACAATGGTAAGGGCTAGCATAAGAGTTAAATAATTAAAGTACTTGAATTTCTAACAAAATATTAGTAGTTTATAATGTAAGATGATAAAACAATCCAAACCAGGCAGAATCACTGACAAAGCTGGTTGGTATTTGATCGGTGTGACCGCTGACTGAGTCGATACGGCACCAAATTGAGTAAGCCTGGCTGTTATCCTGGTCAGGAGCAGGCTAACTGCACAGAACAAATCACCATAGTAAATTTTGCATTAATGCTTTTTTGAAACTGAGTAAAGGCTTAATTAGGCCAGAATAACTTAGAATTAACCCTGTATATTGGCTCTGTGAAAAAGGCCTCTAGTAATTGCATGTGTCCCTGCACGGCACACACAATGGTGCACCATTATGTGACTGTGTGTGATTTTTTTTTAAAGAACAAAAATAGTGAACTGCCTTCCCAAGGACCATATTTTATTAAATTCTAAATAACTTCAAATGTAGCCTTGAAAGCAGTGGAGGATTGTTACTGTTAATATGATAAATGTGTGACTTAGCAGCTTTAAAAAAGAAAAAACACTTAAAGCAGAACCACAAAATGGCTGTAGCAAACGTGTGACCTTTGCTACCTGTACAGTATACAAGAATAACTGGTGAGACAGTTATGAGCTGGCAAAAACTCAAACTGTATTACCGTATGCTTCTTCTCCATTGTATTAAGAATTGCATTGATATGCTTTTCTCTATTTTGTGATTTGATTTCTGAGGAGAACTCCCCATGCTTTTTCCATTCTCTATCCCAGCTTTTGTAAACAAGAGATGCAGGGAATAGGTCATTACATTTCAACCAAGCATATAGACCATGATTTTGTTATCTGTTGTAATTTGATGATTTTTTACTTTTTTTCTTTTTTGGGTCTTTAAAGATCTCACTTTGCCTTTGGTTTTAGTTTTCCAGTAGATGTTTTCAAGGGACAAAATTTGCCTTTTCTGAGTCACTGCCAGCATCACCATATAAATAAAGGTATTTAGTTTTAAGTTTCCAATAAAATATCAAAGGTTAGATGTGGCAACAGGGACAACAATGCAGCAGCTCAGCAAGTCAATAAACCGCAAAATTAATAATTTTATCCATCTAAAATGTAAGCCATAATTTTATTTAAGATTGGGATTTTGTTTGATGTATACATTAGATCCCAAAATCGAGCTTCCTTAAAGTAAAAATGGCCAACCATTCATAGATTTGTGATTAAATAGAGATATCTTAAATCTGTATCTGCAGGTAAGGGACACAGTATAGTGGAAACATTGTGGGGGAACAAGCCAAAGCCACAGACTGTCCTAAAAATGCTAAAGGATCAGACATGGTGACCATTAGTATCAAGAGAGCAGATGATTACCTCAGCATGGTTCTGCTCAGTGGGGTCCATCAGCAGGATCTCACTTGATGGGGGACCTGAGCTGTGGCAGCAGAAAGATGCTGAATTCTGAGGCAGAGAAAGAGTGAAAAACAGCAAGAATAGATTTTCATCAAGGCCCATTATGGCTAATTGCTTTGATGAGTTCGGTCACATCTTTGTCTATTTATTTTCATGTAATCCGGAATATATCGTTTTTACTTGTTTTCTTAACAACCAAAACATTAGCTGTGTAAATATTTGTTGATGGATGGATGGATGGATGGATGGATGGATGGATGGATGGATGGATGGATGGATGGATGGATGGATGGATGGATGGATGGATGGATGGATGGATGGATGGATGGATTCTAAGATTTTTTCATATAGAAGAAAACGGCAAGCTTTAGGTAGTAAAGTTATTCTAATATTTCTATCCCTGAATAAACTTTATTCTTCCTGGGAGATAATATTGAAGTCCTAAAAGAAAATGTGGATTTTGTGTTTTAGTCTTATGACTAAAACACAATGGCTGACTAATCTCCCTAACTGACATGCTTTCTGTAGATCTTTTAAGGTTATACTTGCGCTCTCTGTAGCACTTCATTGCAAGTTTAATGTAGTAAATAGCTGTTTTATTTCCTGTGTTAAGTGTCCTTTTGTTAACTTCCACTTGATTTTCATTTTCAGCATTGCTGTCCTCCAACCATGATATTAAATCCGCTGACTCCTTAAGTCTATCTATCTATCTATCTATCTATCTATCTATCTATCTATCTATCTATCTATCTATCTATCTATCTATCTATCTATCTATCTGTCTGTCTGTCTGTCTGTCTGTCTGTCTGTCTGTCTGTCTGTCTGTCTGTCTGTCTGTCTGTCTGTCTGTCTGTCTATCTATCTGTCTGTCTGTCTGTCTGTCTGTCTGTCTGTCTGTCTGTCTGTCTGTCTGTCTGTCTGTCTGTCTGTCTGTCTGTCTGTCTGTCTATCTATCTATCTATATAATTACCTGAGTATCGTCTTTTAGTTCAATTTGAAGACAAACTAATTAACTACTTTTCAGGAGAGGTTTGTAGAAATTAGGACCTTCCCTTTTATATTTCAACCGATATGGTCCTGGCTTACAGCACACACCGTCTTGAAATGCTGATAATCGTTACATTTTTGTTAACATAGTGAAAGAGCCATGTTCTGGATGCCTCTGGTAGAGATGAACCTACTGAGATAAGGAGGCGCATTTATCTCGCAAATGAAGCAAAGGTTTCTGGCTCTGATATGAGCTGGGTCTTTGAGATAAAAGAAGATGGTACTTCATGAGATGAATGACTTCAGTTTTGCCTGGAGGTTTCCCATAGGACCCCTTTGATAGGCAGAACACATAATAGTGTCTATCCTTATCATAAACCCCTTTTTGTAAGTCCGTGGGGTGGAAAGGAATAGGGGTTACATCTCATCTTGCTTGTAAGGGCTTAACGAACAGTAGTGTTTCGCAGTTTGCAAACCTTGATGGATTTAACGGTGTAAACTTGATATAAAATATCACAATATTTTTTAAAGCAACCCAAAATCGGTATAGTGTAATCTATACCGAATAGATTGTGTGTAAATATAATGAATAGATGAAAATTATTCATGCAATTAAATACATTTTACTTTATTGATAAAGAGTACAGTTATAATTATTTTGAAGATAGGTTATGAAGTTCCAATCAGTAGATTTTCCCCATCCCAATATACTGTAGAGGAGTGCTTCATCTAAAATGGAAAAGTGAACAAATACACAAAGTGATGAAAGAGCTTGAGCTAGTCAGAAATAATCTGTTCTAAAAAATGATAAATAAAATTGTATTAAACTGTACAATAGACTTTTAAAATGTAAAAGTCTATTGTACACTAGTAATCATCTGTATCCTATGGTTACAGAAGAAGATCTTTTTTTTTGCATTATTTAAAAAAGTATCTGCTAGATGGCAGCTCTCTGATAAGCTATTAAAATGCACTAACAGGAAAATGAACTACTAGCAATAATAATTTTAATGAATTTTTCTTCATAAATTTAACCACACTATATTCTCAAGGGTATCGAATTGCCCTCCAAATCAGAGAAAGAAAGTGTTTCAATATCTCTCATGCTCATGTGCATTAAATCCACTACCTAGACAAGCAGACCTCTGCTAAACACATGATAATTAATAAGTTGCTGTGTTTTAAGAGAGATACTACAGTAGGTTACCACCTCTAATGTACTAATGATATTTCATAACAACTAAATATTCCCCTGTCAGCTGTTAGCGGTATTACAACAAAGTGGAATCAACTTTATGTGGCCTCTAAATTATCTTGGGAACAGTGTGTAGTGTGTGGAATTCATGTACTCTATCAGCATCTCTGGCAATCCAATGGTTGTGTCAGTGGGCTGACATAATATTTAAGCCTTTGTAATGAAAATAGTAGATCAAATAATGGCAAGTAACCCAATGGATTTGGCAATACAAGGTCTCACTGTCTCTTAAAGCAAAGAATAGGATAGTTCTACAGAATAAGAACATGAAGATAGTACATCTTTATTAGTCAATTGATTCGGAATGTGACTTGTAATCAATTTTTAAGTCATTGTGGATATTAATCACAAATGTTAAAGTAGCATCCCCAGTAATGCCAAAATTAAATGCTGAGCAACACATTCTGTACACAAGATAAACTGTTAAATAAAACTGCATAGATAAATAAATAAACAATCCCACCAATTTTAAGGCCCATAGATTGTTAGATTTTATGTGTTGTAAAATCTATAAAAAACACTATACAGACTTGAAAAATTCCAGAATTAAAATGTTGTGTCTATGCTTTTATCTAGGTTTTAGATTAATGCATTATGCACTATTTAATTTCTGTGGATATATTTGTAACTGATTATTTCTGTAAAACAAACAGCACATGTTCGTTTTCATAGCAGGTAAAAAGAAAAAATCTTCTAAGAAATCCACGTTTCCTGATAATTTGGTGAGGGTCGGTAATTATTCTTATTTATGTCAGTTTTAGGAATGGAAATGTCATTTCTTGGAGAGACGCAAGACAAGAAAAGAAAAAAAAAATCAAGAAACATTGAAGAAGATTAACATTTACAAGCCTGCAAAATTAATCTGAAAACATGACACATTGAATGTTCATTCAGGCCTGCAGATATATCAACTGTGTTTAGATGAGAATAGATTTACACTAGTGAGGTAAATTGAGGTCGAGATTAATTTAGCTCTGGCATTTCAGTTTGACAGACTGTGTATTATTGGACAAGCTTCAGTGTGTGTTAGGATGCTCCTTCTGCCTATGTATTTCTATAAATGGGTTTAAGCGCGCCAACATGCGGGGTAAGGGTTAGGAATAACACGCGTGTGTGTCTTCAGAGCCAATTAAAGTTCTCATGTTTGATTTTGGTGTACAACAGAAAAAAAATTTTCTAGGGTGCCTCTAACACAAACAAATTACTCTTGAGTGCACACACAGATATACACACATTTCTGCTTTGGTGCCTTCGCACCTTTTCTTTTTGTTTCCTCATGTGTACACTCCATACTATATTTCATTGTTAAAAGTAATTATCCTGACAGAATGCAGGGAAGTGAGAGGAAGGTGTTAGAATATATCCTGAGGTAAGGCCAGGCGAAAAATTTGTCAAAATCACACACGGAGAGTATAAATGCATCTACGCATACACCCTAGCATTCATTATTTCCACCTCATCTCTTAAGTTTATTTCCAAGGAACGATGGTCTCTGTGATTGGATCATTTCCTGCAAGTGACCTAAGCTTGCAGGTCAGATCAATACCATGGCAAACACATACACACTTCTAGAAGCACAGGATCGATATATATCAGTTCCATCTGGGTTCATTTCAGTCTGGAAGAGTCCTGTCAGTCCTTTCCTTCTTTTCACTCTTTATGTGTATATGAAACTGACTGACAGCTTGAAGTGTGGAGGTGTTCTTGCAACGCAATGAAATTGTGGCAAAAAAGATTTTGTAGCTAAAAATAAAGAGCTTTAGCTTTGTGGAATAAAATACCCAAGTGCTCATTTAGGTTAGATTTCTAACTGTTGCAGCTATTTCTCCATATCATTTAAAAGATTGAATAGATTCCCATTCATCAAGGTTTTCCATATTGTTGATATTTAAAATTATGTTATGCTTTGTGGTTGTTAAAAGTAAAATAAAATGAAATAGAATAAAACAATTTTGAGTTAACTTTTCTGTTTGTTTGTTTCTTTGTTTCTTTGTTTGTTTGCATAGGCCCCTAAGTGCTCCCCCATACTCAAGCTTTCTCCTCTATTTTTGTTGTTATAATGGTTTTGGAAAATTTACAACACTATGAAGGTTTGCGCAAAATACATTTAAAACATATCCGTCATGTGTTTTCTCTTTGTTAACATTACAATATATCAAAGGAAAAATGCAATGTCAAGTACTCACTGTGCAACAGCAAGCAGGCTTTTATTACTGGCTAACTTTGTTTATAAGATAATGAAACTAGCCAAAGTGAAAGCAAATATATCTATTTATGTCTATAAAATTATAAAAAGAATATAAAATTATAAAAACAATATTTAGGATTGTGCAACCATTTGTTGACTGAAACCTTAGGTGGGGGGTTAGTGGTTAGGGAAGAATCCTGAGGTTCTCAGTTCGAGCCCCACTCCCACAGGCTGCAGTACTCTTGGTCCCTGAGCAAAGACCCTTAACTCTACACTGCTCAACGGGCGCCAAGCAATGGCAGCCCACTGCTTCCCAAGGGGATTGGTTAAATGCAGAGTTCATTTCATTGCTGTGTACTTGTGACAGTGTAATGACAATAAAATGCTGGGGAGCTTAAACTACCAGAGCAATATCAGTCAAATCATATCCAGCAGTCTTAGAAAACACCATACAGATGAATCTAGAGTGTGATGTGAATCTGTGGCCTAATCCTAATATCCAATCCTAGAATGACATAAGCACCAAGTTTAATACTGATATCCAATCAGATCTGACCCATTTCTGAATGAAACATAACAAGTTTGTTGTTTTTATAAATCCCCTTTACGTCTAGCTTTTAGATTGAAGCAAAAGCTCCCGCACAAATATTTTCTACTGATGTACAGCCTTCCCTCTCCCAGAAAGCTTCTTTTAAAAGGTCTCAAGGCTTGATTTGCATGTATAAAATATTGAACAAATATTTATGGACAATATATAAGTTTGGGCTGATATTTACTTATGTCAGTTGGTCCTGAAAAACTCACCGGGTGACCCAGGACTTCACAAACAGAAAAGAAGAGCACCAGGATGTAATTAAAATTGAAACAATGGGAATAAAAGGAGGAGATGAAGTAAAGAAGAAATTAATTGACTGAAAGCAGGAAAATAAAAAAAAGACTAGACAAAGTGAGGAAGGAAAGAATGGACGAAGGATGGAACGAAGGATAGAATGAAAAAAAGAAGTGACAACCTCAAATTAAATTCCCATCATGTCAGAGTAGAACAGAATTCAATAGTGTTTATTGGCAGCTCCTAGCCTCAGGGAAATTACATTTTGAAGCAGAGCATGGCATGAATGCACTACTAACCCCCCCCCCCCCCCCCCCCCCCCCCCCCCCCCCCCCCCCCCCCCCAACACTAGTGCACACACTCAAACATAGCCATACACAAACAAGTGAACACACCTATGTACACAGCACTGTGCAAGGCTCTGGACCCAAAAAAGGCCTTCTGGTTGATGTGAGCATGCAGACAGGCAATTTATCCCCTTGGGTCTATATGCCATTCATTCAGTGCATGTGTGTCTGTGTGTATGTCTCTGTCATTGTGCTACTGTGCTTACCTATTTGTGCGCATGCAATCTTGTTTATACACATCCAGGAATTTTCTGCTGCAAAGAAGTCTAAATTGTTCTATTCAGACGGTCATGCTTCCTGTCGATCCAATGTCATTTCCTTCACAGCCAAACTCAACACATTTCCTATAAATGTACATACGCAGGTTTAATATTATTGTGCTGGTGTTAAACATCTACCTCCAGGCTCCGGCTGCCGTAAGAATAGAGCTTCAGTGACTTTGTTCAGCTTCCAGCAGTGCCAGTAAAGGAACCTCTGTTTAATAGGATGCCGTTTAACAGTTTTATGTGGAGCACATGTAGAGGATTTTATTGCTGATGTCTTTGGGATGCAGATTTGCTCTAAATGGATAACTGTCTGCCATTTGCTCCTCCTCTCACTTTCTATGTCTCTCTAACCCTTTATGCTCTCATTCTGAATGCTTCTGTCTTTCTTCCTGCAGGAGTGCACAGAGAGGGCTTTGGGTTGCTCGATCGAGGATCTGAAGTCACTTTTCTACTGCGAGTTATGTGACAAGCAGTACCTGAGACACCAGGAGTTTGACAACCACATCAACTCCTACGACCATGCACACAAACAGGTAGACAAACGATGCACCTGACATGCTCATACACAAACTGGCAACATATAGACAGAAAAACAGGCCTCATTTTTTGATTTCCTATAGTGAAATTTGGATCTGTTACTATTGCACTTTATGTGTTGATAGAAAACGTGGAAACACTCTGCCAGAATGTTTGCGCTTCTGAGCTGGAATGTGACAGTTTTATTGTTAGATCATAACAATTACGTTAAACAAGTATCAAGAGCTCAATTTTTCTACCCTTCAATGACTTTTAACCTTTTATGTATTTTAGCTGCTTTGGTAACACCTGATAATTATCTGTTCATTTTTGTTTATTGGTTTATAACTTTATTTAATTTGATTTAAAGTATTAATAAAGGCCTTATATGATTCTAGGCTTCAAGATATCACAATTGGAGACACAGGGTGTGTGGCTCTACAGCTGCATACCAAAAGGGCAACTCTAACCTTAGTACACATAAATAAATGCATATTTCATGAGCTGTTCCTTTGATACAGGTCCAGCACTTTATCATCATATTTTAGGGCAATCATTCTGGTATTTTGTTGTAACTCTTGCAGAACACATAGAGGAAGTTTTATTTGAAATGAACTTGTGTTGGAAAAATCCCCAAAAAGTAAACTTTTAAAGTTGCATGGCAATAGTTTAGAGTACAGTATGCACAAATGAAAAGTTACAGAGACAGCTAGAATTAAAAACAAATCTGCAAAGTTTGTAAGTTAAAATGTAAAATTTCAGTTTGAAATAAAACTTATTTTTGGATAGTTTTTGCTCAAGAACAATTTTATGATTCAATTTTGGGTGAGTTAAAGCTATTGGACTATTAGTAGAAGGTCTGCCGCGGGTTTTTTCCTCCTCTTACACCCACTTCACCTCCAGTCTGGACTAACAAGCTGAAAGTTCTTCCTGATAGCCCATTCTCCTCAAGCTATCTGTTGTCATGCCAAGACATATACTTGCACGCTAAAGCGTACAGACATGCACTTACCCTTGTACACTTGTCCGCAAACACAAGGCGATCTCTCAACCAAGCCAAAGCGCTTCCTACTTCTGAACGCCCACACCGTGCATCATGAAATAAACATCGAGTAGGGGCCGTTCCTCCTCTGTCATTGTTCTTTGGAAATGAATTGAGGCAACTGCAGGCCAATGTTAATGCTTTGTTTTAGCCAACGGCAGGCACATGAAACGAGCTGCATGAGGCACTGAGCTGACAGTAGCCAGCGGTACAGTGGAAACACACACTCAACCATACACCCACACACATATACACAGACACACGTGCAGAAATAAAAGGATGCATGCACCTCCTGCCTACAGACAACAGATGAAATTCTAGCTGAAGACAGTTTCCCTGCAGGAGTATTGGCTTTGGAAAATGGAAGCTGATTGCGTTTGCTTTGTCTCCTTTTTCTTGCCATCGATTCCAGGGTAAATATGTCTATATAAAGGACTTTACAAGTCCTTACTGCTGATTATGTTCATTGATTTTACTAAAACAATCCCAATTTTTTCGTTTTTCGATTGAGGGAGGGGTTATGCGGGTGGTGGGTGTAGGTATTCAGCCTATTACCAGGTCTACTTAAAAGCTGCTTAAAAACTATCATCCCTTATGCAGGAGAATTGGAATAAACTTTGGCTTAACACAAAACAAATATAAATGTACTGTAGCATAGTATATAAATACAGACTCTATCTAAAATTCTGGACCAGGAGAAATTAAAAATATTTATTTTTATTGCATTTTAGGCTGGAATTTAATCTATTCACCCATATTGGGCCATGAAATTGCAAGGCACACAAATTCAAAAGGTACATATCACATCCAGATGGCTAAAAACAGAGGGGAGATCTTCTTTATTGAAAGGTAGAGAGGACATAATGGATAACAAAGGAGTAAAACAGGCAGTCACCTGAATGGCAAATGGTTAATTAAAGGGTCTGCTGATGTTTTAGTAACATCTAGGATACATCCAGTGGCTTCAACTTTTTTTATGTAGCTATCAACTCTTGAGATTACATATGGAATTTTCTGCCTCAAAACTCATTTTGAGGTCAATACATTTTAACTGTTAGAGGTAGTAATAATTACAGGTAATGTATGGATTTATATAGCTTAGTGCCAGCAGACAGACACTTAAGATGTTTTCTGATGGAGCTCCACCACGTATAACACCTATAGGCACCTAAAGAGCTATACATGTATTGTTTCAGAGGAAATAAGAAAGGAACTACCTAAAATGTGACTGGATTGCATCAGCTTAACTGGTGAAATAGGCTAAATGATATGCTAATTCAATGCTAATTTGCTTTGTTTTGCAAGCTGAACTTTTTAATACACAATTTTTAGCTATAAAGGGAATTGGAATGTCAGTGTATGTTCCAATGAAATATTTTTGTTGTAAACCTTTATTTAGAGGTAAACTCTAAATAAAGGTTTAGAGGTTTAGACATTGGAAACTGGCAATACAGACATAAGAAATTCCAAATGGTACTTTCTGCTCTCTCTATTGAGCAGTTGAGTTGGGATATTATAGAGTTGAATTGTCCCTGTAAAATGCCTTCAAATGACATGTGTTGTGAATTGGTGTTATATAAATAAACTGAATTGTATTGAAACTGAATGAATTATGAATAACAACATCTGGCCAGCCTTCGAAAGGCTCATGTAATTGTACAGACAAAATCAGGAGATATATTTCCCATGATTTGAAACACAAGATTTTCATGAGTTTTAATTGTCTTGATTGCATGTTTTTTGAAAGGGTTTGGATGTAACATTTTACTGGGTTTTGCTTAAAGTTTGCAAGCTAAGGGACTTTTTATGTAAGAAAATATGTTGGCAAATGCACAAAGTAGAAGGTATTCATCATCATATATTTGTTCTGTTAGAGACTGGTCTGTTCCACTTACTGACTGCCACAAACAGTATTAGTGCAGCATCTCAGATCTTTTCTTTCTCTTTTTCGCTGTTTTCCCCAGCCACAGTAGTTCATCTTACACGCTTGTTTAATCCAGCATGATTAATATTCCCTGTAGGATAAGTTTGGCATCGTAACTACTCACAGCTTCCCACATCTATACACTTGACAAACATCTGGCGGCTCAGGCATCTACATGTTTCAGTGATCCAAAACCCACAGCTCCAGTGGCGTATACCTGGAGCTATCCTTGGTAAGCACAGAGTGGGAGGTTAAGCATCCCTCGATAATGTAAAAAGACACCAGCTTGTGTAAGACACAGCTGAGATTAACCTGACAACTGTCAACTTCTGCAATGGATCCAGCTTGCAAAAATGAGTGAGTATATGAATAAATCTGATGAGTGAGGCACTAATCTGATGAGTGCATGCTAGTAAGTGTGAGATACATATTGCATGGGAGGATAACAGTGTAACACAACCTGAAAGTACATGTGGCGTATTCCTGTTGAAAATTACAATCCAAGATTACATTTACAAATATATGAAGCAAACAACAAACCTTGAGCTCACACTAGCAGAAATTTAGAATATACTGGAAAGCAAAGGGAAAAAAGTGTTGCACAAGTTTGCAGTTATTCCCGAACTCCTGATTCGCATCCCTACCCTTTAGATTTGTGTGGCGACAAAAAGTCTGTGCACTCTCACACCTGCCAAGGATGGATAAAAGAGGGATTAAAGCATGTCAGAAATGGAAACAGGAGTGAGAGGCATGAATCATTGTTTCCTTGAAAGAACCAGTACACCCATGGCTAAAGATTCACATAAAGGAATTCACACACACACACACACACACACTCCCACCCATCGAGGTGGGCCCAAGCTAATTGACCTATCACATTCTTTAAAATGAAAGCACACTTTTTCTTTCTGTTTTTCTTCATGTTTCATGCATTTTTGTTTATGTGTATTTGGCATGATCAAACAACCAAAGATATTGCTTTGTCTTGCTCCCACACACAAGATAGTTGTCAAAACCCCTTTGGCAACACATTGTAAATCAGTTGTTTTCCCTTAGCACTTTCATGTAATGCACCGAAATAATGAGGGAGTATATTTTAAGCCCACCATCCACGATAACGCCAGAAACATGACAACATAATATTTTACACAGCCAAGTTTTTTTTTTCTTATCCAAGAGCACGAAACAGATAGTCTCCACCTTTAAAAGAGTTGTGATTCAGTTTTTTGGGTTCAAAATACATTAAATATTATAGTGAACATTTAGAATTTCACTACCTGATGTAGGCTGTGAGGGTAAACACTTCACAAAGCTTGAAAATCATTTAATGGAATACAATGAAAATGTTCTCTCCCCAAGGAAAAAATGAAAAGTATTGCATTTATACTTTATTATACATTTTTGTTTTCTAAGAATAGGAAAATACAGCATCCTGGAGTACTTAAAAACTCCTCCTGCCAAGCCTTAGAAGAGACAGGACAAGATTCTCGAGGGCATAGAGCAGTCATCATTAGCCATGCTGGGCCAAGACGCAGAACAAGTTACTGACATTGAAGAAAAGCAGCCCAAAAACAAATGATTGCAGGAAGTGTTGAGATGTGTAATTTTAGTAAGGGCAAGCTGAAAAATGATCTGCTAATGAGTTAGTTGGACATTTTGGACATATTTCAGGTGTCTATAACCAGAAATGTGGCCAAACTCTGATTGTGTTTCACAAATGTGAACAAGAACCTGCTCTTAAATCACTAACTTGTATGTCCAGAAGACTCATCTCTGAAATGTATTTATAGTCTGTCAGGAGGAAGAAAAACATTTTATTAAACGCCCAGGTAAAAAAGTAAACACGAACACTCACGCCTGTTTGCCTTATCTATATATTTGTGTTGAATGTAAATTAAATTTTGTTAACTATAAAACAAATAAATTAAAATAAAACCAACTTTAATTTTGCAGAAGTTTCAGTTTCTGTTAAACGTAATGGATGTTAGACATCCATCTGCCTTCTCTTGTATTGCTCCAAGCAACAGTTGTTGCCTGATCTTGTGCATCTCATTTATGTCATTGGAGATTCGCTTTGAGCGCACAAAGGGGGTGCATAAGAACAGGGAGACAGATTTTTAGAAAAATACATTTCAACATTTCAAAGGGCTAATAACCATCCTGATCTTGCTACTTGCTGCTGTGTAATCCTTTCTGTCCAGTCTCCTCTCCAGGTTAGTTGTTGGCTGCGTAAACTGAAAACTCACGAGATTTGGCTAAGAGTTCCAGGGCCTAATCTTCAGAGGTTGTGTATTTAAACACTTGAAAACATTCATAGAAGGTACAAAGCTATTTGTGTATGCAGCACAGCATAATAGTATTTTGAAAGTTGGGTGCAAACTTCCACATAAAAATTCAGCAATCTTTGTAGCTGCAGTAATAATATATAGAGTACTATATATATAAAACTGGTTTAATAAAATATACATACATTTATGTGGCAATAATGAGCCCTGATAGTCTTCAGGTAAACACATCAGTCTGATGGATGCACTGACTGCCATTTTGCTCCCAAACTGTGCTGGTAAGCCCTGACTGGCATCCCGTCACATGCAAGAAGATGTTGGTACATGCACATATACTGTACTCTAGCTCAGACGGACCAGCTTTAAAACCAGGAGACTGGAGAACAAACAAAGGGAGATAGTGAAAGATGAACTACCGTTAGTTGTTCCAAACTGTATGCATTTAATCCAACCTTTATTTATTGATTTATTGTGTATGGAAATTAAATTTGATCCATAACAGATTCTTTTTTATTTGGGTGTGACTTATTGCAGTTTATATGTCCATGTTGGGTTTGATTTGTGGTTTAGCAGATACATGTAAGAGCAATCTAAAGATTGCAGGACAGAACACTGATAACTTTCTCAAATTGTAGTCATCATATCTTTAGAGATATTTGCATGTCTTTGCTGTGGTTGTAAATGTTGATGTGGAATTAGAAAGCAGATAGAAATATAAGGGGAAAAAAATCCTCAAAAAAAGGAAATTATGAAAAAAAAAAATTCTTATTAGATTCTTAGTGATTTTGAACCACTAAAAATGGTCAAGCCTTCAAGAAAAGTAAAGCTTTTGTTGTTGTCCTGTTGGATTACTTTAAATTTGAGCTTTGTACGTTATTGTCATTTCTGATCAACTTATAAGAACTACTTTTTACCTTTGCTGCTATATTTTCTAAAGATGTAGGTTTTTTCAGTTGCTTTTTTTATCCATAAAAGCAGTCATCAGACAATGTTTGTGGTTCCTTTGATGTAAAATCAGAAGTCAGTGAATCATTTTTCTTAAACTGGGATCATTATTTCATTTAAAGTTCTGTTGCCTCCTTCTCTGTCAGCAAAACATAAATGAAGGACCTTCCAACAGTTTAGAAACAGCATCAGTAACTCCCTCATGTCAAGTGCTTCTGTAGGCTGCTCTTCAGTGTTTGGTAGTGTTTTGGTCTCAAGCTGTGTGTTAAAGGAAAAAAACCCTTTTTCCTCAAGCTGAATGAAGTTGATTGCCCATGAGCTTCGGGGGAGAACATCTGCAAACAGAGCTTGCTGACGGCTTTGAAAGACAGCTGCATGCAGAGAGCCTGTGAAACTAATTTCTCTCTCACATCTTCTCTCTGTCATCTTTTTTCCTCCCCAACCACCCACCCCTTTTTATTTGTCTGCTTCCCGCAGAGGTTGAAGGAGCTGCAGCACCGAGAGTTTGTTCGCAACGTGGCCTCAAAATCATGGAAGGACCAACGCAAACAGGAGAAGGCTCTCAGGCGCCTGCATCAGCTTGCACAGCTGCAGCAAGAAAGGCAGCGGTGAGCAGGAGGAACGTGTGTATGTGTGTCTGACCGTGGCAGTCTGTGTGTAATGAGACCAGTGGCAGCAGTCCAGAGGGGTTAGAGAGCGTCACATCCAGTCATCGCTTCTTAGACTTGATGGATGCAAGCACAGATTTGAGAGCACTCAGCTGGCTAGATAGGCCACAGGTGAAGTAAATATAACATAAAGACACATTCTTGCTGACACGTGGAGAGTGGATGATTTGTAGGTGAAGGAGATGCAGGTTTTTTTTGAGGATACCGAGGAGTAGAAAAAATGTAAAGTTAATTATACTAGAGGAAAAAAAAGTTGAAACTTGCCTGTAATCTTAGTTATAAGAAGTGATAAAAAGTGTACACCACTTTATAATCATCTTGGTTGTTCTTATGTTATTTGCAATTAAGTGCTCTTCTATAATCAGATGAAAATAGGAGGATATCACTGTGAAAACAAAACAAAGGATGTTTTCTTTTACTCTTTCCTTATTGTTATTCATGTGGGAGTATTCTGTTGAGAGTGCAGCAATATAATCTGTGCTAAAGTTACATACTTTATGGAATGGACTAAACAAATATTTTATTTATACATTAATAATAGAAGTGCTGGGAAGTTGTCCTAAAAAAATCCTGCAACCAAACAGTTATAGAACTATAGGTACTAGTATTTATATTTCTGTTAATAACTTGAGTTGGCACAAGATGACTTAATGACTCCTCAAGTGAAGGATTGTGAATTTACTTTTACAGCCTGAAATATTTTGAACCTTTATTTGCTTTTCATCTTATAGATATAGTTATAGTTTTCAAATAAGAATAAAACAATTTATATCAGTTAAAAGAGTAAGTCTTACAAAGAACTTTGCTCTCATTAACCACAATTTTTTTATCCATCTTACTTGCAAAGAAACAGGCCTGATTAGTGGCAGACCTGTAGTTTCGACAGATTACTTATAGATAAACTGTCTTCATACATTAGGGGGGCAAAAAGCAACGCATAATACCCAAATACAATAAATAAATAAAAATCGAGAATAGTGGAGAGAACAAAACACGTGATTTATCCATGGAGAGAGTCTTGAAGTTTCTAAGGACGGCACCATACCACAGTGAGAGCCATTGCAGAAAATAGAAAAACCTGAAACAGTGGGGAACCTAACCAGGAGCAAACAGCATAAATGACTCATCCAGGAGCTCACAATAGAATCCATAATAGCATCTACATCACTGGAAACATCATGCCAATAGGGATGTTTCTGGTCTGCGATGTCGATCCTATTTATTATGTATGAGGGATCGTGGATCAGTTTAAATACATCAAAATACTTAAAAAGGTCATGTTTTGTTTTGTTATGCTATGCTATAATATGAAATGTCCCTAAAACCTGAGCTTGACAAGACAAGAACGTCAAACAGCATCTTTATTCCAGACCAACAAGCTTAATGTTAGGAGTAGTCAGCCCAGTCCCTGGACGATAGACCTGGAGAAAACTCAGAGGCTGACATTAAGCCTGTTACATTATTTCTGAAGCAAATATTATTTAAATAGGCTGTAACATCCCCCATGCATTTGCGAGGAAAGGAACAGTCACTTCTTAAGCACATTTCCTTATGTTTAACACAACTCTAATTGACATATGATGAAAAAAAGAAAAAAATTAAGATAATTGAGCCAATAATAACCAATAATAATCCAATAACAAAATTTGTACTTAAAACATTAATGTAAAAGAAAAGCTCAACAGATATTTAGGAGAGCTTATTATTTAACTTTGCTTTTCAGGGATCAATGACAGGAAATATGACCAACAATGTGCCATTTCATTTAGTTCTAAGATGTAATGGATTGTGTTTTAAACACCAGTTATGTTTTATTTTGTGACAAATGTGAAAGAAGTAAAATCTTTTTGTGTATTTTATATCTTGTTGCAGAGTTCCAAGAAGGACTTATGGGCTTATACATGCAGCTAAAGCTTTTAGTCAGACACAAGATAAAGATGTGAACCAAAGAAACTGCAGCTCAGAGGACAATCCTAAATCCTGTGACCACCGCCAGCAAAGCACAGCTACAAAGCCAAGGACTTTCAGCAACAAGTCAGATGATTCATGCCAATCTCTTTTAGAAATACCTTTAGCCACAGCTCTACAAGAGTCTCCTCCAATCTCTTCAGTGTCTCATACAGACCCTCCATCGTTGCATCGTGAATCTTGCCACAGCTTTTGCTCCCAACTGCCTCCCTCTGCTCAGGGGAGGGTGGGTGGAAGGCTTGGAGTGTCCTTCTGTTTCTCTCGGAGAGGACCCAGGCTAGAGCCTTCTGCTTCTGTCTTCTCTGACCTGGAGGAAGAGGAGAGAGAGAGGAGGGAACAAATGAAGGAAAAAGTAAAGGCGATAATGGAAGATATTGACAAGGAACTAGGGGAAGCAGATGAAAGTGAAAAGGAAAAGTCCAGTTCTGAAAGCATAGTGTTGAGAGACAAGGAACCAATCCCCGGAGAGTTCACAAGGAAGGAGGAACAGATGGAATGTTTTCCTATTTCCTCTGCAGCCACTGATAATCAGAGTCAGGACTTATTAATTCCCCAGTCACAGGCTGCAATGACTCTGTGTGAAGCTGCACTAGCATTGTCTGAGATGGACATCAAACAGAAAGACAGAGTTGAAGAAAGACATGAAATAACACTGAGACAGAGGGATGGTGATCATTTTCTAGATGTGCAAGGAAAGGATGGCTCAAGTCACCTGAGATGGCCTGCCAGTTTGCTTAAGTTCACAAAGTCCCATCCACACATTTCCTACAGCTGCAACCCGCTCTGCACAAATGCTGGACCTGTGGAAAGGCTTACTGAAGATCCACAAGAGTCGCAACAAAATCTGCTGAGTGCTCTTTCAGGTGAATTAAATTCGTTTGTGCCATCTGTTCAAACAGCAGATGCTCACTCCTGTTTACAAGAACGAGAAAGACATGAGATGAGAACACACAGACAGGGAAAAGATAAGCAACATATCAATGTAGAGACAGAAGCACATCTGCTCCTTGAAAACAAAGAGCTTCAATCACCAGAATCAGCATCAGACAAAGGAAGGTGCCTGCTAAGAGAGGAAAATTGCATGGGGGTAACCCCCCATCCATTTGACCCCACTCAGAGTGACAGCTCTGATACAAACTCACAATATACTCCAGGAGGCAGATTAGTGGGTGCAAGAGGGATCAGGAAGAGAGCCATCACAACCCTGAGCTGTAAATTAGGGTCTGTCATCCAGCCTGGCACACAGGGGATATGCATCAGCTCGTCCAGGTGTGAATGTGGCAGTGAGACAATACACAAGTGTGCCAGAACTCCAGAGCCACATGTGGGTGTCCCAAAAGTGTCACCAAGAAAGAAAAAGACCAACACCAAGAAACACAAGCTGGCAAAAAGAAAAAAGAAGAGGAATAAGAAAGAAAGATCCTCAAACAAAATACAATTACGAAAGTTCAAAGTGCGGAGCGTTGTCTCTGAAGTCCGGAGAGCAAAAGACACTGAAAATAGTTCGACAAGGAAACTTAAGCAAAGAAAGGAAAGAACGAGGGGGGTGGCTGGCTCACGCAGTAACTGTCTCCTGGGGAGATGTGCGGCTGAACCAGCATCTGTCTCTGTCAGAAAGAGGAGGCCTCAGAGGAGCAACTATGGTAAACTCAAGTCAAAGCTGGGCAGTGAGCAGGCTGAACCATACAGTTTGTGCTCTGGGCTCAGGGGCAGAGTAGGGGAGAGAAAGCAAGAAGGGGATGCAGCCGCTTTTCCCTGGCGGTCCCATTTCTTTCGTTCCCCCTCACCGGGATGCAACTCAACACAGTTTTGGGAAAGGGGTCACCATAGCAACTCCAAGAGTTTCATTGACTTCCGTTACCCTGACAACAACTGTGGTAGCAGCCTGATGAAAAAGAGAAAACTCCTCCGCAGGGACAGAGAATTCATTCATGAAGATAGGATGAAATCAGAGGGTTGGTCAGGCCGCAGAGATAGAGGCCTGACTTTAGACCCCCAGCGGTGGGAGTGGATGAGAAGTGGCCGTGCTGGAGACAGTCAGGACGGCAGGTTGAGGGTTGAATGGAGCCCGAAAAATAAAGGAAATCAGTGGGATCATGTGGGAAGGTTTAACCCAAGTCCCACATGCTGGAGCAGGAGACATGAGAAGACAAAAGATGTAGATTGGGACAGGAGTAGCATTGACACATGGACTTTTGGCAGTAATGACAGCTGGGAAGACAGAGAAACAAATAGATCAGTTTCTTGCGCCACGGCAACTTGTGACAGTAGAGATAGCCCAGGCAGAACATGGAGATGTGAAGACACAAGGCAGTCAAGTTCAAATCCCCTTTCAAGTCCTGAGTGGTGGACAAGCCGGCAGCCGTCCAGAGGCCCGAGTGGAATGGGTGCACAGGGCAGCAAATGCCCTAGCCCACGCTCATGTAGCCCCTGTAGCAGCACCAGCTTGTCAGAACTTAGCTGCGAGTGGAGCAAAAGCAGCACCTGCTCAGGAGTCACTGTTGATAGGTTAACTGTCGGCTCCTGCACAGTATCGTCAACTTTTCCAGAGACACCTCTAGAGGAAAGGAAGCACGCCAGCCCTACATTTACTCCATCCATGCCTCCCGTTTCTCAGTCATTCCCCCAGATTACCCAGCTGAAAAGGCCACGCCTCCATTGTGAGAGTAATTCTACACTGGTAAAGGAGACCCGTTCAGAGTTAGACAATGAATCCTCTGCTTCAAACACAGCTTCTCCTGGGAGGCTCCCCTGTAAGACTCTGGCACAGACAGCATCTAGAGCGATGATTTTACCTCTCATTGGAAAACGCCCTGCGATCCAGAGAAAGGCCAGAGAAAAACAGGGTCTGCTGGAGAGGAGTCAGGAAAAGAAGAGAGAGGAGGATGCCAAAATCCACGAGGCTCTTGGCAGCCTTAAAGGTTCCCTGAACACTCCTGACTCTGATTCCAGCAGCATCCCAAATCTTTTTTTGCCTCAGATTAGGACAGATGACAAACAGACAGGTATAGAAAACACTGCACCAATCAGCTTTTCAGCAGAGGAGATGGACAAATACCGTGTCTTGCAGGAGCAGGCAAGAGAGCACATGCAGAAAGTCCTGAAAAATATTCATAAAAGTCCAGATATTCACACAGAGACAAGCAATACACTCAGCATGCAGACAGATACTGCTGTTATTCTGCAAGAAAAATACAAACCTGCGCTTCAGCACAGCCCAATAGAGCCTCAGTTGATTCATCCAGATTTGTTGCAAAGACAACTTCAGCACACATTTCATGTCAGTGTCCCACTCTCAGAGGAGAGCTATACACACCCTGCTCCCCTGGGAGTTTCAAACCTCAACCCACTTCCCCCTCCTCCCCCAATGTCAAATCTTCAACATGTAATTTTACAACATACAGCTCTCTCCTTGCCCCACCATGTACCCTCCATTCCCAACTCATCTACTTCCCTTCACCAAAATTCTTCTCAACAACCTCCTTCCCTTCCTTATCCTCTTCACTTTACACCATTCCCCATTTCTTCCCTGTTTCCGACAATTTTGTTTTCCCATCATCCTATCCCTCTTGTCTCTCATGCCCCAGCATTGCATCCATCCACTCTCACTCCACTATCCCCAGTTGTCTTGCAGCCTTTAAACTCACCGCCTTTCATTGACCGATCATGGCCAATGCAGTTTCAACAGAAGGCAACATGATTTTTCTCAGAGTCACTGCCATGTTTATTAATCTCTCTTGGCATCACTAAACAGTGACAAGACAAGAGGGAATGCCTGGGAAAAGCGTTTTGTTTTTTTTGTTTTTTTTCCCCCACCCAAACTAGGCCTCTCTTATTGGTGTACACAAATCAGCACCATCTCTTACTTACATTTGCCCCCATAAACTTCACACATGAATATGCACCAACAGATATTTACTATTCTCAAGTGAAAATGTGTCTCTTTGTTTGGCCTCTGCTCTGCTGCAGCTTACAGTTGAAATAAAACTTTATTTCTGTCCATTTGCCATCATTCCTCATTCAGGTCCAGCATAAAGGGGAAAGGTACACCTGCTTTTCAAAGACAAGCTGGGCTCATGTCATCCTCTCCTTTTCCTCTAGAGCTACAGGCAGACCAGGCACAGGGTAACAATAGAAATGGATAATACTCCCTGCTTATCTCCATTTCATTCAGGTTATCTGGGTTAGACTTAAACTTTCAACAAAAAAAGATAACATACCAAGGACCAGGGGTGGTGGTGCCACAGCCATTTTATGTAAGCTCTGTGTGACATAGGAGTAATCCTGCCCAAAGAGAAATTTATATCACAAAGGACATAGATTAGTATATTTGAAACTATTAAAATTAAAATGTTTTTATACACTATTACCTACTAAATAAATGTATTGATAGATATCCATTTACAAAATTAAATGAGGAACATGATGTTTTTGTTTTTTGCAAAAATGCATTGAACAGTTCATGAAGCTGATATGTTATATTAAAGTGTGAGTGATAATAAAGGGGCTGTCAAAAGTTTTCAAAATTCTGTCTGATGTCTTGTGTTGCTGTTTTTTCTCCATAACATGTCTTCTGCATCTCAAATGAACTCCTGGTCTCATAACATACAGCAACTATCTGCTGTTTTATATTTGCTTCAAAAACAGGGATCACTTGCTTTTTAGCGTACTTGGTATCCAAATAACAAATGTACTCTGAATGATATTGAATTGGGAAGATAGTATTTTCTAAAGCAGGCCCTGGTTATTAAACACATTACATTCTACATGTTTGTCTGACCAAAGTTAACTAAAACAATACTGATTTATGTCAACATCAAAATTATCAGCAGTTAACAATCTAGTGTTACCCTGCAATTTTGACAAGCTGTCCTGCATGAAAACATCAGCAAGATGTCACTTTACTAAATATTGGTTGTCAAGCCAGATCTAGTGTACCTTTAAAAAATCAACCTATGCTAATACAGTCAAGATAAAAGATATTCATACAAATATCAGATGAAGTTTTAAAATCAGAGTCCTAACTTGTATCTACTGGTATCTACTGAAGAATCTGTGGCACTTAAAGGTTTTTACTTAGGAACGTTACTTTTAATTATTTTCATATGAACCAGAAAGCATCAGCCTCTAAGGTTGTCCAACCCTCAGCTTAGTCTTTAGTGACAAATAACGAAGCAATACATTTTTTCAGTGAAAGTGTCAGATCAATATCTTAGCTTTTTTAATCAAACTAATCAAACAAGCAAATCAAAGCTGTGCCGTACAAATTCCCACTGGGAGAAAAAAAATGTCTGTAGGTGTCAATAAAAACGGACAGAAGAGACTGCAATGACTAGGATGTCAGGGGTAAGTGAAGTGAGACATTATCACAATACTAATGTAGGCCATGTAACACTGATGAAATGTGGCGGGATACTTCATTACACTTTAGAGCTGCTGAGGTTTCAAGTATATTGCGACAATGTTAATAAAGTGTTGGATGGGAACTCTGTATGATCAAATGTCTGGTTATGAATTAGTTAAGTCAGTATCTATAATAATATCTCCTGATGTGGGATTATAAATGCTAAAATAATCTATGCCTCACCACCTTTCTACAAACTTAGAAGAGGTCATTGTCGTTTTGTATGTTGGAACCAAAAGTCTTGATTTTGGGGTCAGGATTACTAAATGTAGACAATCAAATAAAAAAAGATCTGACTTTAGCCTGTATTAAAGCTAATTTTTCTGAGCAGAAACCTAAAAAATGTGAATTTAGAGTTCCATGGAAAATTCAGTTTATACCTTTTTCATTTGAGGCATTTACCTCCTATGACTCTTTAGCACATGGTGCATGTATACAGTGTTAACCAAATTTACTGGCATGCATTATAAAAACAAATGTTTTATTGTACCAAACCAGATTCACACTGAAAATGTGAATGAAATGAAAATTAGAATGAATAAAAACTTTTAAGTTGAGTAAATTAATTAATTGAAAAATATCCATCCATCCATTTTCTCCCGCTTAGTCCTTGTCAGGGTTGTGGTGGGGCCAGTGCCTGTCTCCGGCAGTATACGGGCGAGAGGCAGTGCACAACCTGGAAAGGTCACCATTCTGTCACATTGCAACACAAAGACACACAAAGACACATAACCAGGCACAAACACACAATAACACCTAAGGACAAGTCAATTTTGGACTGTGAGAGGAACTCGGAGTACCAAGAGAGAACCCACGTATGTACAGAGAGAACATGCAAACTCCATGCAGAAAGACCTGGGTAGGAATCAAACCTAGAACCTTCTTGCTGCAAGGCAACAGCCCTACCCACTGTGACTATCCACTGTTCAGCCCTAAACGAGAAATACTTAAAAAAAAAAAAAAATTGTTAAGACAATCCCTGTTGGCATAAATTTTGGTACCCCTGGTGTAATAACTTCTACAACAGTCTTATGACAGTACACACTACAACACTTCATATTGTCGGACAATAAAGGAAACAGGATGCTTACCCATTCCTCTTTAAAGAATCTCTCTTGATCATTCAAAGTCCTCTCTCATGCCCATTCCAGCTTACATCCACAGGTTTTGTGTCTAGTATTTAGAATCAAGGATGAATAATCATAAAAAATATGAATATCATGTCTTTGTAAGTCGTTTGGTCATACATTTTAGATCACTAAATGCTAAAATAAGTAATGACTACACACCTTCAGTTTCTACTTAGTATGAACTATGATAGTGAATGAAGTTTAAACTTAGAAAGTTGTAAATACATATTCTTAATGTCTAACATGGAGGATGACTTTGCCCTTTAAAAGGTTCCATATTTTGTGGGTGTGATGCATCTTATTGCTAAACACTTAGGCCATTTTGTCTAAAGACTAATTTTTCTAGCCTAATTTCAAGCTGCTTTTAAACAGCAGAAAATAAGGGGCAGAAAAAAAATCCCAAACTTTTTTCATCATTAATAAAATAGATGAGTTTCATTCTCATATTTCTTGCCAAGGGTTATGGATGATTGTAACTGTTGCTATGCATTCAAGCCTGGTAATAAAGCTGCTTGCCAAATAGTTGATAGCAGCAGCGGTCGGCTCCCAGGGAACAGAACCCAGATGAAAACATAGCGGCATCTAGATGGCGTATGGACCCGGACTTCCAAGAGTGCTTGGAGAAATTGAATCGATTTTTCCTCCATGATATCAAAGAGCACAGGTCTTTACTGAGGTTAGAGACGGGAACAGCAGAGGGGGCAATAATCAGACAAAGACAATACTGAAAACATATACCCCCAACACAGAGGTAGTGGCAAAATGTAATGCAGAGATCATGTATTTAGAGCCTAAGTTTGTTTTCTCCTCCTCTTGACCCCTTGAGTACCTGACAAACAAAGAGCCACTATAATTAAATGGACAAGAGATCAAACAGACTGGCTAAAATATATCACAGCAATAGTTAGCACATTTAATCATAAACCTCTCTATCTCTACCTATATATATATATATATATATATATATATATATATATATATATATATATATATATATATATATATATATATATATATATATATATATATATATATATATATATATATATATATCTTTGTGCTCTGAAACTGATAATAAGCAAGAAATTACAAAATCAACAGTGTCACTCTTGGCCTTCATCTCCACTTCATAGGAATTCAAATTAATGCTGCAGTCTTAAAGCAAATTAACAAAAACTAGTCACATTAGGCAAAAAGGGTTGCTTTAGAAGAAAATAATAAGGTAGAGCTAAGAACTTTTATTATAGAAGAAAATTGCAGCTGTCCTAAACTCTGGCAGCGCAGCCATGTGAAAATTAGTAATCACAATATCAGTGTACTTCCTGTCAGTGACTGATTAAACCATTACCTAAACCCCGAGATTTGCCCCCTAGTGGGTTCATGTTTTGCCGCGGCATGCGCGCGCCCCCAGAGAGCATGTTGATTTATGATGGAGAGGAAGCAGTTTGCTCAATCAATCAGCTTCTGAGAGCTAATGAGGAATAAAAACTAAAGCTGGCACTCAGTCAGACACATCAGCAGCTCTGAAGAGCTCTTTGCTTGGGCAAGAACTCGTTATTGGCACCATATCTAACTGTGTTATTAAAGAGCACCGAATGTGTTCAAAGAAAAGTGCTTTTCACAATGGATAAGACAATCAGTTTATCCAAAATGTGTAAGGTTATCTATACTGTCCTGTAAAAGTATTCAGATTCTTAAACTTCTCCACATACTTTTGCATTAAAGCAAAAAATATATTTTACTAGGATTTTATATAAATAACCAAATGATTGTTGCTGCAACAGTCAACAAAATCCAGATTCAAATGAGACACCAAGACCACAATTGTGTTTGTGATGAATGTCATTCGGTGTTGATGCAATCGGAATTAGTCTAGTTTGAGATAAAGGCTAAATAACTTTTTTGTGTGAGCCAACAACTGGGTTCTTGATCGAATGAGAAAATAATAAACTTTAAAACCAAGGGAATGGTAGACCTTTGGCAATGCCACATCTTAAAGTCTAATCAGAATCAATCAGAATCAAAATACCCAGAATTAAAAATTACTTGAAATTATAATTTATGTCTACTCTTTGCTTTGTTTATAAATAGTAATAAGCAGACAGTGATTTATTAATCATAGTTTTACCCAACTATAGTCTCAATAGTAAACAATTACTTTTTTAGTTTCAGCAAATCTAAAGAAAAAAACAGAGATTAAATGGAAATTTAAGATTACGGTAATCAGTTTCACCGATGAAACATGAAATTGATTTAATCTTTAATAACTGGTGTGACTGGTTCACATAGCTGCAATCCCTGAACATAATGCTGTTGGTACCGTGTTTCAGAACAGAGATGGTCAACTGTAACCATTTTCTACTACAGGTAAGATTTTGCGTGCAGGGAAATTTTTCAGTTTTGCTCAAATATAAAAAAAACCCACCTTCTTCAGCAAGTTTGCTGTGTCCACTTATATGAGAACCACATACAATCGGCACAGAGACTTCACGTTCACGACATATGACAATCTCCAGATAAGTTTATTGGATTGCAATTACTTTGGCTGGCATTGGGGTTAAAGATGGTCAACATGTCTGACTTACTCAATAATCAGCTGGAATGCTGTTTTACTGCACAGCACAGTCAACATTATTACCTAACAAGAAAGATTTTTTTCTACTACAGTGACATTCATTAAAAGTTTTTTTTAGTTCTGATGCACAGAAGCACACTGTTTAAATTAAATTCCCCCCCATTTTTACTTCCTCTTTTCAGTTTTCTGTGACTTTACCAGCAAATGAGAATAAAAGTTCAAAAGAACATGAAATGACAGATTTAAAGCTGAAATTCTGGTCTCCATTACCTGAACAGTCTGGTGACCTTTTAGTTGGATCATTATGCCGTGTTGGATTCTGCATCTGCTGTGATGTTTCCTTTTTTTGTGACTCACCTTGTTAACTCTTCCTGGGCTTTTGAACTTCCCCTAAAAGTACAGTTCAAAGACTAATCTGCCACCGCTGATGTGTCAAGAGAGACTGCGTTCCCTGCAGGTGTGATATATGGAGAGATAATTGGATTCGGGCTGTTTAGAGCTTTTACTTCAAAACAATGCATCACCATGTACATCACTGAGCCAGGGAGAGCATCTTCATCTAATGGAAAACCACCTTGTTTTTTGTTTTATTGAATTGTTGTTTACTCCGCTCTGCTGCTGAGCCAAAATATGTTTCTTTAAGACTTTTTTCTGGTGTCGAAAAGTGATATATATATATATACACCGTATATATATATATATATATATATATATATATATATATATATATATATATATATATATATATATATATATATATATATATATATATATATACACCGTATATATATATATATATCGCCAAAGTTACTGAGACACTTCTCTTGAAGTTCAATGAAATATCTAAGTCTTAAGCATTTATTATTAGATTGATAACAACTGCTTCATCTCTTCTGTAAAGGTTATCTACATTATTTAGGAATATCTTTGGAAATATACCACTTTTGTTAGTACCGTATTTCTTAAGTCAGTAGTTCCAGACAAAAAGTCCTGGCACTCTGCACACAAATCTAATAATTTACAAGGTGCTCACTCTAGTTAAGTTCAAAGTTCTGTGCAATTGACGTATTCTCCTACACAGCAAACCTGCTCAACATGTCTTTAAAGTCATTTTTCAAAATTTAAATTTACACTCTCATCCTGCAAAATACCTGGACCTCCACTAACTCCTCTGTCCCCCTCTGCAGTGAACCCACTCGTGACCAGTCCAATCTCTTCCTGGATCTGATTAATCTGTGTGCCTTTCAGAACCCACTCGTGACCAGACGAGTTCCCCACTGGATCTGATCATTTATTGTGTACAACCTTCTTTAATAAACCTTTGAACTTTTCTCCTGCCTCTGAGTGTTCTGCATGTGGGTTAGACACCTTAAACCAAACATGACAAAGAGCCCATATTAGTTGATGAAGGACTCCAAGTGGAGACATCATCAAACTTTTGGAATCAATGCTCTAAAAAGCTAGATTCTAGATGGTAAATCTTCCGCAATATGGGGCACAATCAAAGACCTCACCTCTTTGAGCATCAGCATCACGTCCTGACCTATCTAAGGTTTGCCAGTGACCACTTGGATTACTCAGAGGACGGTTATGTCGTCTGAGGAGACAAAAAGAGGGCTTTTTTTGTTCTTTTGCTTTTTAGTCTAAAATCCAATCACCATGTTTGGAGAAAAAAAAATAATTGTGTACAACCCCAAAAACACTCTCCCTACCATGAAGCATGGAAGCGAAACATACTGCAAACAAAGGTTTTTGTAACAAATACTTTTTTTTTTTCGTTTTTAATACATAAAATACCTATTTCATGAAAAATAAGTTAACATTTATTTCTTCAACCCAGATGATTGAGAATTTACACAGGCATTAATCACTTCAGTATACTATTATACATTGCTTTTTATTTAGATTCCTTCACTCACACTTCAAGAGTTCCGGTATATAGAAAAATAAAAGACATGCATAATCAGCTGTTTATTAAATACTTATTCTCCCCACTCTTTAGGGACTTGAGGTCCTTTAGCAACAACTCAGCATTGTTTGATCACCTCAGTGGTCCTGACCATATTTTTTTTTTTTTTTTACCACCTTCATATCTCAGTAGGAACCCATCTTATAGCTACTTCAAGAAGGACGATACGCCAAATCACAAACTCTTACCATCTCAAGCTGGGTTTTTATTATTTTTAAGATGAGAATCATTCTGCTATTGTCTGTTGGACTACACAGTCACCTGTAGCTTTGGGAATTTTTTTTTGTTTTTGTTTTTTTGTTTAAGATATGTATCTGAGAAATTGGAAACAACTGCATCATCATGACATTATGGACCAAAGACTTTCTGGAATATTTCTGATGCCATGTTGAATCTATGCAGATGTTTTTTTTTAAATGTGAATCTAAAAAAAGTGGACAATGGGAAAAATAAATGGCAATTCTATCCCACAATGTATTTAAAGATTAGAAGTGGCATGCTCTGCGATATTCTTAAACTTGACATGGACTCATCCCAAGGACATGACGCAATCAACACATTGCTTCCACTCATCTGTACAAACCCACAGGTGTAATGGAGGAGATTTCAGGAGGCTGTAATAGTGAGATGTGATGCTCGGTTGTAAGGCAGCATGGTTAATTTCCTGGTTGTGTTATCTCTGAGAGACAGATGTTCTCAGCAAAGATTATGGTGCATGCACAGACAAAGCAAAAAAAAAAAAAAAAAAAAAAACTTGCACACAAACTGGGAGAATTCAGAGATGCGTGAACACATTTGCAGCAGGGGGAATTTAAAATAGCCTCTATTGACAAAAAAAAGAAGAAAAATCAGATCAATTATTAAGAAGAATTCTCTGAGCTTATTGTAGGACACAATCTGTTTCTTTGGATAAAACATGGGAAAGAAACCTATTATTCTTACAGAAAGTTTTTCTTGCACGAAACAGATTCACAGAAGAGGATAAAGATCATTTGATACATGGCTTCACCCTGCGGCTGTCAGCCCCTTGGGTTAGATAACCATCCATCCCATTATGCTGTTAATCCAGTTTGAATGCAGGGCCACAGCTTAAAATACATCAATCTAGATGGATGAGACACAATTTCCTGTCAACGAACAAGTCAGGGGTGTCGATTTCATCCTCTGCATCCTTTTGTCCCGCTTGTCTAAATTTCTGTCTCCTTTCCAGGCTCTTTGTCATGTCTGAGAATATTCATAAACTGCTCCTGCAACCAAGCACAGTATCCATGATTCACAGAGCGGCCTTAACGGCATCATTGAAAGGTTGAACGAATTGTTTATGGGCCTTGAAGCAAACAAGAGTGGTTGAGCGTGACTTCAAGGAGGCTTTTTCCACAAATGAACATATGGAGGTATGTGCAAACATTAGAGCTGCCTCTCAAACTCATTTATTGTCCTCTCAGCTCAGATCTCCCTCCTCCTGTTTTCGTTTAAATGGCTTCAGCTTTAAGTCTCCATATTCAGATAATTTCCTCCTTAATCCCTTCAGAGGAGCTCCTCTCTTAACTTTCTAGTTAAGTCAGTGAAACACACCAACACAGAATAAACAGCACACACACAAGTCCTGCAATTTCCACTTATCTGATACAAGGACAACTGGTGGCTGCCTTGCTGATGTGTGCTAACTGACTGTAGGAGGGTATTTTAATGATTAGAGCCCAATCAGGGTGTTGTTTAGAAACACATGCATTTTAAAGCTGTTAATCCGGGATTATTTCCCCTCCCCTCATATTATTACTGTCGATTATTAAAAACAACATACAGACTACACACAAACATCCACCTCCCACACATACTCAAATGCTAATTATGGCATGGTTTCCCTGGAGACGAAGCTCATACAAGCATCTGAGGTCTCTTAACATAGCTCCACATTGCCTATAGCTTTAACACAAATTTGGTTGATGTATAACTTTATAAAAGGAATTAGTTGGGCACAAAACAGGATGGGCCTTTCTTCCGGATATTTTCTCTGTTAAAAATTGTCATTTTGAAATTTGTCAAAATACATTGCTGCTTTTAAACAATTTTCTAAAGTCAACATAGAGGTGGATGGATGGATGGATGGATGGATGGATGGATGGATGGATGGATGGATGGATGGATGGATGGATGGATGGATGGATGGATGGATGGATGGATGACAAGTGGAATAAATAGATGTATTACTCTTTTTTTCTTCTTTAATAGGATTTTTTTGTTTTCCTTATTACACAAAATAATTCACTCGGGCAGACTCTTACACACCTGTAGGAGTAGACTAGGCTCGGCTAGGTGTTGAGGCCTAGATGTTTGGATGAGAGTGAGGTTCCCTGAGGTCTAAGGTATCTGCTTCCATCATGTCTCGCAACAGCTGTATGAGAAGCCCTTCTAGCTTTTCACCAAGTAGTTAGTGAAATCCTTCGTCTACTGTAACCAGAACAGACTGGTCTCCATTTCAAACATTAATAAATGCTGCTTGAACGAAGACCAATAATTGCTCTCTTGTTGAACAAGACTGATGCTTTTTTTTTTTTTTCCAAAAACAACAATTAGGTAAATTGTAAATATAACACAGACATAGTTCAAATAGATGGGTATACAAATGGACTATTATGTAATTTTGAAAAAAAAATCCACTTTATAACTTCAAAATTATTATTACCTGTACGGTACTTTCCCTTTTCACCTTTCAAAGTTAAAGTTTACCCGCAGTTCTAAAGCTGATGTACAGGTGAGACAATGTTGAAGGGTTTTTATATCACCTGAAGCCTTGTTTGTCCACTCTGGCCCCTCTCACACTGGGTCAGCTCAGAATAACCAGACATGGCTGACTGGCTGTGTCCTCTAACCTCCGCCTGAATCATTAATTGCACAGGGCTACAGATGAGCCAGGCATACACATGCCACAACACACGGGCGTAACCACGAAATTGCACTGGCACATAAGACCTGCTTTAATTAGAAAAACGAAAATGCTGGATGACAAAATAGCTCCAGGTAGACATTCCTCAAGGCCTGCAGTTGTGCATTACCGTAACCCAACAACAACCGACATGGATACTTTAAAAGCACACAGCATGGTCCACAAATAACAAAACGTCATGTCATATAAACCTGTAAAACTTTTAAAACATGCACAGCTCCGACACACACGCACAAACACACGCAGACACACAATCCATGTTTTAAATACAAAGTCAGCTCCTGGAGCATATTTAATGCTCTTTATACACAAACATGAAGAATCTGATAAGGGTATCAAACAGCAACTAAGCCTCTCAGCTTGAAGCAGGGTCACCATCTGCTGCAGGATCTCTGATAACGTTCATATTTAACGGGTCTTGGGATTTTTCAAAGCAACCACACTGCAGTGGATGCTTGTGGAGTGTTTTCAGTGATAACAGTAGGGGAACACTGGCTGAACGGTCTTATTTGGTGGCATAAAGTTGGACAAGATGCTCTCATCATCATTATGCTGCTATAAAAATTTGGGGCTTTTGATTATTTATTTTCATTGGCTTTCTTAGGGTGGTTAGAATATTCAAAACTTTAGTCAATTTAGATTTTTGTAAATAATATTAAAATGAGAATTTCCGATTAATTTTCTTTAATCCAAAGAGGGGTTAGGACAATAAAAATTATAGATATACCGCAGTAGTGTTTGGTGAAATTTCCTTTAGCATAGTGCTCTTTCTAGCAATCAACAAGTGCTGACATACTTGGTGAGTATAAGAAATAGTAGTTAACTTAAATATGACTGTTTTGACACCAACAAAGCTTTTAAGAACAATTTCTACATTTTCAGTTGATCCATGGTTGAGAGTTCAGACTTTTTGTTTACCTGTTTCATTCACTCAACAAAAAAGGTTTCTATGTGTTATGGGGAGTGTTGGCAGAGTGGTTAGAGCACTGAAGGTTGCAAGAAGAAGGTTGCAAGTACCTGGTTCACTCCACAGCCTGCACTCTGGGTCCCTGAGCAAGACCCTAACCTTATACTACTCCCCAGGCGCTGCACAGTGGCAGCCCACTACTCCCCAAGGGATGGGTTAGATGCAGAGGTGAATTTCTCAAATGTGAAATCAATAAAGTTAAATTATTATTATTAAATCATTATTATTATTATGTGTTAGATATCAATTTGCTGTTCTAACATAATTTCTTCTGTCAAAGTTTTAAACATTTAATGTTCTTATTCTAAATTTTTTTCACATAACATGGAGCAAAACATTACAGGCAACTTTTGCTTTAACATTTTCTTTCCAATCTTAGATCATGACCCCTTGTTAAGAACATAGGACGTTTCATGCAATGCAGATAGCAAATGTGCCAACATTTTATACGACTTAACATCCCCCAATCTGTTTGTTTTCTTAAAGGGGAACAACCATTTTTGGGGGATAAATTCAGAGGGTTCATTTAGTTGCTCTGTACTTGTGACAGTGTAATGGCACTAAAAAATAAATTAAAAAGCTGGAAAAAATTATCATTTCAAATCCTGAATAATGTGGATTGCTTTTGCATGTCACTAAACAACTTTACAATAATAATTGTAGTTTGGTGAAGAACCAAACTGCACAGGAATACAGTAAAAACCTCTACAAGTAAGTCAAAGGGGCATCAATCAAGATATATCATACTGTTGCTATGTGCACTTAAAGTAGACAAAAGAGGTTGACATTTTTCCCACTGATTTAAATACTGTACAGCAGATGAGGTAATAAACCTATAATAAAGTGATGTGATGGCTGTGGCTGCAGTCTCAGTGATTGTTTTGTATCTTGGGCTCATCACTGGACTCAGCCAGTCTCACACAGTCAGAAAGGTGTCTGAGAGTGAGCCATGTCTGGTACTTTGCTTTGATTATTTCCATCTGTGAGAAGGCCATCTCACATAGCTATGTGGAGCCAAAAAATGCCTTCACTTTCACAAAACAAGAGGACAGGAAATGTTTTTCTGCTCACAGGTTCCCAGAAGTTGCTTTCCACTGTCCTTGGCTGCAGCTCACTGTCATATTGCAGTTCAATTATTTCTATGTTCACACCATAAGAAAGAAGAAAAAGGGTTCTGCATCTTTATAGATGCAGTTCCAATGACAATGGGAAGAAATGGTATGTGATTAATTTGAAAATCTTCTTTGTCATTATGCTTTATTGGATAAAAACGGAACGGGTCAAGATTGACATCGCTTACTTTCCCTTGTAGTTGTAAGTTGAGGAAGTGTGAGGATCTCCACTTTCTCAACTTTGTGGTCAAGAAAAACACTTAGACTTTGAAGAATCATATAATAACTCTTTGTCTGCACTCTGTGGTTCAGAGTTTAGCTAATTTCTTTGGGCCATTAGGTCTTTGAAGAAACCCAAACCAAGAAGCAATGCAAATGCCTCATGCTAAATAATGCCTCATGTTAAAAAATACTCAGATCTTTGGGAGGAGTTTAACTAGCTCTGGCACTTTATCATGACTTAACTAGCTCGACCCTCAGCATACAAGAGTAAGTCCTGATGTTTGGTATCCAGTTAGGATTCTGTTCTATAGACGTTTGCCCAATTTTTACAAGCATATTCCACATACCAAAAAACTTGGCTAGTGAGCAGCAGTTCTTGCATTACGTAGTTGTAATTGCAGAAAAGAGGTCTTAGCAACAGAAAGGTGTAAAAGCATAACCTGAGCCCAACATTGTTGGTGTGCCCTTAAGTGGTAAAATCATCCATTTTATGAATTGGTATGACAGTAGGGTGACCACATCATGTAAAAATAAAACAAATGTAGGAGGGCTAGGACATTCATGAGGGGCAAGGTGGGTCAGATGCAGCTTTTTCAGCTGTGTGTTTCCTTTGTGACTCACTTTTGCATTGCTGCTTTACATCACAATTCACTTTTAAAAAAACTAACAAACGCAAACTTCACGGAAAGCTCTCTGCAAATCATCTGTCACTGGCCTCAGTTAAACAATGTTTTGGGGTCCTCATTAATGTAAGGGCTGCTTTTTAAAATCTTTTAGCACATTATTATAATTGTATTTATTAAAATCCTTTACCTGTCCTGTCTTAAGAGGATTGGACATGACATGGGTCACTGCTGCTGCTGCTCTGTGACAATGATAGCAGCTCTGCTTTCTTTGCATTTCGAAAAGGTGCCTGTGAATACCGGTATGTTTAAAAAAAAAATCTAATTTGACCAAATCTAATGTGAGACATTGCTTCAATCTGTGGGGCAGAAGTGAAAAATGCAGGACTTTTTCTCAAAAATTGGGACATCTGGTCAGCCTATATTTCAGTGTCATTCAAATGTGATTTAAGCCCTTTATAGACTTCCTCGCCTCTCATCCTCACCTTTTAAAAGCAAAAGTGAGGGTAAAAATATTACTTTTCAAAGGTCATCCCCATGAACACTATCAGCTGTTCTTTGTCATCTTCACAGACTCATCCAATTGTAGAAAGATGAATTTAAAAGAATTACATTTCACAGCCTTTTTGAGATACCTTCTATTATAATGATGCATTTTACGTAGCTACAGTGGCTGAGCCCAGTGGTACGCTCATGACCGCTCAAGAGTTACCTTGGTTTTTATAGTCTTTACATAAAGTTCCCACAGAGATAAAAAAAAAAAGCATGCCACAAAACAGCTGCAGGTGAAAAAAAACGTGTTTTGTTTGTGAACAAGAAAAAAAAATATCATTGATGTTTATCAAATATTGCTGAAAAAACTCCTAAAATCAGTTATGTTTTTCATAAAAATCCTTTAACTTAAATGCAATCAGAACACTTATATTAAGTGTGTCTCAGCCCACCCCCCCTTCAGTGTCCACCACATTGGATCGGTCCATTTGCTACACATGTTCAGAAAGGTCAAAATAGCAGCAAACCATTTGAAAACAAACAATGCGAAGAGCAATGTTGTGAACTTAGAGCTTTTGTTGCCATTTTTAGCAACTTTTCAGACTCTCTAGCATCTAGTTCCAAAATTAGCAATTTTTTTCTGCTACTGGAGACTTTGGCAAAAACATATCAAAGCACCAAAATCTGCTTTCCAGAGCAAGTAGATTCGTAACCCTGCCTCCTGCTCTCCTCTGTCTTATCTGCTTTCATAATATTTATTTAACTTTACAAATGAAAAATGGAGAACATATTAGCAGATCATGGCTTGTCTACACTGAAAAGAAGGACTGTGTTATTTATTTTTGCCTTCAATTTTTTGGAAAAACAGGAAGGAGCAATCGGCAATGTGAGCTTAAAGGAATAGTCCCTTATTCCTTTTCTTGTTTTTTTTCCCTCTATTTATTTTTGTACTCAACTGACTTTTCATGCTGTCTCAAAAGGAATGAAAGATTTTTTCCAAGCATTAAAGGAATAGTACACCCAAAACATGATTAGCCTTTATTTTCTACTCACCCCCATGCTGAACAACACTCTGGAGTGCTTTTTTGATATCTCAAATGCATCTGGAGATCTGGGAGGCTTCTTGCTGTCGGCTGACATTCAAATAATGGAGGTCTATGGTGCCCGAGGCAGAAAGGTCCATAAAAGTCCACAAAAAAACATCTCAATATTCCTCCATACTGCTCGTCCAATGTATTCCAAGTGTCCTGAGTGGGTAGCGTCCATAATTTACTCGAAACAAAGTCATTTAGAATGTTTTTAGAGCATAAACAGTAGTGTATAGGATTTCCTAAAAGCGCGTGCATGCGAGTTCACGAGTCTACGTAAACCGCAGCAGACCAAACCAGATGAAAGTGCGCATTCAGCGTCTGCTCTGCCGACAATGCAAGCGTAGAAGAACAAATGTGCTGTTTACCTGTGCAAAGAAAGAAACAACGAAAGAAAAATGTCTGAGGACTTCATTGTTGAGGAAGAGCATGAGTTCTTTGCCGAGCTGAATGCGCACTTTCATCTGGTTTGGTCTGCCGCGGATTCCGTAGAGTCGTGAACTCGCATGCGCGCGCTTTTAGGAAATCCTATACACTACTGTTTATGCTCTAAAAACATTCTAAATGACTTTGTTTCGAGTAAATTATGGACGCTACCCACTCAGGACACTTGGAATACATTGGACGAGCAGTATGGAGGAATATTGACACGTTGTTTGTGGACTTTTATGGACCTTTCTGCCTCGGGCACCATAGACCTCCATTATTTGAATGTCAGCAGACAGCAAGAAGCCTCCCAGATCTCCAGATGCATTTGAGATATCAAAAAAGCACTCCAGAGTGTTGTTCAGCATGGGGGTGAGTAGAAAATAAAGGCTAATCATGTTTTGGGTGTACTATTCCTTTAATGCTTGGAAAAAATCTTTCATTCCTTTTGAGACAGCATGAAAAGTCAGTTGAGTACAAAAAAAATAGAGGGAAAAAAACAAGAAAAGGAATAAGGGAGAGACAAAACATAGAACAAATAATAGATGTATATTCTATAATCATTTCTGTATCTGTATAATGGGTCTGTTTTATGTGTTGTCTTCTCAATTCACAGGCCCCCCTGCCTGTTTTTGCCTAGGGCCCCAAATTTCCAAAATCTGCCCCTGGCTACAAGTATTTGGAGTTATGCATCTTACATCTTGTCCTATCAAAAGACATAAATCTCAGCCAATTCTTCTCTGTAAAACAGTTCCAACTAAGTCCGAATAGTATATATAGTGTATAAAGTATTTACCAATTCATGGAGGAGGTTCTCTACTTCAGGTTGCTCTGGCTATATGTTTAGGGTCAGTGTCTTAGGAAGGAGAATATCTATCCCAGCATGAATTCTTCTCCAGCTTTTTATTTGTCTTCCTGGATCACCTTGTATTTAATGTAAATAAACATCTACAGTGACCAGATTCACAATCCTTAATGTAAAAACATAACAGCATGTTGTCACATCATGTTTCATGTGGGATGGGGTTGTCCTCACACAGGGTTCCTCGTTTCTGTGTCCCCCTTCTTGGCATGTTGCAAACTATTCCATCAACACCATTTTTTTTTTAACAAACCCTGTGAGCTTTGCAGAAAATGTGCTTTTAAACTGAGATAAAACTGCACCTTAACTATTTACCAGTACGGTGAGTTCTAAAGACAATTTACTGCACTAAATTATATCTAATAATTTTAGAGCAAAGAAGAGAAAAAAGCAAAACATATTTGAATCCCTTTGTTCCACTTCCGATTTATGCACTACTTTATGTTGATCTATAATATATTATTTCAATAAATTATGATTTTGGTCATTGCAAATAACCTGGATCGTTTTCTCCAAATTTGTCACTTGATATGTTGGTTTGTTTTTTTTAAAAAGTAAATCAAGAACATAATTTTAACAGGGCATTTCATTTGGAGCAGTATAATTGCTCAACAGGATTTCTCAACTCTATAACCTGCATTGTTGTGACATAACTTTTTTATTTGATCTACTAAATCATACAAGAAATCCAATATAAAAACAGCAGTTAGGGCAATCATGTCAATTTTATCTTGTTAAATGCCAGAAGATGGTAATTAAACACAGATGGTCAATATATTTTAAGTCTAAACAGTGCAAAGACATCATTTCTTAAATTTGAAGCAAGAAGTGACTGTGCTATTTATAGAGATTTGAAAACATTTTGAACTAATTTATTTTAGAGTAATTGGTAAACAGTCAATACTTTCATTCTTTGACACCTTTGGCCACAAAAATCCATTTGTATCACCTTTATTATGCAACGTTGATCTATACATTTCATACATTGTATTAAAATAACCACTTGCTATTATTATGCTAGGCCTTTACGCACCAAACATTGTGGAACTTTTAGAAGATGTTATACAAAAACTTGTCTTGAAAATTCTGTTTAAGTTTCTCTTTCATGCAAGTCACTTTGAACAATTGAGCAGCAAAAGACAAACTCTGCATGAGTTAATGTCAAATTCGCTGTTTTCTTTTGTTACTGAACCCAACCAAAAAAGAGAAGGAAAATTGGACTGAAGCATAAACTGAATTCCATTTAAAAAAATCAATCATTTACATAAACACTGCATTAAAATCACAGTAGATGTAAAAATAGCATGAAGTGTTAATAACTGGGCAGCACTGACAATGCTTAAAGAAAAAAACGGTTATGCTTGTTGTGCTGAGTGAAACAAAGCAATTAACATGCTTCTTTTGTGTTTTTTGTTGTGTGTATGTGTTGTTCGGTCCTGCTCACATAAAACACTGCGTGGGTGTACAGCAGAGGTGAAAGCATTCGGGGGATCCTAGTGAGAATTAAACCTCTAAAAACTCATTTCTTTCATCGGCATCTGTCGAGATTAGGTGAAGCATTACTCAAGTATGCACTTATTTTGACAAAAGCATTAACAACTTAACTGAAAGAGATGGGAGTAGATTTTTAATGCCACTCTGTTTGTGTACATCAACTTAATCTTTGAAAAGCTGGTATAAATAGGCACTTTGAAGAGGGCTCAAAAACTCAAGGAAAGATGACGGGGTGCAGTCAGTGCTCCATGGCATCCTCTGCTGTGTCATCGTCTTCATCGTCACTGCAAGGTTCAAAGTCGTCTACAACGGCTGGGTCTTCATCCTCTGCCTCCATCTCTCCTCCCAGTTCTCCCAGCAACTGCTCCGCATGCTCCAGCATCGGCTGGTCATCACATTGCAGCTTAGTGAACAGCTGCAAGGAGATAAAAGTGGAAAATGTGTCACCTTTAAGGATGGATATCGGTGGGAACTGAAAAAAAATGCTTCTTCAGCACAAATACTGAAGTTAAGCGAATAGCTACGGATGGGTATGTGGTTCCCATGGTATGAGGAGAAAACTGAGGTTTTATGGTCTCAGGATTTTAGCACAGACATATACCAAAACAGCTTCTCCATTAGTTCATAGGTTTGCAGGGGTAATTAGCCATCCGCCTGTTTTTGGTAAGGTAAAGCAGGGGAACATATGTAGCATACTAGCTCTTAAAGAATTGAATTATACAAACTTTAGATTTTCAGTTGATATCAAGGAACTGAATGACTTTAATTCAATCAGCTTTTTTTTTCTCTCTCCAATCACTAGATTCCTTGCCTGAGTGGGATTCTGTCCTTGCAGGAAGATCTCTTAGATTTTAATCAAGAATATCTGTGAAAACATTCCTCCTGCGTAATGTCCCCACCTCCTCACTTTATATAATAAGGGCAATGAAAGAGTTAATCCTGGTCTAATTTAAACAGAGAGCCTTTTCAGCATTTCATTAGACAGTCTGTGATGCAGCAGACTTAGAGAACAAAGTTTGACTTTTTTGTCTGTTTTTCTGCGCTGGAGTCTTGCACAGTGAGAGTAAATAGAACCTACTGTATTTGATGGCTTTTACATCTTCATCATCATTAAGAAACTATACCTAGAACACATCCTCGGTTTGTGTTGTTCTGACTCCTTGGACAGATATCATGCGAGTGCCATTATCCCATGTCTTGATTATGAAGAAACTAGAAAAGCACACATCTCCTTTTTTTGTCATATGTGAACCTATTTCTTCTCATCCATATGTCATTGCACAGTCATGCTCTTTTTGTTATAAATTACACCGCCGTTATGCAAGTCTGAATTTCTTTTTCATTTTCAGCTGTACTTACAGATCTTTTGAGAAGCAGTAGTTATTGCCAAGAAAAGATGGAAAATTCTCTGCTTCAATTCTCCTTCAAGTTAATTTAATGTAAGTGTTAAAGGGGAACACCGTTTTTTTTTTTCACATTGGGCCCTTGGTTTTACATTATTACATCATGTTCTATTCACCCATTTTAGTTTTGTGTCATTTGGAGCTGTTCCGAAGATTTTCGGTTTTGTTATATCCAAGTAACCTCTTCCTATGGGCAAACTAAACTGATCATAATTTATTCTTCATGGTACACCAGCATTGATAACATGTAGGCGAATCACTGTCCCCCAGACATCCACATTTATATTTTTTATATTTATATATTTTTTTTAAACAAAGCGGAGTGTGAATGACGTCATCCGCGCACGCCGGTTACCGTTCATTCATCCTGTCCGCTGAACTGCTGCTAGTTTTACTCACATGCCTGGAAAATGTCTAGTGCTACTACAACAGACAATCTCTATCTCAAAATGGAATTGAATGATTCAGATTAGCTAGATTAGCTAGCTGAATGAATAGAAGGGGTAGAGCATAGCCGCCTGTGGCCCGGGCTGCCGGTCACAACTCCAGTCCGGCACACAGATGACGTCATACACGCGCCGCTTTGATTTTAAAAGATATAAATAAAAAAATATAACCGCGGATGTCTGGGGGACAGTGATTCGCCTACATGTTACAGTATGAACGCTGGCGTACCATAAATGATAAATTATGAACAGTTTAGTTTGTGCCTTCAACTCGTTGCACATAGGAAGACGTTACTTGGATATAACCTAATGGAATATCTTCAGAACAGCTCCAAATGACACAAAACTAATATGGGTGAGTAGAACATGATGTAATAACGTAAAATCAAGGACCCAATGTAAAAAAAAAAAACGGTGTTCCCCTTTAATTACTGGGCAGCCTTTAGGTTTACATGAGAAAAAAAGTGCTCATTCTGTAACTTGTACCAAATTGCAGTACTGAGAGACAAAGGCAACTCTGGTCACTTCTCTGTTTTTTAACTTTATAAAACCTTGGTATTAATCACAGACTAACAGGCTAACCCCAGGAAGGTACCTGTAATACAAGAGTATTGGTTAACAAAATGGTCTCAACAGGAGTTCTTTCCATCGTGTCACTGAACAGCTCATCAAAGCGCAGTCCTTAGGCAGCAGCTTGGAGCTGAGAGAAGCGAAAAAAACATTGGGTTTAAATGCCTCTTCACCTCCTTAAATACCCCACCATATCTGTGTTCTGTCAGAGGCGCAGCCGCAGCTTCGGCAAACCCTTTTTGTCCTTCATTTGGCAAATCAGCACATTTGATACACAGTTTAGCTGCACCAGAGACAGAAAAAAGCATCATTTATCTTCCTCTCGCTATTGCGACACACATGCATGCAGAGAAATGGATCATGAAACACATAAGGCAATGTGGTGTTCCTGTGCATGCATACACAAGTACTAAAGTTATCACAGTGAAATATGCTGTGAAAGAGCAAGATTTAGGGAAAAAAAATCCACAGGGCTGTTCTCAAAGCTGCCAACAGATTTATCTCTGTAAAATGGGCTGCTTGTGTGTAATTACTGAACTCAAAGAGAAGCTGTCTGATAAAAACTTCTAATACTACCAGTGACAATGGGAATAACGTGAAATTTTGCTTTGGTATGCAAATGCAACATTCAGGGTAAGGAAAACAAATGCAGATATTTGAATGTCACTACCTTTCTTTAAAAAGGTGGTTAAAAAAAGCACAGATTGTGTTTATATAATCTGGGGAATGAATCTTGGTTAGCCTTGAAAATGTGTGGAGTAGAGCAGACAGTTGCTTAAGCTTGTGGACAATACACAGCCGAGTGCCATCATTCTTAGTAAAAGTGTAACGAGGCCAGGGGAGTGAGTGAGTGTGACTGCTTTGCCCCAGGACCAGTCTCTAAGCAACAGCAGGTCCTGACAGGAGACACGCAGTCCCATGGGAACTCATTTGGAGTGTTAAAATGTGCCCTGTGTGTGTGAGTGTGTGTAAATTTAAGCGGATGCTGTCTCTGCAGATCGGAGCTCCTGGGATGCAGAGCGTGACCCAGGTCCAAGCACAGAAACAGATACCAAGAAGGAGGGGTGACCCTGCCAGACTCTTTTAGAACCTTATACCTGCACACAACCCAAGGCATTGTCACTCTCAAATGCCTAGAGATGTATACCTGATATAAAAAACAAAAAAAAAACAGACTTGCTTTACAGTAGGCTCTGCTAAGTATATGCTGAATATATGCACCTTGAAGCTTCGGGTTAACGGGAGAACACAGACACTCATGTGAGTTTTATTTTAGCAATAATGAAATATATGTGCTGAAAATTTGCAAACTTTTCCTGTCTTGTACCTTACTGCATACAACCTTGAAATCCTGTTTGCAGGTGGTAGAGAGTTTCCCCAAATCAATACCACACTACATCTACGGGACAGGGCTTGATTAGATGCTGTGAAGCTTTGATCGAGGAAAAGAAAAAAAAAAAACCAGGAGCTATTTTTTACACATTTCACAATGAGTGCTGTTTAGCTCTGCACGGCTGTTACGGAAAGCAAACAAACAGAACAAGCATTTCTCATTCAGAGCAGCCAGATGGGTTTTTTTCCTCCATATTTCCACCTTTACAGCCCAGAAAGCTGCCTATAGAGGAAGTGATAGTATAACTTTTGCACGTTTTTTCTTGCACCATTTTAAAGTCATGTACCAAAGCACACTTAGTGTAACTGCTAGTGTAACCATTAGTGTAACTGCTTAGATACGTCTATGCTGTTGTACATTTAAAGATGGAAGAACACAACCCAGTGGTTGTATGCTTGCTGCAGTTTGGAGTCACTTTGGCTTTAACAAGGTTGAATAAATAACTATGGTTCCAGTTCTGGTCAGAATTTTTCTTGTCAGAAGGGGAGTGGTGGCCTAGTGGTAGGGCATTGTGCTTGGATCCCAGAGGTTTTGAGTTCAAGCCCCACTCCCACAGACTGCCACTCTGGGTCCCTGAGCAAGACCATTAACCCCACACTGCTCCCCCGGCGCCGCACAATGGCAGCCCACTGCTCCCCAAGGGGATGGGTTAAATGCAGAGAGTGAATTTCTTTGCTTTGCACTTGTGACATTGCAATGACAATAAAGTTGAATTTTTATTATTCTATTCTTTTCACTCACCCATGATGGGCTTTAACATCAATTTTGTGATTTTGATAGTAAAGTGAGCAGTTAGTATCTACATGGGAAAAAACAGCTTGTTTTTAAGAAGTCTAAGTAATAATCTGATTTCAAGTTGAAGAATTTGGAAATTGCTTTCATTAGTTTTCAATCTACTTTATGCAATACACCAGTCCCACTTGAAGTGGGGGAAAAAAACCCTTAGGATGATGCAACCACCACCATACAAGAAAGCACATTTTCTGAAAGGTATAGTGGAGGATGTTCTTTTTTTTCGGGTGGATGATCAAAATAAGGGGTCCTCCTAATTATCAATCATTCTGGTGATTTGTTTACATAAGGCCATCCTACGTGCTCGTCCCCATTTTCGCTTACCGGTGGTGAGTATAACATATTTGAAAAATTGCAAATCTTCTTTTGGTAAGTACAGTAAGCTTTTATGAGCGATGCAAACATCAACTTTTAAACAAATCGTGCACAAGGAGACATGGGCTTGTGCTTGCATGGAGTTGTGCATGTGCATTTTTTATTTTTTTTTTAAGTGCAGAGGGCGGGTCTTTTCAAAAATTTGCAAAAATCCTCCACTATACCTTTAGGTATGTTTTGTTTCCTCCACACATACACTTTACTGTAAAAATGTCAGAGGTATGTCTATATTGAGAGAACTTAATCATTTACCTTGATAATAACTTTCACATAAAAAACCTTTCATTTGGTAGTACAGTCAGCCATGCATCACATTTCTATACCTTTTTAAACCCTTTGTAACAAGAGGGGCTGTTGCCTGTTAGTCAATAGACAAGAAGAAGCTCTGGACCAGTCCCCCAGTCCATCACACGCCTACAACCACACACTCAGACATAAGAGGATTATCTAAAAAAAACCTAACATGCATACTTTCGAACTGAAAGAAACCCAGAGGGAATATAAACCTGTAGTCTGAGGAAAACAAAAACAACAACAAAAGAGAACTAACAAAGAAAAACTATACTCAGCCAGTGAAAAAATGGCCATAAGGAAAAGGCTAAGCGAGTCTGCTGTGGAGCTGGGTGACTGGCTCACACAGCTTTAATATCAACCTGATCAAGCATCTTTTCTATGAATTAGAACAGAGCCATGCCTTCTCATCTAACAGCAGTTCCTGGCCTCAACCAACACTCTCCTTGAAGAATAATGAAATAATCACACCAATAAACCCTGAAGACGCAATTTCATGTAAAGTTGAAGCTGCAAGGGTTAGGCCATCTTTTCATTAAAACCTTAAGACTGGGAAGTTATTACAGTTTATATGCATAAAGGTAAACTTCTTCATTTTTATAGTATAATTGAACATACCACAGAATTATTTACCTTGAATGCAAAAATAGTTCAAAAGGTAAAACATGTATGCAACTCGCCTTGACCACCATGTTTTCAGTCACTTATTCACAAGTAAACTAATAAATGAATTCATTAGAAAACATCTATAGGTTATTTTACACGATAATCAAAAGAGCAGTAGAAAAAAATATAAGCTGATGGACACTGGTGCAAACCTAGATACAGAATGTAACCTCTATAGGAAGATTTTAATTAAGCTAGCTAGAATGTTACTTGTCTCTTGGTTTCAGAGCCAATTCCGACACTATTAAACAAAAAGATTGAAAAAAATATTTTATTAGCTTAACTTTGTTTAATAGATGAATCTGCAGGATAGATTATCTGTATTCTATCTTTATTATAGCCAAGTAAGAACACAAATGTTTAAAATAAAGACACCATTCAGGCATCTATACAACAATATAAACCTTTCCTTTCATTTTCCCGTAGAATTTCTCTTTAAACTTGTATTGCAGATAAAAGACCAATAAAACATTATGTGGTAAGTGCCTAATGATTCCATCATTGTTCGCCCTCTGCTCTGCACCTATGCTTAACTTCAACTTTCATTTCACCTTTTCTTTTATTTCATTTGCTAATACAGTCACTCCCCTGCTGCCTCTCTCTTGTTCATTTTTTCCTTTTTAGCGTTGCCCTCTTACGCTCTCAGCAGACGACCTTCCCGTCAAGGAGATAGATATCTCTTCTCGCTCTCATCCATACGCTCACACAAAGCGCGTACAATCGTCCACCATTTTGGCAGAATAGTGCCAGGCCTCCTCAATGAACTCCTTAAGGTCTGAATATTTCTTCATTAGACCATCTTTTCTTCTCTAACTCGTCTGCTATATCTCACAGTTTTATTCACACTTCTACACTGGCGAGGGTGCGACAGTGGGTGAGATTAGAGCCTCTGGAGTGTGAACAGAGCATGTCACTAAAAATCTCCAGAGAGCTGACCACAAACTCACACAGACACACACAACTTAACACCCCCGATCCTCCAGTCACATCCTTGTAGGGAAAAGGCATTAAAATTACAAGACTAGCCCACTGCCCACAATCTGTGCTCATGGGGTACCCTTTCAGCTACTTCAAATAGCCAAGCTTTTGTCCTCTTCGCCCTAGCTGCATTTGCTGCACAGACATAGACAGCCACACATTCACAGGTCATACATAACACCTTCTCTGTGTGCGTAAGCCACATATGCTGCCTCAAATCGTACCCTATCTCCAATTCCATTTCACGTCCGGTTTACTATTGATTTTACCGTGGCCCACTATTCAAAAGCTACACCCCCAGCATCAACACACACACACACAGACACAGCAAGTCTAATTTGTTCCTTTTCCCTGCTCCCAAGCTCATCTACTACTTTTTTTTTTTCCTATCTGATTTTCCTCATTGTTTTCTTTATTAGAGCTCAGTGTGCAGCCAACAAATCCAACAAACATTAAATGTAAATTTGGGGGTGGAGACGGCCTTATCCCCTCCCCTTGGTTGTTCTCTTTGGGATATTATATTGGTCTGTTTTTTGACAGCCTTGATTTTCTCTATTACATTATTTTTTGTTTTGTTTAAAGACGTTAAAATAAACATTTACGAATCAGGTCCTCATTATTTTTTTTATTCTTAGTTTTTTGTCTCATCCCAGAGCCAGGTTTTGGCAGAATGAGGGCTCGTCAGTTAGATTTTACTCAGTGATACTTTGTTGATTTGGTTAGTATTTTATTTTTTGTGTGATGTTTTCTTTTAGTTTTGATGTTTGTAATTTGAATTTTGGCGGTTTCTTTGGGCAGTATTTTGGCTTAATCTGTCCACTTTGGGTGTTTTTAGTGGGTCATTTAGGGATTGTTGTCTCACTTTCATGATGATCCTCTTCCCTTGCCTGTCCTCATAGGGTCATGGTTTTGGTCTGGCCAAATTAACCTTATTTTTGAGAGGCTTGATTTTTTCCACTGAAATTGTTTTTCCTCCAGGTGTTAAATGAAAAACTGATCAGGCCCTAATGTCCTTTTCCTTCCTTTTTTGTCCCAATCCTTCAGACTGTTAGGTTAAACAAAAAGAAAAATCTGACTTTTGCAGTTAGCCCAGTTGATACCTTTAGAACCAACGTATTTAGCATTTCAGGGAGGAGGTTTTTATGGGTATTTCCCTGCCAGCTTCCCCTGGTCTTCAATTTTTGCCAAATGTGAGATACATGAAATTCCTGTTGAAACAACAATCTAAGTTTGCCACCAATGCTTCATTTGAATCACATGTTAAAATTAATCTATTCATACATTTAAATGGGCCCCAAAATTAAAATTTTTATGTTTAATTTCCTTCTGTCTCCCCCTCTTTCTACTAAGGAGTCTTCAACTCCAGCGCATCAGTCTCTATTCACTACTCCCCTTATCGTTTCCATAGCTTAGCAAATGAACCTATAGACTCTAATCTCACTGAATTCTCACTGAACAGCTTCCCTGTCTCTACTAGAGAAAAGCGTTCCTGCAGCATGATGCTGCCATCAACATTTTTATAGTGGGAATGAGCTTTGTAGGAATAGTTCCCTCCACATGTTATATTATGAACTAAAAGAAACATTTTGGTATCATCTGACCAGGGAACTTTCTCTCTTTTTTTTTTTTGACAAACTTTGTTTTCACCTCAAGGCTAGATTTGTGAAGAGTAAAACCAATATTTATTCTGTGGATAGTTTCTTCTGCCTTTGCTCTGGGGGGATATCAGAGCTCTACCAGAGCTGCCATGGGGCTCCTGGCTGCTTCTCTGATTAATGTTCTCTTTGTAAAACTTGGGATACTGCTTTGTAACCAAGACTGCTTTTAGATGTCTCCTCAACATTCTCCCTGACAAATCTGTTGTGTGTCTGATGGTGCTGCCTGTTCAGTAATGTTCTCTAACCAATAAAACCTTCAAAAAGCAGCTGTGATTAAATCACAAACAGATGGACTCTAATTATTAATTAGGAGTCTTATAAGGCAGGATTACAGCAACAGGTTTCATTTAACAGTATCAGACTAAAAATACATAATTACAGGTACTTACCACACTTTTTAAATAAGTATAAATTTTTTTTTAATCAACAGTTATCTCCATTATCAAATACTTAATACGCAATCTATCATATAAAATCCCCAATAATATACATGTTGTGGTTAAAATAAGACAAAACAAGTCCATCAGGTATAGCTAGTTTGGCAATGGCCTGTGTGTGCATGTACCTGTGTGCCTTCTCTTACTGCACACCCTGCACTTACTAGGGTCATAAAGTATGCAGAGCAGAAGTGGACTGGTGCCAAAACAACCCATTGGGCTTTGAGGCCCTCATTTTCATGTTGGGAGCCTCTTTTAACTAGCAGAGAGACTCGTCGTTAATATTCAAAACTCACGCTGCGGCTTGGAAACAAAGCTCAGATTCAATCTAGATCGCATCTAAACAGCGGACAGATGTGCACACATGCACGGGGGGTGAAAACTGCACTACAGAATGAACTGTGCTGTGAGGGAGAGGGATAACATTCCACCTCACCTTTCCAAGGTCTTTGTGCTTTACCGTTCACATTATTCTTTTGCTCTACTCGCCCTGCAGAGAAACTGCAATGCTGTTTATTCGCCACGCTCCGACGCCCCGCGCCATTCCTTCAGACTCGCACCTTATTTCCTTTGCCTTCTTCCCTTTCGAGCAACCATCCTAAATACCTGATTTGTTCCATTCTTTGTCGCATTTGTCTAATTGTCTCCTGCTCCACATAGGTGGCAGCTATGATCAATATGCACAAGATTCCCTTAGTCTCTCTCTTACCAGCTGCAAAATCATTGCCTCTCTGTCTCAGTTGAAGGTGCAGTCAAAGGATGCTGCTGAGACAGTCAAGTCAATATACTGCCAGTCCAGAGAGAACAAACATCAATGTATTGTCACTAACCTGTCGCTACTCATCTCTAAGAGAACATTTTGGCACGGCAGATGGGTTGAGAAGATGTGTAATGCTATGAAGGGTTGGAGGGGTGGGGGGGTATGAGGAAAAATAGGAGGTGGGGCCTGCCATCCTTTAGGCTGCGCTGCCTGATTTACAAGCCTATTGGATTTTAGACTAACATGAATCACTACTCCACAGAGGTATTACTTCATGACAGAATGACAGAATAAACGAGACACATCACTTGGTGCATGTGCTTGTTTGTGGTAAAGAGAGACGGGCGAGTGGTGCTAAATGAAACTGGGTGGAAACTTAAACATCTTTGAGATTCTGCACGGCTATTTCTGATGCAACAATGAAGCTTAGTGAGAATTGGCTCAATGATTGTGGTGCTGCATATGCAATTCCTCTGACAAGAACCGACTCTTAGGAGGATAACCTATTGTGACAGCTTACTGGACGTTAACCATCTGCACTCACCGTTGATGCACATAATGAGAGGGAGCTGCACTCACTTCACACCAATATTTAAGTACCAAAAAGGCTTACAGGCAGCACATTTTTCTGCAAGTAAGGGGAAAATGAATAAATCTATCTGGTGAGATTCTGTATTGTACTTAAAGTGTTGAATGATGATTGATTTTTGATCCATTAGCCATTTGTTTTCCACTCCCTTATCATTTAATACTCAACACTCTTACATACAGTACCATGCTGAAATATTTGTACACCGAAATCTCAGTCGTTTTTTTTTCTTCAAATGGGTTCATTTTCCCTTTATTTGAGCAGATAAGTAAGACAATTCACCAGCAGATAGATAATATATTTTGTAGTAAAAAAAAAATGATTCCATTATCTTATTTTAGTGCAAAGTATCTAATTATCTAAGTTAAAAGAGACAGGTTCAAAGCATTTACTGAACTATGTCCTTAAAATAGCCTTTGTTTTTTACCCTTTATGACTAAAGCTTCGTTGGATGAGCAGACTGACACCTCAGTAGTTCAGGGCTGATGGATCTATAAGCCTGTATCCTATTTTCCTGCATTTACTTCAGGTTGGAAGTTCCCGTACTGTCTGGCAGATGTGAAATCAAACGCCTGCTAGTATCGGTCCGACCCTACAAACGATTAAAGCTTTACATAAAGATGTATTATTTCGATACTCAGAAGTGACAGGCATCCAGCTCATCTCAGACACTAATGACAACTCCAGGTAAGGGGGAAAAAGTAAAAAAAATAAATAATAACAATAGTCAAGCTCAGGCTACGAGAATGAGCAGAACAGTGCTGCAGTTTTGGCCACAGGTGGCGGTATCAAATGAAAACTACATAATGCTCATTTAAGGGCAGAAATTATCATTCCATTGGTAGATCATCTTTTATACCTGCTCAAATTAAAACCAAATACACTTATATCAAGATTTCTTTTCTAACCAATTTTAATTCAGTTAACTCAAATACTTTGATGTGTGTGGTTTCAACGGGGAATAGAGAAAAGTTCTGTAACTTTATAACTATAAAGGACACCTTTTTTCTATCTGGCAGATAGCAGGCAGGTTGAACTAAATGTATCTTATCTAAGGTAAATTTTAGATACCGGTAGGTATTTATTGCAAACATAACCTTCATCTATATAAAATAACAATGAAAAGAACCAGAAACAAGAGGTATGCATCCTTTGCAGAAAAAAACAGAACAAAAAAAATCACTCAGATCTTATGCAAGTTTGATTAGTACTGAAGAAAGAAAATTATGTCGCTGATATCTTAAGCAAAATTACCTTCTTGGCATTAGTCAGGTATGACCTAGCAGCATCCTGCAAAGCCTTCCACTCTTCTGTTTCATCCTCGGTGGCTTCTCTTCCTTCTGTTTCTTGCTGTTGTTTTGCTTTTTCCCACTGGAGGTAGCACACCCAGCCAGACAGATACCAAACCTAAGAGATATAAAGTGGGACAGGTGAGCTGAGGAGACATGGAGTGAAAAAAAAAAAAAAAAAAAAACTAGCTGACTTTCTCCCAGTTAAGAGTTCTGCAATGACAGAGTGATATTTCAGAACTGTCAATAAATGACAAGAATGGATGTAGCCCTTAATGGTATTTACACCTAATTCTGGTCATGCAATCTGAATGGGGCTGCTGAAACTGAGATACTTTGGGCCAGACAATGCTCTAAGAAATCTGTTAGAGACCGTTTATTGTTAGCCTTTTGGACTAGCAGTCTTGGTTTGCAGTTATCTAAAAGCAGTGGCGCCTGGCGTTGCCTTCTGCTGCTGCAGTGTTTTATGTGTGGTGCATTCAGAGATGGCATCAAACTTAATTAGGTCTCAACAAATGGATATTTAAGCTAGTGATCGGCAAGTATCATATCATTTATCAAGATTGGGGAAAAAAGGCATCACTGATGTTTTTTTGCAGACCCAGACAAAGCAAATTATGGTGCTTTGCTATCATGTAATAAGAAGATGTACCCAACTGAGTGGCTCAGTGCACTTGCACTGCATATACATATGTAAAAAGCTGCTGATTTGAGCACTTCTGGATTATTATTTAAATTACATTAAGTCAGAAAACAAATAGATGCTAAACTATCAGGTACATGCTTCAGTTTTATGTTTTTCTAAGACATAATAATTTAAATTATATTTCTCCCACCCGACCAACAATTTTAAAGCAAAAAGAAACGTGTTTACTGCAGCTCCATCTGACCAAACTATTAGTAGGAAAAGAGAAAAAGTGAGGGAAAAAAAAGCTATTAATCAAAAAAGTTCAAACAAAGGTGGAATATCTTAAATCTAAGTATCTGCTCTCAAGCACTCTGAAATCATCTGGTTCTTTTTTTTCCAATAATGACGCTTCATGCCTCTGGATAATCACATCGACTAAGCTGAGCTGAGCCTTCCACCTTTAAAAACAATCACGTCCAACTTTCTGCAAACTCGGAGGTGTGTGTGCGCCTCTCATCTAAGGCCAAAGATCACCCACCCACTGTTCTTCAAGCACCAAGAAACACATATTAGCTTTATTCATTATTCATTGAGGGTAGAAGCAGTGCGGGGACCCAGCACCTTCGACAAATCAACCATTTAGCTAACAAACACTTCGTGGCATGGCACGCTGAATTTAGAATTGTTGCCCAGCAGGCTGAGTAGGAGGCTACCCCCACCCCCTGCAGCTGGGCTTATCACAACAGCAGCAACACTACAGAAATAGGACTGTGGCCATTTTCCTCATTGTGGCATTTTCTTGGGATGCATATTGAAGAAAATGTGAACTAGAATAAAAACCATATGCATAATTCTGACATTTTTCTTTGAAAGTAAAAAGATGTAATTCTGTCTGATGGTCCACTAATGAATTACGCGCAGCAAAAAATTTAAAAAAAGCCCATAAACATCTACATTAAGAATTTTTTTTAATGAACCAATTAAGAGCTTAGAGGAATCAACTCCACTGAACAACAACTTTACACAAAAGCACAGAGAATATAGCAAATTCTGAGTGTGTCAATCAAATCTTAAGTTCTGTTATAATTTCAAAGGCGAGGCGCATCTTCACTCCCATATGGCACCAGTGAGGGAGGAACAAAAGCATCATGAATCAAGTGAATACCTTTGAAACAAGATTTTGCAAAGCAGCAGCTCTGTTGTTTGTGAAGACTTAATGCTATGCAAGTAGGGTTCCAAGCTTTGAGATGCACGAGCGCAAGCGTGCAGACGCAGAACCCAAGTGCACAGAGGAGGAAGGGACACCGGCAAGGAAGAGAGGAAGCCTGTGCGTTTAACTATGTCTCCGTTATTCATTGCATGTCATTTTTGCCAGGCGACTGTGAAACGAACAGAAAAAGAAAACTGACCACTTGGACTAGTTATTGTTTGTGTGGCATGCTGTAGGCCCGCTCAAATTGAGTGTCTCAGTAGTGAGTTTAAAAGTTCAGCCCCCTGATGGCTGCTCTCAATCTGTCTGTGGAGGGGTTTGTGTGGGAGGCTGAGCCTGAGGGGGGAGAGTGGGGGGAAAAAAGAAAAAGAGAGAGAGTGCTCTTCTGTGTAACACTAAGTGACAAACCCCGATTTTCTGTTACTGACAGGGGATTTTTAGAGCAGATTGGCACATTCTTCTGACTGAATCACTGAGAGTACAGCTATTTATGCCACCATGGAATAGGCTTAGTGCCAAGTCCAATGTATGAGCGCTTACAGTCTTGGTTAGAATTTGGCACACCTGAAATCTAGATCATCACTCACTGCATCTTTAAAAAAAAACTCAAATAAATGTTTAGGTTATCTGGAGTAAAGGAAGATGCTAAAAACAAAACCATGTGGCAAAAGGACAAAAAGGTATATACTAAACAAGGCATGCCCAAAGTCGGTGCTCAAGGGCCACTCGTCCAGCAGGTTTTATAGGTTTCCCTGCTTTAGCACAGCTGATTTTCATTGATTGCTGATTATCAAGCTTTAGCTGAACTGCAATCATCAGAATCAGCTGTGTTAAAGCTGGCAGATAGCAGGCAGGCTCTAAAACCTGCACAAAGTGTATGACATCCAAACCAGGTGTACCTCCGTAAAATGTTCCAAATTGTATTTATTGTTTTGGCACTAGTGATCTTTATAAGATAGTATGCTGACAGGAATACTGTTAAAAACTACATTTGTTAGTTTATGTAAGGAAATGAGGTCATTGATGTCAGTCAACCCATCATCTTTTAATCTACAATTTACACCAAGTCCTGCTACACTGTGCGGGGAACATCAGCGCCCTCCCAACATACATTATTTACGCGCCACTTGGCTCTGCTGCAGTGCAATGCCCACAGGAATGATTATGTGCAGATAGGCTGGTGAAGATTCTCAGTCATCCAGGTCGTAGTCATTCCAAAAAAGTTAAAAGATAATCCACTGGACTTTGTTTCCAAGTTTGAAGATGTTTTGCTTCCCATCCAGGAAGCTTTTTCAATTCAAAATGTCAGAAATAGTGTTGAGTTTGAGGCTCTATAGAGTGGACCAAAAAAAAAAACCTTGTTTTGGCTCAAAACACATTCAAATTGAAGATCAGATGAATGGATTCACGCCTTAGGAATGGGCAGTCATTTGGGCTCTTTGTTAACCTGCAATAGCCAATACCTGTCTAAGCCTCTGAAAGGGGGGTCGTTTGAGGGAATTGTTGGCCTGGATGAACAGGCAAGGTGTTCTGTTCCCCTGTGTGGGGATGGGGGTTGCAATGATAGCGGGAAGGAATCAACTCTATCGCTACATTGTAGGTTTTTGAAAGCTGAAATCTGAGTCCAACCCCTCTGTTAAAGGTTGGTTTTTCTTTCTTAACATTAGATGGCTTTCTTCATGCCCCTCTCAAACCACCTGTCCGCTATGTTTAAAAGGTGAACATTCTGGTCCTCAAAAGAATGTCATTTGTTCATTAGGTGTAGATGTACTGCCAAGTCTTGTCCCGATGAGGTCTCTCTTCTATGTTGGGCAATGAGTCAGTGGAGAAGTTGTTTGGTTTCTTCAATATAAAGATCAGAGATTTCCTCACTGCATTGAACTGCATACACTACTCAGCTCGTATTTGGTCTGGGGGTTTTGTCTTTAGGATGCACTAATCTCTGTTTAAGGGTCTTGTTTGGTTTGATATGTACTGGGATTTTGTGTTTGGAGATAATCCTCTTAAGTTTTTCAGAGACTCCAACAATATAGAGGATGGCAATGTTTTTGCGTTTTTCCGTTATGTTCTGCTGCATGTCTTTTTGGATTTCCTTGCTGATTTGACAAACGCCAAGTTTGGGTAAAAACAGGTTTGAAGAGAATCTTTAATGTGTTTCTGTTCTTTGTGCTTCCCTTCTATTTTAGTAGGGACATGCTCTGCCCCATGTTGTAACATTCTGATTACTGAAAGTTTGTGTTCCAGCGGTTGTTAAGTTCAAAAAGTTGATATTGGTCTGTGTAAGTGGATTTCCTATACACTTCAATGTTGAGGTTACCATCTCCTTCCATGCTCACCAAACAGTTTAGAAAAGGTAGCTTTTTGTCGTTGGTATCCTCTCTGGTGAATTAGATTTTCTGATCAACCGAGTTGATGTGTCTTATGAAAGCTTCCAATGCTTTCAGCTGGATTTTGGCAAATATGTCATCCACATATCTAAACCAGTGACTTGGTGGTGTTCCATTGAAAGTGTCCAAAGCTCTCTTTTCCATTTCTTCCATGTAAAGGTTGGCTACAATTGGTGACATGGGAGATCCCATGGCACAACCATGCTTCTGGCATTATCCACGAACTTGAAATAGGTTGTGGAAAGACAAAGGTCCAGTAGGGTGCAGATCTGGTCCAGAGTGAAATCAGTCCTGTTGTTTAGGTCACTGTCTTCTTGACTGTTTCCAATGCCTCTGATATAGGTATGCATGTGCCATGTGATATCCGTGTCACCAATAGTAGCCAATCTTTAAATGTTGTTCACATAAACAAACGGTTAAAACTTTTTTGCTTTTTGTCTTTGGTCCAGGTGGGTGAACTGAGCGCATAGAAGCTGTATTTGTGTATTATATATTTGGATTTGATGTTCAATCATTAGGTTTTGATTTCCTACGTCAATATATGCAGCCCAGTAACTGATATACATATATATATAAATATACATGTAAATACCGGACTCATTTGTTGCTGCAGTGGAGCATTAAGGCACAGTATTACATCAGGAGCGTTTTCAGAGCTGAGCCACCCAGCGAAGTTGGATTTAAATCATATGAGCATAACATCATCACACAACAGTAGTACAACAAACCAGCAAGGTATTTATTGATCTACTACTCCCAGCCTCTTGTGTGGCTGGTTTTATCTAATCACCTAATTTTTTTTTCTTTGAATCTATCATGGGATAGTGAATTTAAATATATATTTTTTTGTTATTTATTCACTCAATAGCCATATGTATTATAGATTTCGATTAATTTTATAAACAGAATATTTTGCCATATAGAAATCCAGAAAATGCGATTCGTAGTCTGTAGTTTTCTTGTAAACACTGAATTGACTTTGCTTTTCACCAACTTACTTCCAGTCTAAACAATCTGCAAAAATAGAAGAGGAATGTATTTTAGAGAAGGGGCCAGCACCCCGAGGTGTCTGGGGGGTTTTCAGGATTGTGCCACACCACTGGATGAAACCACTATGGCTGACTAAAATTGGCAGAGCTGCATCGTGGCGTGTGTGCTGCTTCCACACCCAGTGAAACTAAAAGTGTAGTATAAATACGTTTTTAAGTTAATATAGTCGTCTTAACTATAGTATTTCAAAAAACAGGATGCTGTGAATGTTCCTTCTTCTGTTGGAGTTATTTCTGGATATTTACTGCAACCAGTAAAATAGGATCAATTCCAACTTTGCCTGTGTGCAGTCTGCTAGATGCCACACTGCACACATACATTACATTAAGTATTGCAACAAGCCTACATTTCCTGGTTTTCAATAAACAGCCTTTGGCCCTCTGGGATTGTAGCTAATAAATTTTATGTCAACTATTGGGAGTTATTAAACATTTCAAATCTAACCTTAAATACACAAGGGGTTAAAAATCAGTGGAATTAATCCAAGAGGGACTGTCATCACATTTGTATTTTTTCACCCTCCTACGGCTACAATAATCATAAGGTGAGATATTTTAGTAGCAAAAGCATTAATATTAGCCACTGTTTTTTCAATAAAATCAATTAAACCATGTTTTACATTTCAGCTTTAATTTTCCCTCCAGCTTAATGGTATGAACCTCATGTCTAGACCTAATTATTTTTTACAATTTCTAATCTTATTTTCAGAGATTAGTAACTGCAATAATATATATCTTTTGTAAATAATAATAATAACAAAACAACAATTGCTTGTAAATAAATTAACTAAAAGATTAATGTTTTAGTGTAATTTTCCCCCTGCTGTTGGCTGGTACCACTTCTCTTCCATTGATCCTCTGAAGTTCAAAGTTTGAATGATTTTTCATATAAAGCCAAATGAGACCTCAGAGCTGGATGCTTTTTAACAGGCTGTTCCTTTTCCACCATCCTTTTGAGCAGTAACAAATATGATTGGGTCATGCTTTTGTATCCCTCCAAAATACCCAGGGCCTTCACCTGAGACGCAATTTTTCAGACAAAAATTACTCCAAATTGCAGCATTATTCTCTGGCTTTATTTTTCCTTTGATACATTCAGCACTTCATCTTTAGCCAGGAAAGAGTCGTATAGTATCGGAAGAATTTCGAAAAGTTCTATATTTTGCTCAGTCAAGTCGTTTCCTTCTGGACTTTATTTTCTATGGGAAAACAAAAAAAAACTGATGCACTGCCTTCACTTAAATACCCTTAAACTATCTTTGAATCTTCTGGATCTTAATCTTTATACAATTTGATGATTTTTTATTTTTTTTTTCACAAAAATTTGGATCAATAGGTTGCAGAGCATAAGTGATAACGAAATTGTCCGGGTAACCATTCAAAAGCTATTTTGAATTCTAAATCAAAGTCCGCAAAACATCTGATTGTTTTCTTACCATAACATCCCTCTTCCAGAAGATCAACATGATGAGTCCCAAAGACTAATATATGTAATGAGGGTTGAGGTATTCACACTGATTGCTGTAAATATTTAAATGCCATTGCGACACCCATGCAAATGGTGTGTTGGATCGGTCGGGTCTTCTGGAGGACCTTGTAAATGGAAAAATTAGGAGGGAACGCCTTTTCAGAGATTACCAAGTTGTCCTAGTCCATGATCATGACTTGCATATGAGCGGATTAGATTCCCTAGATCAGGGGTGTCAAAGTGGTTCCAGAAAGGGCCGTGTGGCTGCAGGTTTTCTTTCCAACCAAGCAATAGCACACCAGACTCCATTCATCTCATCAAGTGAGTCCAGTCCTGACATGATGACTTGATGAGATGAATGGAGTCCGGTGTGCTATTGCTTGGTTGGAAAGAAAACGTGCAGCCACATGGCCCTTTCTGGAACCAGTTTAACACCTGTGCCCTAGATGATGCTCTTATATCAATGTGCAGAACAGGGTCCAATATTGGAGAAAGCGACCCACCAGCCCTCCGCCATCCATGTTTAGTTAACAATCTGAGTTCATCCCTGTATCTATAGAGAGGAAACGTCTAGATATAACCAAACAATTTTATCTGTATTGAAACCTCAATACCACAGTGTGCCATTTACCCAGATTTTTTCCCTTTTGTTATTTTTTATTTTATTAAATAACTACAGTTTTTAACCACTCTGTGGTTCCTGGCAACTGGCTCTTACCAGTGTGAATTCCCAGACAGGTGTAAAACATGATCAGCTATCAAATAACTCTTTGGAACAAAATAGTTCATTGAAATTATCCATAAAGCTGAGATAACAGCCAGCTCAAACGGCAATACCGACTGCTGTCTCGAATGTTCTTGTTAATATGATCAGTTGCCATTCATGAATTTTCCTTCTTTTTGTCATGCCACTAATAAAGCTACCAAACACATTTATCTGACTCTTCAACTAACTCACCAACACATCTATTTCTGCCTCAGTTGAATTGTGTCTATTGGTTTTTAACCCTCCTCCCTGTGGTTAGTATTGGTGCCATATCCATAGAGAACAGAAGCATGCATGGGGAGAACATGCAAACTCCATACAGAAAGAGCAGCTGGGAATCGTGAAAGACCCTGGGCAAGGATTCAAACCCAGGACCTCGTTACTGTAGGGCAATAGCTACAAACCTCACCACCTTGCAGCCCACCATTGGTAACCATTAAATAAATGTAATGTCACGTAAATCCCTTCATTTTCCCAAAACGGGAAAATTACGCTATGCATTTTGACCCATCCCCTTTGGGGAGCAGTGGCCTACCATTGTGTGGCACCCGGGGAGCAGTGTGGGGTTGAGGGTTTAGCTCAGGAACCCAGAGTGGAGGCTGTGGGGATCAAAGTGGGTACTTGCAACCTTCTCAGAGCACAAGCGCAATGCTCTAACCCAGTAGGCCAACACTCCCCTAATTTAACCAGATGGTTGAATTAAAAGCAAAACGGCATTCATGTGGTGCTTTGCATGTACAATATCAGGGTTCTCACCAGCCTATTTCAGGTTAGCGTTCCTGCTAATATATAAAGCTGAGATATCACAGACAGCTATGCTGAAATGTGCAACCCGCTACGCAAGGGGTGGAGTTTCCAGATTCCGAAAGGATTCCCAAACGGGAAGCCGAATCGCCTGTAGGTCATTGCTGCACTGGTGACCAATTCTCCACAGCTTAATCCCAATAAAAAACTATAGTGATTGCTAAAAAACCAAACAAAAACAAAAGCCCCTGTAAGCAAGAATATTTACTCTTTAGACTAAAACCCAAGGCTGAGACTTAAAGGTTCAAGTTAAATAAGTTTTATGGCCTCTAATAGGAAACTTGTTGCACAGGCAGGTCATCAAAAGAAAGAACCCCCTCCACACACAAAAACAAGCACACATTAATCATCCAACAACAGTACAAAAATCACTGACAGTAACGGTTTAAAAAATGGCATTGCACTTGGCACAAAGGAGTTTTTCAGCCCTTTTGTAAACACAGAAGCCTTGTTTGCAATGGGTGTATTCATCAATAAAAGTGTTGTTAAAATTATGAAAGTATTTTACTGAACTGCAATAAACAAAAGAAACATACCAAAACCTAAATCTCAGACCACATAATCACGAAGCAGCAAACTTTGTAATAAACTGCAGTGAATGTCTCTCTGAAAAGATTTAGTCATGAATACTTACTGAAATTCATGAGAGTAATATCTTTAGAGCTTGCAATACAAATATTAATTTTAATACTTTCAGACAAACAACACCTTAGCTGAAGGAACTGAGCCTTTCTCCTTCTCCTCTAAAGCTATAAAAGTCTATAAGGTAGTTTGATCCAGCTGTGGGCACTGTATCACAACAATGAGACTGCAGTCTGCAGAAAGAGTGATAAAAATGGCTATTTTAATCCTTTGGATTGACAAGCGGTAAAATACACACAGGCGTATTTCCTTCCGCAACAAGCTTGCTGAACCATCAGAAGAGATGAATGCAAGTTATCAGAGTCTTTTACAACCTGGAATTTATAGTTAAAGTTCTTGAAGTGAGGGTAAGTGGGGCTGTTTTCTGTTTTCCCAAAGAGGAAATCTTTAAATCTACCCAAAGCCCTGACTGGATAACATCTTCTTTTCAATTTAAGAAAAGCATTTTATTCATACAGGATTGATGTGAAAAACTATTAGGACATAGGCTTTCTTTGAAGGACACCCAGGGAAACCTAGCGAATAGCACAGTTAATATGTCTCTTCTTGTTAAAAGGAAGTGGTACCTTTCAGAAGTCACCACTTGCTTGCTGAGTGGTAACACTTTCTTTTACAGTACATCAATGACTATCTAATAACATGGTAATAACATAGCAAGCTACACTTAAATACTAGGTAACAAGAAAAACTTAATGGAGAATTTTGATAAGTGCTGTGCTTCAAATTTTAGGCAGACAAGGTAAAGTCAGACTTCTCAGATTTAAAATAGTTATTACCAGTTATTACCAATTTTATGTCTAGAATCTCAAAAGTGTTTTTTTAAGGTTTAACTGATCTGATAGTACAATTTCGCATATATTTTATGTTGGATCATTAAAAGTACATTCATTTGACTGCTGCTATGTGTGAGGTTGCTGGAGGACATAGGGACCTCTTTTTTCATAATTCTGCTTCATTCTTTTTCTATTCTCCCACGCTGCAGAATTTCTTATTTCAATCTCTAACGCTATGCAATCTCTGTATTTTCTCACAGTAGCTTCATTTGGTCTGGTAATGTTTGGGTTTGACACCATCCTGGAGACGCTGCCATCAACTGCTTTGCTATGGATGTTGGAGTTTTTTTTGTTTTTCAGTGTAGTCCTGTTTACCTGATTGTAACTGTATGTGCTCACTTTATCCTCTGACATGTAGCGGGCTCGGAGCTCGTCTGCCTGGCTGTGTGTTTCTTGAATGGGGCCGTCTGTGGAGCTGGTTTACAGTTGCCTTTTGTATCTTTGCTTCTTTCTGTATGTCTGCTTCTATCTCTTTGAACACCAGTCAGCGTCGGCAGATGGCTGCTCATACTGAGCCTGGTTCTGCTACAGGTATCTTCCTGTTAAAAGGGAATTTTTCCTCTCCATAGTCGCTACAAGCATGCTTAGTGTGAGGGATTGACTTCGAGTCAATGAGTCGATGCAATCAACTGGTTTCTTAGATAGAAAACTTCTGTCAAGCTTTTTGTTTCCAAGTTCTGCTTTATAATAGGGGTGTAAATAATAATCGTTTTGTATCGCTGCATCGATCCAACAGCAGACGATCCGATGCATCGAATACGTCCTCAAGAGTATCGAGTCATGTATATTTTTTTTTCCTCCGGTCTATTTTTATCCATTTGCCCCTGGACGTAATTCTCCCTCCAGTGCTGCGATGGCGCTAAACCTATTTTGCCCTCCTACCTTACTTCCTGGGTATACTCTTACAGCAGTTTGTTGCAGTCACAGACATTTTTGTTTATGCTCAATATTGAAGCGTGGTCTGCGCTACACACTGTGGTTCTAGATACGGCCGAGGCGGTGAGGAAATGGGGGCGAGTTTAGTCCGATGACGGAGGGACATGAGGGCCAAAAAGAGCGGCGATCCAGGTGGAAAAAAGGTCCCAGCGTTCTTGCGCACCTTCTTGTGTAGGGGTATTATGACTTTTCAGTGAATGAGGTTTTAACAGGAATAGGTGGAGTGCAACTTTTCTACTTCTGTTATTTGCGGTTGTTTCTCAAATAAAATGCATAACGATATTACAGCTTTTATTGATTTATTTCAAATTTGAAACATTGTCTAGTCTGTAAAGTAAAAAAAAAGAACCAATTAATCGAATCGAAACGTATCGTGGTGTATTCTTGAGTATCGAAAATAATCGAATCGTTGGGTCAGGAAATCGATACTGAATCGAATCCCCCATGATGGGTGTGATTTACACCCCTAGTTCCATGGGTGGTTCCATGGGTGGTTTCATGAGGCGTTCCCCAGTGGTTCCATGAGGGGTTCCCCTGTGGTTCAATGAGGGGTTCCCCAATGATTCCATGGGGGTTTCCCAGTGGTTTCCCGGTGGTTCCATTGGTGGTTCCCTGACGATTCAATGGGGGGTACCCTGATGATTCCATGGGGGATTCCCCAGTGGTTTCCCGGTGGTTCCATTGGTGGTTCCCTGATGATTCCATAGGGGGTTCCCCAGTGGTTGCATTGGTGGTTCCCCAGTGGTTCCATTGGTGGTACCCTGATGATTCCATGGGGGATTCCCCAGTGGTTCCCTGAGGATTCCATGGGGGGTTTCTCTGTGGTTCCCTGGTGGTTCCATTGATGGTTCCATGATGATTCAATGGGGCGTACCCTGATGATTCCATGGGGGGTTCCCCAGTGGTTCCCCAATGATTCCATGGGGGGTTTCCCTAGTGTTTCCATGGGGGGTTCCCAGTGGTTTCCCGGTGGTTCCCTGATGATTCCATAGGGGGTTCCACAGTGGTTGCATTGGTGGTTCCCTGATGATTCCATGGGGGGTTCCCCAGTGGTTCCATTGTTGGTTCCCTGATGATTCCATGGGGGTTCCCCAGTGGTTCCATTGGTAGTTCTCTGATGATTCCATGGGGGTTCCCCAGTGGTTGCATTAGTGGTTCCCAGTGGTTCCATTGGTGGTTCCCTGATGATTCCATGGGGGGGTTCCCCGGTGGTTGCATTGGTGGTTCCCCAATGATTCCAATGGGGGGTTCCACGATCATTCCTTTGGTGGTTCCCCAATAAATCCATGGGTGGTTCCCCGGTGGTTCCATTGGTGGTTTCCCGATGATTCCATGGGGGGTTCCCCAGTGGTTCCATGGGTGGTTCCCCGGTGGTTCCATTGTTGGTTCCCTTTATTGATTCCATGGGGGGTTCCCCAGTGGTTCCATGGTGGGGTTTGCCAGTGATTCCATGTGTGGTTCCCGGTGGCTCCATGGGTGGTTCCATGGATTGTTCCATGGGTGGTTCTCAAGTGGTTCCATGGGGGGGTTCACCAGTGGTTCCATGTGTGGTTCCCCGGTGGCTCCATGGGTGGTTCCATGGATTGTTCCATGGGTGGTTCCATGGGGGATTCCCCAGTGGTTCCATGTAGGGGTGTAAATAATAATCATTTTGTATCGATGCATCGATCCAACAGCCGACGATCCGATGCATCGATACGTCCTCAAGAGTATCGATTCATGTATTTCTTTTTCCTACGGTGGCGCTAAACCTATTTTGCCCTTCTACCTCGCTTCCTGGTTATACTCTTACAGCAGTTTGTTGCAGTGAGCTTGACACAGACATTTTAGATTTATGCTCATTATTGAAGCCTGGTCTGTGCTACACACTGTGGGTCTAGATACGGCCGAGGCGGTGAGGAATTGGGGGCGAGTTTAGTCCGATGACAGAGGGACATGAGCTCCAAAAAGAGCGGAGATCCAGGTGGAAAAAAGGTCCCAGCGTTCCTGCGCACCTCGCTCTTCCAGCGCTCAAACAAGTTGTTTTCCGCAATTTCGGTCATAAAAACAAAACAAACCGGCCTCCTGTCTGCGGTCAGCTACAATTTGGGGGAGGTGCAGCGGAGCATCTGCAGAGGAGGCGGGGACGTCTGGAGCCGAGGTATTGAATTGCACTCATTGCACTGATTTTGTACAGTTTGATGGAAGGCCTTTCAGAATCTATAACACTGGGGTATTATGACTTTTCAGTGAATAAGGTTTTAACAGGAATAGGTGGAGTGCAACTTTTCTACTTCTGTTATTTGCGGTTGTTTCTCAAATAAAATGCATAACGATATTACAGCTTTCATTGATTTATTTCAAATTTGAAACATTGTCTAGCCTGTAAGGTAAAAAAAAAAAAAAATTTAAAAAAATTAATCGCATCGAATCGTATTGTGACGTATTCTCGAGTATCGAAAAGGTCAGGAAATCGATACTGAATCGTGTGATTTACACCCCTAGTATATAAACATAATATGTAAAACAATTTGTGCAAATTTTAAAAAAGTCACATATATCAATACCCAAAGCAGCAACAATAGTACAGGCAAATGGTAAAACAAAAGTGAGGAATTAGGAATTGCAACAGCAGGATTTTCCTCCAAACAAACATTCCTAAGAAGCAAGAAGGGAAAAAAAAACAAAGTGTCGTTTCTTTATCTTGTAGACATGATGACCTGATTTCAGACGGAGATTACAAGTGCTGAAAACAGATGGTTAGGCTAATTGTAAAAAGTGAGGGAGATGCGAAGAAACATGTTTCAGGGTGATTTGTTAGCCTTTATAAACACCTCACTGGAGAAAAACCCCCTGAACAGATTAAGACGTTGATTCTGAGGAATATTTCATCCAGCTGGAAAAAACTTTAATCTGACATGGGAAGTTGTCCAGCTACACAACTTTCAGCTAAAATATGATTCTGATTATACATGACTGATACTAAGAAAGGCTAAGTTCACACAGCAGCCTGAAGTGACCCAAATCTGATATTTTTGCCCACCTGCGACTTGTATCTGATCTTTTTATTACAGTATGAACAACACAGATCCAATTTTATCCAATGCGACCCAGGCTACTTGGCTATGTGGTGCTGAATACGATACGTATCTGATCTTTTCCAATGCGACCTGTGTCTGAACGGCCAGCTCACATTCATTCGACCTGAACGTCATTAATACTCAAGAACAATCGTCTTGTAAGGGTAGCAAGAAGCAGAAGCAGTTAGAAAAACAACAACCATGGTGGACGATAATGCGGAGACCAGACTTTATTTTCAGCCTTCTTGAAAAGATTGTTTTATTACTGCACTGGCTAAGGTTGGTAAAGAAATGAAAGATTGAAAGAAGCGCTCCAGCACAACAATCCGTGTTTACTTCAGTAAACACAGAGCCTGCTTGCTTGTGACGTCATTGCTTCCTCTACTGAGCATGTGAGACAATGCAGTTCACACTGTAGATCACATACAAGTTGCATTTTTTGGAAATGTGAATGACCACACAAAAGAATCGGATTTCATAAAAAAAATTAATTGAATTGAGCGACAAGGCTGTAGTGTGAACGTAGCCAAAGAGGCTTGAACTGGAAATTATAAGACTTATCATCCTAAAAACTTTAACCAGCTTGAATCTGTTACATATTCTTTTTTTATTGTATTCCTTTTCGTGGATCTTTACCACTCATAAACACTCTAGTCTGCTACTTTATCACTACTAAACACCGTATTCTGCTACTTTATCCCAGTCATAAACCAAATGCACCGCAGTCATACATATTCATAAGCATACACTAACAAACAAAGCAGATCATTTGATTTTTGTGAATTATGCATAGCTGAACTGAGTACTTAGTTCACAACAAACTATGCTCTTTTTGTTATAATATACATGATACTATGGATCATTTTCTATGCTGTGCAGTCATGGCAGAGCTGGCTGGTTCAACTGGACCCTTCATCGCTATGTCTGTGTGCTTGCTGATCATCATTAGTACCAATGATAGTTTTTCTGAAGTATGGACATATAAACAGTATTTGAAATTCCACTTTGGTTCTTTTCACGATCCATTTTTATACGTTTTTCATTGTTGAACTGTCCACAAACAATGCAAAATTATCAATTTACAATTTGCAAAGGCACAAAATAGAAGTAAACAATCAAAAACAAGTGTGAACTAGACAGACTTTATTTTATTTTTTTATTGAGCAAGTCAGACCTGCTTAGCTGTCCCAACCTGAAGACTAACACCTTCTATTCTGCACAGAATGCAGAAGCTAGTTAGTGGTAAGGATACATAGTTTAATCCAAGTTTACAAAATAAGTGAAAAACATGATTGTTAGAAAATATATGTTAATGTTACAAGAGCATTTGTCTTACAAGCTGACTAGGACCATTGGAAATTAAGCAGCCCTTAATTAAATGAAAACCAGCTTAAAGAGGGAAAATTTAGCTTTACTGACTTAAATTTGTGTATTTACCCTCTGGTATGTAATTTCAAAGCTTTACATAGGGCAACTTAATTTAGTGCCTTCTGACAAACAATCTTAGTTTTTAAATGTTTCATGGCAAGTGGTTTTAGTCATTACATTTCCTGCTCCTGTCCTAATCTTGTCCTCTATATGTTTTGCCTTAAAAGAGACCTGGTTAGTTAAAGCTACAGTGTGTAATAATTACAGGGATATAAAGTCAGAAATTTAATATATTATACATAACTATGTTATTTATCATCACCTATGAGCTCAGCCATTTAACCATAATATTTGCGTTGCCTTAGAATTCGTTATTTATAATTACATAGGAGCGGGTCTCGCAGCCATGGAGGCTGACATCTTTGCGCTACGGCAAGCGCAGAGGCAACAAACTAGCGATTGCGAGATCACCCATTACGCTCGAAAATAACTACGGCAAGTTGAGAGAGATTAACTGAGACGGTACTGAACAGTAGATGGCAGTATTATGCCTGAGAAGCGTTTAGTCTGCCTGAAACCAAAGAAGAAGAAGAAGCAGGTATACTGCGCCTCAGTAACAAGAAAGGTGAACAAGGCGGCAGGCGCGAGTGACTTTGCAAACTGTTTGGCACTGTGTGGCCAAACATCAGACGAATGGAGGATCATGCCTACTCTGTATCACAACGAAAAGCGGCGGGCACCGAACCCCCGTCATCTAAGAAGCGGAAACACGACGAGAATAAACGCAAGCGTGACAAGAAACAACAAAAAACACGGATCAACATTGGCACGGCATTTACACGATGGAAGTCACTGATGGAGGAAAAAGGTTTTCAAAGTGACGCTCAAGTTGCCAGTTTTCTCTTGGACAGGTAATTAATCCTACACACACAATTGTCTAATATCACTGCAGTTTTTGGAGTACAGAATGCTCAGACCTGTCTAAAACAATAACATGCTGCGTGATGATGCTGTTACTCTCCAGTATACTTATTCAGCAACGTCCCTGACGTTTCACAGGTAATGATTCAGTAATTTTCTGTAAAATAATTTTCTGGATATATACCTCGGTTACTTCTCTCCGGCTCCTTTGGAGATCTTCAAGCCTTTCTTCCTCTGCTCTCACCCCGCTGGCTCCCCTCCCTCGCCTGGCCCTAGCTGCACGCCCACCCCGGCCTCTCTGCCCTCGCCCTCTTCCTCGCCTTGTAACCCCCGTGCCACAAACAAGACTTGGACTCTGTAAACGGGGAATATATATTCTTCCAGCGAACACAATCTTGCTGTTAAACTAATGACTACAATTCCTTCGTCTGTTTATATCACCATGCAAAGCAGCTCACCAAAACGTCACAACGATGTAGAAAAAATAACGGGTATATTTATTATCTAAAGTCTACATGAAATCTATACCCTACACAGACTAATGAAATACTATCTGTAAAATTATCTATGTAAACAAACCTCATCACTTGAGAAGGTAGGTGATTCCGACGTCGTGGAAGACATTTTGTCCCCTAACGCTTGCCGTACTGTTGGGGGGGAGAAGCGGTGGGGGGGAGACGTTCATTTTGCTGCAGTCTGCAGTCTGGACGTTAGATGTCGCTGAAAATTACACACTGTAGCTTTAATTATGGAAAAAGGTATGGATTTAAATTCAGGAGCAGAATTATTTTCTACTATGCAGGAAAGTACATCTGGACATACATTTCTTAAGGTGGCGTTGTTTGTTGTGATGCATATTTTAGTATATTCACAGTACACCTACACCCAGAAATTGTTGGATAGAAATGCAGTAAAGCAAACAAATGCCAAAAATGTGTCAGTAACAGCCTGCTGGCAACAAATTCCATCACTATCCATTTAAAACTGCCTATTTGGCAACCAAGCTGTTCATCTTCTGAGTTTGAGAGTCTTTTTTTAGGCCTGAATGAGTACTAGGTTGGAGTTAGGTAGCCAAACAAAAGCAGAATAACAGTCAGAAAAGCTAGAAAATAAAGAAAACAAATGCAAAATGATGCCAGCAGTTCTTTATGTTTTTACCTTATGTATATGAGTGTTATTTTGTATGTATTTTAACTTACCGGTATCTTTTTTTTTTTTTTTTTTTTTTAGGATGACTGTTAAAAGTCTGTCCAGGTAAAGCAGATAAAAAGACCTTTTAGGGCTAATTCTGTTACATTTACAGAACTAATCCCTTCTGTAAATTTAATTTCTAATTTGCTAATTTGTAAAACAAATTTGTAAAACAAATTAGAAATAACTTTGTCAGAACAGTCATCTTTAGGGAGAAATCATGGATGTGATTTCAGGGTTTTTTCCCCCACATTTTAACCCTAAAACTCACTGTTTAATAATGAAGTGTTTGCCAGTTTCCTAAATTAATTACAACAACTCCCAAGGTACTTGCAGTAGAAATGTTAAATAAAGGCTGGGATTTAAACATGGACTTTGTAAAAAAAAAAAAATAAATAAATAAAACAGCAGTAAGAAGGAGGCTGGATCAAAACATATTTAGAAGATTCTAAAAAAATTTTGTAGCTGGGGGTGAGGAGTTTGGAAAAATGGATCACTCAGTGCTGCACACATAATTTACAACTTACTTTAAACATATTTTACAATTTCTTTCACTAAACATGTATACTGCTTACCTGAACAACTTCATCATCTTCCTCCAGGAGACCTTCCAATACATCCACAGCCATCTAAAAAGAGATTCAAAGAGATAAGACAGAAATCTAAAAAAAATTAATACTTCAATAAAAACAAAATATTTTTCATGCATTAATAGAAAGTATTCTGAGCCATTGCTGTAAATAAATCTACAGAGACGAGCAACATTGTTGTGGTCGGCATTGTTGTGCATCCTCCAGGCAGCTCGATCAATGACAGTGATCAGAGGCTCTGATAAGCATCTAAGGGGTCAGCATCCGCATTCACAATGTCATCAATACCAAACAAGACAACAGACACGGCAGTCAATACACACACTCATGAGTTCTTATTGCACGGTCGATAATCACTACAGCCACTGTCTCTGATGGCCCTTTTAATCTTTTTAACTGATAATTTACCCTCCCTTCACCCCAGACAGAAAAAAAAGGACAGAATAAATGTAAAGATCAACTTGACACGCTGTCCGTATCTCCCCGCCTACGTTCAGAGTGTTAGCGTGACTTCCTCTCTGTAGTGTTCTGAAGAGGCAGTTTGAGGTCTACAAGGAGCCAAATGTTAGCTGACCTTTGTTGGAGCGAAGTCTGTGGGAAGTTTCCATTACAGCATTCAGAGCTTGGCTAAACTTGGCTGCGTGTTTATTTAGCTCTGTCTCCCTCCATGTGGTACCTGTGCTCACTGCTGCTTTTGTCAATGTGTGTGTGTATGTGTGTGAAGCCCCAGGTGATGATATATTGATTTTTGTCAACTCCAGGTTGGAGGCGACCGTAAGCAGATCACCCATGCTGAAGGGCAAGAATAAAAGACATTCACACATCCCCTACATGTGCACACACACACAGAAAGCAAAAAGCTCAGAAGAAATGCGACCAGAACAGGCTGCACTCGTTTCTGGTTAAGGTGGACTTATTAGCTAATGAACTTCCCGTTTTTTTTGTTTTGTTTTACTCCTCCTACTCTGTGGCGTTTCTTTTCATTAAGTCAACGTGGTTCCAGTAATGATAAAGAGGCGCAGACTGAGTCGGGTTAATTGAGAGTATCTCGTTAGGAGCGCTCAAACGCGCAAGTCAGAGAGTCAGATGATTGATCGCTCGACCCATTATGAGCTGAGAACCTATTGTCCTAAATTAATTAATGACTGATTAAAAGCACACAAAACAAAACCACCTAATCTCAACCGATGAGGGATGGATTTATCCCTGGTACACAATTATCTCCTCTACTTTCATTTTCTCACCTCAACACATGCATAAAAAGATGGTGGCAAACAATAGATATAAAGTATTTCTAACTAGTGACTTTTTCCACATTATGTCATGTTAAAAACACAACTTCCATGCAATATCACACTAAAGAAAAGAAGTGCGTGATTTAAATTCAAATTTTGTCCAAACGTTTTAATTAGAAAAATAAAAGAGTTGTCGTGTGTATTTTTTTTTTAACGCTGTCTTTACTCTTACATGTCTAAATAAATTCCACATAAAAAAACAATTAATTATGAATTTCATCCCAGTATTAATCCAGCTGTTCCATGAAGTCCTTGCAGGTTTATTAGAGTATTGATTAAACAAAGTGCTTCATAGATAGCTTGAGCAGAAACACAGCCAGCAGCTCAGAGAAAAAAAGTTATTCAGAAGTTTTAAATGAGGATGGGTTATAGAAAGACATACAAAGCATTGTTTACTCTGAGACAATAATGAACAATCATCTGTAAACTCTGGATGAGCTGTAGAGGTCCAAAACAATAGTGACAGAATGGGCTGCTGGGACCACAACTAGTTGTAAACTTCATAAATCTGAGCTTAATGAAAGAGTGGCAAAGTCAGCAGTGAAATAAATACAGTAGAAGGTTTGCCACATGCAAGGGACAAGGCAAGCATGGAAGATGTGGATCTATTTAACCTTTATCTATATAAAAAAAAAAAAACTTGTTAAGGGAATGAAACTTTGCAGATCACCCCGAGGGTTCTCATCAGGATTTCTTATGAGTGTAGCCGGGGAGAATGTTGCAAAATGACATCATTAAATAGACTCGAAATATATTTAAAACTCAATATAAACTTTATAAAACATTTTCTAGTGTTCCAGAAGGCTATTTTAACCTAAACTATCTAATCTAAATCAGTTTTATGTTATCAAATTCAACTTAAAAACAGAGGTACACAGTGGATGATGATGTTTATGACTTAAATGCACAGAGGATCTACAGGTCCTTCTCAAAATATTAGCATATTGTGATAAAGTTAATTATTTTCCATAATGTAATGATAAAACTTGAACATTCATATATTTTAGATTCATTGCACACTAACTGAAATTTTCAGGTCTTTTATTGTCTTAATACAGATGATTTTAGCATACAGCATAAACCAAAAATTCCTATCAAACAAAATTAGCATATCATGAAAAGGGTCTCTAAACGAGCTATGCACCTATTTGTCTGAATCAACAAATTAACTCTAAACACCTGCAAAAGATTCCTGAGGCCTTTAAAACTCCCAGCCTGGTTCATCACTCAAAACCCCGATCATGGGTTAGACTGCCGACCTGAATGCTGTCCAGAAGGCCATCATTGACATCCTCAAGCAAGAGGGGATGACACAGAAAGATATTTCTGAACCAATAGGCTGTTCCCAGAGTGCTGAATCAAGGCACCTCAGTGGGAAGGAAAAAGTTTGGCCGAAAACGCAGCACAACGACAAGAGGTGACCGGACCCTAAGGAAGATTGTGGAGAAGGGCCAATTCCAGACCTTGGGGGACCTGCGGAAGCAGTGGACTGAGTCTGGAGTAGAAACATCCAGAGCCACCGTGCACAGCGTGTGCAGGAAATGGGCTACAGCCGCCGCATTCCCCAGGTCAAGCCACTTTTGAACCAGAAACAGCAGCAGAGGTGCCTGACCTGGGCTACAGAGAAGCAGCTCTGGACTGTTGCTCAGTTTTGCACGTCATTTGGAAATCAAGGTGCCGGAGTCTGAAGGAAGGCTGGGGAGAAGGAAATGCCAAAATGCCAGCAGTCCAGTGTCAAGTACCCACAGTCAGTGATGGTCTGGGGTGTCATGTCAGCTGCTGGTGTTGGTCCACTGTGTTTTATCAAGGGCCAGGTCAATGCAGCTAGCTATCAGGAGATTTTGGAGCACTTCATGCTTCCATCTGCTGAAAAGCTTTATGGAGATGAAGATTTCATTTTTCAGCACGACCTGGCACCTGCTCACAGTGCCAAAACCACTAGTAAATGGTTTACTGACCATGGTATCACTGTGCTCAATTGGCCTACCAACTCTCCTGACCTGAACCCCAAAGAGAATCTGTGGGATATTGTGGAGAGAAGGTAGAGAGACACAAGACCCAACACTGTGGATGAGCTAAAGGCCGCTATTGAAGCATTCTGGGCCTCCATAACACCTCAGCAGTGCCACAGGCTGATTGCCTCCATGCCACGCCGCATTGATGCAGTCATTTCTGCAAAAGGATTCCCGACCAAGTATTGAGTGCATAACTGGACATGATTATTTGAAGGTAGCCTTTTTTTTGTATTAAGAACACTTCTTTTATTGGTCGGATGCAATATGCTAAATTTATGAGATAGGAATTTTGGGTTTTCATGAGCTGTATGCCAAAATAATCTGTATTAAGACAATAAAAGACCTGAAATATTTCATTTAGTGTGCAATGAATCTAAAATATATGAATGTTCAAGTTTTATCATTACATTATGGAAAATAATGAACTTTATCACAATAAAGTTTCCTTCATATTCAATGAATAAAACAGAGGAGAGTCGCTCTTCTCTCTCCGACTGCAGCTGCTGCGTCTGACTCAGTGTTTTGTAGGAGGGAGGGGCTCCCTAACTTCTTATTGAAGACGCTGACACTGTTTTCACATTGTCACCAAAGTCCCTAAAAAGAAAGGAAATGGTCACTAGTCACTTTTTAAACAAAAAAGTTGCTGAGTTGGTCAGCTCAACTCAGTGAGGTGATGACAGTCTAAAAGGTGCACGGTTTGGCGTTTTCAAATCGCTTCCCTCAATGTGTGCAATAAGGAGGTAAATGTGTTTAAAAGCACAGCAGCCGTTACGTTCATTAAAATTCAGGATATTGACTTATTTATTTTTTTCCTCAAAGCTTGCTGTCTGCTGTCAGGGTTGTAGCATGTTTACCTGCCCTAGTGAGCTGAACATCTCAGCAGTGCAAGGTACAGGTTCTCACTTCGCTGCTCTGATGTTTATGTGCAAATAAGAAGGTAAATATGTTCAAAAACAGTTTCTGCTGCCGTTGCACTCATTAAAAATCAGGGTATCGGCATATTTCATTTGTAACTGAAAAAATTTTAGATTTTAGATTTTAGAGGAAGCCCAAAGCCAGTCAAAGGGCCGTTACACTCGTAAAACACGACCATATCAGCCTGAGTTTCAACTTAACGGTGATTGTTTTTCCTGCAGCGCTCTCTATGCTGAAATACACTGGCAAGAACCCTGACCCTGAAGACATCCTCAACACAAAGGAAGAAATGGCAGAAGAATCTATCTGTGGGGAATGTTGTTCTTCACCGGGGGAGAAACATGTTGGTCAGCATGAACGGGAGGATGGGTGACACTCCTAGAAGTAAATATCTCAGAAGTTGCACAATAATGGATAGTTGAACTGAAGGAAACCTTTAAATAGAAATATAATAATAGAAACAGCAAACAGTTCACATCAAAGCATAATCATCTTTCCGCAACAGACACAGAGTACAAATGTGCAAAACTTTATAGAACTTAACTTACAAAAAAAAACAACATTTAAATCCATTTGCTGCTTTGCGTTTTTCTATTATGTAAAATCCCAATAAAAAAACATCCACATTTGTGGTTATAAAATGACAAAATGTGAAGAAGTTCGCACTAATAGATTGGAAAAAAGATCTGCCAGGGTATTAAACAACAGACAGAGCAGGCAGTTTTGGAGCAGTAAAAATAGAACAAGAGATATATCTAGAAGCGAGGACAAGTGAGCAATGATAACCATTATATCGTCTCCAAGTTTTTAACTACGCTGGTCAGCCCAGGGGCGAGTGATTAAAGATTCAGAGTTGTTAAAGCTGCTTCACGCTCTAAACAACAACAAGATTAATATTTCTGTGAAGATAAGAGTAAAATGGGGAGTGATAAAAATTAAAAGAGGGAGAAAGTTGGAAAGGAGGGGCAAAAAAAACAAAAAAACCAAAGATGCACATTAATATAAAAAAAAAAAAAACAAGTATGCCGTCCTCCTTATTTCAGGGCTTGTATAGCAAAAAAAAATAAATTAAAAAAGCAGCACTCTAGGGAGGAACTCATTTATAATGTCCATTGTGCTCGAGTGCAGTTAGTGTGTTTGTGTGTGTCGTCTTCGGGCAATGCTGTTTAACAGAATCATTTTACTGGAGCATGCAGCAGAGACTGGAAAAAGACAAATCACTTTACAAGTGAGGGCGCGCCATAGCTCACACACATGCAGACACACACACACAAACAGGGACAGCTACGGCGAAGTATATTAATCTGGGAGAAGACTATGCAAACTCTGCTCGTAAGCAATATTGGAGAAACAAGCACAACAAAGGGAGTCTAAATTTAAAGACGGAAGCATTTAATAAATAAATAGAAGCAAACACATGTGACAAAGTGAGTAGGTGCTATCCACCAGCTTGTATGACAACTGAACTGAAAGATGCCTTAATGGCCGTCAGGAAAAGGTAGCTGCCCGTTTCCCCGTCTCCTGTGTGACAAGTAAATCAGCAGCGATGATGGACGATGATGATGATGACGGTTGTGTGTGCGTCTGTCAATTTAAGTGAGAAAACAGGAAGCTCTAGAGGACACTTAGAGATGCAGAGGAACATTTTTTTCTTATTAACAACAAAGTGTCTTGATGCCTGTCAGCTGGGCTTCAATAATGTTTATGCCACATTATATTGTTATATAATTTTCTTTTGAAATGGGTAATAAGATCAAAACCAAACCTAATTATTAGACTACATTAGAATAAATTAAGCTAATTCCTTTTAATTGCAAATATTTACATATAACTGAAAGCATATATCGACACTATGCAATAAAAAACTTCTATCCTCTTTTTTTTTTTTTTTTATGGCCACTTTAAATCATCGTTGGCTTTTTTAACCTTCAAGCCTGGTTGTAACTAGTTTGTTGCTACAATTATGGTTATCTCCAAGTTCTTGCTAATGCATCGAGAAGTTGCATCATTGTTTCCTTATAATGTTTATTCCAAAAGATCCAACCTCCATCAGTCCCTTCAGCAGATAATATCTCCTGCAGCATGATGCTGCCACCCATGTGCCTTAACACTGGGATGTGTTCTCAGGCTTGCAAGCTTCCATCTTTTCCTATCAAAATGTAATGATGGTCATTATGGTCAAACACACATCCTGACCACTAGAAATTCCTCCTAAACTATTAAAATGTCTTTATTAGAGAATGCAAAAATGTATTCTGGGATAGTTTGTTTTAGCTTTCTATGGTGTTGTTGAGGTAATACCTTCTTCCTTACTGAGCGGCCTTTTAGCCCATGTGGATATCAGACTCATTTCATAGAGCATAATGACACTATGTCCAATTTTAAGATTTTAGCAAATATGTCTTTAGCACTAAAACACTATTCATCAGTGCAATTCTGTTTATACGTTTAGATAACAGATGACATGAAACTATGAGACATTTGCAAATTGTTCCGATGTGTGAGCTGGTCTTAAGTTCACTTTCTGGAATCTTTACAGATTTTTTTAGAGTGCATGTTTATGTCACACAAGGACGCCGTGTTTTAGGCGTTGCCTTTAAACTCATAAGCCGTGAATCTGATAGACTCAAATGTTGTGAATTGAGTTATCAAAACAGCAAAGTTATGATCATGGTCTGAACTTTCACAAATGATTCAAAGGGTATGATTTTACCTTTGATTCTGAAGAAACCAATAAAAATTGTTAGACCAATAACTCCATTATTAAGTAAACAAATATTTTAGTAAATGATAAATGACTCAAAAAAAGAAAAAAACAAGTTCATTTTGTACAACAAAGGTAGGAATCTCTCTTTATAATTGATTTTAAATTACTTTAAAATCCAAAACTGTTTCAGCAAAAAATAATGAATTAGTTGTAAGCGTAAAACAACACTTCAAAAGATCTACAAGATATCTAATAAAAAGCTATCCTCTTCACTTAAAACAGTGATAGGATTAGTAGAACTATCTTAATGAAAATATAAGCTGTATAATGTTTCTCTAAAACATTATACAGCTTAATATATTTGATAGCAGTGATTAAACTGCTTTAAATCTCACATTGACAAACAAAATATATAGCACAAATTAATGCTGCTCACTTAAGTGAATCTTAATTGAAAGAGTTTTATATAAATTATGGAAAGTCAACTTTTTAAATGTATATAAAGCAATAGAAAGCACAGAAAAACAGACCGATTCGTGTTATAAAAATGATCAGTTATATTTATTTTGTAGAAATTTGAAGGAGTGCCAGTAAGTGTAAAATGTTAGATTTTGTAAAAAAAAAATTATGTCTCAGAATATTCAAAGGTGTTTTTCTCAGAGCTCATAATTATTGGCACTGTATAAGGGACATGTTTGGCAAGTATTCATGTTTTGCAAAGATTCAAAAGGGGGAAATTATCTGAATATGTAATTTTAGCTAATCTTTCTTAGGCAAACTAAAGAGGAAAGATCATTAAATGTGAAATCCTTTCATGAGGGAAAACAATTTTTTAAATGCCGCATCTTTGGAACAACTAATGATCAGGTCCTACTTTCAATCACAAACCATTTATAGGCCATTTTCAATTTTCATTATAAGCTTTTAATATTCTTAAAACAAGAGTAAAGGCTTAATTTTAAAGTGTTTTTATTTTTTTTTTATAATAATAAACCAGAAACTGCTACAAGAGATAAATCTGCTTTAAAAAACGTCTCATCAGAAAGAACAGTTGGAAACTTTCCTTTTATGTAACAATTTTTTTCTATGGCTAAACTAACTTTTTCTCCAGCTCCTATATCTATGAAGATATAGCCAGTGAGCTACGTAATCTTCAGTACATCTTAAATGTTCTTAATGAGATTAAAATAAAGGAATCTAGGGTGGCCAATCAATGAGAGTAATTTATGGTTCATCCTCCCTAAATAACGCTATGGATGTTTGAGCTCATCTGTTAGGTTTAGATGTTTTTTTAAATAACTTATAGTAATTGTAAAGGTGCATCTTAATAAATCAAAGTGTTGTTGAAAAGTTGGTTTCTTGGATCCAACTGTCAACCTCCTTTTTTTTTGCCACTCCTGAACAATAGTGAGCATCAAAAACATAACTAGATTTAAGGAGAGAACAGTTCCAACTGTTGCTAAGTGACCCAAAATACTAGATTTCACATATAATTGGATTATTGGGGTTGCCCAGTCCCAGATGTACAGAATCCAAGCTGTTTAAGGGTCCACTGTCAAGTTTCTAGTCAGTGATGATTGCAGGATTCATCTGCTTATGTTGGTCAACTAAGTGCAATCTAGTCTAACGTCAGCTGAGTCTATTCCGTCTAGTTTAAAGTGATACTGGTTTCATTTTCCAGCAGCACCTGCACCCACTGTTAAAACTAGCCAAACAAATTGAAGGCATGATTAAGTTACATTTTCACCTTAATATATTCTCTGCTAAGTTCCTGAGGTGGTAATCTAAGGGTGGCAGTGCTGTGGTGCTGCTCTTGCTAACATGGACAGCTTTACAGAAACCCAATATAAAGCCAGTGGCTTCACATGCCTCACCATGCCCTACTCTCTAAGGTTGGGCAATCCGGAAAGATTTTCCAACTGATATTCGTCAGTCCAACAAATGGAAATTCTCGATAAATTTGTGCAGGAGACTTTGCTGGTAAAGACAAGCACAGCCTAAAAGCATGTCTTCTGCACCGCTGGTAATATTGTTTACCCTCTGCATGCCCTGCTAAAACACAAGGTAAATTGTTTTCCGGTCATATATATATGTTTCATCCAGTGACAATCGTTTCCTCTTTTCCAGTTGTTCTGACTATATAATTTTGAATTTTATTTATTTTTTAATCAAATCTGTAACAGGCAGAGCTGCCTGAAAACACAATAAGAAAAAATGTCTCTCTGGTTCTAGTTCGGCTGTTAAAAAAAAAAAGTTTGGTTTGGACCAGTTCTTCCTTTCCGTCTCAACTTTAAGTAGATAAATCGCTGCTGCACGGTGACAATGGGGAAATGAGTCTTTTGTCGTGGGCAGCGCCTCAACCTGAAGGGCTGAGTCTATCGTAGATGGTCAATTGATTCGTCCAATCGCCTGCCCTTACTACCCACAGGTGATTATAGAGCAATTGTTTTTTTTATTTTATTACTCATGTGTTTATTACACAGTGAAGCCAGCAAAGAATTTGCAAAGTATACCTTTTTGGAGAGAGGAAAGGAATAAAAAATATGGAGCAGATCAGATGAATTTAATTCCCTTTGGTTATTAAGAAGTATTTTTGTACTGAATTAAAATGAACTGAACAGGGCTCACAGGAGTAAAAACTTTTTAGGTGAGACCTGTTATTGGACTAGTAAGTACCATATCTGCTAACCTCTATCAGACTTACTATTATGAATTCATCTGTATGTGAGATTTATTAGAATATCACAATAAAACATGAAGAGGCTGATTCACCTAATGAGAGTAAAATAAAAACGGGTTCCTTGAGAGACAAACTTAACTGACTTGTATAAAAGTAACAATTTTCAGTGAAAAGCTTAGTCTACACTATTTTACATAATAGATATTGTAAAACATTCCCACCTCTTCAGATATTTGGCTGAGGCAGCACCTGTAGCTTGGTGCTGCGTGGTTGCAGAGGGCTCAAACCCTCACTGCATTGTTGACATATTTTAAGCAGAAGGAGCCACAACGACATACCGGCTGCATATATTGAACAATACATGAACTTTTTCATTAGGTCTGAAACTCCTGAATGAAAAATATGTTTTGCTGGTCTAATATAATATTCTTACCCATTGCTTTTTATGACTGCAAGCCTTAATCATCAAAATAAACTATGCTTTAAATATTCCACTCTATAATAAAGCCAATAAGTTTCAGATTTTTTGTGCTTTTTATTCCAATTACTGAGAAATGGCTGCATATGAAGCAGAACCTTTTTTCTGTTTGGTTAATTTGTGTTTGGTTTGTTAATTTTTCCCCCTCTTAACTAGACATTGTACAATTTTAAAAGGTAATAGGAGCAGAGTTGATTTTTCACTGAGTCAAAGGTCCAGGTGTGTCAGCTTCTTGTTTAAACCATCAACGCCTGACGAGTTCACAGCTGATGAAGTGCTCTCTGACACCAAGAGACGGTCTTGGGAAAAATCATTTTAGGTGATTGAATCTGTCACTACAGTACAATAAAGACATTTTAACCACTTCTTACTAACAAGAAAGGAAATCTAACACACTGATCATTTGGCACAAGCAGTTACAATTTTTTTCTTGCTTTGAAAAAAGGATTGGAATGTATAAAAACGTATCCAAAAACATCCGACAGTAAATCCGAATTTTTAACTATTTTTAAACATATCTAAATATAAAACAACATCTAAACTATTGATTATAAAGGGAAATTCCTAAGCCCAAAAAAAACTGTTCATAATCATTTAGCACTCTGGACATTTGGGTATGGTAAAGTATGAAAACTGCTACAAGTAAATTTATTTGTTTGTTTACTTGCTTCAGCAATATTGTTTCTTTTTTACTATAATCTGATTTATTTCCCAGTCTGCAGATTTAGAGATAAACATGCAAAATGAGTTTTGTTCCTTAAACATACAAGTGCCCGACAACTGTCCTTTAAAAATGATATATTTAAAATCTAAATATGCAACCTAAACAAATATCTGTGCTATAATATGGATGGATGGCTGGATGGATGGATGCTTGGGATAGTGTACAGATTAAAGAGTGAACCAATAAGTGAAGCAAGAGATTGATGACTAGAAAAACAGACAGCTGGACGGATGAATGGACCAGCAGATCTATATGCACTGACTGACAGATGGATTGATTGAATGATGGATGGACATATGGATGGTATAACAGACGGACAGAATAACAGAGTAATGGATCCAACTGGAAATACAAACATGTTTCCATGCTTGCAGAAAACTCCTGGCTTCCTGGATTTTGTATCAACACTTTAATAAAAGCTTGCCTGTATGTCACGCATCAAAACGTATAGCAATCAATGAAAAGTGAGGAGGTTTCCTCCTCGTTGATCCCAATCAAATCTAAAGCCTGATATATGCACAGATACCAGGCCGTCTGCATGTGTCATAGTTAACGCAGATATGCCCCCCTTCCGCAGACACTCTAATGCTCCTCCCCAAAAATTGTAGGTGACTACAAATAGCATTACAGGGAGGATAGAAAGGAGGCCTCTGATTGGTCAATTCTACATCCCTCTACACAATGTGTATTTCCTGTTTGGTACCTAATGGCAGAAACTCTGGCTGTAGTGCCGTCCACAATGGCTGGCACACCTTGGATATCATTCCAGACACCGTGCAGGATGCTAGTTTGTAGCTCTGTGCAACGGTCTGTTGGTTTGCACCCGAAGCCAAAACTCGCAGCGCCACGGCCAGTCTTTTGGGAACACTCACGAGTAAACTGTGTGTTGTCTGGGGTTTGATGAGAGTGTTGTAGATGTCGAACAAGCTCGTCAAACCAACACACAGACACCCAAAGCTAGTTTGTGATTGTCCCTCTTGCATTTGGGTGTGGAATAACCTAGCGCAGAGCACGCTTCAAATTTGGGCATAAATCAAAAATATCTGCTTCATACCTGCGACAAGATAACTATGACACACTGCTGCTAAGGCATACACAGCCCTTAAGACTTGAATCTGAGAAAAGTTATGAATTAAAATTCAATGAAAACAAGCAAATCAGATATATCAGATATTACTTTTCAACGAAGATTTAACATTATGATTCAAAAAATCCCCCCAGATAGATCCTATTTCTGAATAATATATTCAGCTGTAGTCACAGGAATATCGAGCTGGTTGAAGATGGTCTCGTAGCCTTTACCTTTGACATGATTGTCTTTAATTTTCCTTCTAATCTCCAGAGACAACTCTTTCCTTTACTTTGTCTGGTTCATGTTGAGTGCGGTGCACACCACGTCACCAAACAGGACAGCAACTACCTTTAGCCCTATACATAGGCCCACTGACTGATTACAAGATTGTAGACACAGCTTGATTTAACATGTCCCTTTGGAGACATCATTTTCAGTCTTTTAGAGGTACTGTCACTTTTGTCCAGGTCTGTTTTATGAGTTTATTTTCTTTAAATCATTTGGTTAAATCATATTTGAAAAGCACGTCTGATTTTCATTATTTCATTTTTATACAATTATTTTCATATTACTACTTTTTTTCTCCAATTCAGGTTATTTCTGTGTCCATTGTGGGATTGTCTTTTATAAAACAAAGGGTACCATCAAGTTTGTCCATGCTTGTATGTATCAGTGTTGGTATATATGGAAAATAATGAGAGATTATGAAGCTGTGAGCATAACCACAGCTCTGGCATCAGGCTTGATGACACCAACAGGAGGATGAAGACAAATGACATGTCAGAAACTATGGACTGAAACGCTGTCATTTCACTGATGCACCTGACAGCACATATCCTACTCCAACTCCCACACACATGCAAAGACATAACAGCAGCCAAACCATTTGGATGGGAGAGTAAAGAAAAGAGAAAATCATAAAAAAGAGACACTGTGCTCATTTCCTGTCAGTAATAACCATAAACCACCCAACAAGATTGACTAGAAATTAATCATTGGATCACAACAGAAAATTGCTACACTGGCGTCGGTGTGGCAGTCATCACAGAAAATGACTTCAAGCGTTAATGATTGTTAGGAGGTTCAGTAGCAAACTGAAGGCAGCGAGCCACTGAAATTGAGACCATTTAAACTGGAAATTGATGAGTGATTTAGCAGATGAGTGTGCTGTTTCAAAGATATGGCAGCAATTCATCAAAACAGGGGTTCATTGTGATTTTATTCCCTCCATTTCTTGTCCTCCCTCTCCTCCCTCCTGCACCCCCCTCGGTCTCTCGCTCTCTGTAAATACCACTCTTCAATTATTGACACTAAACTCTGAAGGGCATAAAGTCCAGGCATGGCCTTCCCACCTCCAGTGCTATTCAGTGGAAAAGAAAGGCACACGAGCACACACAAAGAAATGCCAGTCGCCCTCCTGCCGTGAACCACGCACAGACTGGCCATAACAGAGCGTGCAAGCACATCACAATGCAAACACATTACCTCATACTCCTCTGACTCGATAAGCAGTTTGGCTGTGGTGATGCGAGACTCGTACGGAGGGATCTCATTCTGGAGAAAGGGGGGAAAAAAAGAGGAGAAAATAATAAAGGGGGACCACCTTTGGAGGAGTGTTTACACGAGCGACATCAAACAGAGTTCTTCCTTCCTTTTGTCTGATAATAACACGATCCAATTTCAGGCTGCAAAATGCTCCACAGCTACATGGCTGTTAATCTCAGTCAAAGTGTCAGCAGGCTGAGTTTGGATCAACCTGCGGGTGAAGATAAGAGTCATAACTGTGGACTCACAGGGGGTTTGTTCTACCAAATCATTACAAAGACTCTTCCTATATCACATATTCTTTTCTTTAAATGAACTTGACTATAATTTATTTGGAGATATTAAAAACTGGTACCGCAGCCATTATTTTTGCCCATTAGAATCGCTACTGGTGCTTTCTTTCATATCTGCTGTTTTTCTAAGCACTCCAACTTAATGGCACACATTTGTGAAGCACCTATTTCATCATTTTACCTTTCAGCATAGCTAATTCATTATCTCATACCTTTTTATCTCTACTGATGTCCTTAACGTCTGCTCCGAAGTGCAGTGTGGCAATCGGACTAGTTAAAAAGGCCTTTTTGAAATGATGCTCAGTAAAGATGTAGCAAAAACCAGAAATTGCCCGGCTTGACAGGCCAGTAGGGAGTTCAGTAGAAACATCTTTACCCAATAAATCATCAAAACCTCCATCAATTCATACAGTGCACAGACATAAATTGGTGAGAAATGCTTATACAATGGAGCAATAGCATAGATTTGCTTTCGTAAAATAAATGTACTTTTATCAGATTATGTTAAAATATAATTATACCTTGAATCTTTGGTAAAGGGACAACTTCCTTTTCTAAATTCTATTCCTTTTTTTAAATAATTAATTCTTAATTAAGTCTTATTCTAATGTAAAGTAAAATAATTTGCATTAAGGGTACATTTCCTTGTATTCTTAAATTCATTAATAAGTGTTAAGGCTTTAACAAGACTTTTGTTGTTTAAAAGCAATGAGGCTTATAGCATCGTTCAACAAATTAATCGTTGTTAACCGTGATGCAATTAGGGCTGAAACAATTAATTGGATTAATTGTGATTAATCGATTATTGAAATCAACTGATTTAGTAATTGATTAATGGTTAACAGGAGTTCAGAGACTGCATAATTTGCCTTTAGCTAACAGAGCAACCCACTTAGAGCAGTATTTATATAGAATTGTAAAAAAAAATATCAAAAAATCTTCTTTAAGGAACCTTTGGGTATCCGATTATTAATCAATTAATAAAAAAAAAATCAAAAGATTAAAAGATTTGCAAAATAATCTTTAGTTGCAGCCCTAGATACAATATTTTTATTCCCTTTCATCGCTGCTGATGGCAACACTCTTAATTGTGGAGGCTGTTATTAAAAGAAACTTCAAAATTCAGAGGACAATGAAGATCTAAGAATTAAATTTTTATAAATATCATTGACTACTCACAGCAGGAAGACATGGAGGTTAATCATTTATCTTCTTTCTGTTATTTACTGACAAAACATATTAAGCTCAGATCTGTTTTTAGCAAGTCAATGCTGTACAAAAGCACATATCAGAACTTGGCCACAAAATTCTGATCAGCGCATCTCTTTATTCTATCACACCCTGAAAACAAACTCACCCCTTCTTCCTCTGTAGCACTGGACGCTACACTTTGTTTGTAAGCAGGTAGCCACATTCCAACACTTTTTAACAGGTATTCCTTCCCTTCCTAAAAAGAAGGCAGAAAAAGAAAGGTGTGTTCAAAGATTAAATCATCCAAAATCTTTCCAAGATGCCTCCTGAGACAACTAACAAGTTAGCAACGTTGTGAGCATGTATTCCTGTATTATATACTGTCTAGTGTATTTATGTTAATGAAGAATTATTATAATAAAATCTTATTATTCTTCATTATAATAAATGCTGTTAAGTAGCAAAAGAAGTTGGTCAGAGGAGATGAGGAAAGTGTGGGAAAAAAGCTGGGGCAAGCCTGACCCCTACAGCTTGTATCTAGGATTGCAGCTCCACTTCAGTTTAAAGGAATAGTACACCCAAAACATGATTAGCCTTCATTTTCTACTCACCCCGATGCTGAACAAAACTCTGGAGTACTTTTTTGATATCTCAAATGCATCTGGAGATCTGGGAGGCTTCTTGCTGTCTGCTGACATTCAAATAATGGAGGTCTATGGCGCCCGAGACAGAAAGGTCCACAAAAGTCCACAAAAACGTGTCAATATTCCTCCATACTGCTCGTCCAATGTATTCCAAGTGTCCTGAGTGGGTAGCGTCCATAATTTACTCGAAACGAAGTCATTTAGAATGTTTTAGAGCATAAACAGTAGTGTATAGGATTTCCTAATAGCGCCCCCATGCGCGCTCACGATTCTACGGAAGCCGGCAGACCAAACCAGCGCATTCAGCTCGGCAAAGAACTCATGCTCTTCCTCAACACTGAAGTCCTCAGACATTTTTCTTTCGTTATTTCTTTCTTTGCACAGGTAAACAGCACATTTCTTCTTCTACGCTTGCATTATCGGCAGAGCAGACGCTGAATGCGCACTTTCTTCCGGTTTGGTCTGCCGGCTTCCGTAGAATCGTGAGCGCGCATGGGGGCGCTATTAGGAAATCCTATACACTAATGTTTATGCTCTAAAACGTTCTAAATGACTTCGTTTCGAGTAAATTCTGGATACTACCCACTCAGGACACTTGGAATACATTGGACGAGCAGTATGGAGGAATATTGACACGTTTTTTGTGGACTTTTATGGACCTTTCTGTCTCGGGCGCCACAGACCTCCATTATTTGAATGTCAGCAGACAGCAAGAAGCCTCCCAGATCTCCAGATGCATTTGAGATATCAAAAAAGTACTCCAGAGTTTTGTTCAGCATGGGGGTGAGTAGAAAATGAAGGCTAATCATGTTTTGGGTGTACTATTCCTTTAAATATGTGAGTGAAAGTCTGACTACCTGTAAATAAATTCACGGTGGATGTATTGCAATTTTATATCCAATTTTTTTCTAATTGCTGTTGGATCAAAGTCATTTTTTAAGCTTTGAACAATGATCCAAATAAGGCTGTAGGATGTTTCCTGTTTCCAACAATGTCAAAAAAATAAACAACATGAACTATAATTAAATGTTACTTTCATGCTTCGTTAAAACTCCATCAACTCATAAAATCCCACTGTGACACAGATGTAGGATATGATGTAAATGTTCCCCTTTAGGCGTTTTTGTCAATTTTAACCCATGATAACCCACAGTGATAACTTATCAACCTCCTCCTGGGTTTGTGATCTAATGATATAATTACCAACACTGAAACGAGTCTCGCCAGCAGCTCTGACAGAACCATGCTTTATTAAAATTGTTTTATATATATATATATATATATATATATATATATATATATATATATATATATATATATATATAAATTACATCCACTGTTAAAGGATTTTTAAATCATACATTTTTTTTTACCATCCACATTATATTGGACCATAGGCTGTAAAATGGTCAGGGAATATTCCGCACTACTGTATATAATAAAATATATAAGTTGAATCAACTATAATCTGTTTTAGTTTAATTTACCGGTAATGAAAATATGTATGAAAGTTTAATTAATTTAAACAATAGAAAATATCACACTAAGACAATTTGTAAAAAGTAATTGTACAAGGGCACTAAAAATTAGAGGTACACCGATCTATCAGATAAAGATCAGAATCAGGGGAATATCCTTTTAGAAATTAGCAGAGCAAACAAGTTGTAAAAATGTGTTGTTTTTTTGTTTTTTTCCACTTGCCAAATCTTTAAAAACGAAGAACTCTCACCACTTACGGTCCATAATGATATCAACCAGCAGCAGGCACCATTATGCCCATTTTCAAAGGGGAGAAAAAGTAAGCAAGCACTAAGAAAAACATTCTTTGACAAATCGTTTAAATCTTTTTTAATTTGAAATTTTAAAAAAATGTTATCTATGGTAATATTTCTACTCTTTAGCATTATTGTGCTTAAAAAGACAATCTGAATCACATTTGGCAGAATAGTAAATCAGAAATAGGCATCAGCCTGAAACACTTGAAAAATTGTTTCCTACAATTAAAACACTGTTTATTTTATTTTGAAATTTTTTGGAGAAAAACATTTTCTTCTTCATTCTTATTAAAGCAGCTGTAAGGTGTTCCTTTCAATTATCTGAAAGCATTTGTTTTGCAGTATAAATACATATAGTTTTATATAAAAAAAATATTTATATTAATTAAAAGACATATGTTACAAAGCTAATTGATTATATACTATATCGTTAATACATTTGATTTGGGATTTGTTTAGTTTGTGAAACACATCTTTTGATGTGTTTCTAAAGCGAAATTCATCTGTGTTCCAATGTGCTAAAATTGGACAGTTGATGTGGTAATTTTCCCACAAGCTGATTCCAATGTGCTTTTTCATCTCTTTCAATTTATCAGATGACTACATGACCTCAATGATCTGCCCAGTAATTAACATTCCTGTTGGCATAACCCATCTGTGATTGTGTGTTAATGTAAGTGTTCATCTGCTGATTAATGGCACACAATTCAATCTGCTCAGAATAATTAACTCGGCAGATCCCTTCTTTAATGTGGCGATAACTCATTTCGAGTCTCTGTGTGTGTGCAAAGACTGACCTGGTTTCTCTCTGTGCTGAACAGGTAACTGGCCATAAGCTGGTGAGCCTCTGGGTTGTCATGGTGATACTGTAAAGCTTTTTCAATGAACTCTCTGCACTTGTCTGCAGCTCCCTCCTCCATGCTACGGTCATGAAGAGACACATTTGGACCCATTAGAAGTGACAGGAATGTGAGATGGGTTTTCAGTAGTATTACTTTATCTGCTGCAGTACCAGAGGTCTGTTAGGTAGATCTCGGCCAGGGAGCAGTAGGCCACGCTGACATCCTTTGTTGAAGGGACCTCGTCCTTCTCCTCCGTTGTTCCGGTGGCTCCGTCCTGAGCCTGCAGAAGAACAGCATAAGAGAGATTTGAGTTACTGATTATCATATCAAACATTTAAACTGTGTGAATGATGAACAGGCAAGTTTTTTTCTCCCCATTAATAATTACATAACATCAGGGAAAACATGTCCATTCACCCAGAGGAACTTCGGCTGAAAGGCCTATTTACACTAAAAACATGGAAGAGTCAAGCTGGGAAATCAGATTTATAAATGAATAATTCAATTCAGTTTATTTATATAGCGCCAATTCACAACATCATACAGTCAAACTGACTCAAAGTTTTCTATCTAAGGAAAACCAGTTGATTGCATCGACTCATTGACTGGAACGCAATCCCTCACCCTAAGCATGCTTTTAGGGACAGTGGAGAGGAAAAAACCCCTTTTTAACAAGAAGGAACCTGCCATCTGCAGATGGGTTCAAGGAGACAGAAGCGGGCATAGAAAAAGAAGCAGAGATACAAAAGGCAACTGTAAAAGGCGGACCGTCCAGGAAACAACCAGCCAGGCAGACGAGCTACGAGCCAGCTCCCATGTCAGAGGATAACGAGAGCACATCGAGCTAGTCACAGTCATAGAAACAGGACTACACTGATAAACAGGACAACATCTATAAACAAAGGTGTTGATGGCAGCACAGCTGATATTTCTCTCCAAGGTGGTGTAACAGCCGAACAGGAGCAGACGAGGCTAAGCTACTATGAGAAAAAGCAGAGAGCATAACTTTAGAGATTGAACTAACAGATTCTGCAGAGTGGGAGAATAGAGATTACATGAAGCAGAATGATAAAAGGGTTCCCAATGTCCTCCAGAAGTCTAACCTTATAGCATCATAACTATAGAGATAGCTCAGCCTCTCTAACTATAAGCTTTATCAAAAAGGAAAGTTTTAAGCCTACCCTTAAAAGAAGACAGTGTATCTGCCTCACGGCTACAACTGGTAGCTGGTTACACAGCCTGATAACTAAAAGATCTGCCTCTCATTCTACTTTTAGAAATTCTAGGAACCACTAGCAAACCTGTATATTAAGAGTGAAATGCTCTGATAAGTAACATAAAGAACAATCATATCTCTGATATAAGATGGAGCTTTGCCATTTAAGGCTTTATATTTGAGAAGGAGGATTTTAAATTCTATTCTGGATTTAACAGGAAGCCAATGAAGAGAAGCCAGGATAGGAGAGATATGATAGGATAATTAACAAAAGTCTAGAATTCCCTGTTGTCCTTCAGTGCAGTACATAGGCTTTCTTTAATGTCACACAAATAAAACGCGCAGAGATTTCTTCTCACTTCCTTACATGTCCCAGTCTAGTGTTTCAGCCTATCAGAAGTTAGGTTTTTTTCCTTCCTATGTTGCCAAACTATCTTCTCCAGTGTTTTCTCTGAAGCTTGAACTTAGATGGCGGGTCATTTTCTCCACAGGAGATATTTCCTGCACTATAGTCATCAACCGTGTCAGACCTAGAGTCACTTTTCAGTCATTTCCTTGTAATGGTCTTTTCAGCACCTGATATCTGTGTTTTGAGGAGATGGATATCCTCACTGTGTGTCTCCTCACTCTCTAACCAACCCAGCGGATAGAATGTGGGCACTCAGGGATTCGTAACCTACTGCATCTTCAAGAGCCTGAACAACTCGACTCCAATAGGTTTATATGTTTGTCCCCTGGCATATACCAGATTGATACGTGTAGTTCCATTTGAGGTCAGAACATGTTTTTTCTTGAGTGTGCGAATTCAGAAATCTCACGACAACTAATCTTGCTTGCAAAGTAAATATTCTAATACATTGCAAAATAATATAAGCATGATTGATTAACTTTTTTGATCTCAAAGTTGAAAGATTTACTCTTTATGTTGACTCAAATAGTCAAAAAGAAGGTGCCCAAAAGAAGAAAAGGTGCACAAGTTATTGTAATAGTGTCGCATCGTAGAGTCTGATGTCACCAGGGATGAATGACCTGCGGTAGCGCGTCCTTTTTATGACGCGATGGTTGTTTATCTTCCACAATGTATCCAACATAATTACCGTTTTTTGTTTTTTTTTCCTGTACTGTGTACAGAATAACTTATGCAATTGAGGTGTTATAATATAATGCATCTAATTTTTCCAACCACATTGCCTCCAGTCTCTGGAGCTTGTGGAGGACGGCTGAGTTCTACACACTGAAAGCCAGACGCTCTTTGACAGTTTCACATTTAATTCTGACTCCAACTGGAACTGTAGATTCAATAATTCCCATCTGATTTTTGTAAGCTTTTGTGGAGCTTAGACTCCATGTTTGTTGGCATTTTCACCTGTGCCTGTAAATAATTTGATTAACTCATTTCCTTTCTGTGGCATTTTTTTCCTTAATCTTAGCAGATAAAAAAAAAAAACTGTCTTAGCTGTAGGCTTGTGATAAATCCACCTCTAAGAGTGTAGAAAAGCCGTTATCCCTATTCCTTTCCATCCCATTAGAAGACAAAAATAAATAAATAAGACTTATAATTGCCAAGCTGTTATTTAGGTTTCCAGTCCGTGATGAAAAAAAAAATAAAATTTTCGTTAATTTGTGACAAGTAAAGTTTTAAGCTAAAAAGAAAATGCAACGCTTGCATTTCCTGATGTTGATGACCACATGAAACTTAGGCATCTATAAGGTCGCCTCCCCCGGGAGGTGTTCCAGGCATGTCCTATTGGGAGGAGGCCCCATGGAAGGCCCAGGACACGCTGGAGGGACTATGTCTGTGGGCTGGCCTGGTATCCCCTTGGGGTCCCTCCAGGGCAGCTGGAGGAGGTGTGTGTGGATCGGGAGGTGTGGGTATCTCTGCTTAGACTGCTGCCTCCTCGACCCGGGGCCAGATAAAGCAGAAGAAAACTGATGGATGGATGGATGGATGGATGGATGGATGGATGGATGGATGGATGGATGGATGGATGGATGGATGGATGGATGGATGGATGGATGGATGGATGGATGGATGGATGGATGGATGGATGGCATCTAAGATATTGACTAGAATGTCACTTTTAACATTGTTTATGTAAAAACTACAGAAGTAAACAAACACATGATATGTTTCATTTCAGGACCTATTCCATCCATTGCTTTTTTTCCAGTTCTATCACATTAACACCACTAAATTCCCCTACTGTCATCATCAACTGTCTCCGGTTCAGAGCAGTGTAGCTCCTCTGACAAACTAAAATCCAGCTAAAAAAATAAAAAAAAATTGGTCAATACAAAAGATGTTTGTTTGATTTCATTGGTAGACAAACACCATCATGTTGTCTAAAACAGGTAGATAAGGGATAAAGTTGTTTGGCCGTTTACACCAAACTCATTGAAGTCCTGTTTATAGTTCCAAGCAGGGGGTGCAGGAAATATTCATCATAACCTAGGCTCTCCACCCAGTGCCTGGACAGGGTTTTCCATCATTCAACCTTAGCAATGTGAAACAGTCTTCCTTTTGTTGTTTCAGGAGGTGTTCAAGGTTTCAAATCATGTATCTTTGTTAGAATGGCCCGGCCAGATGAAGACCTAAATGTTATTGTAAAACTATCAAGACATGAATATAGATATTTACATATTTCCTGTCTCAGTTTGAGATGTTGTGTAAAGATGAACTAAAATTAAAAATAGTCTCTAGAAGTGCAAAGATAGTACAGACATACCACCAAAAGAGCTGCAGCTGCTAAAGCAAAGGCCAAGTCTGTTAACCCAGAAGGCCTTAATACAAATCTATGCCACAAACCTGTTTTTATTAAAATATTTCAAAAAGTATGCATCATATACTTTCTAATTTCTAATACTTTATAATTAAATACTAGTTTGAATTAGTCTGCCATGCAAAATATGTATAAAATACCATGTGTTTTGCTATTGTACTTTGACAAAATGTAGGAATAGGTTTAAAGGGTATGGACAGAGTTCTCCCTCACCATAGCATCCTGCTTCCCAAGTGCAGAGAGAAGGACCTGTATTCCACTTGTGTAGTAGTCTACAGCCTCCAGGCCAGTGTGAATTTGTCCCAGATACATATATTTACTGTGGCCAACATCTGGGCTCAGATCAATTGCGCGGAGAAAGACTTAAACCTTGGTAAAGGAAGCCCAACTCATTCCCACTTCAGGTCAGAATCATGTTTTGTAATGCTTTGATGACTAAGCTGTAAATATGTATGAAAAATAAAATCAAAAAGGATATTGATTTAGCTTTCTCCATGTCTCCTAATTCGGAGCAGATGTTGCCCAGCAGGTCAAGAGCTTGCAGGTTGTTTGAGTCCACATCCAGGGCTCTCTGACAGAAAAGGCTGGCCATCTCGAAGTCAAAACTATCCATGTATTCCTGGGTCTGCACACAAAAGAGAAATTAAATTAAGTGAAGATTTCCAGCGACTGTCTACAGTGATTTGTTTTCAAAATCACCTTCTCTAGGAGTTGCTGTACTGAGTACTTTTCAGCTGTCTTCTTCTTGGCTTTCTCATGCATTCTCACCCTCATCCTTTCCTGAGGCGACAAATCAACAAATCCTCCATCTGTCGGGATGAAACATAAAAATGAAATCTCAAATATAAACCAAAGCACTTAAACCTGGATAAGAACTTGCTATTCAGAATCCATGCCACTTATGTTTAGAAATCCTACAGGAAAAAGACTAACAAAAACACATAATCTGACCCCTGTTTTGACGGCTGTCTTTCTTCTTGGGTTTGTTTTTCTTCTTGCTCTTAGCCTGTCCGCCCATAATGTTTCATACAATTTATTGCGTGTCTTAACAGCTAGCTTTGACTTTTAAAAGAAACGCTTTTCCCACATTTACTTCATGCGTTGTTTAATGCAAGCGGCATGCAACACGCATGCGGTAGGGACTGAAACTGGGTGCGCCTCATTTTTCATCCGATGAAGCTATCGGTTCTCCTTGTGGGCGTGATGTGTACACTCGTCAAATGGTGCAGCTGCCATTGCATGCACTGGATGTCTTTTTCATCTCTGGTATAAGCTTCGGACCCTACTTTGATCATTTTCCAACCATCTATTTTCTGTCACGCTTTATCCCAACCGGGGTCGCGAGAGGTGCCGGTGCCTATCTCGAGCTACTTTGATAATTTTATGATATGTAATTGAATATTGTCTAAAATTGTCAGGGAATCTAATGAATATTATGAATACTTGGTTGTGCATCCACCAGCCTAAATTGCTTTGGTTAGTCGTGTGCAACCGAGATGAGTGGAAAAATGTCTCCTCCCCGAGTTTTCTTTTCAACCAACTTATTCCCCGTCAGACTGTGAAGGATTGTCAAAACTACGGAAAGCGATAAGGAGCAAAATACCAATTCTACTGGACACAATAGTTTCGGAAACCAAACAGTTAAAATATAACAGATCTAGTTCCATGGCTCTTGCTTCAGAAAAGAAACCAAAATCTGTTTAAATCTGTGTTTTTCAAAAATAATAGAATTTCTGCTGAGGCTTGACTTGATTGACAAGTGAGTTGACCAATCTGGAAACGCATCAAGGCTACGCCTTGTGACGCTCCTGGAACTTTCTCGATTTCAACCAATGGTGCAATACGCCTTATGCACGCAGAAGTGTTTTTTTTTCTTCAATTTACTATTTGCTGTAAATAAACGAATGACAGAAATTAAACTGATGGGGAAATTTTCAAGAAAAAACTGACCCTCTGATACCCGAATCGGTTTGTCGGTAAGTGTAAAACAACCACGTTGAATAAATAACCGGTAATAGGCGTTGTGTCAGCGCCTCCGGAGTGACAAGAAATAAAATGATAGGGCAAGGTAATGTTAGCTGCAATGGTAATGCTAACGCTTTATGATGCCAAGCCCATTTTTAACCGAAATATCATTTTCTTTCTATTACCACGCTGTAAGAAACCCTTAGCCGTTTGCTCAGTTTTATTTATTCCCTCCGTCAATATTGTAACCACCTGACGTCGTTAGCTACACCTAGCCTTTTAGCTTGGCAGCAGAATGAATGTTCAAGTGTTCAAACAACCCAGTTCGCGCCAGGTTTGGTATATTGTTCAAACATTTTATGTACCGTCCTTGCATTAACATTATGGATTGTAATTTTTAATTTGATTCCATATCTTATTTATCATTTTGAAATGATACAAATACAATAATTTAAGATTTATGTGTATAAAACTAAATAAATAATAAATGTTGTAGCACAATAACCAAATTCCCCGAAAATGATTAAAATTTTAGCAAATTAAAATCAGAATTATTTCCGAATTATTACCTGTGATGTCAGAAGCAGAAACCCCGTTTTACTGAGTTGAGATTATTAGCTATGTTAGAAAAGCGGTTGTACAGCAGTGGAAATATAATACAATCTGAAAGCGTAATAAAGCCTATTTAAAGTGATGCCAGGCTTAATGTGTGCAGGTTATACAATTTGAAATATACAGTACTGCAAAAACTGATATTATGGAGGAGTTTCCAATGGAAATTGCTAAATGTCTTTTTGTACCAAAATTGCAAACACTTAATTTAACTTTGATTAAAAAGAAAATTGTCGACATTGTGATAGATTGTGATTGCAATTTTTTTTTACTGTTATTCCTTTTGCAGTGGTTGAAATACATTCTTTCCATTTTGATACATTTTTATATTTTGATAAATGCAGGTTAATAGACACTAATTGGCCTGTATTTTCATCTTTAGGCCTTTATCAGACATTAATCAGTACCTGTGAAACAATAAAATCTTCTGAATTAACTGCTCTCAAATATAAATCGAAGTTTCGAGTATTGACAGTGGGTGATTTTCAGACCTTTGCAGAGGTATATAAGATTGGCAGAAAATATCAGATTCCCATCTAAGTATCTGCCGATCACTGATCTCTCAAAATCAAGGCCAGTCAATCGGTGCACCTTTAAAATGCAGTGATCATTTATGTAACTGGCCAAGGGAGTTTGCTTAGGATATTTGATCTATTTGTGTATTTGAAAGTATGTGACTATTTTTGTTTTGTGAAAATTTATAATATTTAAATATCTGTAACTGCAATCTGGCTGAATTCTTTTTTTTTTTTTTTTTTTTTTTTACAAAGTAAAGATAGTTGTTTATCCTCTTTTTCTAATGACTTAAACAGAAATCCTGATTAATGTCTGTCCTGTTGCTTGGTAGATTGATCTCATACTACACACTGACTCTGCTGCCAGTCCCTAAACTCAGACGGATTGGGAGCACTGTGGGAGCTCGTGGCCAATGCCACAGGAACAAGCTACTCTAAGAAGTGGACAGTTGCAGTTAGCAAGAGACGGCATTAGGAGCAGACAACCTCTCTTGTCCCTGCATGAAGGTTCGACTGAGGAAGGTGTGGCTGAGGATCTTAAATCAATCATGTCGGAGTTAAATAAGGAGGTGGTAGATTTGGTTTGGGGAAAACCATCAGGAGGAGGGGTTTCCGCTTCCATTTTCCGAAGGTGGTCTCAAGGTAGGACTTTTGTTGTGTTTATCATTGTCAGTTAAACAGGGTTAAATGTTTAGCAACCACTTTGTGTTGTACTTTGTGTTCTACTTTTTTTGTGTTTTGATAACCCAGTGTTTAGCAGACTATTTTGTACTTTTTAAATCTGTCTCTTTATGTTCTTTTTTAAAAGAAATAGTTTTGCATAATCTTTGTGCCTTAATCTGAGTACATGTTAATCAAGTCTTCCTCTCTCACAGGGTTTGTTTTCAGTGAGCATGAACAAACCGCTCTGAAGCAGTTTGAAGGAGGACCATGTGCTGTGATTGCACCTGTCCAGGTGAGGTTCCCACCACCTAAACGTCAGTTAATCCTAGGGCTGGGCGATATAGAAAAAAAGCTTATCGATTAAAAAAAAATGCATATTGATCGATATCTAGGGTTGGGAATTGAAAAGATTTTCATGATTCCGATTCCCTTTTCGATTCTATGAAACGATTCGATTCTTTATCGATTCTTTTTTCGATTCCAATTTGGGGAAAAAAGGAGAACAAACTGTTTGATTATCAGCATCAACTTTGTTTACTTAACTATTGCACAATCTTACAAAATCAACAAGATCAATATGTCCACAGGAAATGTGAAACTGGAGTAACATCCGTGTTTAAATGAAAAATGAATACAAGAACAAACTTAATAACCAACAATGTCTAATAAAAAATGATGGGATAATAACCTATTTTAAATAACAAAAAATACTAATTATAAAACAGTAGTAGGGAAAATTAACAGTTATTTTGCAGAAAGATAAGCATATCTGCTTTTTCTGGAAGGATACGGGATCTTTCAGCGCTTATGGTGTCTCCAGCCGTGGAGAACACCCTCTCAGATGGGGTGGAGGAAGCCTGCACACAGAGGTAGTTTTCAGCCAGTCAGATAGCAAGGGCAGCACATCTTGCTTGTTCCACCACCACAGTGTGGCGCTATCCCTGCAGGGGATGGAGGGCAAGCTTTTATAGAGCTGGATTTCCTGATCTACCCTCTGGGCTAAGGAAAGACGGGGCTTTGATTCACAAAGTGACCGCAGCTCGTTGTCTTCCTCCTCGAATAGTTCTTCCAACTTGCGTAACTTACGTAACTTACATAACTTACGTAAAAAACGTGACGTAAGTCGTGCTCCCCAGAGCCGGCGCTCTAGGCTCTGGTTCTTACTGGAATCGAAAAAAGAATCGTTCAGCGAGCTGCCAAATGATGCCATGGAATCGGAAAATACGGAACCGGTTCTGAATAGGAACCGGTTTTCGATTCCCATCCCTATCGATATCGATAATTATTGAAAAGATTTGAAACCATATTTTATGTGCAGCTCTGCCTGGACTTTTTATAATATTGCTAAATGATTTAATTTTAATAAAAAACACAAACACAGACTTCGAATGAAATCTTTATTTAACCAACTTTTTTAACCATAACAGAATTGTTTTAAAGAAAAATAACTTAAGAGACCTGGGTTATGTTATTAAATACTGACAAAGAATAAACTAAAGTGACCAGAAAAGTGACCAAAATGAATATAACAAATAAATAAATCCCCCCCACCGCCGCCCCCGTTTCCTGCTTTAACCTGAGTTATTACTTTGAAGTTTCTGGCCCCTAAGCATTTTTCTCTCAATTGTTAGAACTACGTGGGAAACTGCCCAGAACTGAAAATATATATATATTTTCCCGAAATTCCCGAAGATTCCTCGGAGGAGAGCCGCGCTGAGGCCTACACAGCTCGTACTCCTGCGGGTGTGAGCGGCTGAGATGATAAAAAAAAAAAAAGTTGTTTGCGTTATCAGACTTCGTTTTCACTGGTTCCCTACACATTTTACAGATGACTGTGGTTTGTTTTTTGTCCGACTTGCCATGACCGAAATACTGCCAAACTGGCGAACTACAAAAACCTTTCTTTGGAACAATTTCCTCCGCCTCTCCTTGCTGCGACATCTTCATGTGCTCTGTGTTGTGGTTTGAGAGGGCGGCGCTTGGTGACGGCATGCCTGGGTCCGCGATTGTGATTGGTTGGGAGGAAGCAGTGACTAGCATAAACCTACATGCTAGGCTACAATGAGAAGGAAGGAAAACTGCGTTTCTTTTTTATCGAACTTTTATCGACCCTCTTTTTTTCTATTGCGCCACACGTCTATCGATCGATATATATCGTTATTGAATTATCGCCCAGCCCTAGTTAATCCATTGACAAAGCATAAAGCTACCAAATACTTGATCATCATCAAACACAACATTTTGCTACAGTTAACTAAATGTGTTTCTTTTCAGGCTTTCCTCTTAAAGAACATCCTTTTTAGCAGAGAAAGTTCAAATTGGAGACAGATGTCAGGTAGCTTCCTTATACATAGGCTGTTGTTTTTTTTTTCTGTGTGTGTGTTTTGCGAACAAAACTGAGGATGTTTTTTATGTTTGTTAGAAGAGGATCAGAAGATGGCCCTATGTTCAACACTGACTGAAATACTTGAGTCTGCCTGTGCCAGCCCATCCTCAGGGTTCTGCCTGGTGACCTGGGCTAAGGGACAGAGCCCACACACTAGCACCCTTTCAAAGACCCAGACACAGCCTCAAACACAGGGCATGGCCAAACCAGAGAGCAGCCAGTCGCCACAGGAACAGCAACCAAGTTAGTACTGTTTCACTGCATCTTAATCTGCATGACTAACTACAGATTATTAGAGTTTACAGTGAAAATGAAACGATGAACCAAACTAACTTCATTCATGAGATTCTGTCTCACTATTGTCAAAAATGATATAACAAACGTGAAATACATAAATGTAAAAGAAAAAACATAGCTTTGTTTTTTTTTATTTTTGGCAGGGGCACTGCTGTGTTGCAGCACTCTATGCGAAACCCTTAAGGGGGGAGTTCCCTATGCGGCTTCCAGTTGAATACATTGGTAATACCAGCAATACCTTACAACCTTAAAACACTTAAGACATTTGGATGAAAGATGAAACTAAAAGACACTTGATGATCTAAATCTCATTGCTGTCTTTGAGCTCATTCACTGTGTGACTCAAACCATAGTAAGGAGAGAAGAGGCAGTTTTGGAGAGTCTGTAGAGCAGAAGACTTTTGAGTCTGGCAGCTAGCTTTCCATCGGACAGCCAGCTAAAGCCTGAAGCTGCTCTCAGTTTTTTTGTTATTTCACTGCCTAGAAGCTGAACTCTGCTGACTGGCCAACACACTGATGACAGGGTGCAAAAAAATGTTAAGCTGGGAGAGCAGAGACAGCTAAAGTTATGTTGGCAGGTACTAGGTCATCAACTATGCCACTAACTCCAAAACAAACTAACTTAGTTCTCCGACTTTATCCCTATTCAAGTCTTTTACTAACACAATTTTCATCACTTGATGCAGTATGCAAGAATAGGTTATATTATAGGATACTGTTTATTTTATTTTTTACTCAATCTCCAAATAACACGACAGACTCAGCAGATGGAAAATAACATTTAACCAATAAACTCTGAGTACAAATAAGAAGAGAGTGTGTCTTTTAGTGGTGCGTAATTGTTTTAATACCAGCTTGTTTTTGTTAGGTGATGTTACACGTATAAGATTGAGTTGCCAGAAATTTTACTCTAGTAAAAGTAAAAAGTACAATCTTGTAAAACTACTCCTAAAAGTGTATTTTAAAAAAAAAGGAAAAATAGTTACTCAGGTAAACGTAATTGGTTACCACAAAGCTCTGCAGAAATCTCATCATAGCGCTTCCATGTAGCATTGTCTATCTGCAACCTGTGACATACCATCAGTTTGCGCTTAGGCATTGCCACATGGTCAGATCACCGGCTACACAGCCGTCTGTTCTCTCCTTCACAGCCTCATGTCACACGCCCAATGGGCTAAAAAACAATATGCAATGGGATTTAGATGATGGAGTGTCCTTTCACGTTCGTCTTTCATCAAACTAAATTTCTTAAGTGTTTTATGGTTGTGAGGTATCACTGTTATTACCAATGTATTCAGCTGGAAGCTACAGATCGAACCAACCCTCTGACCTCGTTGCATGGAGTACAGCGGCATGGCGGCCCCGCTGCAAAGATTAATGAAACTGACACGTTTTTAATTTTACATTTATATTTTTCACATCTGTAATATAATTATTGATCATTTGAAGACACAATCTTGTAAATTAAGTTAGTTTGGTTAACTGTTTCATTCCCACTTTAACTCACTAACTCTCCTACATTCTGACTTTATAACTATATGGTTTTGTGTTTTTATATGCCTAGCTGCTTTGGCTGCTGAGGACCTTGGCTTTGAGCAGTTTCACAGTGTTCTTCAGTAAGTGAAAATTATTGTGTTGTATTTCATTTTTTATATATGTATAGATTTTATCTACTGTATCCTAGATATCTAGTTCTGTATTGCATATTTTTATATGATTTAAAACAAACAACTCTAGATTTAACAATTAAGTCCAGTATTTTTCCAGTTGGCTGCATATCTTTCAAAAGACAGCATGAGCAGAGTAAATAGGAGGTGTGAATTTCTCTGTCTTTGTTTTTAAATTGAACTTGCCACTTTGCTCTTCGCAGTTTGCCAACTCACCACTTTCAACGATTACCTTGAACAAATCGAATGCTTATCTGACACAAAAAAATGTCTTTCAAAGATGCAAAGGCAAATTAAATGTATGCAGGGTTGAGTTTGCTTTGAGAAATATTTAAATTGCATCCCATAGCTCAATGACAGCATAAACCACAGTCAGCAAAAAGGAAAGCTTGCTCAAAGCGAAGAAGTGCATGCTTAATAAGACAGACAGCTGCACTGGTATTTTATTAATGAGGAACAGGATAAGAAGGATGGAACACTAACCCCTAGCGATCAAATATTTCTTTGTACTTTCTTCCCTTTTATTTATTTTCAAAGATTGTCAAGGACTAGGAAGTACATTCCTTGTCCTTTAATTACTTTTCTCACTTGAACTCAGTTAATTATTGTTCCGTTTATTATTCCACAAACCCTATAACTTGCCAAACATATAGAGTCACAACCACCAAATATATGAATTCAGGTTTGCTAGTCGCTCCCATAGCTGCATATATATAACATTTGGAATTGACACATTTGACTTGACTGCACAGATTTGTGACATCAACCTTATTGAACGCCTTTGGAATGAACGAGTGGAGGCAGCAACTCTGCGTCCCTTGTGAAAGATATTAAAAAATACAAGTTGCAATTGCTTGGATTGGCAGGCCATCAACAAATTGGACCCTGTAGATCAAGAACATTATGGCATCAAAGTTCTTACACAGAGAAATACTTAAGGAATATCATGTCATCATATTTTCCTTTTTTTTCTTCTTCTATGTTTTGCAGTAAGAGAACTGTCCTCTCAGTATCTGATCTCAGAGAAGAGGTGGTGTCTCTCTACCAGTCCTGGAGGGGGTGCTGTGGGGTTTTGCTTTTCCTTTACTCTGTCATCCTCACCAAGGTAAAGACCCAGAGATATACTGATTGGGATTTGAATAATTTCCTCTTGTTGTTTTTTGTATGAGTTTTTTTTTTTTTTTTTTTTTAATAAAGCTTTCTGTCAACCATGCCCTAGCCATAAAACAAATAAAATTTTATATCTGGAAACTCGTTTGTAAATGTTGTAGTTCTCGAGTGTTTCCTGGGGATTTTCATATTTCTAAATGTTCATCTATTTTTCTCTTTTTTTGGTTTTCTCTTTGCAGGGCATAGAAAATATTAGAAATGAAATCCAGGACCCAACAGAGCCCCTCATAGATCCTATTCATGGCCATGGAAGGTATACAAATCTATCTTTCTTTTTTCTTCTTTTAAGCTGACTTTAAATGAATGTGGCACATTCAATAAACAAGAAGTTCTTCTAATATTAGGTTTCAAAGTTAAAAAAAAAGGGTTCATATTTAATCACCTACATTTTCAACTCAATTGTCAGACTGTTATATAATTATACCATCTCCATCCTAACCTGAACTAGTAGTCTAACTTTCTGTTTTGAAATACATTTTAGAAATGTGTGTTGGTCTGAAAAGAAAGGTACAATTATTTGAATATTATTATTTATTATTTTGTCCTCACATACCATTTGCAATCCTGCCTCTCAATGTTGTGATTGCTATACAATGCTGCTTAGTCCTTTTTGGTACGCTTAACTGAACCCTTGTAGATGCAACTTTTATTTACAACATTTTCTTTGTCATAATGTGAAATAAGTCAGTTATTCTAAATTGGAACGACTTGGAACGTCAGCGAATTTTAAAGTGAAATTCACAGTCGTATTAAATAAAAAATACTTATAATAATTATATTTTAATTGGTCCATATGGCCTGACTGGTTGAGAGCAAAGGCATAAATGCAGGAGGGTCATGGCAGAGGTGGAAGATGAAACATTTAAGGGGTGAAAGGGAAGCTTTAAGTGAAAGCTGGGTGACATGTAGGCAGGAGAGAAAGGATGCAAAGCTTGTTCTTGAACTGAACCTACTGAAGAATGTGTTCAGTTCATTGCCTCTGCCCAGACTTCCATCTGTCTGTTCATCCTGCTTGAAGCCTGTGATCTTCATCCTTGACCACTCATCTCTGATAGTGTTCTGCTGAAGCTTGCATTTCCAGCTTCTTCCTGTTTGCTTCCTTGTTTTCGCTTACCTTGACCTTAAGTTGCTTCTGTATACTCCTCAGTAATTCCCTGTCTCCTTTCCTGAAAGATATGTTTAACTTGTTCAGCAGTCTCTTTAGATCACTGATTACCCAGGGTTTATTATTTTCTAGTGGGAATGGTGTTATCGACCCAGACATTTATATAGACAGTCAGTCATACACTCGGTCATTCCACTGATGCGTGCCTCTTAACATTGAAATCTGATTTTCCAAAAGAAAGTCTAACTTAAAGTTGTAGGGAAGTCATATTTAAATGTCAAATCATTCTGGCCTAAGCATGTATATAAATGTACTCTATATCAGATTATATTGTCCCAAAATGTAGAAAATTTCTATAAAAAAAAAAAAAAAAATCCTGTCTTAAAATCTGTGGGGGGGTTTTCGTTATTTTATGCAGGCCTGTTAGTTAAACGTCAGCTTGTACACCTAAATTCGGCCAATCATATATATAAAAGGTCATCTGTCAATAAAATTTTTTTGTTCATAGCAACTTGATTCTTATGTCGCAGCTAATATACGCAATGGTTGAAATAAGAATCATTGACTTTACCATAGAGTTACGTCCCAGTGTTCACGGGGATGGACTGTGTCTTCGACAGGCGTAGAGCTAACAGAACTGGCAGCGTTGCGAGGCAAGGGCTCAAACATGTACGGCTGTAAGCCTTCTACACCAAACCAAGCTTCTGCTGCCCTGGCGTCCTCTTCCAGAACAACTTAATTCCTGCTTTCCTCCTCTAAATAAAAAATGTATGACGGAGGACACTCATCCATGACTTCTGACACAAAACTCTCCTACTCTTGCATTTTTCCGCTGTCCATAGCGTTCCTTGACAGTGTCGTTGCTAAGTGCTACTTGGTCCCAATGTAATTTCCCATTGGGAACCTACTAGCACTAAGTTGCTTACTGGTTAGCAAGATGCTTCTGAAAAACCGGCCACAACCAAACTTTCTTGCGAACCTTCCGCCACAACAATCCCGCCCCCTTTATAAACAACCAATCACATTCACTTTATTCCCTCATGTAAAGCCGGGCACCACTCGGGAGAATTCAGAACTGCAACCGTTGGAACAGCCGCTTCCCTACGACTTTAAGACACAAGGTTTTCTTTTCTCAGGCACAGCAGGTGATAAAGTAACTGCTAGGACATAGGAAGTGTAGCAATAAATGAGGCTTCATTAAAAAAGACCAGTACAATGCAAGTAGATAAGCAATAATGGCACTAATGACCTCACATGCAGTTTCGGCAACAGCAGAAGGTGGAATGTAAACGGTTAGAAAAAAACAACACAGATGAACTCTCTGGGTAGATGATATGAATAAAAACAAACTCACAACAGTTCAATATCTGAGCTGCAGAGACAAATCTTTACAGTAACATGTGCTGGATGACATAATCTGTTTTTCACAAGCACTGCTAATCACCTCACTTTAGTTTTCAAGCCATCTTTTAATCTCTGGCTGCTTGTATGGTCAGAAAGCCAGCCAGAGGAAAAACTCGAGTCCACAATTTGATCCTGCAACTGTTTCTATAAACACATAATACTGCATTCCCATTTTTTTGTCTGGATCCATGTCAGGGCTTGAAGTTCTTCTAACCTGCTTCCTAAAGATATTGTATTGCCCATGATGACTGATGGAAGAGATGACTTATATTTTCTCTTCCTCTCTCTTTTCTTTGCTCCTCCTCTGCATCCCTGAAGCCTCCTTTTCAACTCAGCTGAGACTTGCATAAGTAGTTTAAGTATTATTTCAGCGTTTGAGATGGTAATTTGTTGCTTCTGCGTGTGTTTACAAAGAGAAAAGAAAAAAAAAATAAGTTACCGGTACTGTGATATAGTACATCATGACAAATGTCAAAAAATTAAAACATTTTTAAAAATCCTTTCAGCTTCACAGCATAGGTTAAAAAAACCACACATTCCACATAATTATCAGAGTTAAGCTAGCAGAGCTGCTCCAACATGAAGCCACCTTGAACAGAGCAATTGTAGACTTGTTTTACCACCAAACAAGTTGCTGCCTCCTAAGACCAGCTTAATTTGACTTTGTTTCAAAAAGTTTCAGTTCTTTGAAAATGTTCTGTCTTTTGTAAAAACTGTTTCTCTTGTCCCATTTTTCTTTCAGTCAGAGCCTTGTGAACCTTCTTGTAACCGGCCATGCAGTCTCCAATGTGTGGGATGGGGATAGGGAATGCTCTGGCATGAGTAAGAATGGGCACTGAAGTTATTGAAGAGAAAAAAATATATTATTACCATCATGTTTATCTAAAGGGTCGACACTTATACCAGCAAACCTTTTAAATGGTTTCATATTTAAATATGTTTGAATGATGGGTAATAATTGTCTTAGTCCCATAGCCTTACCCATCAACAGAAAGTACTGTAACTCAGTCTTATGTCAATAATCAGATTTTTCCTCACCTTTGTTGTTTCTTTGATTAATTCCAGAGCTACATGGAATTCATAAACAAGCATCTGTTGGATTTCTCACATTAATGGAATCACTACGCTACTGCAAGGTACACAGAAACACATTTTACATATTCATGAGAAGCTATCACACTCTTTGAGTTTCTCATAATCTTTTCTTTGTTGTTTTTTGTCAGTTTTTTATTAATCCAGCTCAGTTTAATCTAGATGTAGATGATTGTACACACAGAGTATTAAGGCTAAAAAGATGATGTACATTTGCTTCCTCTTATTTAAACTCTTATAATGCGGAACATTTCTTGTGTGTATATATATATATATATATATATATATATATAAAAACAATCAAAACATTTCCGTCACTTCTGGTGCCTGCCAGGTCACACACCTCAGAATTTTATGTTATGTTGATCACTGCCCCTCTGTGGTTTTTTGCGAGTCCTGCACCTACATCTGCGTCAACTATAAATGTGTAAAGCGCTTCCATGGGCTCAAGCACGGCGCTTAGACTGTCATGTCAACCCCATGTGTGAATATCTCTGTATACTATATATGACCTTTTGAAAATATTTCTGAGCTACTGCACTTTCACTTTCTAGAAAGTGGAAGATGCATATCACGACTGAAAATCTAAAGAGGTGGGTAATATTGTACATTGCCAAATGCAAAGTAGTGTACAATAGCTATTTTACTGAAATTTACTATTTGTTTGCTTTCATAAGGTGATTCAGCCTCCATGATTTCTAGTGGTTTTTGAATAATCAATAACACAATTGTAACTCTAACAGAAGCTTGTAGATATCATACTTAGAATTTAAATAACAGGGCAGCATCAATTCTCTATTCTTCTTTTTGTTTCTGGTCTTGTAATGAAGCAGACCCCATGCCCAAATGGACTCCTCTGGAAGCCCTGATCCAATTCTCCTCTATCCTGATAAAGATTTTCTTTCCTTCTTTCTCTTTTTTTTTGCTAGCTCCCCTTTGCCATAAAACTCCAAAATAAAAACTAAAAGTTTTATATTCACTTGTGAGTAGCATAGCATGAAGTGTGTGGCTATTTTTGCTAACAGCCTTTCATTGAGCTGCACAGTAAACCTATCCATCTTACCATGTGAACACTGTCAGCAGGTCAGTGGCACAGAAACTTGCAAGTGTGGTTTTCAGACCAGAGACAGTAGGGGGAGATGTCAGACCACTCTATCGTCTCATAAACACTTAGATTACCATCATAGGGAATTAAAAAGGTACAAATTTTACTTAGTGCTGCATTAAAGTATGTATTACCAGTTTTCAGTGTATATGCAGGTGCCAAATCCAGCTGGAAAATAAAAACGCCATAATTAATAGTTTTTATGATGAAGTATTAAAAAATGTATACAGAGTGTTTATGTTCTGTTTTCCTGCATCACATTGTCTACATTTAAAACCCTATTTATGGTATAATCCTAACCACATATTGGCCTGTATGAGCTCCTTTATGAAACGTGGTGCTAGTATCACGCTTTGGGAAGCTTCCCTTTTAACAGTGACATATTGAGTCACAGTTAATGGTAAAAAAGACTAAGCTAAATGCAGGTTGTTATTGGAAGAATTTTCTGTTAGCTGCCTCTCAGCTAACAGAAAGTTCAGGAAGTTTTTATAATACATGTCATCTCCTTTCAGGCAGTAGGTTTTTCTCCATAATAAATCATACACATGTGGTTAGAAGCAAATGCTAAATCATGGCTGTAATTGCCAATTATGGGCTCTCTAATGTAATATATTCCTCTCACAGTGTTTTTCTTTTTTCTTCCCCACTTCAGGTTGGGACATTCCTCAAATCTCCAAAGTTCCCTATTTGGATTCTTGGCAGTGAAACGCATCTCTCTGTCTTTTTTACCAAGGCAAGTTCACTACACTCATCGAGCACATATTTCATATGCTGTGCAACACGAGCAGGTCGTCTTGGCGGGTTAGAAAAACTAAAAATAAGGAATGTGCTCAGAAGATTAAATGTTGTCCAGATCAGATATCGGTGTGTTTAAAAGCAAGTGAGACAGAGATGGAAAAGAAGGAATATGAGTGCTGGAGATCGTCTCATATGGCAGATGCTGTTTGCTTGGATCTCACTAATAAAGCATCAGGGGTCGGGGCTCACTTAACCAGGCAGAGTTTAACAAAAACAGACATTTACACATCTTCACAGATGGTCTTAGACAGTCCATATATCATAATGTATGATGTAAAACTCTGTTTGACATCAGTAAAAGACACCAGGTTTACCTTTGCAGCCACGATAATTATAACAATGTAGATTTATGTTCCAGCACCTTTTAGGTAAAAGTCTCAAACGTTCTTTGTTCATAACAATCTACATTATCAAAGGCACTACAGTGATTCACTTTGAATACATTTTTTACAGTGTTGCAGATGTTGCACACAAGGAAGAATTTTTTTTTTCTTTCTTAGCATTTAATCTTGCCTTATATTTACTAAATCAAATGGTATCCTCAGCTCTTCATTTAGCTATTGTGTGCTTCCATCATATGGTCCAAATCATAACCTTATGCTGATGTTAAGGAAAGATAAACTAAATACAAGTTTTCTGCAGTGTTTATATTCACATCCACAAGCTCACAGTGGTTTTGGTGAATGAAACTGGCATCTTGATTTAACGGTCTGTAAAGACTGACTGTGCATGCCCATTATCACTTACTGTGCTATAAGTGACAACAGATAACAGTAAAGACAGTTTCTTTTTGGTTTGGTCATTTGGGTTTTTTCTGTCTTTGTATAGTTTTTCTTTTAAGTTTTGTTGATTCTTGTTACTTTCTACTGACTGAAAAAACAGAGTTAGTTAAAAGGCTAAACAGCACCCCCCAATTGTTTTAGGAGAAGTCTGGCACCGATTGAGCCATGATCAGAATCTTCAGTTGTCTTAAATAAGTATTTTGACTTGACTTGAATCTCACAGATGTATACAGTAGATGCATGTTGCTGTTATTGTTGTTGTATTGGTTGTTTTAATCTTGGTAGACATGACAAAAGTAAGAGATGATATAGGGCTACTATAGGTTACTGATTAGATGAAATCCAGTTTTACAAACAGAATGGGGGGGGGAAAAGGAGACTCCAACTGTGAAAATAATAAGATCCATTACTGTGGTGATGAGTATTTTAATTCTGCTGCAGTGATTTGGAGCCATTACTATTTTAGAGAGTTCAACTTTAACAGCTATTGCAAACTTTGCCAACACATTCTAGTTGTGAATTCAGAGCTTTTAGTCTAATTCTAGCCGCTATTGTTCCAATGGCAGAGATCAATGTTCTCATTTATTTATTTAACCCATTTAGGCCTAAAACGCCTGGAAAAAACACCTTAAAAACCTATGGCCGATTTTAAAAAATACCCCTAAAACCTGAAGTTTTTCTGTAAATTCAGCAACTGTGTCAACGCCTTAATTATTGATATCTCATCTTCTGTAGCAGATAGAACTCAAAATATATTTTATCTTTGAAATTCTTCCAAAAAAAAAATGTGAAAAGCAGTAATCAAAAAAAAAAAAATTCAACCTTTTATTTTTTCCATATGTGATCATGTCTTCATTGAGAATGTGCAATATAAAACGTTTTCAAAATAAAGAACAAACATTACATAAATAACTATCTGATGATTACTTATTAACAGTATTATTATGCATAATAATGCATATGTCTGTGTTATAAATTGCATACAACCTACCTCCAGATGGCCACAAATCTGTCCCGGGACATATTTTGGGGGAACTGCGTCCTGAAGAGAGGTTTACATACACAGCCCAATAAATGTCTTCATCTCCGTCACAGTCACGGGTGACCACTTTGCCATCTTTGCTCTTGTTGGAGTTTGGTTTGTTTGGTCACTGTACCTATTCGTCTCGGTAACTAGATGCATCCAAAGTTCTTCATCAAAAATATGCTCAAATGCCTGCAGCGGTGTGGCGTCTGCAGGCAAATCAACTTTCACTCCAGGTGTGCGGTTGAAAACACTCCGTGCATTGCGGTGGTAGTTCGATTGGTTCAGCGCGTTCAAAGTCATCATTTCATCTATACCGTCATCAAAGCCGACACACTCCTCAAAATCACTGCCTTCCGACAACTCTTCTCTGTCAAACTCCTCCATGTTTGCTTGAAAAAAACTTCTTTCTTCTTGCTTGACTTATATGCTCTCCCGGCGTCAATGGTAGAATGACGCAACAGCACCCCCGGCTTGAATGGTAGAAATGCGGTAATGCTTTCCCGGCCTAAATGGGTTAAGTGAATTTATTTAAGTATGTTCCTCATTCAGAATACAATGGCTGAAGGAGAACCCTCTCAGGGCCGTAATCTGTGTAAACACATGAAAAAGCTCCAGATGTCGATATTTTCTGTCGAGGGCCCAGAGATGCTGTAACGTGTTAAACCATCAAATGTGCCCTGGTTTATGCCAAGAGTTATTGATTTCATATTACAGCTGAGAGAATGTTGGAACCTTTGATAGAAACTCAAGTAGAATGGTGTCATGCTTGTTTGCTTATGCAGTGGGTCATGCTCATTTATCCTGCACTCTAATAAACAGGTAATCTTTCTCATTTATGTGAATGTAACTGTATATGGTGAAAGCTAGTGTAATAAAGAAGGGGTCTATCGTTACAACACACCCTTAATATCAGATTGATTAAATGCTTGGTAACATGATGGAAGCTCCACCCTGCAGTGCCAGTGTATCAGATGTTAGCTCTGTGATGAACCTATCATATAGGCACTAATGAGTTAACGATTCCCTCTGCTCTTTGGGGCTGGTGGCATGTTCGTATATATACATCCACATCGCAGAGGAAATTTAATCCTGATTAGCATTAGTGCTCTCTCCCTCTCGCTGTGTCTCTAGTTAGTCGGTGCACTTTGAGAAATGTGATTCCAACGTTTCACAAAAGACCATGAACATACAGACAGAAAAATAATAAAACACACATTTTCATTCCTTTAACTTGCGTCACAAGCTAAAGTCAAACTGAAAAAAACCAAAAAACTTTTGAGGGTGTTTTGGTCAACCTGACAAGTGTGACGCTGATTGTCTTTAGCTGGTAACAGATTTACTTTAAATTTGAAACTTATTTTCAAATGTTTAGTGATGCAAAACTACCCATGCCTGGTAATGGGGCTTTTAGCTCCAAACAAGGGCTGTTCCCTCATGTATATTCCCTTGAATGGTTGTGTGACTATGGCTTTTAAACCCTCACATTAATAGCATTTTGTTTTTATCTAATCTAGCTGCAAAAAGAATTTTGCTGCTTTTTTTTCATCCCAAGATGGTTTCCTGTATAAAGGTTTGTCTCCCTATTAGAGAGAGCCATGGTAACTATTTATTGGATTGTTATAAACCTTTTTTTTGACAGGAGTTTTCCAGATACACTATATTGCCAAAAGTATTTGCTCACCCATCCAAATTATTGGAATCAGGTGTTCCAATCACTTCCATGGCCACAGGTGTATAAATTCAAGCACCTAGGCATGCAGACTGTTTTTACAAACATTTGTGAAAGAATGGGTCGCTCTCAGGAGCTCAGTGAATTCCAGCGTGGAACTGTGATAGGATGCCACCTGTGCAACAAATCCAGTCGTGAAATTTCCTCGCTCCTAAATATTCCACAGTCAACTGTCAGCTGTATTATAAGAAAATGGAAGTGTTTGGGAACGACAGCAACTCAGCCACGAAGTGGTAGGCCACGTAAACTGACGGAGCGGGGTCAGCGGATGCTGAAGCGCATAGTGCGAAGAGGTCGCCAACTTTCTGCAGAGTCAATCACTACAGACCTCCAAACTTCATGTGGCCTTCAGATTAGCTCAAGAACAGTGCGCAGAGAGCTTCATGGAATGGGTTTCCATGGTCGAGCAGCTGCATCCAAGCCATACATCACCAAGTGCAATGCAAAGCGTCGGATGCGGTGGTGTAAAGCACGCCGCCACTGGACTCTAGAGCAGTGGAGACGCGTTCTCTGGAGTGACGAATCGCGCTTCTCCATCTGGCAATCTGATGGACGGGTCTGGGTTTGGCGGTTGCCAGGAGAACGGTACTTGTCTGACTGCATTGTGCCAAGTGTAAAGTTTGGTGGAGGGGGGATTATGGTGTGGGGTTGTTTTTCAGGAGCTGGGCTTGGCCCCTTAGTTCCAAGGAAAGGAACTCTGAATGCTTCAGCATACCAAGACATTTTGGACAATTCCATGCTCCCAACTTTGTGGGAACAGTTTGGAGCTGGCCCCTTCCTCTTCCAACATGACTGTGCACCAGTGCACAAAGCAAGGTCCATAAAGACATGGATGACAGAGTCTGGTGTGGATGAACTTGACTGGCCTGCACAGAGTCCTGACCTCAACCCGATAGAACACCTTTGGGATGAATTAGAGCGGAGACTGAGAGCCAGGCCTTCTCGTCCAACATCAGTGTGCGACCTCACAAATGCGCTTCTGGAAGAATGGTCAAAAATTCCCATAAACACACTCCTAAACCTTGTGGACAGCCTTCCCAGAAGAGTTGAAGCTGTTCTAGCTGCAAAGGGTGGACCGACGTCATATTGAACCCTATGGATTAGGAACGGGATGTCACTTAAGCTCATATGTGAGTCAAGGCAGGTGAGCAAATACTTTTGGCAATATAGTGTACATGTGGAGGAAAAAGATCAAAGAAATGCAGGGAGCGATGTTCAAGGAAAATGTCCCGCTCTGCTTTTTAAATTCCTTTCCATTCCAGTTTTTAGTGAGTGACCTCCCTAGCTGAAGGATCGTCCTGCAGGTTCTTTACCTTATTGGTCCCTCATGGGATGAAGAGAGGAAGAAAGGAAGCTAGGAGGAAGGATGTACTTAAACAGAGCCCTGCAATGGTCACTCAGGAAACAGGCTTAGGGGAGGGTGATCCTCTTGTGACATTTCTCATCAGTCTTACTCTACCTTCACCAAGTGATGAGGTTCGCAGGCTGTATCTGAGGTTCTCCTGGGATTTGTGTTTGTGTGCTTGCCTGTCCAGTGGTTATGCTCTGGGTCAGTGATTTACTTGGAGATGAACAGCCGCTATGGCACTCTGCATCAGGTCACAAGAAACTGAGCTGATACAGTAAATGTAGGTTAGATTAATGCATTGAGATTCTATCAAAATGAACACAGGTTTTTGAAATTTCCAAACTAAAACATGTGAGAAAATATTCAGAAGTTAGATGTATTTTTTTCAACCCTTTGATCAGAGGTGAAAAGGCATCAATAGCTTTCTAGAGTCAACAGTGTCTTAAAGATAACACATTTGTAACATGTTGCATAAGATGCATTTGAAAATATAGGTTTCACAGGGAAATATATTGAATATGCAGTTATATAAAAAACAGAAACTTGAATGTAACTATGTAATAAACTCTTTGGATTTAAACATTTGAAACCAGGATCAAAGTCATGTAGCTTTCCTAGCAGATCCATACCGATAATCTCACTTTACACACATTGTATGTTCTCCCCATATGGTGGAAGTTTCTTGATATGAGCAATATGGCTCACCGACCAGGGTGTCATTCGACTAAGAGCGACATTAGAAGTTAAAAAAATATTTCAAATTGCTTACATTCATATCCACAAAAGAGGGAAACTTTCTTTTATTGTTGTGAGGACCAACTTGGATCAAGACAAATATGGACAGAATTATTTTACACCAATCAGATTCTTCAGAAAAAAGCTTGTAAAACTTTCTCTTTCATAAGAAAAACTGAGAGGCGCATGTTTCCACTCTTATAAGATCCGCTTCTGACCCAAAAAACGTTTTTTTAAGATACAAATAAAAAAAATAGAAGTATTTATTTTTAAAGATGACTTCATATGCATATTTAAGGATCGATTTCTTGTGAAAAGAATTGCTCCCTGTTTCCCTTTTCAACTGTGGGTGCGGGCCACATGTAAACACAAAACAACAAAGCAGTGTACATGAACAGTCATTAATAACTTATGACAGGTCAAATAAAAGGTAATTGTAGTGGGATAAAGGCTTGTCATCTCAGGTGTGCGTGTGCTGCATTATTCTTCATTTCCCTTTGGTTGAATATTGGCGTTATAAGACGCATCAGTAAGTTATACAACTACTCTCCGGTATCCCATCTCTTTTCAGTGAGACGCACTTTTGGATAGTAAAGATGTCCTCATAAATCATTGCTTTGTCCCGTCTGTCACACTTGAGGCTCATGCACATTCTTGCTGCCAAAACTGCATTCCCATTATGTGGCAGGTAGGGCGGTTTCCATTGTTTCCTTTTAATCTGTGATGTATTGCGACATATGCTAGTTGGGATGAACTTAAAAAAAAAAAAAAAACGACAACCAAGTTCACATAAGAACCTCTTACATGTTGACCTTCTTAATCGGTCATGTACTGCGGTTATCGGTCCCTTCCCTGAACAAGACGTGAGACGTTATCTAAGACCTGGGCTTTTTTTTTTTTGAAACTGAGAGCTTTAAACATGCTCCATGTCCACTCACAGCCTCTCAGCAAACACAATAGCTCTTAAGGAGAACAGGAGGGAAAGAAAGTGTAATTCTAGTAAAAGGCTATGCCTACCTGTCTTACCTGAAGTAGCTACCTTGATGAGGAGATAAGGTTTGAAAGGAAAGTCGGAAGGAAGAATGAACAAAAACTGGAGGGCAGGAGGAGAGGAAATACTACAAAACTAGAGTACCTACTTATCACAGGAAAAGGTAGGTAACAAGGGCAAGGGACAAAGCGAAATGGGAAACCAGACTAGGGTGAGAGATCGTCTCTGCTTGAAGAGCTCACAGAAATGCTGAACTGGCATTAAGGTTTTGTCCATTACCAGCCGGCATTCCACAAAGTGACACAAGCGACGAAAAGGTCAAATAACTATCAGACAAGCTTTTGTACTTTATCTTGGAGACCCTGATACAAGAATCCTAAGAAGATTATAACAAAGGAAGACAACCAAGAAAAAGCTCTTCAAAGCCTCTATTGAAATGTCTACAGTAGATCTACTGCAGGGTATTTTGGAGTTTGATGCATTTTCCATGTATGTATTTCAGTGATTGTTACTAGCTCATATTTTTTGTTTTTATCTATTTTTTTAATGCTATTATTAATATTTACATCCAGCGCCATTACAAATAATAGTGGACTAATATAGGGAGGGGCGCTGTTTTGTTCTGTTCGTTTTACTAAAGTAAAAGTCAAACTATCAGCTGATAAACCTCTACTTTCCCAGACTGAACCACATTAGGGGATAGAGCCATACATTATTTGGGGCCAGTATGCAGAGGCATTTTGGCACGTCATTCTGGGAAGTTTACTACCTCACTGTTGCAGATGCAGGACCTTTGCAGACCTTTTTAACCTGAGTCCCTAGAGTCAGCTTGAAGTATCAGCAAAGCTAGCATGTAGCATGGTTCAGCATTTAGTTTGTTGTCTGGGCTGCCTGCCTCTTTAGCAAAGCAAGTCAGAATAAAGCTTCCCTTTTCTTGTCAGCTTGAATTTTTCAATTTTTCTAGCAGACTTTATAACTTTGAGAAGCAGATCATTGTTTTTGCCTTAACCCACACCTAATCAAACATAAATCAGTTTGATAAGAATATTCAATATCAAACCATGGGTTTTGATCATTGGTATATATTGGTTATACATGATTAATTTAAAATCTAAATCTCCCCTCTGCTTTAACTGCAGCAGTGCTTGCTGCAGGACTGGACTGTGACCTTAGCATGGGAAGTAGGAGTGGCTCACAGCAGCTCACTCAGGACAGTAAGTTCAGAATGAATGGTGTAATCACCAAAGGCTCCGATGACAAAAAAAAGATAGATTTGTTGCTAGAAACATAGTTGCTAAGTTGGCACCAATGGCAGGGCTGAGCTTGTGTTGTGCTTCTGCAAGAGTAAGTTCCACAATTTTGGGAAATATCAATGAGCCTGATTATATGGATGTTTGACATGACTGGCTATTAAAGAGTCATTTTTTTTTTCTCCATCACCTTACCCTCTCCCATCTTCCCTTCTCATTTCTTTTCCATTTATCTATTTGCCATCATTCAGTCTTGTTTTCTCCTTAATTCTTACATTTCCCCATTTTGTTTGTCCAACATCCATCTATCCATCTTTTCCCTCATCCATTAATTAATCTTTTTTTCCTTCTGCCACCCAACCATTCATCTTTCCTTCTGCCTATTAATGTATTATCAGTGTGTCAACCCTTGTCTGTTCATCTATCCATATCTCCTTTTTTTCCCTTTTCTTTTAAAGCACCTAAGAATATAGTTTTGGAAATTTAGGCAGTTCCTATAATGGGGAAAACAGTAGAAACACAGACCAAAAAACATAGAAACACACTCACTCTTTCATTACATACTGTATATATGGCCAAAAAAGAATTATAAATATGCAGTCTTTTATCACTTTTTTCCTTGACCAAGCTTATTTGTTTTGTTTAGAGCAATTAATCCCCCATTAGAACGTGTTTTTTAAATCACTAGGGGTTGTGTATGTTGTTCGGCCTCTATTCCCTTAGGATATATTGTTGCGTTGTCATGCAGGTCAAGGGTCTGTGCAAAAAAGGTCAAGCTGCAGAGTTTGGAATGTGCTCCTTGATTTGATTAGCCACACTTAAAGAGAGTTGGCCTTGGTGCGTGTGTGTTTGTCATTGTTTTGTGTGTCTGTATGAGCTCTTAGCAGTAAAGAATCCAGTGCCCCTGTATAAGCAAACACTTGGTATCAGGGGATGCTGTCTGTTTGTTGCTCAGATTCTGTCTCTTTCAAACATGTTCACAGTGGAGGGAGAAGAATTGTTCAAGCAGACAGACACACTTCCAAACCTTCCTGCAGAGTGTTGGCTCCGTGACTTGTTTTCCAACTCAGCAGCATCTTCCTGAGGCCTCTAATAAAACACAGATCAAAGACAAGCAAGCAGACATGTCATTGCACACAGACACATAGTCGTGTAATTTCTGCTGCTGTTATTAGTTTCTGTGGTTATCTTCACAATCTTTTGCAAACCTGAGTCACCACCGTTTTCGTTCTTTTCAACCCATTATCATTTTTTTTGTTTTTTAAACACTATAATTTTGTGTTGCCTTAAGTCATCTAATGACCTCTGGGTAAAATTTGTCTTCTTATAAAGTCAGTGGTCATGCTTTAATTTAAAGTCAACAGAATGACTTACACAAATCGGGTTCTTGCTGGCTTTAAAATTGACCCTATACTTATTTTGTCTCTGGACTCACACTAGACCAACCTGTGGTTGGAGTGCTGCTGTTGGCCCATCCTGATAGGCACATTACAAATTAAATGTAGATCAAACACCCACCCATTGTCTTTTGCTGTTATTGGAATCTTAAAATTGTAAACTTTGTCATCTGAATCTTGATGAGACTGTTTATGGTAATCTCTTTTTAATGAGTTTTGGGAGCCAAAACTGCATTCCTCCACCTAATGCTCAGTTGGTTTTTCCCTTTTGACAGGACAGGCTTCCTTCACGGTTCTTTCCAACCATTTGTCTTCTCTGTCCTAGATCTGAATATAATGGTTGTCAAATGTTTGTCCGTTGTCCTTGAGGAAGTTCATGTGTACGCCTGAACCTTGCCCAGAGCTGCTTACACTTCTGTGCTGCACCATGTTATTATATACAGTGGGGCCAAAAAAGTATTTAGTCAACTACTCATTGTGCAAGTTCTCCTACTTAATTCAGCCAATTCATGCTTTTGACGCATAGCCCCTGCATCCGTCAAATCTGTCTCTATGCTCGACCACGCCCCCCGCGCAGAGGTTCTGCAATCGTCGTTACACACCTCAAAAAAATGCTGACTACGCATCGGACGGTCGCAAACCTGTATTTTTTTTTTTAGGACTAGACTACTGACTGTATTTGTGGTATTGCTCTATCCCTGTCTGTTACAGGTTGTCTCCCTGCATGTGACGTAGGACTGTTATCTATAAGCAATATCAAAATTGCTTAGACTAGGATGAATGGTAGCTGATTATATAAATAAAATTAAGGGTTTCTATATAATCGTATGTTTGGTATTTAAGCAGAATATGTTTAGATGGAAATGGTACTTTTAACTTTTACCAATGGATGGATACCTAAAACGCACAAAAAAGTTTGTCTATTTATGAGAAGTTATATTTTTTCATATTTAACATCATTATTACATATTTTTCTGGTATCTTGCAGCTCTGATTAAATTCCTTTTCTCTTAACTCTGAATTCTTAAGTACATCGCTGTATTATGCTGCTGCCACCACAATGTTTCAATGCTGGGATTGTTTGCTCAGGCTGAAGTGCAGTGATTGTTTATCCTCAGATATGCTACATTGTTTGTCTTAGTTTGATGGAAACACTTATTTTGCTTTGATTCCTATCAAATCGTATGGCAAAAGATTTACTTTTAACATGTTTCCTCACTTTTCCATAAACCACAGATTTTTAGGGATCTGAGAATTAATTGGACAAAAATTGACTCAAATGATTTGATATCTTTTTTTAATTAATAGTTGGGACAAAATTCCTGTAAGGATAACAGCTTAAAAGTTCTGGAATTAAAATGAAACCCATGTAACCTTTTCCGTTCCTCCAAGACAAATAATATTTAAGGTTATAATTACATTTGCATGTGCTTTAATTAAACTTAATCCTGTTTAGTATTGAAGAATAAACAAGAACCATTCTCTTCCCCTCCCCACCTTTGAACCATTGTCCACCTCTGTGAGTGAAACCCAGACATGTTCTGGTTATGACAAATCTGCCGACAGCTTCATGGAGCCTCTAATGTTAACATGTCAGACCCCTTGTGATAGTTTGTGTGACAGAACTGTATGTGATTGTGCATTTGCTGGCGTGTGACTGTTTTCTTTTAAATTTGAAGAGCCAGCAGCTGGGAGCCATCTCTTCTTGATATATCCGCCTTAACACCCCTCTCTCACTTAGGAAGCCCAAAATACAGTAATAAATAGACTGTGAAAACCATGCAGGCTGTGTGGATCTGAAGCTCAGGCTTTAATTAAGCGGCCTGCTAAAAGGTGGACTAGCAGGGTTAATTTGTTCTCCCAAAACATGATGTTTGTCCAGAGATTTTGTTTTCATAAATACTGGCCCTCCCAAACAAGAAAAAGAACAATGAGAGCCTCTCCACTCTTATTTTTCACCATTTTACACACCTTGATGTATGTGAGAGAAGTGAATAAGTGAAATGGCATCTAATGTTTATTTCTCTGTTCCTCACCATGCTGTGATCATGCTCTTATTTTTATTTTGCGGTCCCTCTTGCTTAAATTATTTCTTTTTTTTTTTTATTTCTTGGTTGTTTTGTTTTCTGGTTTATGACAAACTAGATTCTCAGTCGAGAGTTAAAAAATACTATCTTCGAATCTGTCTATCGAATACCTTTTTTAGAGATGAGATTCTATGGTTGAAGAAATCTTTCCTTCTCCGTGTCATGCAACCAACAACAACAAAAAAATATGGAAAGCTTCCGTGTGAAATAGCATTAAGACTTAAAGTGAAGTTGGTAATTAATCTTCCAATAAGTTCAATGTTTCATTTCATCAGCGCTGATTTTTTTTCTTTTATATATTTATGTTAAAAGTGTCTACTTTTTAAAATGTGATGATCTAACAGTCATTCTGGTAGAAAAATATATAGTGTAAAATGACTTAGAAGGTTTCATAATTTTTGTTCAGTTACACCTACAAACCTCAATGTTACTATGACTTTATCTGATAGATCATAGTGCTGTGTGGAAAGAACAGAAGATTTATGCCAAATGTGATTTATTTGAAATCAGTTCTTCTCTACAAACTTTGCATATTTACAGACTGAAATGGTAATCCTCAAGCTGGATGAGCTTGAGTGGAAAACTTTTGGGACAGTCTCCTTTGCATTCTGGATTTTGACCATTCAGCCCTACCCATGAAAATACTTTGGTCAAAACTAGGTATTTCCATTGTGCAGCCTGAGGATCTTTGGTGGCTCTTGATTGGCTCCTGACTCCAAATATGTAGAATAATTTCAATAAGATTTCTAACCATTTTGCATTTGGCATCCAGCTTTTACTTTCAACTTTAGGCCCATGTGGAAAAAACTCCTTCAGAGCCAAAGCATTCCTCTGGCTGAATGTGCTTTAAAGACAGCATAAAAAGACATTGAAGTTTGTGTGTAACTCCTGGCATGAATGCTTTCCCAAGGCAGACATTTACTGTGGATTGCAGGCCTGTCGTTAAAGCCATCACCATGTGTAGATCAATAAACATATCTAATCTTTTCATTCCCTTCCAGCACTGATTTCCTTGAAGCAGCTTTCTGTCAACAAACACCATAGAGCTTATCGTAGAACATGCTATATATGTGTGTAAAGCTTGATATCCTGATTGTGTTTGTTTGCACTCAAAACAAGCTGTCTAAGTTTATCAGGAGATCAGTTATTAGCCCAGTGCTCTCTGCTGATTGTTCTAGCGTCTCTCACCACACCAACACTAGTCTCACACCAAATACATGTTTAACATACATTATCCTGCTCACAGCACAGTCATTGATGACTGACAGAGTATGCTGACCTCGTGTTTTTTTTCCTGTGTAGTAGTTTGTTTGCTTCCAAACCTTGGTAAAACCAGTGTCACCCTGTCTCTCCCTATTCTAATCATAATGCTTTACTGTTGATTAAGCTCTTACCTCGGGCAAACTGACTTAAAATTGGCTCTGATATTTAAGCTGTCTACTCTCTTTAGTAAAAAATGTGGATCCTGTCATAAGTTTGTTTTTGTTTTGCAGGGCTCTTTTTAACATTTCCTTTCTCTCCTCTCCCCATTTCATCCTTTACTCTCTCTTTCATCCTTTCATCTGTTTCCAAATAGGAGATGTTGCTTGTTGGTCCAGAATCTCCATCAGAACAGGCAAGAAGGGTTTTCCAGTCATTTGATCCTGAAGGTAAATAAGCAACAAGCATTTGCATCTTTTGCTCTGTACATGTGATCATAATCTTGCACACTGATGTTGGTTAAGTTTTTGTTTTTTTAAGGTAAAATAGAGCAACAAAATGAAAACTCTAATGCCAAAATGCAGGATTTATACAAACTTCCCCAGAGCTGCACTTGCTTATCAAACACTAAACTTCTACTTTTTCTCCCCATTTTCCAAATTAATTAAACTTCCCCTTTTAGTCTCTTCCCTTTCAGTCGGTATTTCTTTTCTTCTATAAGGGGAACAAGATGGTTCTGTGATGTCTATTGTTGCTGAAGTCAGTGAGATCAGCCCCGCTAACAGCTGAAACAACTGTCCTGTGTCTCTCCTTGTTTTCCCCCTTCTTGCTGCTTCCAGGTGACTGGGGTAAAAAGCAGCAGGGAAAGACCTGACTGATATTTTTTTATCACCATTTTAAAGTTGGATGTTAGTGACTGAAAGGATTTCTAATTTAGAGGATATTTTATTTATAGTCAACTATTTCAGCTTGGGGAGAGGAGAGGCTCTAATCAGCCTTAGGTCTTTTTTGTTTTTCATTTAAAGACGCATCTTGTTTTAGTTGTGTATTCTGCCCTGGGGATTCTTTCCACTATTGCTTTGGTTATAATGGCCATGCACTATGTAGCACAGTGATGCAGCATAGCCTTAGAAGCAATGAATTGAATCAGCCTGGTTTGCTTTCAAAGAGCAGTTAATTGATTCCTGCTAAATGGTTCCTCTTTAACTATGAAAAAGAATTGGATGTCTTTTGATTTTTATTCTCTAATAATCAGCGCAACTTAGTATGAAAACAATCTAACAAGAAACAAATTTGCTAGAATTTAATTAAACCATCAGGCATGGGCATTCTAATTCCTTAATTGGGAATATCTTGACAGTTGAAGCTTCACATAATCATAATCTCTAACTTACTCAGCAGCGTTCAGCTGAGTAAATTAGATGCAGGGGTAGAACGGTGATAGAAAGCCAACATGGATCCCCTCTGGGTGCTGTGGTCCAAGAATATTACGAGTTTGTGCTTCAAGGTTGACTTTGTCAGGAGTGGGTATCTGTTACTGAGACTTTAGACAGCATAGCGTATCACTGGCTTGAACAGATTGAAAAGACTCCTGATGATTGAAATACAACAGCCCATAAAGAATTCTGTTCCAAATTATCCTTTTCACGCACTGATTATACAGGACCACCAGATATGCAACATTTTTCAAAACCCTACTTTTTACCCTGCATGTATGTGGGGGACCAAAATAGGAAATAATGGTTAATGACTTCTTGGGTTTAATGTAAATGCCTGTTAACAGCCTTAAAAAAACTTAAAGGAAATACTGATTGAGTGATTGATACTGAACTTCCCTCATTGTGTCACATCTAGTCGACTTTTGACTCAAGTTATACCAAAGAAATACGGCCATTTTGGGTCACATTTGTCTTTTATTACATCTTTAACCACAGTTAAGTGTGAAATAATGCCCAGGTTAGCAATAATAATTAGCTTTTCTTTCATTTTTTTTTTTTATTTGAGGAAAAAACAATTCACATTTTTTCGGTGGCTTAGCTGCTAATGTTCAAAGCATTTAAGAAATCATTTAATGATAATAAAGTAAAAATAGTATTGTAAGTTAATCATAATCGTCTGGTTTTTCTTTCATTTAGTTATCTCATATCATGAAAATACATGCAGTAGCCCAAATAGTTGCATATATGTTTGTTTGTTGTTGTAAAATCTCAACATAAACGGCTGTCATAAACAGCCCCCAGGAGCATTTTCTGATTTGTGGACATTATTCCTAATATAACCCTACAATCCCCTGAGATGACTCCCTTGAGCTTGGAGCAGTCATGTTTACTCAGTCAGACTCCACAATAGATCTGTAGACATAACTGTCAAATGCTCTTCCTTGTTCTTCATTTGTTTCTTCCTGTTGCACAGTGCACCAGTGCCTCTGTCATCTGCCAGCACGTTCTGCATACCATATGGTATGCTCTCACACATGTGTGCACATAAGCGCATTCTTTGTCTGCTGTCGGCGGTCCCACACGTTTAAGTGCATATGTGTACACATGAAAGGAGCGTGGACTGGACACATATCCAGCATATAGCTAAACACTGTGGTAAAAGGGGCAAAACTGCCATATGTATAGTCAATATAGTGCTTTTGTTGTGGGGGAAAAAAATATTACTGCCACATGCATTCACACGCAACGCAGAGACTCATGAGAGGTTCTCAGAAACTCCCTGTCTCGGTTCTTGCTGAATGTTGTTTGGTCACATCTTTGTGTTTGTGCATGTCCTCTAATTGATTGTCACACTATCAGTTGTCGCTCTGAACATCTGGTGTTGGACTAATCTGAACTGAGCGACCAAGTGCAGTAATTGTCAGTTAATCTGTACAGCACAGTTGGGGAATAGGCATGATGCTAAACAAGATAACCCAAAGGCTCACATGCTAATTCTTCAGTGACATAGAAAAGTATGAAGCCAAAGCGAATGGGCAAAAACACATGTTTGCATTTAAAGTCGCTGCTTTCAGGTAACGCAATCATGCTGTTCTAATCAGAGGGAGACGACCAAGAGTTTTCAGATGACTTCATTCCACAGCATTTGTGACTTGATGTGCCAATGTTTGTGTGTTTTGCTTAAATGCTTTGCCTTTTTTTTTCCACCAGGCTCGCCTTATGTCTCCTTTTGTCTGTCTCTCTCTAGATAATGGCTTCATACCAGAGTCTCTGTTGGAGGATGTAATGAAAGCTCTTGACCTTGTCTCGGAGCCCGAGTAGTAAGTCCTTGCATGTTCAAGGCTTTATATAAGCTTGTGGGGGGGGATTTAGCTTGTGTGGTTGAACGTCGCACCTGTGGAGCTTCTAAAGTTCTGCCTCCTGAGTCAAGGCCAGGCCAGGTCACTGACCCTGTGCTCATGTTTCACCACCAGGCGGCCATTAAGTGAAGCAAGAGAGAATGCCGCTATAAAAGCTTAGAACAAAAAGGGAAAAAGTCAGAAACTGGCTTAGAGTGAGATCATGAACAAAGACGGAGAGATTGAAGAAATGCTTAAAAGTGCCGCTTGAAACAGAAGCATGTTTTCCTCGCTGTAAGCCCCAGTGCTGTAGTTGGGAGGGCTCTGCCAAGAAGTGGACCACAGATCAGGTCTGCAGACCCCCAGATGGCCAATAGATCACAAGAAAACGTAACAAACACAGGAAAATCCTACCGCAAGGCACAATCATTACCACACAAGAGTTTTTGCAGGGATTCCTGCTGTTTAAATGCTTATGGTAAATCCAATTAAGTCCTGTTTTATATTAATAAAGACAGATTATTTTTTAGAAATAAACTTAAGTAACACTAAAAAAGTTTTGTTGTCGATAAGTTTTAATAGTTATAAAAGTTATAAAAATAAAAGTTATAAAATTTCTCCACAGTGCAACACTATTGAATAGTTAACAAGCTGTGTAGTATAAGGTGTATTTAGACTTATCTTACACTGACAACTAAAAACCCAACCTTTAAATTAGTACAATTTACTTAGTCTGGATAAATGGGCCCAGTGGTGTACTATGCCTATAAAAAACGCAAAATAGGGTACGTTTTTTGAAAAATGAAGCTGACCAGATAGTGTTTATTTTGTCCTATTTCAGCCTGAACATATTTTTTACATGTGAGTGATCAGCAGACATAAAAATGTTGTATGACTCATCCACTGAACCAACAGTATCCTGACCACATAACAGTGAGAAAAACAGAGGGAATTTTTTTTATGTGAAAGATTGGAGTTGGGCAGTTTACACTGCTGTGAAAATGTTAGATATGGGTCACATTTGGAGGCTGTGGACATAACCTAGCTATGGCTAAAGGGACCTAAAGCTGATCTTTTTGCCTATATGTGATTCTTTTTCACTGCAATCTGAACGCCCTAATTCTGATCCAACTAGGGTGTTTTGTTGTGCTGTTTTAATTTACCTTCCTTCTTTGTTAATGATATGGTCACAATCCCATTGGCTCCCACTGCTCAAGAGTTCAATAACACAGAGACACCAACATTCACTGTTGTGTATTTTTTTGTGTTTTCCTTCAGAGAAGCTTCATTAGACACTTCTAGTGACAGTTAAGTTCATCATTACTTCAGTGAACAGTGCTCTGCTGTGTGATGTCTAAAGGCTGATTTATACTTCGAAACCAGGTCATCTGCGTAGGTGTCGCAGTGAACAAAAAGACGTCCCCCCCCTCCGCAGACACTCCACTCCACCTCTCCCAAATTTTAGGTGACCGCAGACAGAAGGTCAGCTTGTTTGGTTTTTATGACCGAAATTGCGGAAACCAACTCGTGAAGTTGGACCAGCTAGAAGAGTGAGGTGCGCAAGAACGCTGGGACCCTTTTTCCACCTGGATCCCTGCTATTTTTATTTTTTTTGTTTTCTAACAGTGTCCTGTCTGGCAATTGGCAATAAGAATAATTGTCTCGATGCCAAAAAGAGCCCAACAGATTTTACTTTCACAAGTGTAGCAGTATGGCATTTGCCATATTGCTCTACTTGTTTCATGCATATAAATTGCTTTATTATAATTATGCAGGGAGTTTTACAGTTTATTTGGACACTGCAATGTAAATAGAACAGAAGAGGAAAAACTGAAGGAAAAAAAAGAGAAAAGATGAAAGGAAGAGGAGGTAGAGAGGAGACAATGACATGATCCCCGCTATTGTTCGCCGTCATGTCCCTCCATTGTCGGACTAAACTTGCCCCCACTTCCTAACCACCTCGGCCGTATCTAGACCCACAGCGTATAGCGCAGACCACGACAAAAATTGAGCATAAATCAAAAATGTCTGCGTCGAGCTCACTGCGACACACTGCTGTGGGAGTATAACCAGCCCTTAAGATCTTCTGCCTGTAGGTCACTTTGATATGTTGGAGCATTCATAATAAACTCTGATAGTGGTCACACTGATTTAGTAGAGTAAAAGACCTTGACAACAAGATTGCATTTCAGCAAAATTGAATGAATGTGGCCTAAATCTCATGATCAAAGCAAAAGACTCCAGGCGAATACATGGCTAGAGCCATTGAAAGACTCTAAGGTGTTATCCCATTTACCATGTTAAATGTTCTCTGTTTAAATTATTTGCTACTTTGATGCATCTTTGCTAGGGGTGCCGATATATGTGGGTAGCAGTGTAATATCAAGCTAATGGATATGTAACAAGGCACTTGCTTATGATAAAGTAATTAGACATGATTTTTTTTTTTTTATCTTTTATTCTTAAGTTGTTAACGTGCTTAGTGTCAACTATAACTATACTATACATCTAGATTTTCCAATCCAATATCAATTTATTAGCCAAAAACTAATATTGGGTTTTATTGGCAGGCACCTAAAACCTCTGATATTTTCATGCTGATAGAAATTCTGCTTCTATTAAAAGTTTGTTACTCATTGGTTAATTTTACATGGCTCAGTTGACTTTTGTTCCCCAATTTAGCAAAATTATTTGGCCAAACTTTTTCTACCATTCTACAATATAAAATGAGTAATAAAAGCTGGTATGATTCCTCCTGATATTGCATTGGATCTTTATTGGCATCTGCTAATTTTTAGAGCTGCAATATTAGCATGGTACTTTAAATGAAAAGTTGAATCGGGACTCCGCTGATATCCAGCTATAAAACCTAGTATAAAAGTTTCAAAGACTCTGCTCTGTAGCAGCTTCAGCAGTAGGTTGAGGAATGATCCCTCTTCTGTGTGTCTGAGTAAAACACTCTCTTCCCTATTTTCTCCCTTAAAAGGACAATCTGTTCAATTTTTTTATCACAGTGGAATAATAATAACACTGATCCAACACGTAGGAATGTCTGGAAAGAGGTATATTTAGTTGTACCACAGTATTTGTAAAAAAAAAAAAAAAAAAAACAGGCACACACTGAACAAAACATGCATCTCAGGTCCACACTGAGTGATTAGATGATTGTAAGTTTGGCTGGCTTGTCATGTGCAAAGCTTGTTGTTTTGTGCTGCACTGTTGCATTCTTCCTGCTACACTCTTTATCTGCTTGTTGTTTTTGTCTCGTTTTCCTGGTTCTGTTTTGTCTGCTGCCTTTTTGTTGATTTCATTTCTCTGTTCTCTACATCTGTGCCTTCTCAGCGTCAGCCTGGTGAAGAGTAAGCTTGATCCAGAAAGCTTGGGCATAATTCTTCTGGGCCCTTTTCTCTTGGAGTTCTTCCCAGATCAGGTATGTGTAAATGTGTGTCTGGAAATCAGCTTTCACTTCAAAAGATGCAATGTATGACGCATGTCTTCCATATATCCCACCATCCATAATATGATAAAAACATATTGAGAGAGATCGGCGTATCCAGCATGTTGCCAAAGTACTTTTTCCTTTAAAATTTTTCAGATTTGTTAAGTTGGAATCACACATATTGGCGTGCTGCATCGGTATTGTATTCAAAAGGTCAACATAGTGGTTTATATAACAAAAAAGGATGATGGATAACGTTTTCAAACAAAAGTCTGAAAGCGTGACCCCATTATTTAATTCTTTTAAAAAATAGTAGCTTCCATTAAATTTACAGTTGCATGTGTTTTTAAGCTCCCTTTGTGAATTACAACCTTCAATTTAATGCCCACTTTATTTTTAGAAGCTCAGTTGGATTGGACAGATCCATTTTTTAAGGCCTCTTTTGGATTTGTGTCTTTAACTAGGCCATCCTAACTAATGGATATATTTATATCTAAACCATTCCATTATAGCTCCGGTTGTATGTTTAGTGTTGTCTTTTTCTTTTCTTCTTTAACTCACTTTTAATTTCTTTGAAAGGTGTTCCTCTTTCATCCTGGGAATGGTTTCCCGCAGCATAAGTTTTCAGTGTTTCACAATGTTCAGAAAAATACTTACTATCAAGTATTTGCATCTATTTTATTAAAGTACATAAAACCAAAAATTTCTACTTAAGTCCAAAAAATTCACAAGAAGAATACATTCATTAAATGCAATCCATTTCTTCCCTTGTAAAACAATCACAGCTGTCCAATAATCAGTTGACCTATGAAAGGACACCAATTCTTACACAAAAACCCATATATACTTCTGAAATTTAGTTTACATGATGTTGGTTTTCCATCTCCATTTCGCACGTTTATCAATTAAATTTCGAAATAAATGTTGGTGCTTTATATAAATGCAAAAACATTCTGCCCACATGAAAAGCAGGCTTTTTTTTTCACTAACAGAATTATGCTCTGCATTTTATGCATTTTATTTCACATTTAAAAAACCCAATAAAGCGCATTTGAATTTGATATCTGTGGTTAGAAAATGTGAAGTTCCAGTAGTTTTATTGCTTTTGCAGGCTCTGAACATGCATAGATGGCTCTAAGGTTTTAGTTGCGAACCATAAGCAGAGTGCTGTTTTAACAAATCTTTCTGGGCCTCAAACATTCCTGTGGCATCTCATGTGAAACCTGCGAGTGTTCGCAATCATTTGAGATTACTTTTTGAGGAGCAGTAAGATGCTTTTATGAGGCAGAACTGGTAAAGAGGACAGAGAAGAAGAGATGGAGGGGAACTGTGTTAAAGTGATCAGGGCTTTAGGGACTAAGCAGAGGAATGGTTCAGAGCCACAAAGAAATTACACTACCATTAGCCAACTGGACCCACACACACTCAGACACACGTGGGATTGTTGCAAGGGTTAGTGTTTCATATATAGGAATACAAACATGAGACGCTCAGCACACACCCTGTTAGCCCTCTCTGCACCTTCAAGCCAATTTCATGGGAAACGTCTTTGCTCGCCATCACTGTTCAAGCACTTTTCTGCTGTTGGCTGACTTGCGGTTGCCGATGTTGAGCCTTACAATGCGCACATAAACACACATTTAGGTTTAACACATGGGATTCACTATAAAACTTTGGTTGCAGTCAAGAGTTGTGACTGTTTTGACTTTTTGGTTTGTGAATGTTGTGCATCTGCCAGTCTTTACTCCATTTCTGTGAGAAAAGTCTACTTAAAGCCTCTTTTTGACAATCAAGCATGTTTTTTACTCTTTGTTGCAGGATTCAGGAATCCCAGACTCATTTCCCGTCTACCACTACAATGGGCTTAAACAGTCCAACCACAAAGAGAGGGTAAGCCACTCTTTCATATGGGTTTTTCCATCATAAGTAATGGTGGTGGGTCCTTTTAATATTCCCTGTCTCTTTCCCATTTACTTTTGCTTTTCCTGTCATCATTCTTACACACTTGCACTCGTGCATACACAGAGCCAGAGGCAGCCAGCCACTCCAGAATAAACAGTAGCTGTTTGGATCCTAATGGGCTGTCCATCCAGTTGAAGGCCCAGCTCAAGCCTCTGGTTTCCTCGAGTCGCTTCAATACCAAGGAAACAGACAGCAGCTTTGCTTTAAAAAATATTGAAACATAAACTTATTAAGCTGCCTCAGTTTGATGGATGATTGTCAGTAGATGTAGTTGGTGGCTTTGCATAAACCTGGAATATCAATTTCCCCATCTATCAACTCCACCATGTGTCTTCAGGCTCTTATTTTCCAGCCCGCTACCTGAAGTTAGAGAAATGGCATAGCATGCATGCCCCCACAAAGTCCCACACATACACACAAGTAGAAGCAAGGCGCCTATAAGGGTGTGATGTTATATCCATTCTCATGGCTCACGATGGAAACAGCAGACCCTCTGACAGCCATCGACTGCACGGGGCTCTGAGGAAACCTGCTGTCTATGTTCACTCATCCCTCTGACCCCTTCAGAGGAAATGTCTGCAAAGAGATGTGGTGAACAGCTCTATTTCTTTAGTGAGCTCTAGGCAGTGTGGTGCCAGTTCACTTAAAATGAGAAGTGTTAGTTCTACAAATTAGACTTGCCTTTACACAAGTTTAACACATGTTGAGCATGATCTTAGGCAATAAAGTGGCTGTTTAGAACTGAAATATCTGCATACTTTATCAAGATATAGCCAAATTGTCAAAATACTCCCTTTTTTTTTTACTTTTTCTATTCTTGCTGCCCTGCATTCAGCTAGCAAGTAATAGAGCCATTATTCCTAGAGAGTTAGGCTACCACTGTTTTTTAAATCAACAGCAACATTGAGTTAAAGCTGAATGCAGCTGACTCAGTCAGAACAGGTACTGTTCAGCTTTTTCCACTGTGTCATTTGTCATTCAGATGATCAATGTGAAGCTACATACCAGCATCATTTAACTTAAATGTCCAACTGGAAGAAAGATGCGCACATTTTGAAATGACTAACTTGATCATATTTCTTTAATTGTTAATGCTGTTAATGCCATCATACAAAAGAACAAGCATGACTGCAGACATGTTAATAATTGTGAACATTAAGCACTGCTGACGGTTATTGGAGCTTTATTCGATGTTTTACCAATACATTTATATATGCGTGTGTTTGTTTGTTTGTATATGTATGTATATGTATATATATATCTATATATATATCTCTATATATATATATATATATATAGATATATATATATATATATATATATATATATATATATATATATATATATAGAAACAAACAATCTTAAGTTAGTTGAATCCGTTAAATTATTATTTATGCCATACTACGATTTTACTTTCACATATAAAGGTAGTATTGGGTATGGGTGGTAAAGGGACATTCACAGGTGTGAAGGCAAGTAACTGAAGTGTTGTTTTTTTAATGGCATAAATTCCTTAAAAAACAATCCTGATTAATCGACAAATCTAAAATATGATTTATCGGTTATTTGCTGCCCTAGTTGTTGGACTCATTCTTGGATCTTTCAGTATATTAAGTCTAAAGTATAGAATACAGCATGTATTATATGTAACCCCTGCCAACAAAGACAGGTTACTTGCATGCATGGAACAAACAAAACACGCCTCTCTGCACAAACATACACCAGTCACCACACTCTTACCTGCAACGGTAAATGTTGCCATACTTTTGTACTTGTTTTTTTTCACTTCCATATAGCATTGTAACACTGGAGAAAGCATTTCTTAAGGTTTTTCATGTTAAAAAGTCACAATTCTTTGCTACATCTGCATGACACCATTCAGAAATATGTTTGTGCACAACCCTGGCATTGACATTGCTGTGTTCTTTCAGGTTGAATATGTGGAGGGGACGGCTTTGGTGCTTGGCTTTGAGGACCCCATGGTCCGGACTGATGACACTCCTGTGAAGCGCTGCCTGCAGACCAAGTGGCCCTACATTGAGCTGCTGTGGACCACCAACCGCTCACCGTCACTGAACTAGAACTAAAACATTTGGTGTGTCTTTGCATGTGGTCGTACCACTGCTGCCCCCCCTCTGCCACATGACCCTTCTTAGCTTCTCCTTTACCCACTGACCACAGCAGTCAGCAGATTGCAGAAACTGCGACACATGCAACTGATTTGGGACAACAAAGGGAAACCAATGCACATGGGAGACAAACGTTTATGGATAAAGCTTTCCACTCCAGCCTGAGATCCATTTCTTTCACCCATGTTCACACATTCCACACAAATAAAAACTTTGCATTAACCCTCGATTGTATTTAAGACACAGGATGTTTATGACTTGAACGTTTTAAAAAAGTGTGGCTTTTTGTTACAGCCCTGTGCTAAAGCCTTAAGCTACATTTTAGCAGTAGACATGTAAACACTGTTTAGCAGCTTGGTTCAACAAGGGTGTGGATAAATCTCACAATGAACCACATGTAGATCCAGTCGACTGTGAAACCCTAATCTTAACCCATAGCTACAGGACTGTTTGAAGGCAAACTTACCAAAGCTTCCACTGAAAAGAACACTGAAAGGCTCACACACCCACTAACAGCCACTTCCACTGTTCAGAGTTTACACAATTAAGGGGACCAACCCAGCAGGAGGGATCCTAACTGGATGTTTGCAGCCCTTTCCCCAAGGTGAAGCTCTGTGGGAGCTTTACGCATTACACTAGGATGCTGGCTAAGTGCTTGTATTTATTATTATTATTATACTCAGAGGTTGTGGAATAAACACGGATTGTTTTTTTTGTTGTTGAAATGTGTGCCTATTTTATTATGCCTCCCACTCTAAATTGACTTTAAGTATTTTGTGGATATCCAAAAAAAAAAAAAAAAAAAACTTCACAACTTCATTGCTATCCTTTACTCTTATCCCGTTTGTCCAACTCATCTCTATTTATTCACTGGATTGCTGATAGCCCGAAAAAAGTGAAACCACTGGCTGGCATTTTGGGACTCCCTACTCCCACTGAGACGCACCATAAAAATGCCTACATGTGTAGCATTTCACTGCAAAAACAAGCAGTTTGCCGGCTATGGGAAGATGTTTCACTGTTACTTTTATAGTCGGTGGATGTACTAACCTAGAAAATCCATGCAGTATACATATATGCCGAATTATCCCATAGTATAGCATATAGCCTAACATTAGTCTAGCTATCTCAGACTGACTCAAAGTCCCTGAGTTAGCCATCAACATTGTGTCTAATGTTAGAAAATAGAAAGTAATTCAATGTGAAATGTCAATGTAGTAATTCTTAAGTGGATGACAGTCGTTACTGTAGTGTTTGTTGTATTTCTCATTTAAATATTAATGTGAGTAAAACTAGCAGCAGTTCAGCGGACAGGATGAATGAACGGTAGCCGGCGGGCGCGGATGATGTCATACACGCGCAACTTCGTTCTTAAAAAATATAAATATGAAAAATATAACCGCAAATGTCTGGGGGACAGTGATTTGCCTACATATTATGAATGCTGGAGTACCATGAAGAATAAATTATGAATAGTTTAGTTTGTGCCTTCAAGTCGTTGCCCATAGGAAGACGTTACTTGGATATAATCTAACCGAATATCTTCAGAACAGCTCCAAATGACACAAAACTCATATGGGTGAGTAGAACATGATGTAATAACGTAAAATCGAGGACCCAATGTAAAAAAACGACGTCCCCCTTTAAAGGCTAATGCACATAAACAGCATAAACTATATGGCATCATATATGCATAATTTCCAAATAGGAAAATACTATAGCATTAAAAGATGTTTACTTGTAATTCAGTCTTGGAAGTAATATGTAATTACCATAACAATATCATCAATACATGTATATTATATGTACATACTTTTGGCACATCAGTATTATGCACCATTAACATAAATTTTGTTGTGAGGGATTTGTAAAATATGTTATATTACATGATTTATATAGACTTCATACTGACTATGCAATGTGATGTGCTTATTTTTTTATTATAAGTTAAAGTAAACTACTTATGTTATGAAATACCAATTGTGTGTCAAAGTAATGAATTTATCTTAATTTTAAAAGTATTAAGTCCCTCTGTAAATGAGAAAATCACCGTTGTTTAATGCTGTAGCGCACGTATTGTTTACAGTGCGACTGGTCTAACTAGAGAGTACCAATATGGCGGCCGGTGGCTTCACTTCAATCCCGCACTACCAGCTATCAGCAATCCAGTGAATAAATGGAGATCAGTGGTCTGTCCATACATGAGTCTGCGGGTCCATCTCTATTTATTTGGTTGTTTCAGCTCAAATCACCACTCGTCTTTTTTTCCTTTCAACTATTTGGACATCTATCCATCCAAGCTCTTCCATTTGGCAATCATTTAGCCATCTATCAGTTCCGAAGCCATTGGTAGATCATGAATTTCTCCACCTATTTGTCTGTTTTGTTTTGCCTATTTTTCTGTTTCCTATTCTGTCCAACAGTTTTTTTCTTAATCCATCCATCTGTCCATAGATCTTCCTTAATTTCTGTTATCTTCAAGATTAAAAGCATAACTGCAATTTGTACCATAAAATTCTGCTTGAAGAAGGACTGGTGGCTGTAAAAATCCAAGGCTAGAGAAGTACTTTTTTGTTTTGTTTTTTATCTATGGAAAACATGGAAGAACCCCTCTTAGATTTGTCTTGACCCAACACAAGATAACCTTTGGTTTCAAATGTCTATGGTCTTTCTGCTGCTTCAACAGTAAATCACAGCACAAACCGATGTTGAGTGTCCCAGAGAGAATCTAAATCAGTTTCTTAATAAATCCCCAAGACACTAATGGTGACTTAAGTGGTTCTCTATAAACAGAAAGTAATCCCCCTCAGACAGAATATGGTGTTTGTCTAGCACCAAAACTTCTATAAAGAAGACCAATCATACTCTTGACTCTTACTTCAAACCCCTCGGTGGCAGACTGTTGGCTGCAACATAAAACACTGGAACATTCTGCCTGTCAGCAGTTGCAGGTTGAAAGTCTAAATTAGTTTAAGCTTTAAAAGAAAAGCACTTTATTAATCTACAGAGAACACTTTTCTCTCCCTCTATCCATAAACAGGTGTGTTGTAGTATACCCTGTTTTTTAATAGAGACAGATTGCAGTGCCAACACACATCTTTAACAGTCTTGTTACGAGTTTATAAAGAGGGAAGGGGAGCGAGGGCACGGTGCATAAGGAATAAACCACTACTGTTCATGAGCTGCAATCACTCCAGAATGACCTGCAGTAAATCTCTGATCAGAGCCCACTGGCAGGCTGACAGGGTCTAACCTGAACAGCATGCATGTCTATTCCTGGTAATGTAAAAGAGGACTTTGCTGGACTTGAAGACAGATGTTAACGTGCGCACAAATACACCTCTGCATTTAGACACCTGATAAACTATGTCAAGGCTGCCTGAAAGCAAAAACATTACACTGTTTTCACATTTGATCATCCTCCTCATCTCCCCTTTCTTTCTCCATTGGTAAGTGTGGGTGTGGGGGGGGGGGGGGGCAGCATCTTAGCCTGCTGCTCATGTTTAACAGTTCTTTTTCTCCTCACTGTTGATTTAAATTTACTTATAAACAACTGAGAAAGACCAGATCCTCTCCTGTTCCTTGTTCTCTCTTTAGTCTGACACTGGCTGTAGCATTTCAGGAAGAGAATCACTTGGAGATCCAAAGGGGATAAACCAAGCCTGTGTTGAATAGGCATAATAAAAATAAATATGGAGGAAAGTATGAATTAAACATGCTGGGTTGGGTGAAGATCGCCACTTGCTTCCTCCTTCCTGGTTTCACTTTCCTAGCATATTTGAATCTTACTTTTCTTTACATAAAACATTCTTTTGTCAGACATCCTGGGACAGTTTTAGATGAGAGCTGAATTTGTGCCTTTGTATGCTAAAGAGTTTTACACAGAACTTTCTATCAACCCATCTATACTATCTTAATTCTAACATTGTCATAAAGTGGCATATGATCATTTTCTCCAACCTGGGCTGCTGCTTTTACCCATGCTGTCTACAGGATCTCATGGAGAAGTTGAGAGGTGGAGGTGTAGCTTGGGAACCTAAGGGTTTCATCTTCACTTTACCAGATAGTTTGCAGGCGGCACTATGGTGGTGGGCCTCATCAGAGGACTACAGAGAGGAGGTGGAGCAGCTGGTGCAGAGACTTCAACCTGATCCTGAATGTGGAGAAAATGAAGGAGATCTTTGTCGACTTCAGGAAGAACCTGGCCTAACCACGCTCCACTGCTCAACAGCTCAGCTGTAGAGGTGGCAGCACCAAATTCCTGGGAGTGTACATCACAGACAACCTAACCTGGATGGTAGACACCACCTCACTTATCAAAAGGGCACAGAAGCCCTTCTACAGTAGTACCATAGAGAGTATTCTGACCGGCTGTCTCACTGTGTGGTGTGGAGGGTGCAGCGCCTTAGACTGGAAGAACGTGAGAAAAGTGATGAGAACAGCAGAGAGGATCATCAGGGCTGCTCTTCCCTCCATTAAAGAAATTTCATCCCATTGCTGCGTGTCCCGAACCTGTAATATCCTGAGTGACCCCTCACACCCCCACCATGGACTGCTCTCCCTGCTGCCCTCGGAGAAGTAGCTTTGCAGCATTCGATGCAGGACCAGCAGCGTCTGCAACAGCTTTTTCCACTCTAAACTGGACTCTGCATAACATTATTTTGCACTACCAATGTTGCTGATTTTGCACCTTATTATTTTTTGCACTATTGAACATTTTCATATCAATGCCCATCTGCACCATTATTTAAAGCTGGAACAAAGCGGACCCAAAGGAGAGGCGAGGCTTAGTGCAGAAAGAAGTCAGAAAGGTGGAGGAGGAAAGCCGGCATGTCAAGGCTGTAGCCATGAACGAACAAGGCAGCTGGACTAGATGGGAGAGTGCAAGAGAGAGGGCTCTAACTTGGCAGGACATCTGGAGCATGGAAGGCCACCGCATCGAGTTTGTTTTATGTTTATGAGGTCCTACCTACTCCCTCAAACCTCCACACCTGGGGAATGGTCGAGAGCCCAAGCTGCAAGCTCTGCAGAAGGATGGCTAACCTTGAGCACGTCCTCTCTTCATGTCACTCAAGCTTAGCAGATGGCAACTTCTGGTGGTGTCATGACCAGATCCTTGCTTAATTGGCCAACGGCATCGGGCAAGCAAAGAAAAGGGCAAGACAGCTGTCCAAAGGGCCTCGTTTCATACTTTTTACCAGGGCAGGAGAAAGTGGAATAGCAGGAGGGAGGAGCAAGGAGAGAGAGAGAGAGAGTGATACTACTGGCCCACAGATGGTGCAGGGGCAAGTACCTGTAAAGGTGGGCCAGTTGCGATATCCCTTATCGTATTTTACATATTTATTTTTCTCCTACTTTGTTTACATTCTGATCACTGCGGCACTTTATATTGGTATTATTTATCTGTTCCAACTGCAATATCATTTCAACTGTTGTAAGCTATATGCACAAAATATTGTTTTGTTTACGCTGTGCATAGAAAATTATAATAAAGTTTGTCATATTGTGAATCCCTGGGTTCCTTCCCTCCATGAGGTACACCACATAAGGTGGAGCAGATGAAGAAATAAGCCAGGGCTGGTATAATTTAAAAGAAAATAATTCAACAGGTGCTCCATGTAAAGGTGCAGCTATGTGCTTAACTGGAGGTCAGCCCATAATTCAGGTTCTGCCTATGGCCTCCTACTATCTTTGTGTCAGCAATAACTTTAGTTCTCATAAAGCTAAAACTAAACCCTGAGTTTCTAATGAGCTGATTGGGGGTTGATTAAAAGGGTGCAACACTTACTCCCCAACAACCAGAGATTTTTTACAAGACAAATGCTCCTATGGGTGCAAAGCTAAATATACAGAACCATTCTGGTGTGGCCTGTCACCTCTCTTAGAAAGGTTTTCAACTGAAGGATATTATTACCAACAGGAGGGAAGTTTGTTACCTCAGCGGTGAGGCAGAGTGAAATCTCTTGGTGTTGAGTGAAACTGTGGTGGTGGGGGCAAACCAAACTACTTTAAAAAGTCCACAGTCTTTAACTTGAGAGATCTCTGCTGTGAGTCGACGTAATAATTAGCGACATAATTACAAGAGATTATTCTCAACGGAAGGAAACGCGGCCCTGTTAAGGTTCTGGATGGCTTGTTAAAGAAAAAAAAAGACTGGAAGGTGTTTGAATTCAGTCATTGCGCGCGAGCCCGTTTCTCTATGCACGCGTTCTATCTGAGCGCGCGCATTTTTCCATTAATTAGTTATAAAAATGTTTTTTTTTTCCTAATACAACAGATTAGTCTTATACTAATCTAATACAGTCTGATACATATTAGTCCAGGAAGGACTGAGATTTACTAGCTGCGCTGTAAAATGCGCGGGGACGCACCATCCTCCCTTTGCGCGCATGGATGTGGTTTGTGCCTGGTGTGTGTGTGTGTGCGTGTTGGGGGTAAAGTTTAGTGCAGGGGGCGCGGCGGTGTACTCTGGTGTAGAGGAGGCTCTGGCTAGACCTGGTGGTTAAGGGTGTCAAGAAGCAGAAGTGAGGAGCGCAGCAGAGCAGGCTTCGATTTCTGGACAAAACGCGTAAACGTCTCCCTCACCTGCACCCAGAGAGCTCTGCATATCCTCATCCTTCTCTTTGGAAAGCTGCTGTCCTCCAGGATGGAGCCTGTGTGGGATTGTGCCTCCTCTGCTGGGATGTTTATGCTGGGGTTGCTCTCTGTGCTGTGGCCGGCGCCAAACCGCGTTTGGAGTTTTAACCTTTACGCAGAGCATCCCACGGTTTACAGCGGACCCGATGGGAGTTATTTTGGATATTCTGTTGATTTCTATCAAGCAAGCCCTGAAAGGAACACGTGAGTGGCCAAATGAGCTCCTTCACACGTTTTTAACCAGTTTTTTAAATTATTCAATACAAAAATGTACTTTTAAATTCATGGATGGTGGTCATTAAATGATCCAACTTATGTTTAATAAGCATATAGCTCTGTTTCTGTCTTGTATATACCTTGCCCCCCACCAGGATTAGTGTGCTTGTGGGGGCTCCTAAAGCGAACACCTCCCAGCCGGGCATCGTGGAGGCTGGAGCCGTCTATTACTGCCCCTGGCCCGGACAGCCTGATAGCTGCAAACAGATTCCCTTTGATATTTCCAGTGAGTCACCTGATGCTTTTTAAACTTCTTCTTTCATTTGGATTTAGAGCACATTTAGATGTTCAGCTTTTAATCAGCTCTGGTGCTGTAGTTCTTAAATAAGGTCCTATAAAGGATTTGGATAAATCCAAACTATAACCATGAGTTTTTCTGTCCAATACCGATTTTCAAATGTATTTTAGTTTTGAACATGAAAAAAATGACACTTTTTACCAATTGTTTTTCATTATTATTATTACATTTACTTTAAGACATAAGGGGAAAACGACACACATGTTCCATTAGTCCAACAGTAAAAGAAACTAGTTAAGAAATTATGGCATTTTTTTTCTCACCACAAATGTCTCTATGTAATTTATGTATAATGTGTGTGTTAAAAAGTAAATTAAAGAGCACAGTTTTGATTTATGTATTTGTTGCCCCAAAACACTGAGAGTTCTCATTTTTGATCCATTTCATATCCTGGAGTGAAACTTTTTTCACTTTTAAATTGATCCATTTTAATATTCCATTTGCTTCCTGCATCTCTAATCTATAAGTTACCACATGCTGTGTTGCATGAAAGAAAGACATAAAACATGTGGCTCTCGTTCATTTCTGCTTAGAAAAAAAAGATAACCTTGCAAGTTTGCTTATACAAAGACCTTTAGATCATGTTCATTCTGATCTCCAATTTATTATCATCAGTGTCCTATCACCAATTCCTTCTTCATCACTGTCTCTGGTGTAGTAAGTGTGTTCCTGGGCTACAGAGGGAAAGATGGGGCAATGTGATTGGGAGGGGGGGTAAACTGTAAGCACATGGGAATTTGGTTCCCAGTCGAAAGAACGGGGGATTGGGTGAGGTCTGCTTTTTATTAGATCTTGAAAACGTATGCCTGTGTCCTTTCCCCGCCCCTTGTCCTGCTTTGATTCTCAATCTGTCCCTCTCCTGCATGATTTTAGAGGACCACAAAAAATAAACTGGAGATTAGACTTAATGTTAAAAGTTTTTCTCTCTCTCTCTGTAGGGGGAAACAATGTTTTTATAAATTGACGGTATGGTGCACAGATTTAAGACAGCGGTGGCAGCAGACAAGGCAGCATCTAAAGCCTTTTCAATAAGAAGAACAGTTTGATGAGGATGGAGGATGAAACTTGTCTGGGGTTTCTCGCTGAACAGTCCTTCTTAAACAGATTTGTATTTTTCCCCCTAAAATCCACAAACTTAATCTGATTCTCTCTGTACTCTATGTAATATAGTTGTGTCAATTAGTTCAGAATTCTAAAGCAGAAGGAAAACATTTTTAAATGCACATTTGATGAGACTGTGTTCAATCTGATTACAGTATAGCAAAGGATGTTCTATGGATGTCTTAGAAGTTTGTCAGCGAACATTAGTAAACACACAGCATCAGGAAATCCAAGAAACACAGCCCAGAGGTCAATATGTGGAGAAGTTTAGAGCAGGGTTAGGTTGGGAAACAATATCTCAAGCCCTTGGTAATACTGGAGGAGCAGCAGAGATCCACAGCCTAGGTGGGAGAAAATATTGGCAGGACATGTGTTAGTAATGCACTTTACCAAGCTTTTATGCAAGATTGGTAAAACAAAACCCTTTTTTAGAAAACCACAACAATCCTACAGATAAAACAAGTAAAACTTTAGTCAGTATGACCAAAGCTGAGCTTTTTGTACGTTAGAACAAAAAAAACCTGAATAGTTTGCGTCACCCTGAACATATAAGTGAGGGTGACAGTACCATATGCGAATAGATAACCTCGCCAGAGTTGATGGGAAGATAAACTGAGTGACATGCAGAATAATTCTGGTAGAAAATATATTAGAGGCTGAAGAAGACTCAAGACCTGGGAAAGGGTTCATGTTCTGTTACAACACCAAACACAAACATAGAGACAGAAATACAAGGGATTAGGGGTTGCCCATTATTACCAGTCAGAGTTTAAGCAGTCTGCAAAGAGGAATCAGTCTTTAAGGCTATAAGGACCTGCAGCTGCAATTACAATCAAAGCGTTTAATAGTTATAAGAGCAGGTAGCTCTTTTTACATTTTGACTTGTCTGCTAATGACATTGCCCTCTTGCTGGTCCTGAATAAAGAATCCTGGTTCACCTCTAGCTGACTTCAGTCATCTCTCACTAAGGACATGAACAAATATGTTTAGCTTGGTTTCAGGTTTTATTAATGTATCAGATTAACTAATCCTGGAGTGTAGTAGCTTTCATGTGTCTTTCTTCACAAAGGTAGCTGAGGGATAATTGATAGTGGAAAGTTCTATAATTACAACTGAGCTATTTTTACTCATATCAAAATATCAGCAAGAGTAGTGAGCATAAATCTGCACGAATTAATGTTTGGTAGCTTCAGATTTTTTTGTGCTTTTTCATGTTTCTGTGCACATCCACATTTCAGTGACATCATGTAGACTGACTTCATTGGGGGATAAAGGTCTAGGTGATAGATTCTGCTTCCAGCTTTCCAAAAAAGGCTGGATTATGGTTATTGATTAATGTTGCAAAACAAAATGATTTATTCATTGTATTGCTTGCTTCTTTACACATTAGAACTCAGCAGCCATAATGGTGAATACATTCTTTTGCATTGCTAATTTACAAAATACAATTATTGAACTGTAACATTTAGAGTTTTAAGAAGCCAACCCATATGAGTGTCTATATTGCACCAGTTTATAAGCAGGAGGAATAATTTGATAGATTTAAAAGTCTTTAAAGGCTGCTTTAGTAAATCGGTTATTACAGAAAATAGATCATGTATAATCACTTTTTCTTCTGAACAGTTTGTATAATCTGCAAATATCTTACCTTTTAAGATGTCAGTAATAATATTCCTGGATTCAATCTCCAGTTACCTTTTTAAGATTTGATTCTGGATCATCGTTTCAAATGTCTTAAACTAAATTTTTTCCAAAGAGTTGTAAAATTCCATCCTGGTTTAAGATGCTGATGGATTCTGCAGTTTATATTCCCTACGTGCTCTATTATTTTATTTTTTTTTGTAAGCCTAGAATGTAATTTGAAATTTTATTGTGATTTCCATCCTTCAATAAATGATGACTAATTCCTTCCTACAAGATCATAGGAAGATCCTGTATGTGTTCAGAAACATGGAAAACAGCACTTTTCTTGAACTCATTAATACACAATTTAAACATGTGAAGGCCTAAAAGTAATGATAAATCATTTACTGTACACCTGTTTGTCTAAAACCAGGGTATTCCTGTAAATCTATGTATGTTTGTGGGCACACATGTGCTAAAGTGGAGGGATTAATGAGGAGGGGTCTGTGTGGGTCTGATGAGACCCAGCTGCTCTAAAAGAAAAGCACTGGAAAATATCTACATCAACCAAAACTCATGCACCAAATCTGTCCTTTTATAGCGATTTTCAGTGTGGAATTGACCGTCTTTTCTGTGATCTTGTCTCCGTGTGTCTGTCTCAGTTCCTAGAGTGTTAATTCTTTATTGGAGTGCATCAAACAAACAAACAAAAAGCCAACCATATCCTGTCGAATGTTAGTCTCAGGGGGCAAATGGTGTTTTGCTGTGTTATAGGCCTGTTTAGGACTTTGCTGTTTACCCTCGCTCATTAAGGACAAATGATCACAGACCACATTACCATGGTCTACGTCATCTTTTACTGCCACCACTTTGAAGATCTCTGTTAAATTCTCTGTTCGGTTTTTACATCTTTTCCACCCCCCACCCTGCATCTGCACACATCTCTCTGCCACCAGATAACAGAATGATTAGAGTAAACCGCACCAGAGAGCCTCTAGAGTTTAAGTCCCACCAGTGGTTTGGAGCATCAGTCAGGACGCACAAAGGAAAAGTGGTGGTGAGTGGTGATGTTAATCAAACTCTACAAGTTTTAAGGTGTTTATATATAATGAAACTCAGAGATTTATGGTTTATGCAGGCCTGTGCTCCACTCTACCACTGGCGGACAGTGAAGAAAGAAGGGGAGAAGGACCCGGTGGGAACCTGCTATGTCGCCGTCCAGAACTTCAGCGCTTATGCAGAGTACTCCCCCTGCAGGACCAGTGAGTCAGTCTACCGCTTCACCTATAGAAGCCTTCATTCACCAGCTGTGCTTTCATGTGTCTGCATTACATTCAACCAAATTTTAAAGAGAGAAAATCGCCACAGAAATAGGTAAACCTTGACTGATGTTACTAGTTAGAAAACGCGTTGTTGGTGAGAAGGATCATTAACTTGAATATTTTAGCTGAGATTTTTAAAAGACACTTTTCGGACAAAGTTTTTACAGAAAAGTGTGATTTTTACAGAAAATAAATGATGAGTCATTAGAAAAAGCGATATTGTTTGCTCTGCTTTGGATCTTTGTACTGTAGATTGAATATGTGCATTAGCTCCCAATAATGTTAGTGGTTACCTAGCAGAGAAATGACTGGCTTCTGCCCATCAGTAATGTCCTGCTAAATCCTGACTGGACATTTAACAGCTCTTTGAATTAGAAAAGGCAGAGCTTTTTTTTAAATGTGCTGGTTTTCTGGACACACCCAACATTTAGGCTGTCCTAAAATTCTTCACCCAATTTTGAGATAAGCTGGGTTGGGAGAGTGCAGTGCTGATGAAGAACAGAAGAAAAATCTCTGGTTGGATTCATAGGATATTGATCTTTCTCCTATGAGGCTGTCGACTCTTCTAAAAGCCACAATGCTAACCCAAAAATGATCTCCCCAATAGTGAACCAGTCTCTCTATTTTGTGAACTGAACGCCCCACTCCTCCAGCCCTCAGCAAAAGCTGCTTCTTTTCAACAATCCTGCTCTTTTCTTTCTCTTCCACCTTCTTCGTCTGACACTCTTAATCCTGTATGTAAATACAGCACACTGCCAACACATGATGATCAGAAGCAATGACGGCGAACAGGTGGCACCGTGTAAACAGCAGAGGAAATCCTGCCCTCTCTTTAGTAACTCGCTCAGTGTTAAAGATTTCAGTTTATGTTACTTATGTCTGCGCTGACTAATCAAGACATGAATAATTGCACCGTAAAACTGGAGCGTTCCCAAAAGGGAATACGTTGAAGTGTTCTCAAGATTGGGCAAAGTGATTCCTTACTGTTTGTTGGAGCCAGAGTTTTCTGCCACCAGCTGCTTTTTTTGCTTCATATTAACATATTTTGGCGGCTGCTCAGGCCTCTGCTGTAACTGACTTATTGTTTACACTGTAAGTGCACTTGTGTAGTCACACATCATTAAGTTTCACCTCAGGCTGCCAGGGAATTGAAGACAAATTTACGATGTGCACGGTACGTTTGGTGTGTTTATGTACAGTTAGATTATGTCATTTAAAAAAGACGTAACTTTTATTAGTTGCAGGGTTTTATAGGAGACTCAAGTTCCTCCTCTTATTTAGATTTTAGTTTTTTATTTAGACATTCCAAACATTATAAACTCACTTCACACTAAAGCAGTGTAGAGAAGAAGCCAAGTATCTCCTTTATGAGTTGCCAAATCTGTTGATTTTATCTTCTTTATCAAAACCGTTTTGCTTTTACAGAAGATTTGGCTCCTCTGCCAACATTTCTAGCAAAGCTTTATGCATGTTATGCTAACCAGTAGATGTACCGTGTCATGAAGATTTATTATATCCCATGAGCTTTACACATTTTTTCACCCTAGCATCACAAACTTTCTATCTTGTTGGAAGTTTTTGTGATAAACCAACATAACTTTACAGAACTGTTAAAGAAGAAATTTGCTGCATTATTCTGCAATCATTTTTTTATTTACCTTACACAGCCATCGCTTTCCTTCCTAAATGAAAATATCCACTGACTGATGGACTGACTTTATTAGGCTATTGGTTGCACTGGATTTTATTTAGAGGTATTAAATTAAAGACGATGTGTAAAAACAGAACAGATTTCCTGAAATAAAGGTTAGAGGCAGTCAGTTCTTGGCAAATTCCCCCTATTGATTCTCTAACATACACGTGTAGTTGTGATATTCTGTGCAAAACCAAGAAATCTTATTCCAAAAGTTCCCTTTTAGTAGAAAATAGGACTTTTCTTTATGTTTTGTATGTGTTTGTGTTGCTTTTAGATGACCCAGACCCAGAGGGACAGGGATTCTGCCAGGCTGGTTTCAGTGTGGATTTCACCAAGGTAAAACCTGCAGGATCGATCACATGTTTTCAGCAGTACAATGTCTTAGAATATCATATTTAAGAGCTTTAGACATTTATGGACCCTTGGAAGATGAGGCACCGATCCTCCCTGGAGAAACCAAAGTGACCTATCGCCTTTAACACAAGTGACGTGCATGCATTCTTTCACTGTAAAATAAGTCTGAACCCTGACCTCTGCCTCATGGTCCAACTTTACCCTTCCATACAGGAAGCTCTCATTCTCTGTAGGATGTCAACAGGCATGACAGCAGAAAATGTTTGCCAAAAAGTGCAACTTCTCTAGTTGCACAAGGTGTCGGATGTAGGAGTTTGCCCTGAAATCGAAGGATTGACGGTTCAAGCCCCGGCTCTGACTTTCAGTGTTGTTGTGTCCTTTGGCAAGACACTTCACCTGCATTGTCTACTGATGGTGGTCAGAGGGCCTGGTGGCGCCAGTGTATGGCAGCCTTGCTTCTGTCAGTGAGCCCCAGGGCAGCTGTGGCTACAATTTAGCTTGCCACCATCAGTGTGTAATGACTGTAGTGTAAAGCGCTTTGGTCAAGTTTCCTGACTTGAAAAAGCGCTATATAAGTACAGACTATTTACCAAAGATGAACAAATCTGTCTATATGTTTCTGTTAAAGGACTAACAATTTTCTTTTTATTACAGGAGGGGAGACTAGTCCTAGGAGGACCTGGAAGCTTCTACTGGCAAGGTGAATAAATCAGCAGTGTTCAAATGATGGATGAAGTTAGGTATGAGGTCAAACAGTGGAGCCCAAATATGCACCTTGGTCCAATGGCTTACCATTTTCTCTCTGCTCCCCTTTTCCCGCTTTTTCCTCCCTTGTTACTTTACGTAATGCCTCACGCTGACTGCAGTCAAACAGGAAGTGGGTGTTTAGGTGCAGTAATGAGCTGATCGGGGGTTAAATGGAGTGTGGAGGAGCTGCCCTCTACTAAGAGAGGGAGCCTGAAAAGTTTCAGAGTAAGGGAATAAAACTGGTGAAGAGTGGACAGCCAGAAGAGAAAGCAGTAGGGAGGGGATATCACTGTTGCAGTGAGGGGCAAAGTGCTGCTTCACAGAGGAAGATGAGAAGTTAGGGAGGATTTAGAAATTCAGACAGAGGAGGAAAGATGGGGGTGGCTTGCAGGACATGCAGGGCTGGCCAAAGCAGAGGGATTCAGTGTCTCAATTGGTGTTGCTGGAGTGCGATGCAGTGAAGCTGTTCAAGTGAAGCTAACCTCCTCCAGCTCCAGGTGTTTAAAACTTTGTGGAAATAAATATGTTAGAAATAGAGCACCTTGCTAATGAACCTGGAGCCCATATTGATTTTTTGGACAAATTTCTTTGTTTGCTCCTTTGTCATCAAATCTCCAACTTTCCTGCAAATTCTTTTGAACTAGCGATGCCCAACTCTTAGATTTGTAGCCTGATTTAAAGAGATTCTAAAGCTCCAACTTATTCATACCAATTTAGTCATCTCTATCAGATAAACCACAAACAGAATAATTTTAACTGGAAATTTAACACAAAACAGCAACAGGTTACAGTGCTTACTCTATCCCTGTTATTTAATATTTAAATATAAACAAAGAAGCAAATGACCGAAATATAACCATTCAGTTGAGTTTATTTATAAAGAGTGTAAATTCATCTTTATAGTGTAAAGTCATCTTAATGCACATTCTGAGACAATTCAATCACATCATTCAGTCAGATTGGTTAAAATTTTTCCTTCTTAGGAAAACCCGATGGTTTCATCGATCACTGACTTTGCAGGACACGCTCCTGCTGCATGAACATGTGGTGACAGAAGACTTTCACTTGATCACTTTATGAGTTTATAAGATTATAAGCTCAACCCTATTATGTATAATCATCTTTGCAAAGAGAAAAAATTTGTTTAAGAGAAACATTGTGATGTTTATTTTTTTTGTTTTTTTTTTACTCTTCCTTTGCTAATGAATGTGTTTGAGTTTTAATATGGGAAACGTTAATATGCAGCTGACAGCTATTGCGGAATGGGGTCAGCAGAACCCCTTAATCGGGTCGAGTGCAGTTAAAAACCAGTGTCTATGAGCAGATGTGTCACACATTCTTATGTTTGTTTGTTTTTCTCCTACAAGTAAACTTTGTGTGTTTCTGTGTGTGAAATATAACCATTCAATTGAGCTTATTTATATAGTGTAAATTAAGGTGTCATCTTAAGGCACATTCTGAGACAATTCAGTCAGATCATCCAGCCAGATTGGTTAAAAGTTTTCCTTCTTAGGAAAACCCGATGGTTTCATCGATTATTGACTTCGCAGGACACGCTCCTACTGCATGAACATGTGGTGACAGAAGACTTTCACTTGACCACTTTATGAGCTTATAACATTTTTACATGTTTTGCAAATAACACAAGCTTGTGGTATAATACAGAAAAAAAATTTTATCGTCAGGGTTTGAATCAACATATCACAATTTTGTGGATCTGGTTTCACAATTTTTTTTTTCTTTTGCTGCTAAGATTTTATATATATAATAACTGTAAAGTGCCTTGAGATGACTTGTGTTGTGAATTGGCGCTATATAAATAAATTGAATTGAATATATATATATATATATATATATATATATATATATATATATATATATATATATATATATATATATATATATATATATATATATATATATGTTAGGGCTGCAACTAATGATTATTTTGCAAATCAAATAATCTGTTGACTATTATTATTTTATTAATCAATTAATAATTGGACAGCAAAATGTTCCTTAAGAAACTTTTTACATAATTAAAATTGGTGAAACTAAAACTTTTTCACTTAAGGACTTCTGGATAGAGCATATAGACAGACGAAAATGCTTTTTTATCTTGAATGCAAAATGATTACATATATTTTTACAATTTTGGCATAATTACTATTCTAAGTGGGTTTCTCTATCAGCTAAAGGCATGTTTTACGGTCTCTATACTCCAGTAAACGATTAATCAATTATTAAATTAGTTGATGATTATTTCATAATTGATTAATCCGATTAATGGTGACAACCCGAATATAAATATTAATACTTACTTAAATTTAGTATTTTTTAAGTATGAAATTTGCAAAACATATATATATATATATATAGGCCTATGTATAGATAAAGTAAGTGTGTTTTTGAAGGAAGAACTATTCTTTACATATGTCACCACTTAAAGATAAATTACTATTAAAAGCCCAAAATAAATACAGTACTTTAAATGTTGAGTGTATGTACACATCTGACCTGATGTATACTATCAGTGCTGCTGCCACATGTTGAATAATACATGCTTCAGCATAGGAGACCCACATTACGCATGCAACATAAAAAGCCTAATGGATCGTTCTGTGTCTGCAGCACTGCAGGCAGGCTGCCTCCAGTTAAAACACTTCCTACAAATGTTTATAAAAGCACTCAGCCTGGATTTTTATGGCCTCTAATATACACCGATTGTCTTTAGCCTTCAGCCTGATTCATCATAAAAAGAGACTTTTATATACAACCTTGTTATTACCAGGTGTGAAGAACACCTCAAATCAGCAGCAGTGACTCATGTATCTGTGTTAACAGTTGATCCCATTAATCAGTGGGAGGTTTAATATTGACTGGATGTGTTAGGCTGAGAGATAAACTCCGCGCATGGTGGGAGAGGAGCTGGTGGGAGGGTTAAGGGGGCACATTTTCCTTCCCGTCAGCACGCTCACACACAACGGAGGATTTATGGAAGGTTGAGGGCAACCATAGATAAAATCATCTGTTTCTTTAACCTGTTGTTCAACAGCAGAGGAAGGATGTTGTTTGAGTCCATACACCTATTATGTATAATTCTCTTTGCAATGGGAAGATTTGTGTTTAAAAGAAACATTGTTCTGTTTAGTCTTTTTGTTTTTTTTACTCTTGCTTTACTAATGAATGTGTTTGAGTCTTAATATGTGAAATGTTAATATGTAGCTGACAGCTATGGCAGAATTGGGGACAGCAGAAACCCTCTAATCGGGTCGAGTGCAGTTAAAAACCAGTGTCTATGAGCAGATGTGTCACACATTCTTCTGTTTGTTTGTTTTTCTCCTACAAGTAAACTTTGTGAGTGTTTCTGTGTGTGCGAGTGCAGGTCAGGTGATGACAGCAGGGATCGCAGAGATACTCAATGGCTACTCTTTAAAGGCAATCCTGAGACGAGTTCCAGGGGAGAAACAAACCGGAGCTGCAGACGACACAAATGACGACAGCTACCTCGGTAACACTCAGGAACAATCTCCTCTCTTCTCGCACTCACGCTAAACTTAATGAAAATCGGTCTGATTATCAGGATCTAATGCAGCAGCACCAAAACCGTTATGTCTACATTAAATCCTACCTTGTGTTTTATTTTAGGCTACTCTGTGGCTGTGGGAGAGTTTACAGGAGACTCGGAGCAGGGTGAGTCAACTTATCATAACTAGAAGAAAATCAGTTTAAGAAATAGATTAGATTAGATTAGATTAGATGAGCTTTATTGATCTCACAGCGGAGAAATTCACTCATCACATATTGGCATAGTAATAAAAGAAGGTGCAAACAAGGAGGAAAAAGGTGCATTGAGAAGAATAAACAATATATATATGTACAGTATATCCAGGTATATACAGTATATCAAGATAAATAAGGATTAAGGTAAAAGTGTACATGTATCGCACACAATGAAAAACAAAATAAAAATAAGAAATAAAACATACAGTATGAATCAATCTTTTATATCTCATACTTAATCTTAAACTTTGATCAGAGTTTCCAGGGATTTCTTATTAGTAAATCATGTTTTTTTTAAAACTATTATTTACTCTTTAAGAAGGGCAACAAAGTGTCACACTCTGTCACATCTCAGTGACCTCTTGGAGTAAACTGAAAATCAATCATCACTGGGTCTTGAAACAGGATAATGATCAATAAACATGTGGCCACATCCTTAGAGAACTGGTTGAAGAGATACAAAATCAGCCATCCTCCATGACCTAGACCTAGATCCTGTAGAGAACATCTGAGATGAGCTGACGAGCAGAGAGCAAAAGAGAGAAGACAGAATTGATGATCTAGAGAGATATGCAAGGAAAAGAACAGTCCCTCCTTCTTTATCTTCGAATTTAGTGACATTTTAAAGGAGAGAGCTGTTTATGCAAGGATGTTTTACAAACTATTAACTTCAGACCATCCAATAAATGTCAAAAGATCTGTTTTTTTATACTTTTACAGATTTTTTTTTTAACAAAGAATGACATTAATGGAGATTGTAGAGCCATCCACAGAGAGATGTTTAATTCAGTTGTGGATAAGGAGTTGACAATGGCGTCTTCACTCGGAGGCAGTAACAAGGCCTGTCCCAAGCCATCTAGGTCATGACCTAGGAGGAAGACGACTGTAGGAACCACTGATAAGGGGATTTCCTGTCCACCATTCTGACTGATTAGAATGATTGTTGGCAGACTTCACACACCTCTTCAGGTCAAGAGCCGGCCCTGGACCTCGTCTGGACGTGATGAAAAATGGAAAGCATAGATATACAGCAACACAACAAAAATAACAAAAATATCTTGGCAGAAGAGTTCCTCTGAAATACAGAGTCTTTCTTTCAGGCGGCCTTTCTACATGGAAAATGTTCTAGTATTGCATAAAAGTTGAAGTGAAAGGTTACCTGGTTCACATCCTACCAAGACATATATGATAGCTGCATGTTTGCCTCTTTCCAGGAGAGCAAACACTAAAACCCAGAATGGTTTGTTGGTGGAATTTTATAAAGATTTACCAACATTTAAAGAGGAACTCTGGTATTTTAATGCTTACAATAAAAAACTCCTTGACTGAAAATTGTTTCTGAACTGCTTAGAAACCCTGAAAGTAAAAAGTTTATATATGCTTGAAATAACAGTCATTCATTTGTTTGATATAGATTTTATAATAGACTAACAATAAGAAGTAGAAAAGGCTAAAATGGAAGAAGAAAGCACCAGACTGAAATAATTAATCAGATTAATTGTGATGAATCATTTATTGAGATAATTTTCATCTAATTTAATGACAAGAGGTGTATATGTATTCTAAAATGTGCTACTAGCTAAGATAATAATCCATCTGCAGAAATTAAGGCAGAACTAAAAATCTAGACATTATATTAAAAATGAAGTCTCTTTGTTTGAAGGTTTTTAAAGGGCTATAGTGTAGCATTACATTTTTAGTGTTGAGGTTATTGCAAGATTTTTATTGTTTCAGCTGCTAGTAAGGCAGCAACTTAGCCTTTAGGACAGTTAAGTTGAGCTTAACTTGACTGAAATTTAAATGCATGGTAGGTTTGCAGTGCTCTACGTTTTTTAGATGATGATTGAATTTCTCTTTTAGATGTTTAAAGTTTAGGATTTTTGCATTGAACCTCATTGCATCTTAATTCATTTGTTTTGTTTTGTTCCTTTGTCTTTATGGTGTTTTTTCTTTAAAATTGTTTTCTTACTAACACAAAGGTGAACACCTTTTGGTTGGCTTGCACAAACTTATGAAATTTAAGAGTGGGACTGAATACATATACATGATATATTTAAAACTTTCTTTGTAAAGCAGTTTTTAAATAATATAAGTTTCTTTTTTTGCCCTTTCTGCAAATGGTAATATGTTTTTTGTTTGTACTTTTAAAGTTTTTAGTTGCAAAGGGGTCATTAGAAAAATTGCTAGCATGTGAGTGCTTTTCCAAGGCTCTGTACTTAATGTGAAAATTGCTTTACTTTCGTTCTTTGAAACATATTCATCTTAGATTTAAAGTTATGAACGTTATTTCTTTGCTCCAGTTCAAATACAATGAACAAGGAATTTCAGCACGAAAGCAGCTCTTTTCTTTATTAAAGACAAAACAGGCAGAGCACCACAATCATTATATTTTTCACACAATTTATAGCTTCGTCTTCAAAGAAAGACACCACACAGTCTGTCACACTTATATAAAACCAACCCCCCCTTTCCCAGCATCTTTACCATTCAGTGGAAACTCTGGGTTACAATTCTGTGTTTGCATGCCCTCATACCAACCCTGAAAAACCCCTGAACACCCTCAGGCACAACATATGTCACGGAGTCTTAAAGTAAGACTAAAGAGGCAACACATGCTCACTGATGCACTATGTTGTGGTTCAAAACTCCTTGTGGTCATGTTCTTTAAACCAGTGTCAGACTGGAGAACTGGTTGTAACTGAGAGTTCTAAGCAAAGATGAAGCAGGGAATTAGTTTGGTGGTGAAGTCTGCTGAGCCACAAGGCAGGAAGTGGGGACTCTATCTGCTCTCTCTGGGTGGGACCCTCTGATCATCCTCATAAGTTCACAAGGCTATACTCATCAATCACCGCTAGAGCAGAGTGAGAGTCCCCATCAGCAGGGTTTGACTTTATAATGAGTGTGAGGGAGGTGCTTCAGATAACTGCTTTATTGGGATTTTTTCATGTCTGTCCATCTGTTTCTCACAATATAAAATCTTTGTTTTCCTAGAGCTGATAGCCGGAGTCCCAAGAGGAGCACACAGCTTTGGATATGTAAGTACGGGAAGCAAAATGTCTTTCACAAAAGGGTTCAAATATTAAAATACTTTTATAAATGAGATGCTTTTCAGCTGGAGAATGTCAAACTGCTATTTTACACCTAATCGCTAATTCCTGACAGGTAATTTACCTTGTTCACTAGAGGTAATTCAGAACATCAAAAAGCAAGTTTTCCATTTGAAGTGATGCATCTGTAAACAGTTATTTTAAAATATATCCATCTATTCCAACCTTAAGTAATAGGTAAGGCAAAATATCTTATTTCTATTAGGGGAGAAAAGCACCAGCAAAGAAAAAACTCCATTCAACTTTTCTTTCATTTTTTTTTTTTTTTTTTTTTTTTACCTCCGTTAGGGAACTATTTACTCGTAAAGTGTTCAGATCAATCTGTTTAAACTATTTAACCCTTTTAATTGTTCTGCAGGAAAAACAAAGGCAAATACATATAAATTATATAAAAGATATGGTAAAAAGTCAATGTCTATCAGTTATTCAGTTTAAAAAGTGGAACCTATATAATATATTTAGTCATTTCATGTAGAGGGGTTTATTTTATGCTCTTCATATTGATCTTTGTAGCTTACAACGAATGAAAACCTACAATTATGCATCCCAAAAAACATTATATAGAACATATAATAAAAAAGAAAATATTTCAGTACAAAAATGTAGGCCTAATAAAAATGTTCTCATGCATCATGACTGTGCACGTGCATAGCATAGCATGGATGAGTTCGGTATCAATCTTTGCAGCTGTGTTTAAAGTAGCCAAGGTTGTTTTAATGGAGCCTTATGCCTCTGCATTGCTGCTATTGGTGTCTCTCCTCCTCCTTCATAATACTCTATAGACTGTCTATGTGGGTTATCTGTTGTTTACTGCCCAAACAAGCACAAGAGGCTTCAGTATTCTGCCTTTCCACATTTCCCTCAGAATATTAGACTTTTAAATGCAACACTTCACTTTGATCTGAAAAGAGAACTTTGGACCACAAAGCAACACTCTCGTCATTTTCTTCTTTGATCAGTTGAGAGGCTTTGAGGGTTGCTGGACTGTGGCCTGGTTGGATGAATGGGATGTTTTAGCACTTGACCTCTGTGGTGTCTCTTGGAGGTCTGACTCCGGTGGCAGTCAACATGTTATGAATCCCTCCCAAGCCTTTGAATCCAACAATAACTGCAGTTACCCATGATGCATCTGCTCACTTTCCCACCATACCTTTTTCTTCCCCCTAGAGATGCATTGGATATAAAACTCTAGATGGGATCTTTAGCAATGACCAGTTGTGACTTACCCTTCTCAGTTGTCTGCTGGACAGACGTAAAGTCAGCACTCTTCGCTATGCTGTCTAGGTAATACATAACTAAAACTTAACATTTCTCAGAAAATAAGACTTTTTTAATTGGCTTTATGTAATAATTTAATATAGTGATAAATTTAATTTTGGGTTTTCAGTTGCTTTAAACAATAATCATTCTAATTAAAAGATTAGCTGCTTCAATTGAAGTATTCTCTTTTGCCACAAATCTGTTTGAGTTTTAATTTAATGAGAAAAAAAATACTTTTTTCATGACATTATGATGTATTGAGATCGTCTTGTTTGTGAAGATTGCTTTAAAATAGGTGTAGTCGGAGTTGATAAACCTACAGTGCTTCTTGAACATTGCCCTTATGCAAGAATATTTTAGTATTCTCGTCATAAATTTGTTGTACTTTTTGTCCTACCAGAACTTTTAAGTAGGTGACTCGTCAGATTCAACAAACAATCGTCACTTAACTAAATGATCGTAAATGTGCTTTGTGCAACATAAAATGCTTTACATGAGTTCAAGATCAACTAACATGACAACGTTGTGCTAAATCTCCTTTTAATTCACAGACACCCGTGTACTGTGCATCCCACTCTCACAACATATAAACATATATAAAATGTTGATGAAAAAACTCCTAATTTAATGAAGTCGGACAAACCCAAACTAAAATATTCAGCGTTTAATGTAAAAACACAGAACCAAGGAGTGAAATGAACGAAAGTCTTACTATTAGGGGAGTTTCACTGAACTTTCTTTCCATTTTCTGTTCCAGATGTTATTTCAATATTAGCTTGATCTCTGTTCTTTCTTTTGACGACTTCGATGACAACTTCCTTTGATACCAAAATGCCATCTGCGGGTGTAGTGACAGATTCTGTCATCAGCAAATAAAAATGTCATTTATAATTTCTGAGTTGCATAAAATATAATAATGGAACCCTAATAAAATGGACAGTTGCCTCTAAGTAACAGCAAATATAGTAATTGAATGAAAAACTAGGTTTGGATAACAGCTCACTTAATGTGCAAGACTCCTATAGGTCAAGTCTGGAACACTCGTAAAATTCGTTGGTACCGAAGAGAAGATTAGAAATAGGAGAAATTGGGTGAATCTTTCACTTCTACGAATAATTTGAGAACAAATTTGTTCGAACAGTTCTTGCACAAGGCCCATTGACTGTATATTGTATGTCATATTGGCCTTTGGGCAAATGGAGTTTGGTACAAATTACTGATAGTTGGAACATCTTTTAATTGTTTTGATAAGTATTATCCCACACATTAATTTGTTTTCAAATAAATACAGTCCTGAGCATTAATCTGTGCATTATAAAGGTCTACAACTGCTCTACATCTTCAGCTGTCTTTTCTTATGGGAACTTGTCTCCAGGGCTAACTGTGTCAATCCCCCTTAATGACACACAGCTTCCGCTTTATTTGGAGGGCACTGACCCCACCTAACCCTACTAACCCTTTTCTACACACACAACCCCTTAACCTGCAGTGTAACCACAGTACTCACCACAAACAGAATGCCAGAATGATCTGTCCCGTGCAAATGTTTCTGTCTGAGCATCACAGCTGTGAGTGAGCAGGTAAGGCATAGAGGCTTGGTTCTGGAACAGCTGTCAGGCCTGATTAGGTTTCTTCTGTGACCAATCCAACAACTGAGACCAAAGGAAAGTAAATTTTCTAGCTATTGATCCAGTGTTTGTGTTTACACATGACCGTCTGTCCGTAAATTTCTGTAAGTCTACCCTTCTTTACTCCGTCTCTCAGAGATCAGTGATTGAGTTAACATGCATCCTCTTGCACATGTGTGTGTGCGTGGAGCTGTGTGTGTAGCCGCTGGCTGTCTCCATGTGGTTGTTATTTTAGTTCTTATGAAGGAATTCTTTGCCTCCCCTTTCTGTCTTTCCCTGCAACTGGGGTTAGGATGGGGGAAGGAGAGAGAGATTGGGGGGGGGACTCCATCAAGACAGGCTGAGCGGGAAGAAGAAAGTTTTAGTTTAATAGAAACTGTTTTATTACTTTTTCTTTAATTAATGTTTGCCATATGTTTATTATGATCCATTCTGATGTGCAACAACAGCAAAGTCTGCTGATTATATACCAACTCCCTAGAACATATGAAAAGGCTTCACAAGACAAGTTGGTCCGATTAATTAAGACTAAATATACATCAGATCAGTTAGATCTGATGTATATTTAGTCGATGAAAGATTTTCATCCTTATTAAAAAATATCACAAAGATCTGCTTAGGCTGATATTTGACAGGCCATTTTCTTGTTCATATCTGCATATTGATTATATAATAGTCCAGTTTGATGCACTCTAGATACCCTTACTGTCCCCACTTTCACATATATTCTTAAGTGACAAAGATGCCAAAGCTCGCAGGGGTTGGTGGTGACATTGTGTCATGATACAGAAAGAAAAGACAATGATTAGCCACATCGTCGACACAATTTTCAGTTATAGCATCCACGTGTTATGCTCCCATATCATACAGATATCATACAGATTAAAATTCTGCCACATCCAGTCCAGCTTCACACATTTTAGTTATAACACAATACAGACAAACTGCTTTGCCGCAATCCCTTATCCAACAGCAAGACTAATGCATTCGCACTGTGTTTTCTGTTTTAGGTGGCAATGATCAACTCCACCAATCTCACCTTCATCCATAACTTTACAGGGGAACAGGTAGCATCATCATCTGATACCCAGACTTAGTATTTGTGTTCTATAATGGAGCTAGTGATGGTTTGGGTGAAAAGCTGAACTGTTCCTCCCTGGTCTATCCCTCAGATGGCGTCTTATTTTGGTTACTCAGTGGCTGTCACTGATTTGAATGGAGACGAGTAAGTAAATAATCATTTAACTATCTGAAACATAGCTAACTTCTGTGCCATCGTTCCCTCTGCTCATTAAAACATGTACTATGAACCCATCCAGCACGGATGATATCCTGGTTGGAGCACCGCTCTACATGGAAAGAGAGATGGAGAGCAAACCCATAGAGGTGGGAAGGGTGTACCTCTACCTGCAACTTGCTCCGCTCATCTTTTCTCAACCCATTGTGCTTAGTGGTACCTACACTTTTGGACGTTTTGGGACGGCTATAGCACCACTGGGAGACATTAACCAGGATGGATATAATGGTAAGCTGAAAATATGCAAAATTAAAATGAAAGAAACCAGATGCATTTTGTTTTTAAAGATAGAAGAAGTTTTTATGTGCTGATGAACAACTGCTGCCGTCTTAATAACAAACACCATTTTTTTCTGTGATCTTTTGTCTGTCGGCCGGTTAAATAGCTAACTGAGGAAATCCTGTCAGGCTCCTTAAAGCCCTTCAGCAAATCAGGAAGTGTGGCGATGAAAGATTTTGCGTGTGTGAACCTGGCTTCATCGTTTGACAATCCTAGTGAGGGCACATGCTGTGTGTGTTGGGGCTATTTTTACCTCCCCAGATGTGGCTTCAGATAGAGTCATCTGGGATTTTTTTTTTGTGCTGCAGCCCAGAGTTCATTCCTCTCGGATGTGTTTGTTTTATTCTCACGTTAATTAGACAATGACTGACACGCACAAAGCCTGGAGCCCAAATGCCTCACTAAGCTCAAACCTGTGGACCGCATTATTAAAGATGAATGAGGGAATCCACATCTGGTCCTTCTTTGACATCAATCCTCCTGATTTATTTTTAATTTACTCTTAGGCAGCATGTGTTAAAGTGCACACCGGCCCTTTAAATCCCATTAACTAGCAGATCAATAACCAAGGGATCAATAGTGACGCTTTTCCTGGCTACAATCATAAATCACATCTGCTGTCTGACATTGGGTGACACTGTAAGGATTTCTGGGAAACAGTTCAAATATGTACAGGATTTTATTGTTCACGATTATGAAATTAAGCTGATAGATTATTGATGTGGGTTTTCTGGGAATGTTTGTACTTTCTAGAGTAAAACTGCTGTGTTCCTATAGAGGGCTTTAAAAAAGGGCTTATTTTCAAATTTTGCCATATTGCAACTACTAACTTTAATTGGTTTAATCCAACTTTTATGTTATATTATGACACAAATAACTTAAGTTTAAAGCCAGCGGTTAATTTTTTTAGATAAACATATAAAACATGTTGCGTGCATATGTTATGAGCCTCTTTTAGCCGGATATCCTTTACTTAAATCCCTGAGAAGTACGTAGAGTCCATCCATGTTTTAATGTTTAGAGAGCACCAGTGGTCAAACAGATTACCACAACTGCAGAAATCTACAGTACAGGTAAAATAATCTATAAACAGATTTTCTAATAATTGCCATGCTATCCACAAATCTGACCTAATGGAAGATTAATGAGTAGACCGTCATTGTGTGTGCTCAATTCTAGCTTCCTCTAGTCACTGCTGGTGTGTTTCTGGGTAAGACACTTGGGCTACCAATCTGCATATTGGTGTATCTATGTGTTTTAAGTATTTTGAGTGGTTAGTATCCACCTGTGTAAATCAACTCCATTACACCACATATGTTTACCTTCCAGCTGAACATTAACTCCAACCATACAGCCACAAGTGAAGTAGTTTGGTCAACATCATTGTTGGGCAATTCCAGTTTCTTAGGGCCGGTACCCTGCAACCTTTAGATGTGAGTTGGGTTTAACACACCTTAATCAAGTAATTAGATTCTTGAGGGGACTCTGGAGGAACTGACTGCATACTGAGGAGGTATTTGATTCAGATATGTTAGACCAAGGATGGATCTAATAGTTGCAGGATACCGACCGCTGGGAACTGGAATTGCACACCCCTGGTCTAGATGGAAGCATAGATTTATGTTAGACCTAGAGTTGTATCAGGTCGCTGCCGCCAGGCGCCGCCGTGATGTTAACCAAATAGAACAATTAGAATAACACTTAGAAATTAGAACATTTCATCCAGTTTAACTGATCTGAAGCTGTTTGCAAAGAGGAATTTTGAAAAAAAGAATTCTCTGGATGTGCACTAAAGACATGCTGCAGAAGACTTGTTTCTTTAGCTGATGTCTGAGGGGAGTCTACAGAACAGATTTACTTTATGAGACGTGACATTTGTGACATTGATCTTCTTCCATCTCCCGCAGCAACCCCAACATTCTTCTTAAAAACAGAACCATACCCGTCCTGTGTCACATTTTATGATTCTTTTCCCCAAGTCTCAGCTGGTAAGCCCTTACAATTTAGCTAATTTGATTTGCCATGTGGCTCCCCTTGTTTATAATTTTCATCTAACAACACCGGCTTTTCCTCTCACCATTGGGTACAGTGAATCAGCTTTTTAGTCTGTAAGACTTCCCAAAGTTCCAGTTTCATCACAGTGGGTGTTCTTCTGGATGCCTGCGCTGTGTGGGACGCTGTTGAGCAATACCAATGAGTGACTTTTGCATTATTTGAAGACTTTTTTTTTAAAGGAGCTTATTATTTTTGCACATCTATTCAATTATGTACACATAGGCTCACGCAGACATACAGGCTCACAGGCACACATGGATACACATAGGTTCATTTATACACTTGCATACACACATGGTTGCATTTATACTCTTTCTACCCCACAATCTGCTTCATGTGGAACCAGTTGTTTAGGCTGGGAGAGAGGGGGTCCAGAGACAAACAGGATGTCTAGAGGGATTTTGGACAGTTACAGTACTGATGGGTATTTAAATGAAGGACAGTGCAAGGCACTGGAGAATCAAGTTTAGAATATATACCAACATCTGCCTACATTGTTTAAAAAAATGTTTTTTTTTTATACGAAACAGGTGCTTTTTTGTTATAGTCACTTTCAAGACAATAAGCCATTTTCCTTACCTTTGATGTTTTAGCCATAAAGCATAAAAGACCCTGAATGTAGGCTTGGGTCCAAATTAGATATTGAAAAGCCTTTATTGACTGTGAGCTCTAATTTACATTTAAATTAGAACGTGCAACTGTGAGTTGTAAAGTCTTTGATTTTCCTGGTTGAAAAACGTTATGTATTTCTACAACATTCCTTTATTGGCTCGTAATGTAAAAGGTCTAGAAAAGTTAAATAAATATTTAGGGCAAGATGAATACATGAGTCCAGATTAGCGGTCATGTTCTCCCATTTTATACTCATAATTTCATTTCAAACCTGTAAACAAAACATCTTATTGTACTTAGCTTCAGAGCTGATGTGAAAGTTTACCTGTCTGAGATGTTATTTTGGTATGTTCTAATGAATTATAGAGAGAAAATGTCATGGCAAATAGTTAAGTATGTGTTAAATTTTGTTTTAATTTAATTTTATTTTCTGAAGTCAGCTTATTTCAATTTACTGCAATTGTACCTCTCTTTGAACTGCCTGACCTTAGTATTTCTATTAAAACATTGAATATAGGGGGAAGACAGCATGAGTAAATTCAGCAGACAGCTTGCACATGCTGATTCCATTCATTAATGAAGAAAGTCTTTCAAAAAACACCTGGCTGACTGTCATTAATAAAGTGTTTCAGAAAGCTGAGCTTAGTTTTGCCAGCCAGGCCTTGGTGTAATTACTACCAGAAATGTTCAATCATGAAATCACTTAAGTAAAAACAATCTGACAACGTGAAGTAGGCCAAAGGATCTCAAAACGCTACATGCTGTAAAATGTCTCAATCCACAGAAGTTCAAGAACAGATGGAGAAACTGCATCATTGAAATTTACCAGTCTGGAAACTGTTGCAAAGTCATTGGTACGGTTTTGTGACTCATGTGAGCCATAGTGAGGGCCATCATTCAATAATGGAGAAAGGTTTTAGCTGCTCTCCCACACCTATTCAAAGAGTGCATCGATGAGGGATGAAGGCTAGCCTGACGTAGTCCGACTCAATTCTAGTCAGAATATGAGTCTGATACTGCTCCATAGAGCTGTGATTATGGGGCGTGTTTCGAACGAACCAGGAAAAAAAATGCCTCTGCACTCAATTGGATAGATCTACAACCAATAAGAGCAACGGAGTGCGTGATGTATGTTAAGCGAGGCATAGTTGTTGTCCACAAAAATCAAAGCGTGCAGTTTCACGCCTAGAATAAGAAGATGAGACTTGATCGCGTTTCTCTGTTCCTCTTTTAAAATTAATTTGCTATCAATATCTTCTAGAACAGACCTAATAGCAGAATCTACTCACCCAAACTCTCCAGCGGCAGCCATTATTGTTGTCACCCAAGCGCGCTTTGGTCACGTGGTTGATTACGTTACTCTTGATCATCTGTCCATCATCGTATAAAGCCCGCCCTGACAATTTGATTGGATCGCCTGACAGTGGGCGATAATACTCGCGCTACTATGGAGCAGAGCCAGACCGAACTTCCCCGAACTCAAACCTTGTGGGCGGGACTAAGTTCGGACTGGCACCCAGGCTAGATGAAGGTGGCCTCAGAACCCAAAGCATCATCTAAAATACTGCAGACTGTCTTTGCTGCAGTTAATATAAGTGTAATCTGACATCTAAAGGTGTATGTAATTATTTGCTCCTTCAGGACTCTAACATCTAACTATAATGAATAGAACAATTAACTCTGTCTACACCCTTGGGTTTTATAAAATAATCCAACATGAACTAACAAGTCCAACATCATCTGAGAGAAGAACATGTAGGTGAGCGTGGCTTTTTCAAAGTCTGGACTCTAATCCCATTGACATGTTGTGGCATGACCTTAAACAGTTCAGTTGTGCTAGAAAACTGTCCACTGGGACGATAAGACAAAATTAATCCAAAACGATGTGAAATACTAGCAATTGTAGTTATAGGCTTAATACAGAACCAATTGTTCATAGTAGGGGCACAGGGCAAATATTTTTCAACGATTATGTAATTATATTCCCCATAGCACACTTTAAATTACAGGAAAGTTCTTTAAATTACACACAGGAGAATAAAAAACTGATTATTTGTAAAGGTTTGAGCCAATTATGCTCTGATTTAGGAATAATCACCTAAGAAATCCTACACACTAGACAAGCACTCTTCTAAAGAGTAGACATATTATAAACAGAAGACTTTACCAGAGAAATGAAAGAAAATTTACTTGTAGATGCCAAAAATGTTCAAGTTTCAAAGAATGTAAATTCCAGTATCTGTCAGATAAAAAGCCAGTTAAGCAGCAGCAGTCTCTGGTCTTGAAAACAAGATTTGCCTTTGCCAGAGTGTTGGGAAGACAAAGGTATGCAGAGCATGAACTGAAGCAAAAATCATCTGTAGAACATGTGTGGGTATTATTATCTGCAAAGCATGCATGGCTTATAGTGGCAAGGGGTGACCAGTGCCTTTTAATGGTTTCAGAAGAAACAGTAGAGTGAGTTCTATAGTGAACGGCATACAGAGAGAGCTCGGATTGAGCCAAATACAGAACACTTCGCTGAAAGCTGCGTCACAGAGCGAGCTGACCCAAAACATACTGTGGGCTTTGAAGGTTAAGAAGCATGAATAGATCAGCAGGTTGAGTTGCAGTCCAAAGATCCAGAAACTAAGAACAGCTGAAGACATTTGAAATAAAAGCCTTGCACACCTTCAAAAAGAGAGAAATAGATTTTGTTTATATTTGTGGTTTTGGCTAGTTCTTACTGACTCAAAACAAAGCTTTCAAGATGAGTATTTAATTTTTGAACCTTAAAATATTTTTCTAAACCCATCTGTCAAATTAATAGCAAACATCTTAAGAATCCATTAGATATAATTTTCCACAATGCATTCTAAATTTAGATGGTTTACTTTAAGGCCATATCAGTTTAACTGTTTGTTTAAAAACTTACAGGAATGTCTCAGCGTCTGAAAATGTCAAGTTCATGTTGTAAACTAAACTGTTTCAGCAATGACAAAAGATTTTCTCAGACTGCACAAAGCGGTCTTGTTAACTGCATGTTCAAAAAGTATTCAATCCCATACCTCTTTAATTATTATTTATTCATAAAGCACTTTTAAAATAAAAAAGGTAATCAAATTGCTGTATAAAAAAATGAAAACAAGGATACAATTAAAATAGACCAGCGAAATACAGACAAGCTAAAATAGTGATTAAGAGTTAAAGAACTGTTAAAAGTACTTAAATGATTAATAGATGAAAGTAATTAAAACAGAAGAAAAATAGAGTCAAGCTCTCAGGATGTACAAAATGCCTCAGCAAACAGGTTTGTTTTAAGAACTCTGAAAGAGAGGAGGCCTGCTGGACATCCAAAGGCAAAGTATTTCACTGTGGTGCTTCCACCCCTTACATTAATTCCTGTTTTCTTATGTTACAATAACCACGTTTAATATTTATAATTTAGCTTATGTGCAATGCTGTAAGCACTAGGCCACCACTCCCATGTTTCACCATTGGGATGGTATCTTCAAGGTGAAGTGTAGCACTATTTGTCATGTAATGTGTCATGCAATTCTGTCATGCAATGCCTGTTTTCCTCTCCACTGTTACAACGAGCATGCTTCATGTGAGGGATTGCTGATGAGTCAATGAGTCGATGCAATCTGCTGGTTTTCCTTAAATTGAAAACTTTAAACCAATATGACTGTATGATCTGGTTGAATTATCTCTGTACAGGGTCTTGAGCAGTGTTGGGCACGTTACTTTGAAAAAGTAATTAGTTATAGTTACTAGTTACTTCTCCCAAAAAGTAACTGAGTTACTAACTGAGTTACTCCACAATAAAAGTAACTAGTTACTAGTAAAAGTAACTATTGCGTTACTTTTGCGTTTCTCGCCCCCGTAAACCTCACCACCCAGCCCCCACCTTCTCGCCGTGTGTTTCCAAAGCCAGCTGAATAGAGAGGACGACAAAGACAAGAACCTGCAGACAGTTTAGCATTTATTGCAACTCAACGTAAATGACATCAGGGGGAACGCGATGTGAAGTTTTATAACAGGACATTCAGATCTGGTGAGTATATGAAATTAATAACTGGGGATGTCTAATTCTGAAATCCTGTGTGTTTGGGTTGTTATAGATACTGCAACATCTATCTATCTATCTATCTATCTATCTATCTATCTATCTATCTATCTATCTATCTATCTAGATGTATACTCTGTGTGTGACATAAAATATGGATCTCCATCCCTGCCACAAAGGCCATCAAATAATGTTTAAAATAAAAAATACAGTAGGTTGAGAAGGCAGAGCATCCATCCATCCATCCATCCATCCATCCATCCATCCATCCATCCAGATTTCTCCCTTTCTCCATATAGGCTATCATTTCTGGCTGTTGTCAGGTTCATTTGATCGTTCACGCTCTCCATACTTCTCCTGTGGCGCGAGCACAGAGCGACTGTTGCGCGCCTTTAGCGAGCATGCGCGTTTCCTGTCGCTTGCGCGGTGACTCGTGCCGCCTGCGCTGTGTGGAGATGCAGAGGAAACCGTTATGTGATGGGGAAACGCAGCTCTACGTAACACCGGTATTTCCATGTGGAAAACGCTGTTTTGCTGCTGGAGTCATCCTCACTCTCCATCTCTCTGTGTGTGCTGTACGTTAACACCCGCCAGCAGAAACACCCACCTATTCAACTGACAGACGGAATCTCATCCTCCCCTCTCTCATGACAAGGCGCGCACCTCTGGATGACCTAAAATAAATCTTTAATATCTCTTAAACAAAAGTAGCACAAACAATATTTTTTTCTGCACAAATCTGCACTAACGTTGCACTAACCATTCAGTCTATTTGCAGAGTTTTTTGACGTGGGTGGGGTGTCAGCTTCACGCAGCTGCGCACGAGTCCTATCATGAAAAAAGGTTCATTGCGCGACCTAAGTAACGCGCAGTAACGGGGTGCCTGCAATGGTAACTGCGTTATAGTTACAGTCAAAGTAATTAGTTAGATTACTCGTTACTAAAACAAGGTAACGGCGTTAGTAACGCCGTTACTTTCAACGCCGTTAGTCCCATCACTGGTCTTGAGTGAATTGAATTTAAAGCTGCTTTCTTGTTTGACATGTTTGCACTAAGGTCAGATTTGTGGATTGTATGAATTCATGTTTTCTTGACAGATTTGGCTTCCTGAGCTTTGGATCTCTGCAGCTTGTATAGAGGGAGCTTTTTTTTGTTCATGGATGTTCTCTAACAAAAAGATTTTTACTAAGTCAGCTGTATTTAAACAGAATAAATTGTGCACAGATGGATTTTACTCTTTAGGTGACTTTATAAGTAGGTTATCTGCACTGAATTTTATAAGGGCTTTTGAGGTTAAGTGGGATGAATATTCAAGGCTTTTCCAAGTATCGTTTTGGAAGATTTATTTTAAAAAACTTTATTCTTTCTATTTCCACATATTACCTTCCCATGTTTAGATATGAAAGGTCAACAAAAAAGGGTGAATCTAGAAATGAGTTGAAAAAAATAAACATTTGGTGAAGTAACTAAGACTTAGACTTAGACTTAGACTTAGACTTCTTTATTTGTCATTTTGTATGCACAGGGTGCATACAGAACGAAATTGCGTTACATACAGCTTATGAACGTTGCATTGATATTTCACAATGGCACGAGTTATAGAAAAATACAAAAAGTGCAGCAGTGGTCAAAGTGTGAACAGTGCAGAGGATAAGAGACAGTGTGCAAGTTGCAGTGGTTCAGTGCAAAATGGCATTTGTGCAAAAAATGCGTTATTGAAAAATACAATGAGATGAACAATTTAAAGGGCTAAAAGTTAAAAGTTCAGCAGCATTTGATGCCCGATAATGTGCAATAGGTGCAGAGTTCGGATTGTGGATCAAAGGTTCAACAGTCTGATGGCAGTGGGGAAGAAGCTGTTGCACAACCTGGTGGATCTGCAGCGGATGCTGCGGAACCTCTTTCCAGAGGGCAGCAGGGAGAACAGTCCATGGTGGGGGTGTGAGGGGTCTTTGATGATATTACGGGCTCGGGACACACAGCGCTGTGATGAAATGTCCTTAATGGAGGGAAGAGGAGCCCCAATGATTCCTTCCGCTGTCCTCACCACCCTCCTCACATTCTTCCAGTCAGAAGCTCTGCAGCCTCCACACCACAGAGAGAGACAGCTGGTCAGAACGCTCTCTATGGTGCTTCTGTAGAAGGTTGTGAGGATGGGCGGGGGCAGCCATTCCAAAGTTTAAAAGGTCAAACTTTTTTTCTTTTCTTTTTTCTTTTCCTCCAACCTGAATTTCTTTTCATTGCTTCTTGTCTCAGAGGGCCTCTTAACCGCACTGATGTCTAAAACATACGTGTTTGTGTGTCACCCCTTAGACGTGGCGGTGGGCTGTCCATTCGGAGGTGAGGACCACGGAGGCAGGGTGTTGATCTTTAACGGTAACAGAGATGTGTCCACTAAGGGCCTGATGCTGAGCCAGGAGTTGCGAGCAGCCAGGAAGGCCGGCGGCAGCTTGCCTGGATACGGCTTCACTCTTAGAGGAGGCCAAGACCTGGACAGCAACGAATACCCTGGTAAACTTTCAACAATTCCATTCCTCTACTTAGATCCCTTTGTTATAATTAACATTCCTTATAAAAATATATATAAAGTTCAAATCTTTCCTTGTTTAATCCTGACCTCCACATTTCCTAGACCCTGCCATGTCCATGATTCCTTCCTTCTATCTGCTAAAGTCATCAAAAGGGGGGTACAGGGATGTTTGCCATAAGCGGCCGCCGCATCCATTCTCTAGGGATTGACAGTACTCAAAAAGTAGAGAAAACAAGACTTATAATAATATATTATCCGCATGTTCTGTCTGCCAGACATACCTCTGTGTATAGCCCTTACTTAAACGGGGTGCAAGAGAAGCAGAATGCAGAAAATCCCTGCTTGCTCTACCACCCACATTTTACCTTCTCAAATATGTGAAAAAATTACACTCAATTTACAAAACAAACTAAGAACCGGGTTATTTCTGAAGCTGTATTCATCTGTGAGTTGTAAACTCACAATAAAAGGTCTCTGAAACAAAGCAGGTCTGTATAAATCTGTTTTACTACATTATTTTCCACCTAATTTGAAGCCATTCTTCTCTCAGCATTACTTTGGCTGTGTGAGTCCCCAATTTAGGCTGAAATGAAGAATTTGTTTAGTTTTTCCCCTTTTCCTTTTTTTGCCCCCCACTCTCCTTCCTCCTCTTCGTTCTTTTTCGTCTATGAAAACAGATTTCTTCACTCCACAAACAGGATATTGGGGGAAAATACACACACGCAGGAGTACACACAGGCTCACAAGAGCTTTGAGCGTGCGCCAGGCACCATGTCTTGGTCAGACCTGCACAGGCTCACTGCAAATCAGAAATAAAAACACTGTGATAAATATACAAAAAATTATTACAGGTTCAATCCTATGCCGATTGGGAGAGGGAAGCAGGTCACAAAAACAGGGATGGTGGAGCTTTGGGCCAACACACACACACACACACACACACACACGCACACATGCTCTGCATTCACCATCTGTCATTACATCTAGTTAACGGAAGTGCGACATGTGCGCTGATCTCATGTCGTTTGCAGGCGAGTAAAGTCACACGTTCAAAGGAGCGAGGGATGTTTGATCAGCATCACAAGGGGCCAGCACAGGCGTCTGGGAGGCCTGCAGGAGCCACCATATGCACACAGCAACATTAAATGTCATTAGTTTGGTGCAGAAGCAGAGGGAGGTTGATGACTAAGCTCAACTTTCAGCTTTTGTGGAATATGAATCTTAGCATTACTGTAAATTATGCATTTGCCTTGGAACTTGGAAAAAAGTATACTGATTAATGTTCAGCCCTTATTATAAGCAGAGATAAGCAGTTATACAGCATTGTTGATTTGGTGCAATGAGGCTGGTGAGGTGAGTGTTGCAGAGGATACTGCATTTTTAGTTTGGGTAACAGCTAATGGTTGAAATCAATCAGTGTTTCACCTGAGAGGAACAACAGTTTTAACAAAGAGAACAGATGCTGAGTAAATCCGTTCAGTGGCAGTTTGACCGACTTTTGGCGCCAAAGCATCATTCAACTGGCAAATTGGCTGCAAAATTATTCACAGTATTTACACTTTTTCACTTTTTTTAAAGGCACACTGATAAAACATTTGTTTGTTTTATTTAGATTTCATGTAATAGACCAAGACAACTCTGAAAAGTGTGTCCTGCATGTGTCCCTCTGACACTTTCTACAAGCACCTTTAGCCTTAAACTCCTAAAGTGCCTGTGATCAGTTCAGCCTGTAGGGGAAAGTAAGTCTTACGTTTTTTCTTCTTGGATTACTCATTTTTTTTTATATCCATCAATCTTCCCTGCAGAGGATAAACATTTATGTCATGTTTTGTGGTGGAGACAATTTATTTTTTAAGGCATTCTTTCAGCACTCAGCTGGTAAGACACAATTAAAGTCCACATCTGTTGCATCTTGTAGATTTTACCTGAGCTGTGGATATAAGTCTGTAGCTTCTCTAGACTAAAGAACTGGCTGCTTCTTGGATTAATGGTAGGTTTGTAGTTGTGCAATACTTTGTCATTTTCAGATGATGAATTGAGCACAGATCCATTAGATGCTTAAGACTTTGGATAATAAGTATATTGAAAACTACCTCTGTTTTAAACATTTACAACATGTTTATTGACCCCTATTGTGCTAATTGGTCTAAATGAGGCTAAATGATTTATACAGAGATTTAATCACACAGCAGAAGACTCTGCTGACTTAATTACATGGCCTCTAGAAGCAACTGTTATGCAGTAAGTAGTATAAATTGTCATTTACTTTTTTAGTTATAAATTTTTCTGAAGCCAAAGGGAAACACTTTTTTATGTTCTTCATTTTTAACACTTAGCTTTAACTTTAGTGCAATAATACAGTATTATAACATGTTTTCTCAATTACGATATATACTGTAGCTTTCCAAACTAAACATCCTAAACTAAACTAGCAATATAATCCCCCCTATATGGATTGTATTCTGCTCTTAAAAATCCTTCCACAAATTATTTGAAAAGTTCCCAAATCCTTTTCTTGCATCCAAGAATAAAGAAATCATTAATTTCTAACTTTTAACCACTAAGTGCCATCGACCCTTGGCCTTCGCTCTTCAAAGCCAGCCTCCCTGCAGCCAAACAGGCAGTTGCAGCTGACATTCAGTGACAGTTTGGCAGTCTGTCTAAACTCTGGATGGGAGATGTGTTTTTTCTCAGCCCAGGACACACTAACAGCTAGGGAAGTCAAGTTACCCAGGCTGTTCCTACACCTATCAGCTCTCTATCAGTCAATATGTTCTAAGAAGCCAAAAAAACAACAGAATTTGGCAGTTTTGTTGTGTGCCAAGAACTAGGATTTATACTACAAGGAAACACTGGATTCACGTTGATTTAGTTTTTCAATCATCCATATGCTCACTTACGCTCCCGGACACACTTAACCTCAGAATCAGACTCAGGTCATGCAGCTTTACATGAGCAAACATAGTTAGATTAGGCAGCAAACACATCGTCAAACTTACATAGTTGTGGCAGGAATGAAGCTATATGGTTTCAGGAATAAAACAGTGCAATGAAGTGGGGAATTTGGACTGTTAGGTGGTCTTCCTCAACCGTTCTGCTAAAAATACACCTTAGCTTTGACGACTTTTACAGATTGTGGTTTGATGGCAGCCTTTCCATCTTTTCTCGTGTGATTCCTCCCTACGTCCTCCCCTACTTTTCACTCCCCTTTTTTTCTTAACCTACACGAAAACAATTCAGACACAACTTCAGGTTCCTGATGCCCCTACTGGGGGATTTTTAAAACTACTCTAACTACTGTAGGGACAGCCAAGATTTTTTTTTCTCAGGTTTTAAGAATATGTGTTTGGCAAAACATAAGTCCCAGTCTAATTCTTTGCATTCAGTAAAATAGCATTATTTATAATCAGGAATACACGGTCTATATTGGTTTATTGATTGTGAAGCACCAAACTTAATATCAAACACTAACACTACAAAATGTCCATTACATTTATTACATTTTATCTGATTCAACGTTTGCCCCTACAGTCTTGAGTTAGCTTTAATCTGTCTCCTGCATTCATTCTTAATTTCAAACTGGGAAGTTTGGATACTCATTAGTTTTGATAAGACATTTGAATGTTTTACTTGTTTGAGTGTGATTCCAGAAATGTGTGTGCTCTCTACACCCTGAACTACCTTGCCAAAAAATGAATAACATTTTTCACACAAATTCAAACATTTTTTTCTCTGTATTAGCACCCCTCATTCACATGCAAGAAAAAAAAAGGAAAATAATGACAATCCGAAGCTATTTAAATGTTTTTGAACCAGATTCTGGAATGGGGAGTTTGAGAAACTTTGCAGAACATACGCTCATGTTGCAAATGCATGCTTTGTCTTTCCATTCAAAAACATTAGATCAGTAGTTCAGCTTTGCATAGACTGTCTCTCTTTGGCCTTATTCAGTTTCCTCTAAACTTTAGATCTAAGCTTTGATATTAGTGATTGAGAGGAAATTTTAAACAGCATCAAAAGTAAAAACAGGCAAAAAAGAGGATAGTGTTATCTTAAGAAAACTCTGATATTAGTGTTTTCTTATTTGCTGCCCTCCTACAAGAATTGTCTATAATGACATAATATGGCAAATTATATAAGAGTATATGAAAAGAGGTTTGGGCCATAACCAAATTTCTCTAAGTATGCAAAGAGATATCCCAACTCTTTCTCTATGTCAAGTGTGATAACCACACTGTGGTATCACACCGGATGTGAGAGAGTAAATCATCAAAAGAGCCTGACAAATCCTGGAGCCTCCCCGTGTGCTTCTATCCTCCACATGTCACGGTCAGAATTCTGCCATTGATAGTCCTTTTAAAAATGTTAACATAGTTAACAATAATATCATCACCACCTGCTGGTACAGCATAGGTATCAGGACTTACCTGAATGGAATCCCAAAGACAGTGAGCTGTAGACTTACTGAAATAGAGCGGAAAAATGATCAGTTTAAAAGGGTATCTGAACTGCAGCATTAAATTGTGAGACTAAATTGGAATCTGTGAGATTAGGATCAATGATATTATGTGAAGTGGCTATAATACAGATTTACAAATCGTGCACATGACAATAGTCTAAGAAAAGAAATTATCATGCAAAACATTTCATTACGCCTGTGGAAGGAGCTGACATAAAGTTACCAAAAACAAGTATGGCAAGCCTAGTTAATTAGGGCATTTCTGATCATCTTAAAAAGTCTCCATTAAAACTCTGTTAACTGTTCCTTGCTCAAACACACACACACACATTCATAGAACAATATCCTACTTACGGAGGAACATAGTGCACTCAAGGGGGAAAAGGACAGGGCCTGAATGTTTAATGTTGTGGTTTCAGGGGGACCAAGTGACTGCTGCCAAAGGCAGAAACAGATGTGTCTCTCTTAGATTCAATTAGTCTTGTTCCTCTTAAATGCATAAAGGGAAAAAGTCAAAGCATTTGGCAAGCATGGTCTGCAAGAGTGCATTTAAACATTTGTTGCCATCCTTTTGAGGAGCTTTGTAATTAGGTTTTATCTTAAGGGGGCACAGAATTAAACAGCAGAATCACAAATATGCAGCTTGCATTTCTTTATAAAGACAGATCTATAGAAGACGTTGTTTGGTAATGGAAATTTCAGCTGATTTTTCCTGAGCATCATAAAGTCGCAGTGTCTGTCAGGATCACACAGCTTAACTTCCTGTTACATCTGGCAAGAATGGCTTGTATCTATTAAGGCTCTCTTTTCTAGTTTCACATTGTTTTAATCAGATTTTGTGTATTTGAGTAAGTGTGTGTGTGAGTGTGTCTGGCTTCCATTGGTATGTGTCCCCTGACCACAGCCAATAAATACCCTCTCTATTTTAAACTTTGAGAGCCTGTTAAAATCATGTGTTCATCACAAAGCCCATGAAAACAAATAAAATCGCACCATGATGAGATCTGGTGCTGCTTACAGTTTAGACCTCGCTGCTCGGGCTGTTGGGTAATGTTGTTGTTTAGCAATCTGTGATTGGAGTGACAGGAAGTTGGGCCCCTGGAATGCTTCATTTGGTCCCTGTCTCGCAATGATTCATATACCCTATATATGCACTCTTAAAATAAAAAAAGCAAACCCCCATAGTTCTTTTTTTTCATTGAGTTTGGCTTACAAACGGAACAGTATCTCGAAAGAGAAAGCGTAAAGATATCGGAAGGTCACTATGTTACATAGCATATGTGTGTGTTTATACATGTTTATTACATGCAGTGTCTGTGTTTGATGAAGATTATTGGAGACCTTGAAATCAGTCCCATCTGTGGCATTCTTTAAAGCTTACTGTTTTGCACCCCTCCTCTCTCCTTCCTCTCCCTGTGACTCATTGCAGACCTGATAGTCGGGGCGTTTGGCGCAGGAGAGGTCTCAGTCTACAGGTACCGCTATAATAAAAATGCTACATTGTGAAATTTGTTCTTTATGTTGCATCCTAATGAAAAGCTGTCTCTTTGCATGCGTGTTCAGGTCTCGAGCTGTTGTGTCTGTGGAAGCTACAATGACCCTAACACCCAGAATCCTCAATCCTGACGACAGACAGTGTCGCTTGCCTCAGACCTCTAACATGGTGACCTGGTAAAAGCAGCTTCTCTTATTCCATTTTGTAATTTCAATATTACATTTTCCTTTGGTTATCTGCATTTACACATGCACACACATACTCACTCTGCCATCGTAGTGAGGACCATGTGTGTGTCCCATTAACTTCTATTGATTTTCAATCATTTTCACATCTTTCTATGCCCTAATCCCAAAACTAACCCTAATCCTAACCATTACCAATGCATACATCACCCTAACCCAATTGATACCTTAGCCCTAAACCTAATCATTAGAAAATAGCATTGAGGACCAGCAAAATGTCCTCACTTTGCAACAACTGATCCTTAGAAAAAAACATTGATACATGGCTTTTATTTATTACTGGAGGACATCATTTCCTGGCAAAACTTCACAATTTTTCATGCACCTTCAATGGAGGGTGACACAGATCTGGTGAGCTGAAAACTCCAGCAAGCTTGTATACTTGGAGACAACTTAATTGCGTACAAATTTATATTAACATTATATATTTGAAAAGGAAATCTGTTTACTGTATATTCAGCCTCCCTGAATTAATACCTCATATAAACTCTCCAACTTCCACAATATCTTTGTGGATTCACCTTCTACTAGTTTTGCACATCTAGAGGCTTAACTTTATGTATGTCTTTCTTTTCAAAATAACTGGAGCTGATGGAAAGACATCCACACAGTACAATTCTAAATGCAAATCCACAGCACATTTTTTTTTATTTGAAAAACATTTTTTTATTGTGGTCCAAACTACAATTTCACCCAACTTTGTTTTGGTCTAATTATCTAAAGAGATCACATTGAACTTTGTGATTGTTGCATTACAAAATGAGAGAAGACACTGTTTATGAGAGCTAGAGGAAAACACCTTTGTTAAGAAGACATATTTTCTTTATTCATATTCCTATTTTACTTGTGGAAAAGGCTATGTTTGTGTATTCCGTTGAATACACAAACATTTGTATAATTTAGTTTAAGTTTTAGGTACGTAATCAGTCACTTTCACTGGCAAACAGAAAGAACCTGATATAGTTTTCTTTCAAAGGTAAAACAAGCTCAGTTCTAAAACTTAATTATCATTTTTGAAGTGGTTTCTCCAAATCAATAACATATTTTCGCTCTCTAAAGTAGTTTATTTTTTCAATCAAGCAATTTTTATTAAAGATGTAGCTACCAAGCTTTCTTACTTTTCTTTGTAAAATGTCCAGACCTTAAATTAACAATGTGTTGAATGATGGCCATAAAAAAATTGCAACACAGTCTCTGAAATAGTTCGCAGTTTTACAGCCAACAAAAGATGAAAAAGTTAGACCATTATTTATATTAAAACCAAAATAAAAAGCCTTCAATCTATTATTTTTTTAATCAAAATAAAGTCTAAGTAAGTGATTGAAGACCAGAAGTTGGGGAACTGACCTCATTTTTTTTCATTGAACATGATGAAACTGTTGAATTTATTAATATATTTTCACTGCTGACTGGTGCATTGTTAATTTATATTTTGGGAATTATCACTTTCTTGCTTTCCTAAATTTGTAATTAGCCAGAATGTAAGAGTATTATCCCTGCCTTGTTTTGTGCAATGTTGTTGTTTATTATTATTTACTCACTTTGCATATAATTGAGACACAATTTAAACCAGCTCTGTTTTTGCTACAGTATGACAATGTAATAAAATCCTATTGCTTTATTTGTTATTAATATCTAACACTGAGAGAACAATGGACAATATAGAAACACATTCCTCTCTAAACTGATTTGAAAAATATATACTGTACAGGTGCAAAATGTGTTTTCTTTCACCTTTGCCCCTTTATTCGGCAAAGAGAAGCATTTTGTTTACTTGCTTTAAGTTTAACATAAACCGATGGTTCCTGTTTTTAACCCAAATGATTAGCTGTTTCTGCACCCCAGTTTGGTTGTTGCTGTGCAACCTTTTGAGAGAAAAACATTAACCTATTGCCAAATGTCTTTATTACCATTTTCATATTTTAGACGGATTTCTCTCTGCCAAATGAAGAAGTACAATAAATGCTAAGAGGAGCTTTGTTGAAAATCTTTACATGTTTTGGTTGACAGGAGCAAAGAAAACAGAAGTTTTTGAATATTGTAGATGAACAGACAAAGCCGTGGTTGAGATTACACTTGATGTCATATTTGATATGCTACCCTGTACATGACATTATGAACCACAGTTTGTGAAACTTTATTTCAAATTAAAAACTATTGAAAGAGCATAAACTAGTTCATGTTAGTGAGCGTTTTTGTCAAAGTGTTTAGGTATGATTTTATCCTTTTTGAACCAAGATTAGTGAGTAATTTTTGTTAAGGATAAATATGCACAACACCAGTAAACAAAAAAAACGCCACTTTCCCAAACATTCCAACTCAAGATGAAAGTTGAAAGATTCATGTTGGACTACTAATCAGGTTAGTTTGCTGTTGGCCTATAGCCTATTACTATTAATAGCCTATTAACAGATCATATTACAGAGCAGGTAAATTAAAGCAAGAAACGTTCAAAACCTTAAACTAACATAAAACTAATGAGGCACCCTGCTGTGCTGAAACTTATATCTGTAACAGATATTGTCCTGCTCACACCGCATCCTAAAAAGATATGCAGCATTACACACATTCTTTCACCAATTATACTCACAATGACAGATGTGACAAATATTTCACCTCTGAGATCTAGATGTCTGCTGTCAGCATTAGACTGTTTGCCTAACACTACAGTGCGTTAATCAGGCAGCCCATAAAAAAACAAACTCATATATCCTGAAAATTCCAATTTACCAGACTCTGCAATTAATTTGAGACTGCATTATTCTGTTTTGACTATATCATTGCCCGTGTGGGTGGCAGAGTGGCTTTGACCAGCCTCGGCTGCAGTTTAGTTCAGGGAAACCAGCCGAAAGGTTCTTCCCACTTGGCTAATGTTGGTCGTAAGGTATTGGAACTGCTGGAGGAGCGTTTGGATGGGAGACGTTTGGCTTGGCTCATTTCCACAGTGGTTTCTCTGAAGCACTTTGTGAGTATTGGCAGCAAGCGGAAAAGTAACTGGGTATGAATCGGGTCAACAAAAAGCACTAAACAGTGTGAATACTATAAACTTTCAGTTCAGTGATATAGACTGAAGAAGTCATTTCATGATGAAAGCAGCAGTAGAATAAAAGAGTGTTTCAGTTATCTAACTCTGGGACATTTCAGCTGTTTTCCATCAGTTTTAATTGGATAAGATGAAATATCTCTGTCAAGTTGTAGAGCAAGTGACTTCGTGATAAAGTGTTTTGGGGAATGTTGGCCCATTGGGTAGAGCAGTGCGCTTGTGCTGTGATAAGGTTGCAAGTACCTGCTTCGATCCCCACAGGCTCCACTCTAGGATCCTGAGCAAAACCCTTAACCCCACACTGCTCCTTGGGCACCGCACAATGGGGGTGGGTAAAATGCAGAAAGTGAATTTCCCCATTGTAGGAAATTAAAAGGGATTTACATAAATACAGTAACCACCACACCTTTAACACCAGAGATCATTAAGACAATGTTGGCTGTTGTCCTGAATGTGTTTCAATAAACTCCTGAGGTTCTTGTTACTATTTTGGCTGAAAAAATATTGTCTCTTCTCCAAAAGCAAAGACAAAAATCATGCCTTTTCTTTCAAGCAATTGATATTTTCCTTTATGAAAGGAAAGATGGGAACAATAAATTAATCAAATTGGTTCTATATCTAACGAGAAACCTAAATATCTGGTATCATTTGCATTACTAAATGCTATTACTTAGCTTATCCCTGTGGAAATAACATGCAAAGAAAACCTCCAGTTAGGATTCAAACACGGGACTTTCTTTTTGTTCGTTACCACAGCAACCCATTGCACCACCAGAAACTCACAGTAAAGTACTTATTTGTAAGATCAGTTTGAGAAATGTTGGTCTTCTGCTATGTTACTGCTGCAGGAAAAATATGTCTTGTTAAAGTTTCATATGACATTTAATATTTTTTTTTCTCTTAGAGGATAATGCTTAGCTCAGTGATGTTTGTATAATAGCTCAAAATGAGACTCACACCTGGGGCTAAGTGGAAAGATCAAAGTGCCAGTGAAAAGGGGAAATTGTTAAGTGAATAGTTACTTGAATTACAGCCAGTTAAACTGGAAAAGAAATTGTTTTCTGCAACACATTGTCCGACTTCTCAAGTATGAAAAGTGCGTAAACCTGCCAAATAACTGCATCCAGGGCCAAAGGAAATGCTGGCCCTAATGCTGACCCTAATAAAGAGTTAGAGAGCTGCAAAGCATGCGGGAGCTTCCTGAGAAAAAATCAAAAAAGACTTTAATGAAATCCATCTATATCTTTATTGACTAATGCAGCAACAATATGTCCTTGTCTGAGAGGAAAATAGCTTCGTAATCAGATTTTATAATGATATTACTAAGTATTTGCGTAGGTTATTCAGAGCAGACTCTTGGCAATGCTGAAAAGGATTTACTGCAGGGACTGAGTGCCGTCTCGTCTCATGTAGGATGGAGCAGCACAAATGCATTTCGGAGAAATTGCATAACAAAATAACTAACCTGGGGATCATTTCTGCGTAGCATAACCTTAAATGTCACACACGGCTTTTATTGGTCACACACTCTCACACACCTTAATTTTAACAACATATGTTAAACAAACGTACACAACCACCTGGAAATGTTTTCTTTTAGAGCTAAGTTGGTGTTTTGTCACACGAACTCATGAAGCTGTCATTCACACCAAGCACATTTTAACAGCAGATTATCAGAATTATCGTGTTATCCGATGGGAATCCTAATTATTAACAAAAACACACATGGCCGCAACATCTGCAACCTGGTTTCCTAAACTCTCCGTAAACTGAGACAATCTTACAGGTGCCAGTTCTGAAACAAAACCTGCATTAGGTCATCTGCCTCACTGCTGCGAGTTACACCCATGAGATCCACCAGATTACTGCATATTAGCAGAGTAGATTTCCCTGTGTGGGAGGCACTTTCCTGTTGTTGATTAAAGAGGTGATAACACACACCGAAACGCACTTACACAGCGCTTAATAAACATTAGTAGAGGAAATGCAGAAAGGTTTCCCAGTCTCCCATGTCTGTGTGTCTAATAGTTGGACCTCCACTGTAATTCTTATTGACCCCTGCAGTAGAGGAAGGAAGAAAGGCCTTGTTTAGAAGCAATTTATTTACTTAGTGAGTTCCCTGTTTAAAATGAACTTCTATCGGAAACAGACAAAATAAATTAAAGCAGTCAGTCTGTCGGGCTCATAGCACAGTGTGTCTGTGGCTTTATTGTGCATTTGGTACTCTGTCCTCTTTATATTAATAAAAAAGTCAGATCTGATGTGAAGAATTTAGAAGATCTCCTGAATTCATTTTAGAACTTTGTTTTTTCATTTTCCTCCAGCCTGAAGGTAGATGTGTGTGCAGCAGTGAGTGGTGTGGGGATCCCCAACAATGTAGGTAAGTAACTGCACAGGGTTTACATTTCACAGGTGAGATGAAGATCCATCTGAAATATCAATATTTATATCTATCTATCTATCTATCTATCTATCTATCTATCTATCTATCTATCTATCTATCTATCTAGATCTATCTATCTATCTATCTATCTATCTATCTATCTATCTAGATAGATAGATAGATAGATAGATAGATAGATAGATAGATAGATAGATAGATAGATAGATAGATAGATAGATAGATAGATAGATAGATAGATAGATAGATAGATAGATAGATAGATTGTATCATAGTATTTGAAATTTGAATCTATTGTTTTCTCCTCCCAATATCTGCTCAGGTTTAAAAGCTGAGCTTCAGCTGGATTGGCTTAAAGGCACAAGGGGCGGGGTTAAGCGAGTCCTCTTCTTGGACACCCATGAGACTCAGCGCTCAGGGCTCCTCAGACTGGGTCAAAGCCGCCCACAAGCGTGTCTGAGCTATATGATTTATCTGAAGGTAAGTCCCAAAGTAGCACACTCATATAAGAACCAGTCAGTAGGCTACCTGTTTAACCATAAATATAATTACAGTCATATTGTCTTCTCTTTCTCTTGCTTTGCAGGAGGAGGATGAGTTCAGGGACAAACTGACCCCCATTGCTTTGGCCCTGAACTACAGCCTCGCTCCACCTTCTGGAGAACAAACTCTTCCACCGATTCTCAACCAGTACAGCAGCACATTCCTCCAGGAACATGTAGGTTTACATTTTCAGAGATTTACATCAGAAAGCTCTAGTTCATTAGATTATGCTATCCATGTAATAATCCGATCAATGATGACATGAATTTTTAAGATGAACCTCGTGTGAAACAATGAAAAGTTGAAATCAAAACCCTGATGCATAACAGGACTTATTATGACTAGATCAGTGTACACAATGTTCCACATTAACTACCTTTAACTGAGATACAGTATAAATGCCCAGCACAGTTAACTCTGGGAAACCTTTTCCCCGTTTAGTTCAGCAGTTTAATATATAACAGCAATAAACAATAATAAGAATGATGAAGACATTGCCGGCCACGCAACAAAGCCCGGGAAAGAGAAAATCTCTCAAAGAAAGGAAATATGTGTAACCTAATGAATTAGAACCCCCCCCCCCCCCCCCCCCCCCCCCCCCTTTGATTGCTCTTTATCAAAGTGGATGTGTCCAAATAAACAATGAGATCTTTTAAATCTTTCGGCGCCGAGCTTTGGTGAGCAGAACAGATTCGACTTCTGAAAGAAGTGCGCACGTTTTTATTAATAAATATTGGGTGTTTTAAAAACTAGATTTCTCTGTTTATATATTGACCAGAAAAACTCTATTATCAGTTATTTTTAATCCACTGAGTAATTACTTACCTTTTTTTTGATATATTTTATCACATTTAAAGCATCAGTTCTCAAGCTGTGGTACAAATAGTGCAACTTGGGTTCTCTTCAGACTGGAAGAAGCTCTTTTTAAAGGGGATAAAAAACATCATAAATGCATATAAACCATTGTTACATTAGCTAGTGGGACATTTTGCATGTTAGGCAACCACATTAGATATTGAATCAGGGTTATAAGAATTTCCAATAGCAGATTTATAGTCCTTTTTTTCATCATAAATTGCAGTAAACTTCTTCCGCTCATGCATTTCCAGCATATTTTTTCTGCTGTAACCAAAGAGACTATCAAAGTACCATTTATTCTTTATTATCACATTTTCATCAGTATAGTGATGCTTGTGAAAAATAGCTTTTCTGTGAGGTGGTCCTCGTTATGAAAGATTAGAGAACCACATGTCTAGTGATAACTGAACAATTTTCCTCTAACGTTCCTTCTCCATGTGCGACTCTTTCTTCGCAGGCTTACATCCTTCTTGACTGTGGTGATGACAACATATGTATCCCCGACCTACAGCTTTCTGCCAGCATGTAAGGCTTTCACAGTGACGCCCTTTGACCCCAACCTGCAAATCCTAGACTTCCAAAAAGCAGGCATTCATGAAAGTAAAGCAAAGACAGAATGTCTGCTATTCCTCAACAGATGATCACGTTTTACAATGAACACATTGCTCACATTTTGGTCACTTTCAACCTGTTAGAGATGTTGCGTGCACACATGAATGTGAAACAACCTTCTCAGTATAGTGTTTCCAGCTGTGCGGCATCTCCATGGCAGCCTTGTATAAATATTCTCTCACCAGGCAGTGACTAACACATACACGCTCACGCACTGTTGGGGGCTGTTGCATTCCTGTGCAGCTGATTGCACATTAAGTGCAGTCCTAAAATGATAAATGTCACAATTTGCTTCTTTTTGTCAATCATTGTCTCTGTCTCAACACACAAATCCAGGGATCGCTCAGAGTTGCTGATTGGAGATGACAACCTGGTGATGCTGACCATCACTGCAACGAACCAGGGAGAGGGGGCGTACGAGACAGAGCTGTACACACGGATTCCACCGGAGGCCGACTACATTGGAGTAGAGCGCAGGCTAGAGGTGGGGCATCACATGAAATCTCTTGATTGAATCAATATCAAGTTGATATTAATGACTGAAATATACAATGTGGGTTAGATGTTTACATGTACTTATCACAGCCTTAATCTTGAATTTTTAACAATGCATTTTTCAGCATAAATCAGGAAGTGATATTATTTAACAGCTCTGACTAATTACATGAACAACAACTAGGTGCACAACTTCCCAACCGCTGCTGGGTTCATCGACCCTCACCAAGTTGCAGGAAAATCCCTTTAAGTAACAATCAATCAGATTCTGGTATAATTCTGGCTTATCTGACCGACATTTATTCCAGAATGTATCAATCTCAATAAAATGTGTTAATTTACCATTTGCATTTTTGGTGCTGCGCCATTGTTTTTAAGAAAAGCCTACAAATTATCATGATTATGAAATGGTTTTTCAGTAGTTTGTGTTAACCTGCTTTATTTGATAACCATTCCAAACCAGTTCCAATGTGTGTTTGGTTTCATCTAGGAAAATCCGGTTGTTTCTAAATTTTAACCATTTAGCTGCCACTTTGAAGTAAAGTTGGAGAACTCTGTTGTGGAAAAGTAGAGCCTCAGCATGATACTACCACCACTGTGCTTTCCGTTTTTAAGGGTTAAACAAACCTCCCTTTAACTCCTTCAAAAAAAAAATTTATTTTTGGTATTGTGGCCGAATATCTAAATCTATCTCTCATCAGACCTTAAAATAATTTTCACTGGAGGCCATTTTGGCATCTTGGCATTTGCGTGTACCAACAGTGCTATGATCTCAAACACATATTGGATCAGTTTTTTGCATGAATAAAGTCATCTTCATGCTTTTGGTTTAGAATTGGCTCCAACATTAGCATGGTTTCCATGCCTGGAAGCAAACATCTGAATGAACTCTAAAGTAACCTTGTTTTACAAAAGGCCTATATGGATCCCCTGCAACTTGCTAAGGGATATTATTTAAATACTAATGGGCACTGTGTGAATATATTTCAGTCTCTTTGTATAGTTTTGATTCTTTCAAGTTTAAAGAAAATGTGCACCAAAATGAATCCTTATTTTGACTGCAGCCAAAAATCATTTAAGGAAGTGTCCTATTTGAGGCTGCAGTTGCGGTGCAGCATCACTTCCTGTTGTACCATTAAGTCATGCATCTGGCCTGATTACTGCAAGGCTATCAGCAGGATATGCTTTACTGGCATCAGCCCAAAAGCCCCTATTATGATTAAAAGGCTGCATTAGCTGCCATGGTAATGGATAGGGTCAGTTTGTTCAAGTGTGTCTGTTTGATGGCACACGTGTGTGTATGTGAGCTAATGAGGGTGTAATGGAGCTTTTTGATTGATAATATTATTAGTTTCAGAGTATCCATCACTCTTTCCCTCCTATGTTCCTCCTCCTCTGGATTCGGATGGCCTCTTACCTCCTTATGTTTTCCCCATCGTTCCCAGTCTTATCTGTTTTTCTTTCACCAGTCTCTCACTCAGCTAAACTGCGAGTACAAGACCATCAACGAGTCCAGGGTGGTGGTTTGCGATCTCGGGAACCCAATGGTGACAGGAACAGAGGTGAGTTGTGAGTACCCGAAAAACATAAACTCCAAACTCACACGCTACAATAAAACATCCATGCTAAGAAGTTCTTGCCACACTTAATTTGAATGATGTTTCCCAAAGTCGTCCGATCACCACCTTGACCCTCATTCCTTACCCTCTGACTCCCATGGCTGTGCTTGTGTCACGCTCAACTTGTGCATGCGTTCCGGGGTAATAATCCGCTTGGCTCCCTAAAGGCCGACATACACAGGAAACAGAGGCTTTGTAATTTAAAGAATGGTCCCTTGCAACATGAAATTCTAGCACTGTTTAGCAAAATGCAGCATGCTCAAAAGGCATGTCGCGTGTGTGAGCATGTATTTTTTCTTTTAAAGATGTCAAGGCTGGCAGGGAGGAGCGTCAGCTCTTGGGAGTCGACACACGGCATTCTGATAAATCAATTATGTGGTCATGTTTCACAGTTTGGAGGAGGGGGGCCATGTGTGTTTGTGTGCTCCCCAGCCAGCCAGATGCTTCGCATATTCTGCTTTCCCCTTGCCCTGTTGGACGTTAAGGAATCCATCAGCTTACGAAGAACATACCTTTACACACACCCCATACAAGTTCTCTGAGCACAGGTCTGATCGCTCCGGTTCATTGTTTGTGCCACATGACACAGCTGTAGAGACTCACTGGTCAGACTGATTGGTGTAGGAGGTCCATGTCTGAAGGTCCTGTCTGAAGGAATGTAGATTCCGACCCTCTGGCCTGCCTCTATATCTGCATTTTCTCTCCTTCTATAGTGTGAAAATTTACCTCGTTTATCAAACCTCTATTAAGTGACAGAAAATCTCTGTTATCTATATGATCAACAATCAACAACAGAAGCATAATTTTGTAATCTTTTAAAGAGATCTTTTCAAAGTTCATAGACCTTGACCTTCTCTATAAGTCTGTCCTCATTTGTTTTGAGCTTTAGTTGTTTTTCTTTTTTCATTTGTTTTCTTTATTATCCATACCATCTATTCATTTTAATTTTCGGTCTTATACATTGAATTAAGCAAAAACATAGAATCACCATGTACTATATTAAGTTTTACCTGTGTTCTGCTCTTTTAAAGAGGCTTTTCAGTCACAGTTTGCCAACAGCAATTTTATAATTACAATGATACATAAAAAAAAACGCCCAACTTTTCTTTCTTTTAATTAACAGGAAAATGCAGCAGCACTAACCAGCTGGCCAGCAGTGTGCAGCAACGTACAGGGAAGGGTCGGGACTGTGTTACTCTTTGATTTAAAAAAAACCCTGAGAAAGTTCTTAATGGTGACTCTGAGCCCTTTCTGGTTAATATAAATAATTAGCTTTGAATGATAAGAAATGCATTATGGGAAATCAAAAAGAAAAAAGATTACAAATGATTTATTTTTGTGTGAAGAAAGAGTATGGTTCATTTCTGCAGTTTTAAAGTCTTTGTTTCTGCATGATTCATACGCTAGGTTGGATTTAAGTGGGTTAGCAACCAAAACACATCCTTCTAAGTAAACTTTCAACAATAAAAAACACACAGTGGCCAAAGTCAGTCCTCAGAAATCCTTCTTAAAACCCCTTTTAACAAAGCATTTGTGCATGAAAGCAAAGTACTAAATGAAATCAGGTTGTGTCAGTACTGTTCCAAATATACAGTTTTATCACCCCCACATGATGCACAATAATCACTGATAAGGTAAGGAGCTATTTTATTAGCAGAAATTTCCCTCCTTGATGAAGAATGCATCTCTGAAGCCTGCCTTTAGCAGCTGCACAAACTTAAGTGCAGACTGCAAGGGGGACCCGTGTATGATGTCGGATCTGTTTATTCAGTAATTCTGTTATCAGATCATTTAAACAGGGCAGCCTAGGCTGGACGTGATGCTGCTGTCTGTGCTTCACCAGGTTTTCATCCTCAAACCATCGTAGCCCAGAACAGTGTAGGGCTCATCCCACAAGGGCTGCAGCTGGAAACCAGTTTTCTAACTCCACTGTGTTTAGATCTGTTTGAATATCTATCTTTAAAGCTTTGAACACATCAATAAGGAAAGGTAGATTCATATAATATTTACCACAGCTCCTCTGTTTTAATTTTCAAAGATGACATTTTTTACTTTCTTCAAAACTTCATTTTTCGGGCAAAGAGATATTATCCCACTAATATCCCCAAAGGACATAATAGTTATCAATGCAGAATTTTAAAACGCTCTTCATGAATGTAAAATCTGGGACACAGAGCTGTTGCTGCTCACATTTCAAGGAGTTTGATTACATTAAGTCAAAGCTTTTTATCATGCCGATGTTGCTTCCTTATATCTACCTGTTTAGCAGGCGATTGTTTTGCAACATGGATTTATCTATGCTTCAGCTTAGCAGTGGTATATTAAGCCCTTCACTATATCTTATTTTTTTTTCAGTTTAGAGTTGTAACCAACTCTTTTAAGAACGAACTGAAGACTTCTTTCAGAGGATATATCATAATAAGCATGCATCACCAATTCAGAAAATACAACTCAAGCAAATGTATTATCATAATTCATCAAAATACCAACCAAAAAGTTTTACACAGTTGTTTGGATCAAATAGTAAGCATGGGTCAAAAATTGAATTTTTTTGTATTTAATATACTCCTGATAAAACTCTGAATTAAGATCATACCAAAAGATAGAAGAAGAAGCATAATTTGAACACTGGTTCAAACATTTAAAACACTTGATTCAGGTGTGTTGGACTAGAGAGATATGTAATAGATAAATTACATATCTGATAAATAGATAAATTCTCAGTCACCAGGAACATGGCAGTCACAAAACAGGCTCAAAAAGACAACTGGACTTTGGCACAGTTTTTCTGAAAACATTTTGACACTTATTGTGAGTTTTTGTCACTTCTTTTGGCTCGCACCAGAGCAATCTATAGTTGGAGCGCTGATGTTTTTAAGCAGGAGAGGTCCATCAATCTGAGCACATTCCAGGTCCCACCGGTTGTTCTTAGAGGTTGTTGAAATCTTTTGTTTCATATGGATTTTGTGTTTGGTTATGTGAATCATAAATGTGCCTCTGTAACCTCTTTGGAATGAGTTCCAGGGCAGAGTTCTAGATGCTTGGAAGCTGAAACCGCAATCCACCCCCTCTGTTCAGTGATGCCTTTTTTCTTTTAACAACTGTGGCTTCCTTTACCCCTCTTTCAAACCATCTGTCCAAAATCTGACCATCTTGGTCATCAAACATGTGTGCTTTGTTCTTAAGGTGACAATGTTCTGCTGAATCTTACCCAGAGTTGCTAGCTCTCCTGTGCTGCGCCATGCATTTGTGTAGTTGTAGTTTTGGTTTTTCCAATACAGGATTCTGAGCAACCCTTGCTGCAGTGGCCTGCATTAACAATGCTTTATGTGTTTTGTCTTTGTGATAAACCAGTTTTTTTTATTTTGTGTTCTAAATTTACTGTTATTTTATGTTTAGAGAATCCTGAGTTTATGAGAAACTCATGATAAAAATTGATTTTAAATGTTTTTAGTTTTTCTGTCCTCTCATTCAAAACTAACAAAGACTTCAGGATGGGTGTCCAAAGGTTTTCAGAAAAACCGAAAGTCTCGTTACCTCCAGTTTAAGCTTGTTTTGTGGCTGATCATATCTAGATTTCTTTCAAAATCTTCTTATATTTAAGCCTTTAAATATACAAGTAGTTGATGAAGGGAATTAACACATAGTTGCACTGCTGATGGTGAAAAGTGACATTAATAACAAATTACAGAAAAACTATATTTCTACTGCTAAAAACTTTGCAAGATTGACAAAAGCTTCCAAATTATTCCTGGTTGCTTAAAACCAATGTTCCCGCTGTTGCTGTAAGGAATCATTGTTTTCTGCATTATAGCTAAACTCTCTAAGCCAAAGCTTTGCAGCCACAGGATAACTACAGCCAAATGCAAAAGTGGTTTACTTAGTACACATATATTTGATTGTTTTTTTTAGGATACACTGAGCTTTCAGACAGAAATGACAATGGCAAGTTCTTTGACGAATTTATAACAGATGTTTTTTTTTTCTTTTTTTTATCATTATCCTTATGAAAACAAAGGATCTATTCAAACAAAGAAAAATCAGCTGAAACTCTGAACTCTAAGGTTTTCAGATTTGTATCAGACCTGACTGTGTTGCTGTACATATTCACAGTACCCATCGTCTTCTTTTGATTTTTCACTGAACAACACATTTAGTGCCTGTCTCTTTAGACTTTCTCAGTCTGGCTTTTCTCTTCCAAGTGTCCCTAACGTGTCCTTTAAAGATAGCCTGACTTTGTACCTCTAACGCCCTGGAGACATGGCTCTTGAAGTTTTTAATACAAGTCTGCATGCTATCATTTCCCCCCTCTGGACTGTGGGCTTGACCCATTTTTCAACAGAGATCACATGTGCATGTAAATACACATGCGGCGCAGCAGTTTATGGCGTACCGAAGCCTCCACGTGTTTCGTGTTAGCCTAGGGGACAGGAGGATTTAAACAGAGGAGAGACGAGGAACTTGACTGTGGTTTTTAAGTATGTGTCTGTAGTCTGGCTTTTGTCAGATTTAGGAAACTTGCTGTTATCAACACACGTTTACACAATCCAGATATTGTGACAATGAAGTAACAGAAAAAGGTTCCAGTTACATGGATTTTACTGTCAGTTCAGAGCTGCCTTTGATTTAGACATGTCTCTCATTCTCCACCATCCTCCTATAGATTCCCTTCTCAGTCTGTCGTCACATCATTTTAATACATTCTCTTTGTTTTTGGGGGGTTTCCTGTTGTTCCCTGGACAGCTCACCGTTGGTTTGAGGTTTTCAGTCCAAAGGGTGGAAGACTCCGGACCAAAAATCAGCTTTGAGCTACAGATCCACAGGTGACGCAATCACAAGCTCACTCATACAACTTAGACACAAAGATCTGTTTGTCTTTCCTCTGATCCGTGTAAATTTGTCCCGACTCAATGCTATCAGTGCTATACTGTCACTGTCTGCGGTCTCATGTGCCTGGCCACAGTGATGAAGAAAGACAAGGGGAACAATATGCAACTGTTTGTTGTACTGCAACAGACTGCAGCATTTGTCATTAGTACAAGTACTTATCCCCTGAGGGAAGATTTCAGGAAGTAAGCTGAATATTCTCATCTAATTTTTATCAAGAGCTGCATTAAAATTTACTTTAATTTGTAATACTAGTAAAATATCAGCTTTTTACAAAAATGAGATAAAAGCATAAACTGAAAGATATGCAGCCCAGGAGAGGAGTGGCAGCCTAGTGGATGGGCATAGAGCTTTGAATCCTGAGGTTCTGAGTTCAAGCCCCACTTCCACAGACTGCCACTCTGGGTCTCTGAGCAAGACCTTTAACCTCACACTGCTCCCTGGGTGCTGCACAAAGGCAGCCCACTGCTCCCCAAGGAAATGGGTTAAATGCAGAGAGTGAATTTCTTTGCTGTATACTTGTGACACTGTAATGACAATAATAGGCTGACAAGAGAAAAACTTTACATACACCTATTATGGGCAAGAATTGCAAATTCATGTCTATAAGTGTATGCAAATTCTTTTGCTATTTTTTTCACCCTTAATACATGATTGAAAATCAACCGATTTAGGGTCATTCTAGAAATCAGTACATTTTCCCTGATCCATGGAGCTATTTTAAAGTTACTGCTTCCTGTCAGACTTGGATTTTAAAGCAAACCCACGCATTTCCAACTGGACCGAGATCAGGGCTATTCCACAGGCTGTATGCATTTATTCCCAAATGCATCCACTTATTTGGGCTTTACTTTTTTTTTTTTTTATCATCCCACTTTCATTTTATTATATGCCAAACAAATTTTTAAAAAGGATAAGTTGCTATTTTCAAAAGTGTAGTTGGTGTTTTAAAAGGCATTCGTAGGTAGTTCTGCTCAAAGTGTAATTCTCTCCACAGCTCCAACAAGGACAACTCTGACAGCAACCTGGTCAGTTTGAATCTGACCATTACTGCCAGTGCCCAGCTTGCATTGCGCGGGTGAGTTGATTACATTTTTATGCCATATGCGAGAACCTCCCTCCTCCTCCCTCTCCACTACCCACTGCTGCAGCCGATTTGCTTTCAATTTTATAGTTGTTTATGAGAAGGGATTTCTGCTTTTAAGATGTTTGGATTTTTATGCAACAGCACATATTTACTGACATAAATTCAAACAAAATAAATGCATATGAGGTTATTCGTCAGCTTTTCCATACTTATGCGTATACAGTAGTCTCTCACACAAAGTTCAAAGCCTTGCGGCTGACATGCTGTTGTTTGGGTGTGGTCAGCTGAGGACATAAACGAAGCAGCGATGGGGAGAACCTGGAGGAGGATATGCAACACTGTTTGTCCTGTACGGTGTTCTGCTTCAGATTACATTTTTTTTTTCTCATACTGCTGCTGTAAAACATTATACGGATTTTAACTTCTGATGAAACTGTCATGTTGAAGTAAGAAATTAGCCTTGACTATGGGGTGTGGCTTGCATAGCTCAGTGATTGGTCCATGCAGCCCTATAATATCTATACTTCTATCTGGCAACCTAGATATTTTTAAATATTTAATCTGAACTTTTTGAAAGGTGTCAAAAATGTATCAGAATGAGGAACGTTGCAGACATTCCCATTAAAAACTGAAATCGTTCACAGATTAGATTTTAGATTAAATTTAACCTAAATATAGTTTTGTTGACAAAACAAGGTGGAAAATTGCCAGAGTTTATACTTCAAAAAATGGAAATCTAAATTTCATTTTTTTTAATATATGTCCTTTTTTTCTTAAATTGAGGATGTAAGCGAGACACTTTGTCAGTGCAACAAGAGAATTTACATGTAAAATAAGAAAAAAACAATTTCATTTTCTTATTTCAAGTGCATAATATCTAATAATGTTATCTTAAGAGTAAAAACACTCATTCCCACATCCTCTGCTCAAATTATGGGTAGATATAGTTGATTTAAGACATTATTACTTATTTCTAGATTTTTTTTGCAGTGTGCAGATTTTTTACATTTTAGATTTTGCAGGTTACAATTAACCTGCATGGCTGAAACTGGTGCATATGCTAGAATGATGCAAGTATTTGTCTGCATAGAGTAGCATATGAATAGTAAATGTTAATATGTCATGTTTTTCACATTTAATCCAAATTTTATGGCACAGCATGTGTGTACAGCGCTACATCTCAGAATTATAGTAGTCGTGAAGTTTATATTCTGTGACCACCTGAATTACCTGGGGATAAAGTTCTCTACACTGTAGTTACAGAGAAAAAGGGAGGCTGTTACAATATTTACTTTGTAACTGTGTTTACATTCAGTCAATCTGTTATATCTGTTTTTCTGCTTCTTGCAGAGTGTCTCATCCCTCTCAGGTGGTGCTGCCATTCCCCAACTGGGAGCCTAAAGAGAAACCTGTTAAAGAGGATGACGTTGGTCCACAAGTCACACATATTTATGAGGTACAGTTCAGATGAATATATTTCAAAGTTAAAAGATGTTAGGTGTATCACTTTGAAAGATCAGCTGGGAACCAACTAACCACTTTTTATCAAATTAAGTAGAGAGGTGTGGCAGGGGGAGCGGGTGTTAAACTTTGCTACTTTTGACCTTATTTTGCTGATTAAGAAGGAAACAGGATGAGGATAAAATAGGTGTGTGAAGTTGCAGTCAGGGTTAAAGGATTCGAGAGTTCTTCAGGGTGAAGTAAACACCAGTCAAAGTAAAACCAGTTGCTCTATAAAGAATTAAGATGTGGCTGATCAAAGGTCTCCAGCTCAAAAGTAATTACTGCTATGATGACAGGAAGGAGTGAGAAGGAAGAAAAACAGAAGGGAACAGCTACCTAATGAAGGGGGAACAGGCAAACAGAAATGTGTAACAAGTGAGTGTTTTAGAAAAAATTAATCTGGGGAGTTAGAGATGTGCAAACCAGTTAAAGTACGCCATCATCTGTCTGTACTCATTTACTTCCTTTTTTTTCTTGCTTTAAATGTTGGGAAGCTTCACTGAACCGGAGTGCAGTGTTGCCTGGCCTGTCCTGCAGCTGATAATGATTTTCATTTGTGGTACTTCTCCCAGTGGGCAGCTGCTTCTAGTTAGGAGGGAAGGTTGTTTTTTTTCTCCTCTTTTTAGAATTCCTGCCCTGCAGCACCAGGATCATGTCCTGTTTGGATGACTTGCTTCAGTATATTATAGGTAGGGGGTGATGGGGGTGCATATCAGGGGGAGATAAAGGCGATAAAAAGAGGATTTATTAAATTAATGGTCGATTAAGGCTCATTATTCATTCCTCTAGTTTTGATGATAAACCTGATGAAAGTTTTACTTGTGTTGCCTTTCGATCCCAAGAGACTAAAGGCTGCATTAATGTTATCATCATGAAAACACAGGTGGTCTGTCTCATCATACCGCGGTTATGATAACCTAATTACAGCTCTGGTCACATGAGACCTGCTAATAGGACCGAAGAGGGTGAAATCCTGACAGCTCTCTGTTTTTGCTGCTCCCTTTCTCTTTTTCTAGCTCCATAACTTTGGTCCCAGTAGTATTGGGCAGGCTGAGCTTCAGATCGGCTGGCCTGCCCGTTTCCATGATGAGAACCTGCTGTACGCCATAGAGATTCAAACTGACGGCCCAATTAGCTGCCGGACAAACACCAGCCTCAACCCACACGGCCTGGAGGTACCGTATACATTTACACACACATGCATGCAGACACATGTTCCAAAACTAGTGAACTTATGGATATATTTCCTGTAATGGGAATTAATAAATAGACCTTAAGCTGCATCGCATTTGATTCCTTGATCTCCAAAAGGTAAATGTTGACCTGATGTCAAAGATGGGAGCTGTTTTATTCATCCCATAATCCTTCATTATAGACGTATCCTACTAAATATTTTAGATTAAGCCAATTTACGTGATTTTGATTAGTGGGGTAAAAATCCCAATGCAATGAATTTATTTTGTTTTAAAAGAAATTGTGATGCCACACTTCATGGATTCGCCATTGTAACCGATTGTAACTCAGAACATGTTAACAATGATTGCCAATCACTGTTGATTCCCCACATCTGCAAGATTTTTTTTAATGTAACTGCAGAAAAATATGTCTGAATGAGGAACACATATGTTGAGCAGGACGGGAAGAGTTTTTAAACAAAATGTAAAAACTTGCCCTTACAAACATGCAGGAAAGATTGACATCTAGGGGTCACCAAGGCTGTGTCCGAAATATAGAGTGGGGACTATATAGTGGACTTGATAGTGAACTCAGATAACTTACTGTTTGGATAGATGAATTCTACTTTTCACTCCCAATTGGTCACATAGCTCCGCCTCCATCGCGCGGTGCCTGCAACATCTTTATTAGTCACAGCTCTCGGGTAGCAACAGCCTATGGCGACAGCAGGCCGCTGTGACAGTAAATCCCATAATGCTTTGCGAGGAAAGCTCTCCGCTCATAGCATTCCGGGATATATCTGCATTGTGGGAAATTTCGAGTCCACTTCTTTTTTATCCACTAGACGTTCTGACACTCTTTTAAAATGTTGTAACCACTATATAGTGCCCTATATAGTGATGAGGGTGGATGTTCGGACACAGCCCAAGTCTTAATACCAGTAATTAGACACTCCTACATGCCAGACAGTTATTTTGGAGCCTTACCTTGAAATGAAAAGTTTCTCCTCTAAAAGAAAGTTTTCTACACTGTTAGGGCTTTATTAGCTGACATGATGTGCTTTGGTCAGATCAAGTTAATTTAGAATTTTTCAAAAAAGGGATTTAGTTTGACATAAAACAAAAGATGGACTTGTAGAATATCACTCAACCCAGCTAATAGGTATGGTGGGGAAATTGAGGCTGTGGACCTGTTTTGCTTTCAAATGCCAAAGGAATTAAATCTGAGAATTTAAATACAAGAAAACAGTGCAGCCTCTACATGCGCATAATGCCAAAATGTCATTTACCGAATATTAAAAAAACAAGATCCAATTAGATGGGCTGCACGGTTGGGCAGTGGGTAGCACTGTTGCCCTGCAGCGGAAATGTTCTGGGTTCGATTCCCGGCCTGGGGTATTTCTGCATGTTCTCCCTGAGCATACATGGGTTCTCTCTGGATACTCTGGCTTCCTCCCACAGCCCAAAAAAATGACTGTTAGGGTAACTGGCTTCTCTAATTTGTCCTTAGGTGTGGGTGTAGGTCGTCTAGACTGAGGAGATAGGCATCCTTTCCCATGATCTGTTTAATCCACAAACCTATATCAAATAGAATGGTTGGGCTGTGCTGAAGAGAGAAATACTAAGAAATTGTTCAAAGATCAAACACCTGTTTTATACCAATTATTAAAAAAAGAAAAAAAAGAAAAAGCTAAATCCCATTCACAAACTTATCTGGGGAGCCAAAAAAGTGTGGGGCAAACAACATCGTGTGTTGTGTTCCCATTGTGTTCTATTTTCCAGTGAAAGAAAAAAGGAGGAAGAAGGCTGGTGCTTACCTTAGATGTTGGAAATGTTTCCATATGCAATAAACCCATCTATAGGCTACTTTATAGAGAAAACATTGGTTTCTTTGTGTAAACTATTTAGATTAAAGAGGATTTTTTTTCTTCTAACAGACATTCCTATGATAAAGCTGCAAAATCTGTAATTGAATCAATGAGCCAAATATTGCAAAAAATTTCTTCATTTATCAGTAAGAAAAGTCTGAGGTTCTGTTTCTAACCACAGGGCTTCAAGAAAGGAAGAAAACAAATGGTCTCCCACTTCCAAAAATAGCTGATGTGAGAAGAAAAAAATAATCAATGTGTGCTCGGTGTGCTGGCTTTTTCAAATATTTAAATTAAAATATTAAATCAAGCTGTTCCCACTGGCCCGCCTCCAAAGCTGAGCTTCCCGAGCAGAAACAATAAAATCTATCTCTGTTATCTGAAACTTGAGGACATGTGGGTTATTTTCTCCGGCTGCCCTCCATGCTTTTCTTGCCATCAATATAACAATGTGACCTGAGAAGTTAAATCTCCTCAAATCCAACGTTTTAGATCAAATGTTACAAAGGTTTGTGCAGCTCTATATTCTGTGGGATTTTATCACATCTTTTGTATCTTTGGACATTTTATTTCGTTTTCAGCTGTTAATAAATTTATGTTATGTGCAGTTTTGGTGCTGATTAAATAAGCAATGTGTGGCGAAGCCCAAACTTCAGGAAGCCCAAACACATTATGACATTTAAACATTGTTTAAACAATAATTCTGTTCCAGATCTCCTCTCTGCAAGACACGCCAGAACTGCTGGGTTTTCTGAGGAACACCACCGATCTTCCTCACCGCCACAAACGATCTGTCAGCACAGCTGGAAGTTACAGCAGTAAGACCTTGGTGAGACCCCCAACCCCAATTCTCTCTTGAAAACAAGCTAATAAAAACATTTATATGTGATTCACAGTTGCTTCATGTCTTTCTTCTCACTGTCCACTGATCAGAACTGCACCAACGTCTCCTGTCTGAGGATTACGTGCATGGCTGGTCGGTTGGATCGAGGCCAGAGCGCCGTTGTTAAGATAAGATCAAGACTTTGGGCACATACGTTTTTGCAGGTGATAATTAATTACTTTATACATGTTATGTTACTTTTTGTGAGTTGTAAATATTTCAACCTGCATTAATTTATGTATTTCATCTTAAAGCGGCGTAACGACCCCTACATTCTAAACTCCACGGTGTCCTTTATGGTCATATCTATGCCCTATCGTGTTCAGCCATCCACACTGCCTCAACACAAAACCTCAGTAAGGAAAGAACTACATAGTATTGCTGTCGGTTCTCAGTTGCAAAAACAAATGATCAACTTTTGCATCTCTTTTTCTGCAGATGGGAACCCATGTGTTATGGGGCACTCCTGATGTTTCGTTTGCTGTGCCACTTTGGGTCATCATCCTGGCCATATTGCTAGGCCTGTTAGTACTGGCCATGCTGACGTTAGCGATGTGGAAGGTACAAGAGTGAAAATAGTTTTTACAGTAATATGCATCATTTATTATTCCATCCCTGATTTCTATAAACCTGCTTTCAAAACGTTGGAACATATATCTAGTCTTTCATCCATATTCCCCATTAGACATAAGACAACAATAAAAAAAAACAATGTAGATACAAAGGGAAAAAAACATTACTGAAAAAGAAGAGTCTCTGTTCAAAAGGACTATGAAGCAGACAAATTTATTTAATCCCATTCCTTTGCTGCACAAAACGAATTATTATCATATAATGCAACCAACAACATCCATTACAATGAATACCAATAGTGAAGAATATAAATTTTAGTACTATAATAGCAATGATAACACAATTCACTGGTTTATAAAAAATCACTTTATAATTCACAAGGTTTCCTTAAACTGTGGATGAAACGAGGTGATGAATACTAGGAGTAATTAGGCTGGTTTTTAACATGTGATTTTACATGATAGCATACTGTGCAGTTATGATGGGTGACAATTAACTAAAGCAAACATTTAAACTCCCCCCCATAGTTCAGTGGTTAGCGAGCCGGTGCCCAGTTTTAAGCCAACTCAGCCCATTCCCATACCTTTGCTCCTCATGAAAGAGGCTCATCCCCCACCAGGGCAATTAAAACAAAGGAAAGAAATGTTAAGAAAAGAAAATACCTTTCATTGCTGGTATGTGTGCACACCATAACAGCACTGCAAGATAAAACCAAATTACAAAATGAATTAAATATTGAAAGAAAGACATAAAAATGTTGATCCTACAGGCCCCGACAGGGTGCCTGAATATTTGTTCCGAATGTTGATCAAGATATTTTGCATGTTTCCCTAACCAGCGGATACCGGTACAAATGGATTTTTTTATGCAAGAGTACTGATCACATTACTGTATGTATTGGCATGACAATCATGAGTTGTTCAACTTAGCTCCTGGGGGAAATCCTTCTGGATGCTGTCAGAGTAGTTCTCAAAACCTCCTGCACACAGCAGCTGCATCACAATGATAAGTTAGAAGAAGCACCTTCAACCAGCTGTGGGATGATTCATATTAAAGCTGTGGTGTAAGGCCTTAGGTGACATGAGAGAACAATGCAGGTACCTGAAGGCTACAATTAATGACAAACAGCCTCTTAATCAGATCCCTCTTTGCAGCAACCAGCAAAATTTTGTAAAAGCCTTCCAAATTCTCTTTAAGTTATAAAAGCATTTTTCGTTAGAGATGCAAAGTTGTATCTGAAAAGCTTTTTAAATGCCTAAATAATTAATTGGTTAAAATTAAACTGAGTATGTTTAGATAATAGAATGAAACACAGCTTCACAGGGAAATGAATCATAATCTCTTAGGTCTGCTTGAATGAAAAATTCGGTGAGATTATATGTCAGCAAAGATGGATTGCACTGCATGCAAATACTGTAATTCACTTGACTAGTTGGATTTCGCTGCCTTTGATACAAAGATGGTGTAGAGTTCAATTAAAAAAAAAGCTTTAGTTTACAGAAAGGGGTTGGAAAATAAGAAAAGTGTATTGATCATAGTCAGATTGACCAATCTGAGTAATGGATTCAAAATGATTAAGCTTTCAATTAAATTCCAAGCAACCAAACTACAGAGAAAAACTTTGAAAGACTTTGATCCAGAATAACCAATAATTAAGATAACGTTTTTTAAAGTTCTTTACAATATTTTCAAGATGTCAGACAATATTTTTATTACCATGTTACATATTAACTTGTGAATGTGATTCCCGCAGTGCGGTTTCTTCGACCGAGCACGGCCGCCAGCAGATGACAACATCTCCGACCAGGAGAAGCTAACGTCTGATCAAACCGGGGATGCCTAAAGAAAATGAATTACAACACTTGGTTCGAAGTTTATGATTTAGGAGGAAAGTGCACCTTCTGAATGACAAAAATCAGATCTGAGATCTGGAATAGTTGGAAGCTCCATTCCCCTGATTTGGAAGACTTCTATCTTTTTTTTTTTTAAGAAACTGACTGCAAGAAAAAAACAGCAGCGCCACGCATTCTGGAGCCACAACAACTGAGGTCACGGCACGCAAAGTGGAGCAGAACAACACACATATCAGGCTAAATTACCCACACATGTCCATTGTTTATACATTGCAATGAAGCACCACAACTGAAGACCAAGTGGATTATATTGAAAGGACAATACTTAAAGTTTTTCTTGTCTTTGTGCAGCACAAAGAGAACTTAGATCTCAGCACAAGTGCTTTTAATAGGTTTTACAGTGAATGAGTGTATGTGTGTGTGTAAATTCCTGCAAATCTGTGTGCAAGAAGTGTATGTGTTTATAATCCACCACAGGATTTAATTTCTCCCTGTTTCCCCTCAAACAAGGCTGAAATCCATGCTGTTCAAATTTACATTCAGTAAACACGCTACCACACGCAAAGTTTTTAAAAAGGGGCACAAAGTCAAAGTGTATATTTATAAATGTATGTGCAATATTTGGGCGTTGTGTGATGCTGAAGCTTGTTGTTACACTGGCACTACTTTTTTAGAGCTTCATGTCTTCATTGTGTGTGTATATATACCGTAAGATTGGTTGGGTGGTGTGTTAGATAACTGTTATTTCAGAAGGCAACATATTTTTAGACAAGTACCAGCCTGTTGAAACCTTTACCAAATAAATAACTTATTGTCTCGTTGCAGCTCTGGGGTTTTATCTTTGAAGGAAAAAACAACATATTTATAGCTGAAGCATTGCATTGCTTGTTTAAGGTTTGCTAACAACTTTTTGTTTTACTTTTATTTTATTTTCCAAGGATAAGACTTGATAAGTGGGGGGAAAAACACATCTGCTGTTCTTTTACACAGCAGGTTACAGGTTTTTTCATGTTTCTAAATTTTCATGCACCAATCGTCAGAAATTAAGCATCAGCATTGCTGGAATCAAGATTTAAGGTTTATCATTTTAAGATATGCTTTATAGGATATGATTTAAGGTTTATGCATTAAATTTGATATTTTTTTTCATCAGTATAAAAGAATTATCAAAGCAGCAGAATTTTTAATAGGTCGCTAACCTTCACATAAAATGGGTCAGTAGTACAGTGTTTTATTAAATATGTAAAAAGGTTTACATCTTTTCAGTTTCCCATGATAAATTAAGTTTACTTTAGAGGAAGGACTGTTGCTCCCCCAAATGGTGCAACAAAAATAATGCAGCCTTGAATCCTGGCTCTGCATGAAAACAGATAAATAGACAAAAGCAAAGCAGCGCCACCCTGTGGCTTTAAGCTGTATAGATTTTAGTGCATTGAGTAACAAAGATTGAGGATAGAGCTTTCATTTCGTTTTTGCACTTTTTAAAATACTGATGGAAGTTTCTGTTTCAATATTTTTCTTTAGTTATTCATGTAGTAAAGAAATGTTTATTGGAAGCAAAGTTTTTACGAAATAATTCAAATTTATTTCTACATTTGCAGAACACAAACAATTACATGTAACACCTCATTTAACCCCTTTTTTAATTAACAACATTTGCTACGAAGCAGCAGCTGGAAACAAAACAAACCTGTTCCCTTGTTGAAGGAGAACATCTAATCAATCTTTCCAGGCTCTGTTGGGGTTTTTTATACATGGACATTTATCCACCTATTATATCCAATGCAATTTTCATTGTAACTACTGTATCTCTGGGTGTGATAAAAAGGATAGAAATAAAAGCTCTCTTTGTGTAACAAATAAAACACAAAGTGAAAAAAGCATTCAAATGCTGTCCATTTGCTGCATTACCCATAAAGGAGATTTAAGGTCATAGTCTGTTAATAAAAACATGAAAGGCTTTTATAAAGTACATTTCAAATGCATTGTCAGAGCATGAGTTGCTTCTTTCATTCTTTGCAAATGGCATCATTGTTTATTTGTTTAAAAAAATGCTCTAAATCCTAAATTCTTATCTGAAAACCGTAATTTATATAAGGCATTGGACAGAATGAATAAGGTTTTAAAATATCATCTGTTGCGCATTAGTGTTCATACTCTGGAGTGAAAAAAGGAAGATATGTACAACTGGATGGTAATATTTGTCCAATAATACTGGCTAAACATATTTTACAATTAGCAGTATAAAATAACAATGTAGGAGACAATGTTATAGTTATCCTGTAGCTTCCCAAAACCATATCACTTTCACCTTTTAGTGCTTTTATACTCATCAAATTTTGTGAAAAGTAATTTTTTTAAGTAATGCCACAGATCACTGCTTTAGCTGAGTCATCCTCTGCATGAATATGCTCTGCTCTGTATCATTACGTTGTAGATCTGGATGTGGGTTAAGGTTGTTGGGCTCAGATATTCTTTGAGGATTTTCTTGTATTTATCTGCAGTACTCTTCCCATGCACTTTGATTTAAGACCTTTAACACAGAGTTGGCAGCTTGATAGTATCACCATCAAGTTTTGCAGTGGGAAAGGTGAGCTCAGAGTGATATGCTGTGTTTTTTCCATTAAACATAGTATTAAGCATGTGTCAAAGGCTTTCTTCTTACCGGGCTTTTTTAAAGGTCTTAGTAGGAAAAGTCACCACTGATTCTTGCACCTCAGCAATGAAAACATGCAGCAAAAAAGAAAAATGTTTGCAACACTTTTCATATTATTTGTAAAAACAAAAACAAAAATGTATTTATCAAAAATTTTACTTACTCTTTAAAATTTATTTGCATTAAAATGGCATTAATGTTGATCTAATGGCACACAAAAAATGCAAATATCTAGTGGTAGAAATTCCTTGAGGCTCCTTTAAAATTTTAAAATGAATTATCATTGAGAAAACTTCAGGCTGCATTTTTCTTCATACTCTTTATTTCATTGAATATATGTGGGGGAAAAAAGTCAAATTAAACATTTTAAGGAGGAATTTAACAGCAAATCTCAACACCATCAAAATAAAGAAACATTATTGGTTCTTACTACATACTGTACTGATAGGACACACCGCATCTTACAAAGAGATTCATCCAAACACACTTCAACTACAAAAACATTTTTAAAGTCTTTGACTCCCGTTGCTTCCTGGGTTGTTTGAGCTGGTGCAAAAGAAAACATCTTAGATAAAAACACTTTGTGTTTTATTTAAATGAACAATGACTATTCAAATGATTTCAAAGGGTCTGTACAAGGGGATCAGAGTCTAGCAGGAATAAAAACAGACCGACATTATAACGGAAGACGTTTGGCTATTTACATTTTTTAACATGTCAAACAGGCAAACTGATGTTTCTCTTAGGTTTTCCATATAGCAAAGTGCAGTTTCAAAAAATCCCCACGATGTGGCACTTTTATTCCGTCCTTCACTTTGTACTGAAACACTGTAAAATTACTAATTTACTGGAGCCAACTTTGATGTGCTTGTGAATATAGATGGTTCCTAATTTATAATAAACCTGCTCTATGCTGGTGTTTGTTTTCAAGCCGTTTCACATTAATATGCACCACCTTAAATGATTTTTATCTGTTCCTTTTTTATATCCTTTTCCAATCTGAAGACTTTACAGCTGCTCACTTTCACTGGTCAGTTTTAAATCCCAGTAGATGTGAAGTTGTCAGCATCAGCTGGGGTCCTTTCATATTAGCCTGGAGAAAAAGTTGTTTTACTGAAAAGAAACTTAATTAGAAAACTTAAGCCAGCAAGCAATCTCTCAGCAAGTAAAAGCTCTGTAGCTTTCTTACTTTTTACACAGGGCTGTTTATATTTAACATTTCATAACAATTAACAGCGTATTAACTCGTGGACCTAAAACCTGCCCCTAGTGCAATGTATCAGAAGCTATAATAGAGGCATCCATTACTCCACAAATGTGGTCATGCACTGACAGAAAAACAAAAGTTGAGTCAGTTTTATTCTCTGGATAAAAAAATCCCATTCAAATTAATAAAAAAAAAAAAAAAATGCTTTCAAAGAACTCAGTAGTGAAGCAGTAATTGGGACCACTAGCTATACATATATGCAGATATCCTAGTTTTATACATCCCGGAATTCTCAGTTTTTAGGTTGATAACTGCATCCTGACCCTTTAGATCATAAATATATCATGATAAAATGCCCAAATGGGGAGGGAGCTGTATGTCTCTAATGTGAAACCAGTTAAAATATACAGTGTACACCTAAGGTCAAACTTTTTTTTATACCTCTGGTAGATTTTGATATGTTTTCCAAAAAGGCTTAATATGACTGAAGGAATCATTATCAGGTAGAGTTACTAAGGTAGGTTGTCCTGATAGAGTGTCTGTAATAAGTGACCTAATAATTAGAGCAATGGCAAGGAGGCGTTCCCAACCTCGAAGACTTGGAGCTCATTACCAAAGATAAATGTTCTTAATACCAATGGAAATATATAAATTATCCAGCTGACAAGAATATAAAAAGGGTTTGAATACTGTGAGACCAATAAAGATTTCTACACTGATTACTGACAATCGGCCAATATATTTCAACATGCCATATTTGCCTTTAAAATGAAGCATTCTTTACTTTTTTCAAAATTTGCAGGCCTACTCCTTGCACATCATTTTACAATCTTTTTAAAAGATTCCATTCTCTAATAGAATGTAGAATTGAATAAACATTTTTAGATCTAAATCTATTAGGGATAACATTTTTTTGTTGTTGGTTTTTTTTTTTTTACCATATATATACTCTGATGCGTACAAAATGTATCACAGACAGTAACATAGTTAGGAAAACTGCAATGTGATTTGTTCTTGACGGCTCATGTTTATATAATCTTCAAACTTTATTTATCAATCTATTTGGAACATATCACAATAAAAATTAAACCACAATGAAAAGAAGAATGTCCAAAAACTAAATTACTTCATTTTTCAAAACAAAAAGAAAAAAAAATACAAACATCTGTAATCAATTTCTAAAGATTTGTATTACAGTTTATTTCAGCTGACAGAATAAAGCATGGATTTGTTTGCTGGCAGAAAACTTCCAGTAACAGCAGACGATGTAAAAAGGTCAACATAGCATCTTGATCCAAAACTCAAGGCCAATGCCTGAGGTTTGATTTGAAATGCAGATGGTAAAAAAGTGTAAAGAAAACTGTCTAATCATAAGAAAGGCTGGATTTCCTTTATAAAACATAAGGTCGGTCATGGAGAGTTTACTGGCTATGTTCAAACCTTATTATTAGTGCAAGTAAGAAATGTCTTGACTTTTTTATAATAAATACAAAAAAAAACTTGATTTACCATAGATAAAAAGTTTTCTGTCAGTATTTACTTTCAGCTCTAATGATGTTAAATTATGAAACGTTCTTTGCTGCAAACATTTATGCAGGGACTTAAGTTTTCTAGCTTCTGTTTGTAAAATCCATGACTCAGATTTTCTAAAATAGCAACATGTTTAGTTTTTACATGACTTTGAAGGAATTTAATAAAAATTGCAAATAAATTAACCAAATGACATTGAATGTGACATAGAGATAAAGCAGTCATTTTTTTTTTACCTTACAGGTTTTCTGCTACGGACAAAATAATTATTTGAATGTATTTTAAACTGATTATAATTGATCTTTATTAATGCATGAATCATTTGTAACAAACATAATTTATATCATGGTATTTCTTTTAATAAAATTTATTTTTCATCATGTGTGGTTTAGCTGGTTAAATTCATTTCATTTGTAGTCAGTGAGCCAATTTCAATGTTTTGTCTCACAGAATATATATTGGCTTGTGCTTTTCATTTCCTTGTATTGTTTTTCCTGCAGTTGTTTGTTGCAAATGAAACTATATATTCTTCAGATTCTAAAATCATAGATCCAGAAAAAAAAGTGAGGAAATTTTAAAAAGGGGCCATCAGCATTTCAATTCCAGAGTCACAGGTTTATGGAAAACACAAAACAACAACTTATTTTTGATGCTACATCTCACTTATTTCACATCAGCCCATAAATGTGTCCCTAGAATTTTCATTTAGAAATAAACACCAGGTCTAATGTATTGGTCCTTATCATAACGGGTCCGCTCTGTATCTAAAAAACAATTACGTTTTGAAAACTACATAGGTGAGCCATGTGAGGAAGATAAAATAGCTATTAAGACAAACAGTAGTTCCTTTTTGTAACAGTGAAGGATATAACACCACATAGTTACAGGAGAACAGTCAGAGGGCAGTGTTGTTTTTTTTAATATATATATATATATATATATATATATATATATATAGCCTGAGCAGTCACACACAAACAGAACAGTCTGATTTCTGGGTATACAATAAACCCCTCCCATAGGAGTTAAATGGCTATTAGGATAAAACTGCAATCCATTTTTCACACCAACTAAACTCTGAGGAGGCCCACCGTAGTGTTGTTCCCACATTCATGAACATTTGATCAATACCAGAGTTGAAACAAACAAGAGCAGAAGTTGTAGGTATCAGTGAGTCAATGGAATGATTGAAGAAGGAGGCGTTGTGGCACATACAGTACATTAAAAGGTTAGATTACACTCTGTACACTCTCTAAGATACAATTTCACTGTACATGACTAGCTTGCTCTATAGCATCTCTGCCTTTCGCTTAATAGTAGCTCTATAAATCCTCAGAAAAATAAAGTTTGTTTCATGTCTGTTTACATTCTATATTGGTTTCTCTCTGTGATAAACCTGCAAAACAGTGATAAGAAACAGTCTCATATCATTATATCTAAAAACTGTGAGAGAGGTTCACCATTGCCATCAAGTTCCAACTGCATGTTCCATCAAAGTGCTGCTTTTCAACACACATAAACATCGATCCACACACATACACGTGACTGATGACATGGAAATACTATCTCAGGCCTTCACTTACACACACACATACATAGCTCAAATACAATCTGTTAACTACGTCCCCTTCCTGAGTATGAATGTAGTATGAATCTTTTTTTTTCTTCTAAAATGGAAACAAGGAAAGTTTGGTGTTTAGATCACAACGCCATTGCTCTAGCATATATCAGGTGTCGACCTGAGAAAGGCAAATTGATGTTAAAATCTCAATGTAAAACCCACTGTACTGCTGTAAACTTCATGCATGCTAAATATCAAAGCCTTGGTGTTTGTTAAAGAGGTACCAATGAGATTAGTCGCCCAAAATGCTGAAATCTTTGTCTTTTTTTAGGTAGCACACACTGCTTTTCTTTGATGTCATTTTTTGGTTAGAACAAACTATAGCAGCAGCATCTTTTTCTCCAGTTAAAATCACCAAATGAAGTACATTTTAACCTTTTTAGAGCTTAATAGAGACAGCAACTGAACCCATTAAAGAAATGTCCTCAATTCACTTAATACAATATTTATCTTTCTATGAAGTTTCCACATGATATGGAAATTAGGAAATAAGCAGTCCAATTAATATTTACCTTGACCACTATTTGGAGTTTCAAGCTGAATTTCATTAGCAGATAAATGGATATAAATATTAACATCATTTCTCATTTTATCATTACAAGATTTGCGTTATTAGCCAAACGTTTTTTTTTTTGCAATTTTTTGCACTGCTCATATTATTTGCTAACTTGATCTAATATAACTTATACTAACCTCTGCTATTAAAAAGTTTGCCACTGTGACTAAATGAATAACACATTAAATGCTGTAAAATTGTTTTAGACTTGTGGTCCATCCGGGTGCAAACCCAACTAGCAAAATGTCAGCTTGTTTAAAGGCTTATTTTTTGTTGCCCGATTTCTGACCCACTGATTGCCTTACTCTTGCAGCAACGACTTTTGCCAGTTTTACACCTACCTTTACTAAAATTCTGCAGCGCTTTGAATATTAATGCTTTATTTTATTTTGTAGGCAGCAGTCAGATTTTTTTCTAGCTTCTTTTCAAAAAAACAAAACAAAAACAAACTTATAAAAACTAGCTAATCACAGAAATATCTAAAATTGGAACATGGTTATGCTTAGTACACCTTTATTACCAGATTTGAGTTCTGACTTCTGAGGCATATGGGCTGCAGTATAATCCTGGTTTATGTAAACAGGAGGCAAAGACACAAGCAAGACCTTTTTTCAAATACAATTTTTTTTCAGAACAGGTATCTATAGAATATGCTATATTTGCAGGTGTTTTATTTATAAGGTGTAAAATTTCTATTTATTTAAAGTGCTAAATCCCTGCTCAACTATAACAAAGATTGGTGGTCAGTATTGATTACATTTTCCTCAGTTTTAAAGCCAAAGATGGCTTGATGTTATTATTTCAAGTGTTTAAGTAGGGATATGACTGTTCCATTATTTCTTCAAGGTCAAAATGGTTGTTCTTAGGTTATTTTATAACATCAGCCATTTTTTTATGATACAAATTGCCCTAGACTATTATAATAAAAGTGAGCTGAATTATATGAATGCTGAGCTAAGGCTCTCCAGTGCAACATAAAGTTGTTCTATAATGGTTAAGAGTCATGGGACATTACTTTCAAACAGTTCATCTATCCATGATAATAAACATAATGCCATAGGAGCGGTGTGAAGAAACCAGACCCCACAATATATTGTACTTCAGGGCTGCTTTAGTCTACTTTTTTATCGTTTTAATTTATTTAGTTGTATCAAAACATAAACACACTGGTAGAGATGCATTGGACTGCAGAATAGCCCATTGTAAGCAGTTGTATGTGCTCAGGAAACATTTAGTCAAGTTAGTAAGCCATATTTCATATCCCTGTAAAATGTTCATATAGCTGTAACTGAACTCATTTATTGGTATTTAGTGGAAATACTGTAGGGATGTATCTACATATAACTGTTAAAACCAGCCTGTTGCGATAGTATTGCATCACACTCAGAGCGATATTCTCATTTTACAAATCGGGTTGTAACAAACAGCACATGCATGACTTGGTGAGTCACTATTTAGGGGATTACATTCAAGCCTTCTTAGTCATGAATTTCACAACTTGAACAATTTTGCAGCTAACAGTATCATCTCACATCCTGTGCTCCATTTGACAGCAAGAACAAAACAAGCATACATGTGAACAGGCAAACACACAATCATATAGAGGAATAAGGCCACCCGCTATCATGATGGTGTGAAAATTATAGATGAAAATACAAATCTCGATTCAGACTGAGACAAAAACCATTGTCATTAAAACACCAAACATCTCTTACTCGACCTTCCACTTATGCCTCAACACACCCCTTTAAACACAACGTCCTGTGCTTTATTATTTTGTAAGAAAACTCATTTCGGTCCCGCATTATTCCGTCCTACAACAGACGTTCCCCGTTCATGATCAACATTTCATTTGCATTCATTGTTGCTTTCAGCAGAAATTGCACTCATCTTGCGTCTTACCACATCAAGGTGCTCTACTTTACTTCTTCCTTGTTTGAAAGAAAACATGTAAATCCTGTAAAAAACTCTATATTACAGTAGTCAGGATTGAGTGAAAAAAGAGAGGCTGGACACAAAGCAAATAACGGGTACTTCAAAGTTCTCCTAACAGTCAACTCTTTTCTTCAAACATCTTTCACTCCCAGCACTCGAGTGGCCCTCTATGCTGATTTTCACCTCATGTGGTAAAAAAGAGGGCTTAGGCAGAGTCACAGGAGGTTCCTCTTCAGCTTTCTCAGTCTGGTCTCGCTCCGGAGCCGACCAGCGTCTCTTGCGAACAAAAGGTCTCTCTGGATCATTGCACTGTGGTTTAGAGAGTGCGGATATGTCTGTTTTTATTGAATCTTGTCTTATTTCTCTCCTCCCAGAACCTGCCACCACTGATGCACCTTTGTACATCCCCTCCACCCTTTCTGGAGATGGTACCAGCCGAATAGTTTCTCCATCTCCAGATCCAGAAATGTTCAGTCTCTCCACCCTGTTGGCAGTGGAAGCCTTCATGAGGAGAGTACCATTACTGCCCGGAGGGTTGGGATTTATAGTGTCTGTCATATTGGGATCAATGCAGTGGGGTGGGTCAGAGAGTGAACCCATTTTCAGCTTGGTTCCCAAAGCCTGACAGTCTGTCAGGGAGCCATTCCTTAAACTGCGTAGGGTCAAGGACACACAGACGTCACCGACGCAAAGCTTGGCACATGACAACTCAAACAGTTGTGTGGTTCTGTCAGGACAGCAAGATGACCAGCCCTGGCCGAAAACAAAGAACGGATACTCCACCAGCACCTCGACACACACCTAGACAGGAGTATAAACACAAGGGAAACAGTTAACCTTTTTCTAAGAGCACACAGCAAAACACACATTGTGAAAATCTGTTTTTAATCTTGTCTGACATGCTTAAATCTTTCTGATATGAAATTACACACATTTCTGTATAATGTTTATATATATCCCAAATAGATAACTTGTTAATGACTTACCTGGGCTTTGAGCTCCCCTACTGAAAACTGAATGAGCACTGCATTGGGACTTTGACCACTGTCTATGCGCTCCACAGTGCTGGAGTCTATCTTTAGTTCACTGCTGATCTCAGCGCTCTGAATAAAGTCTTCTGTCTTGAGGTCCTCTACACGCTTTAATTCCCCATCAGCTAGCTGGATGATAGATCCTCGCATAAAGAATGGTGGAAGAGCCACGGGAGAAGATGGGGAAGAGATGGAGGGGGAGGCTTGGATTGAAGCCGGGGAAGGAGTAGGAACAGAAGTGGGAGTTTGGGAAGGAGCTGCAACCACTGTGGCGACTGGGTTTGTGGGCAGTGATGGTAAGGCTGTGGCCTGTGGTTTGACAGTAGGGGGTTGATTTACGTCTGGGCCAAGAGCTTCACATTTGGACAAAGCTGTTGCCAAGTAGGCATGTGGCATGGCAGTGGATATTTGAGGGGTAGTAGTGGCAGTAAGAGCACTGACAGTGCGACTGACCTCTATTTCTGTGCCATTGTTGGCACTGCTGACTGGTATGAGGAGGGACTGGCCACTTGGGATGACCAGGTGCTGAGGCAGTGCTGCATGGTAACTAACAGTGTGCTGGTTTGCACTGGTAATGTAGCCAATGATAGGAGGCTGGGTGGACGAGTAGAGACTGGCTGGCAGTTCCTCGGCAGGCAGACTGGTCTGAATGACAGCATGAGGAGCAACAGACTTGACCACCTCTGAGGAAGAAAGTGAAGTGAAAGAAGAGGCCCTGGATACAGGCTTCCCAAAACAGATGCTTCCTTTCTCTGTTTGGACCAAGGAAATTTTATTTGAGCCAGCTTCATGTTCCACTCCATGGTTTGGCTGGGCAACAAGCACCAAGGAGGTCTGCAAACCTGTAGGGTTTTGGCCATAGTCAGCAGGTAGGAGGATATGCCTGGCCTCATAGCTCTGTATGGGCTGATGGTTGGCTCCTGAAACTTTGGCTTGTTTGACTACTTCCACTTCTCCATTCAGTACACCCTTAACATGGCCTTCTGGTTTCTTTGAAGCTGAACCATCTGCATACTGAACCAGAAGCTGCGATGGGGCAAGTGTAAGAGTTGGTGGGAGGACAGCTGCATGAGGGTGTAGCTGAAGGTGACCTGTAGATGATGCTACAGCATTTCCGCTTACAGTCAATGGTGCTCTGCTGTCCAGATGGATGTACTGATTAGTTACTTGGGGGGAACCTGGAAGTGTAACTGGAGCCAATTCTGTAGGAGAGAGTCCAATTTGAAACTGCTGTTCTCCTTTGGTGTTGGGAGATATTAGGGCAGTGGTGTAGCCATCTATCTGGGTGCGCTGTCCTACTAATGCAGAGCTGTTAGGGGCAGAACTAGCATTAGCTGGAATGATATGGGAGGAAATATAGCCAGCATAGGGCCCAGAGCTGATGAATTGCACGTTTGGTCCCAGTTGAGCAAACTGGATTGTCCCAGGCTGTTGGGGAAGGGTAGCTGGATAAACTGCTGGCAGAGAGGCCAGGGGCACAGCCGAAATGGGAGTTGCTGGGGAGGGGATAGACGTGGTAGGAGAAGAAGAAGAAGTTGAGGGAACAGGACATCTTGGACTTTCTGTTTCTCTGGACTTGCAGCGTTCACTGGCCACACTTGCAAGCCATGCTAAGTTTTCTGTGTGGGTACTATCAGTCGGCACCACAGCAGGAGGAGTAGCAGCGGCTACTACTACTGGCCTCTGCTCCATTGCCAGGATCTCACGTTTCTTGGGAGGCAGACATCCATTACTCCGCTCTTGATTGGCTTTCATTGTGCCCAACAAGTCTTAATGTTCCTATGTACTAAGGTCTTTCCCTATGAGAATATTTTCTCAGTGGTATTTTTCTGGGGCTTCCAAGAGTTCTCTGTGGCTCTGACTCTTTATGTTGTTACAAATGGACAACTTCAGCTGCCACACCAAAGAAGATGAAGTCCCTCCAGTTCTGAAAATGTGTTCCGCAAACTTCATGAGGAATCATCTTTGATCAATCTGCCTCTTCCACGGTCTCGAAAAAAATCTGAAAACAGAGTAAACTTAATTATTACATTATGTATTTCTAGAACTACTTCTTACATTATTATCTATTAATAATATCCTAAATGTTAAAATGCACAGCATGCCTGTTATAGAAACAAAGTTGTTTGTAAAAATATCTTAAAATTCATCAAGTCTGAAAATCGATCACAAAAAAAAAGGCTTCTACCCTGGGGGTTAGTTCATCTCTCTATACCGCTAGGTAACACCAAGCATCGAGACATTTGACAGTATTTTTTTCATGCACAAGAATACAAGTTTTGAATGTACCCCCTAGGAGGGGTTCAACATTAGTGGACTCTGAAGATAAAAACAGCCAAAAATCAAACAAGAACAACTAATAGGTATTCTTTTTCCTGTCATTCATTGTGAAATTACACTAAACAATGAATGAGCACCTCTATATTTCAATCAATGACAGGAATAGAGAAGACTGGTATACATGTAAAGCAAAATAATCCCATAGCACACCTGGTTTAAACATAGCTCAAAATTCTTGTATATTGATTTTAAAAAACAACATAATATCATAACTAGGGCTGCAAATAACGGTTATTTTGCAATTCGATTAATTTTTTTTCGATTAATCGATTAATAATCGGATAGCCAAAGGTTCCTTAAAGAAGACTTTTTCCAAAATTAAACAAGGTGAAACTAAAACTTTTCCAATTGAGGAGTTCTGGATAGAGCATGTTGACAGACGAAAATATTTTTTCTATTAAATGCAAAATATTTATATATATTTTTTTACAATTTTGATATGATTACTGCTCTAACTGTGTTGCTCTGTCAGTTAAAGGCATGTTTTATTGTCTCTATACTCCACTTTATGGTTAATCGATTACTGAATTAGTTAGACGATTATTTCAGTAATCGATTAATCATGCTTAATCGTATTAAATGTTTCAGCCCTAATCGTAACGGTAGTAGATAAACTCTCTTGATGTCTTGTCTAGTATAGATCTAGATTAGTAGTTCCCAGAGGCTTAAGCTTTCAGCTACTAAAAGAGGGACTAAGACCAAAGCACATCTTAAAACAATCCTGCTCTGGAAAACATCACAGTGGTGTATTGCAACTGCAATCTGAAAAACATTTTAACAGTTGTTATATTTGCATTAGGCAGTTTTTTAGTAGTTGCTGTTCTGTCATATAGACTTATCCGTGCATCAGTGCTCTGAACTCATAGTTGTTCATTAGCCAGAGGCTTCACTTAAAATAGACTATACATATATGGCATGCAAATAGGTGTTCATTTTTTTCCTGTGCATTGCATTTAGAGCAGCTCCAGTTTACCTTTTGACTAAGCTGGTGTGCTCTTTTTTATGTCAGTGGTTCACTACAGAAGGCAACCACAGACATGTTACATAAAAACAGAGGGTGGGGAGGAGGAAAAAAGAAAAGGGTAGGTGATTTTGATCATCTTTTATATGAAAGCATCCAGCTCTAATGATGGTTTTGACAAGGTCACTGCATAGACATGCAGCGAGAACCTCTGTTCAGTTTACAGCAGGAAAGATTGTGCAAATGCAACAAAGGAGGGAAGCAGAAGAGATTGAGAGAACAGCAACAGAAGGAAGAGAGGGAAGGGAAAAGAAAGAAAGGGTGTGCAAGACCCAGAACTCTGCGGAACGGGGAAAAAAAGAGGGAAAGAAAGGTGACAAGGAACGGGGAGGACATGGAGAAGACAAGAGTTCCTGCTTTTCCCTGACCCACATTGAGCAGCGCCTGCAGCATCAGAGCGCCATTGCCCCCCCATCCTCGCCGAGAGATCCCCTGATCAGCAACGCAGCCGCCAATACAGTCTGAGCTTACGCTGCTCTGCTCTTTGGCAACAACCCCACCTCAGCAACACCGTGTCAACACTGTAATGACATCACATCTGAGGCACTGGCATCTCCTGTCTTCAAAGCAGTATTGGCAGACAAAGCCAACTAACACACCAACAGTTTGAACAGCCCGAACGGCACACACAAAGCTCAGCAGCCAAAAAGCCTCTCCAGATTTTCCTGTGTCAGCCTATAATTAGAGCAGCGGCACCAGCACACGTAAAGCTTCCATGTTACTATGGAGAACAAAGGCGAGCCTTCAAGACTGTGAGCCACGCAGCATGGGAACCTTGACTCAGGACTGACACCTCTGAGACATGCACACAGAGGGATGACAACACAGTGTATTGAAGTGGAGAGGACAGGACGTGCTCTGTTCAGCTCATCAATCAGATAGAGAGGGATGGATCACCCCCCACGGCACCCCACCCCAGTGTGTGTTCCATTTTTTCCACATCAGAAAGCTACAGAAACCTCAGAGACTGGTTTGTGCAGCTAAACCCTCTGCCCAGGTGAGAGGCTTCCTAGCAGGGTTGTATCTCCTCGCTCATGCTGCAGTTGCCAGCTCCTCCGATACCACCCACCCCCACCTCTTTCTTCTGTGCCACAGCCATGAGTGTTTACACCTTAAATTGATCAGTTGCTTTATTGCAATAACATTTCCCTGCAGGATGCATCAGGCAGTGGTGCAAAGAGAAAGGAAACCAATTCTTTTTTTTTTCTTGAAAGTGTGCTGAGATGTCACAAATGTGGAAAATGAACCCTAATGTCCCTGATGGGGGCATACCACCTATGCAATATTTGCCACCAGTCATAGAAACAGAGTGATTACCCTGTCCAGAGAAAGGCTATATATAGAAAACAAAAACATCATTATCAATCTGAGCTCCGGCATGAAACAGAGAGGGGAGGTACTGTGCAGCACAATATGTACAGGCATTTAACAGTGAATTGCTGCATATACACAAGACGTCACCTTAACTAGAGTACAAACAAATCTGCTCTCAGTGCCACAGAGTAGATCTATGCTCTGTAAGGCTTTCCTTTCCTATTTTTTCAAAGAGACATCTCCATGTCTGTCTTTGCAACAGCACTGCCTGTACCTTTAAGAGGCGGACCGTCCGTGTGGCAGCAGACAGTAAGAATAGGCAGAGGGGTTCAGGCTGTTTTGTCTTCACAATGACTCCAGAGTTCTGCATCAGTCCTTGGCACACTCCTAATCGCATCGCCCAACCAGCAAGAGATGTGTACACAGATGCGCACACATACAGGCAGGCAGCAAACAGGGTCAGATCCTGCAGCAGGGACTTTGGACTGATCAGAGGACAGATGCTGGGACTCCGGTCTCTAGGGGCTTAAGAGTGAGGGCGCATGAGTGGAGTAGCAGGGCAGAATTACTACTATGCCACAAATCAGGAAGAAAAGACCCCCCCCCCCTTCTCTTCCTCCTCCCCCCCTCCCTGAGTAATAGTACTAAGAATAGCTCACCAGTCTGTCCACAGCCACTGCCTGCAGATCATGTCCAAGGATTCTTCCAGTCAGTGTCAGTCTGCGTCTACGTCTCCTAGGATTCTTCTTCCTGATTCTGTCCTTTGTGCAGCTCTCTGGTGGAGATCTCTAAATTTTGGCTTATGGGCTGTTGCGCCTCTTGCAACAAGGGCTGTTGGTAAAGGAAGTTCGTCAGTGCTGCAGACCCCACCAAGACCAGCGTGAAAGGCTGCTCCAGCAAGTGTTATGCAAGGCCACCACTCCGCCAGCTCCGTCTCTCCTTCTCTCTGCCTGGTTGCTTTTCTGTCTCCTGCTCTCTGTAAGTGAGTGAGTGTTTCTGCCTCCCTTCCTTTCCCTCTCCAACCCCCCCTCCCTTGCTCCCTCCCTCCTCCTGTTTCTCTCTCTCAGTACTCTACTGACACAGCTCCTCCCCCAGCCAGCCTCATCAGCCGCATCAGGTATTCATTCAAAAAAACACACTCCACTTGGCTCTGCGCCCAGGCTACGCTCACACTGAGAGGGTAGGGGCGGAGGGAGCCACAGACAGAGGGAGAGGATGGAGAGAGTAAGAGCTAGAGACTGAGAAGCTTTGCTCAGACAGATGAATGTGAGCTACTGTGGGAGATTCACATTGACATGTGCAGGCCCAGACAGTATGTGTGCATATGCAAACCAACACAGGATTAAAATGCTCTGAGTGCAATGCTTTTTCATGTGTCTTTTAGTACATATTTATTCCCCATCGAGACAAATCCCCATCTTATCTTTCATGTCTCCACTGTGCAGTACCAACGCTTGTCCTTAATAACCCATCTTCTCTCTTTCAGCAACAGGAAACATTCTGCCAAAAGTGTTTCCTTCAGTCAAAACAGAGACCCCCACTCCCTTGTTTATCCAAGTTAGCCGACGATGAAATTGACAACCATCTGGTAGTCCTGAAAAAGAATACAGACAGAAGAAGCAAATCCATTGAGTTGCATAAAACTGGTCTAACCTTTTGATTTTTCATGGTTGTTCAGATGGTGTGTCTCTGGCGACGATCACAGGGCAACACACCAGGTAGTGGACACCACTCTTCAAAAATATGGAAAATAAATTAATAAGCTACATCAGTGAAATCAAACAGAAGTCCTTAAGCATCGGGTTCCTGCAACATTTGGATTTGTTTCTGCTTTAAAATGCAAAAAAAAAAAAAAAAACTCAGGACACTGTGATTAGGGCTCCAATCAGCAAGGGAACTACATTGCCTTCACCTTCAGCTCTGTCTCTCTAGCCCTCCCCTGAGCACTGAGAATCTGGCTATGTTTGTTTTCTTCATTTACTTTACCCTGCTGTGAGATAATTGTGTGGTGGATCTGGGTCTTGATTGCATTGGTGCTCAAAGCCTGCTTTACCTTTGCCATGATAGTGCCTCTTTGCTTTACCTAAAGCTGGGCATACACTGTATGAATTTTTTGCCTTTTTCGGGCCGATTCTCTGATCATGCGAGAATGTTTAGATCGGGCTGAGTTTCAGCTTCATTGTGTGTCGTGCGTCTTTTAGTATACAGGGGGTTATGAGGGGCGATCAGACTCTCACGACCAGCTCCCGATCAGGAAACGTAAGGTCGGGAGAAAATCAAACATGTTTGAAATTCAGTCGGCCATCGTAAGATCGCATCACAGCGTCGGGCCGCACAGTGTGAGAACACGCATCGTGAGCTTTGAACTTTAAAACCCTGCAGTTTCATCGTATAGTTTGAGCTGTAGATGAGTGTAATGATTGAAAATATTGCAGTGTATGCCTGGCTTAAGACCTGCTTTCCCTAGCTATTGGTAGGATTTGGTCATATCAGCCCCATCGAGTTGTGTTGGGGAAGCCTATGGGTAGGTTTGTCTTCCCATGTTGGTTCCTCCAGCATCTTTTCTTCCTGTTTACATTTTGTGAGTCACATTTACTTGCATGCAAAAGAACACCAATGCTTGTAATGGACAAGTGATACGAGTCAGAACCACAACTTCCATGTTCAGAACAACAACTTCCATGTTGGGGTATTAGGTTATGGCTGTCTTTTGATGCAGTCTGTCCCTCTGACATCACATCCTCAGGCAACATTAAAACCAGAAAAGAAAAGAGTGGGATAGAATTTTCAATGAAGACCTTTCCCCAGTAATGTTAAATTCATTCAATTTTACGCCGCAATACACCATCACCCCTCGGTCTTGGAAAGAGGCAGTAATCTCTGTTATTGGAAAAGAAGGTAAAAATAAGACACTTTGTGAGTCTTATTGCCCAGTCTCTATTATAATGTTCACTATAAATGATTTACCTCCATTCTATCCAAAAGACTTGGACACCTTTTACCTGAGTTGATAGACGATGACCAATCAGGTTTCATCATGGGAAGACAAACACAAGATAATATAAGGCGAACTCTTCATATTATTGACCAAATAAACAGACAGCAATTATCAGCAATTTTGATTTGTTTGGATGCAGAAAAAGCATTTGATAGAGTATCATGGCCATTTATATATAAAGTATTAGAGAGAATGCGTTTTAATGAAATAATCATAAGATGTATTCAGTCACTGTATAAAGAGCCCACTGCAAGAATTAAAAATAACAGCCACATTGGGGGAAGCTTCAATCTGTTTATAAGCACACACCAGGTTTGCTGCCTCAGCCCCTTACTATTTGCCATTTACATAGAACCCCTAGCACAATTCATAAGGCAAATCAAGCAACTGAAGGAAGTGAACATTGCAGGAGAAGACCATATAATTGGACTATTCACTAATGACTTAATTGTATATTTATAGAATCCTAATGTAAAGCTTCCAACATTGTTTTAAAACTCGAGGACTACGGGAGGATGTCAGGATAAAAAATTAATATCTCAAAAACACAGCTACTACCACTAAACTACATTCCGAGTAAGGAAATTAGACAAAGGTACACACTTAAATGGGAAAATATATCAATTAAATACTTGGGAGCCACACTTATGCAAAACTCGGGCAAAATTCAGGAAACTAATTATTCCACAATTAACAATTCGATACAAAGAGATTTCTTGATATGGTCAATATTAGAATTGGATTTTTGGTCAAGAATAGAAATAATTGAGATGAATATACTGCCTAGGCTACTATATCTCTTTCTATCATTACCATTTAAGATTCCAGAAGCCCAGTTTAAAATGTGGAACAAACAAATATCCAGATTTATCTGTGGAGGTTAAAAGAACCAAGAGTGACATTTAAGACACTTCAACTAGATAAAAGAAATGGTGGCTTAGTGCTCCCTAGCTTTAAAGAATGTTATTATGCTGCACAACTAAGGTACGTAATCAATTGGTGTTCTCCTGGGTACGAAGCCAATTGGAAATGAATAGAATTAAACGTACCCAAGTACAACTACAAGCCAGGCTTGGGGAAAAAGAAAGAATAAGCAAAATTACAGAAAACACCATTTTAGAAGAAACTTTAAAATATCAGATAATCAGATAGCACATTTATAGAACGGGGATAAGAGCTATCTGCACACTAGTAGTAGGAAGAACATTTAAAACATCGGATAAAATCGGAAGAGAATTTGAAATGGATAACAGAGATTTTTTCAGATACCTACAGCTAAGACACTTCTATAATAATGAGGTTGAGAAAGAATTATCACAGAAAGGAAATAAATTGATTCAATTATTTTTGGACGCATACACGAAAACTACAACTACAATTGTTTCTAAGTTATATAAAAGCCTACAAAAACGAAACGGAAATAGCTCACTATATATTAAGCAGAATTAAAAGTGAAACTGCCAAAGAGTGACTGGCTTTCAATGTGCCAAACACAACAGTCCTACACAAGCTCTAGATGCTGGAGGGAATTTGGCTGCAAAATTTGATACGCTACTTTATTACACCTCAATTACAAAACAAATTACTCCATACTCAGCTAAAATGTTGGAGGCCATGTGGACAGATGAATGGAAGTCACTCTCATAGCAAAGGCGTAGCCAGAACATTTTTATAAGGGTGGCCAGGCAACAACCAATGTACACTGAGGGGAGGCTGATAGTGGATAGACGCCAGAACCTCAGGGTTATTGTATTTTATATACTATATCCGTTTGTTGTGCTGTTCCTTTTACATCTCTCCTTGCAGGTCATGAAGCAGACTGAAGACTTTTTATCATTGTCTCCCTTTTATCTCCTCTTTCTGTCATCTTTTCTCCTTTTTCCTGTTTTTCCTTTCCTGTTCTACTTATATTGCAGGGTCCATATAACCTGTAATACTTCATAATCATAATAAAGCTATCTACATGCATAAATCAGGCGGAACACTATGGCGATAGCCGTACTGCTCCACTTGTAAAAGCAAAATCTGTTGGGCTCTTTTTGATGACTTGCTAGATGACTTGCAGAGACAATTTTATTTTTTATCATTTTACACCATATAACACAAAATGTAGTTCTGAAAAGAGCATGATTTCTGTTCTTTTAATCTTTAATGTTAGTATATTGATCTGCATATTTAACCACAAAAAATTAAAATGTTTTGAATATTCCAATTGAGAGTATTACTGCTGCCACCATCTGTATTAGAGGGAATAAAATGGTAGGGGTGGGCAAAGGGGTGGCCAATGATTGGCTATGGGTGGTCATGGCCACCCCTGGCCCCCCATCTAGCTCTGCCCCTGTCTCATATATTTTGGCAATGTACAAAAATAAAAACCTACTTGGATCAAGCTGTTCAGACTATAGAAGGACTAATAGGATACAAGATACCCAAGGACCAACCGATTGTGTACTTGGGCAGGCTGGAGAATGAAGAGATACACAGGAAAGACATCTATCTCCTCAAAATCTTGATAGTGGCAGCAGAAAAGGCGGTTACCAGAAAACAATGGATCAATAGTAGAGGAAATATTCACAATGGAGAAAATGGCCTACCACCTAACGATCAAGTCCAAATAAATAAAAGCAATATTGGAGAAAGTGGCTTGATTACACAAACCGGAAAGAACTTATCCTCAATAAGACTTGAACGCCAGACAAATCTATATAAGAAGACCTGTGTGACCCCCACCTCCCCTAAACATTGACTCTGTTATACCTTTGTTGTATTTTTGTTGCCCTTCTCTTTTCACTTTTCATTTTTGTGTGTTCTATGCAAACTTCCAGCTTTCCATCCATTTACTGTCACTCTACATTTTAGTTTGGGTCACGAGGGGTGCTTGTGCCTATCTCCAGCTGTCTATATAATGTACCCGAGTGGCGGGGTACCCGAGAGGTGGGGTACACCCTGGACAGGTCACCAGTCCATCGCAGGACATAACAGAGACAAACAGGAGAATTTAGAGAAGCCAATTAAACTAACAGTCATATTTTTGGACTGTGTGAGGAAGCCGAATTACCCAGACAGAACCCATGCATGCTCAGGGAGAACATGCACACTCCATGCAGAAAGACCCCGGTCTGGTAACCAAACCCTGAACCTTCTTGCTGCAAGGCAGCCATGCTAGCTCTACCACTATGCAAACCTGAAAAATACTAATTAAAACGTTTAAAAAAAAACAAAAAAAATACACCAGAAAACACACCAATCGTGCCCGGAAAGAGAGACAAGACATTCCAGATGGAAACCGCATTACACATGGTGCAATCTCCGGAGCTGCGGGTCATTTTTGCTGTTGAAAAGGACTGCATCCTTCTTTGAATAAGCCCTGAGCCGAAAACCTTGCTCAAACACGCTGGTGCCGCCCATTTTTACAAAGGATGCGTTGTACAAACAGGGTCAGTTCTAATCATTCAGCTAATGATCAGTACTTTGTTTTACCCTTGATTTTGTATGACATATATTAATTAACTATAACTTCCAGATCTAGTTATTTTCATATGCTGCTGGTAAAATTGAACAATAAAACCAATCGTGTTCACTCAGCAGTGGGTGCAGTCCGACCGTCCATCCATCCATCCATCCATCCATCCATCCATCCATCCATCCATCCATCCATCCATCCATCCATCCATCCATCCATCCATCCATCCATCCATCCATCCAGCAATTACAGAAAAGCACCTGAAACAGTAATCTGAGGGCCAAACAGCGAAGGGACCACAGACAGTAGCTGGACCGAAACAGACAAATTTTACACAGGCATTTGATAAAGGCACTCTGTATCAGAAGACAAGCAAGAGGTGGAGACAACAAAATAATTTAATTTAGTAACACTTTACAATAACCATCATAACCATCATTTATAGATGGTAAAGACACAATTTATTAAATGATTAAGAAAACAATGTTCGATAATCATTTATAAACAGCATCAAAACCATTTATAAAAAACAAATAGATCATACTGCCCTGTCCAAGTTAGTTTATGTCTAACCCTTACATAAGTGGGCTTCTTGCCTAACCCCAATCTGACTGATTTATATCAACTTGACATGTTTATTCAGCCCTAACACTATCATCAATGGACTTAAGACATACACCTAGCCTTTATTTTTAATTTAACTTGCCCTGCCATAGTGGACTGACCTTTACCCTAACATCAGTGGGCTCAATACCTTAATAATGTTCTATTTGGCTTTTATAAATGGTTTAGAAGGAGCTTATATATTAACCAAGCCTTAATCTTAATCTGTTAATCCTTAATAATTGGTCTCTTTACCATTTATAAATAATGGTTATGATGGCTAATGAAAAGTGTAACTGTAAAATGTTTATCTTGCTAAATATATGGTTCCATTCAAAACAGCTGAAAACAAGGGTTTCAAAGTAGTTGATCTGCGGTACAAGCTGCCTAGCCAAAAATACTTCTCCAACACTGCCATTACACATCTATACTCTGACTGCTGAGAAAACATTTTTCTCAAAAACACAGGTAAGATCCTGATAACACCGAAATTATAATTTGAAAATAAATTATATTATACTTTTGCCATATAGCTCACCACCAGTCTGAATTAATGCTAAATACATTTTTCATAAAATATTTCCACTACCACCTGTCTAAAACTACTGCTTTGTATGAGCTGCTGAGGTAAAACATAAATGTGCACTGTACTGGCACACAGATGCAGACCCTCATTACGATTGCACATACTGTGTTTCCTCAGCTGTTCCACATGACAAAAAATGTGCAGCGTGTTTTTACTGCCAAGCAGCTGCAGCCTCAGCTTCTCCTGTGACTCATATTTCTTCAGGGGAAAAAAAGCTGCCAAGTCACTATAAAACAAAAAGATTTTACAAAACTATACCCAATATTTAGATGATTTTAACCAACATACTTCACATACTCACATACTGTAAATCTATGAGGTTATCCTCAAGTGTTTCTGATGACTAAGTGAGAGTGGGAAAAATAAGGAAGTTTTTTGGTTCTGAAAAGTGGCAAGAAAGTTTGAGATTGAGGCTTTAAAGAGTCAATTCTGTGATGGGGATCAGCAGTGAGGCTCAAGAGAGAACAGATCAAAGGCCACAGCACCTATAATAAACTACCATGCTAACAGTTTTAGAGAACATATATTTTTGACTGTACTCCAACCAGACGGAGGGCTTCTGCTGGTCCAGGTTCATGTGTTTTTTGAGAACATACAACTACAGACAGCAGCAAGTGCTACATTCCACAATATGGTGCAGACAAAATGGGAAAGGGTGCAAAATCATTAAAGTATTTATGTAATTTTAAAATAATGGACAACAACTGAAAACAGCTTTAAACAGCAGAAGGAGTATGGTGGAAGCAGAATTGGCCTGTTTTAAGTAATTAATATCTAATTATGTTTCTTTTCTAAGTGAATGTACGCTTGATTTCTCTGCTCTTTTACATTTTTATTTTTTAGGGAAAGTAAAGTAAAACAATTCCTAGAAACAGATGCAAGCTATGTCACTGTAAGACTACCAAGTCAATGCAAACATAATTACAACTTCCTAGAGGTTGAAAAGTTTTATTAAATCCAATGATTTCATCTCAAATCAACTTTATTTATAAAGCTCTTTAAAATAACCACAGTTGCCACAAAGTGCTGAACATATCAGATAAAGTTAAAATTGTATAAAAAAAAACATAGAGGTTTAGGAATAAAACAAAAATAAATTAATTTGATGATAGATCTGAAGAATTACCTTGAAATCAGCATGTGTCAGATCGATGATTATCCACACACCTCTTCTGGGTCTTTGCACTGCGTCTTCACCATCAGTTAAAGAAAATAAACTGGGGCTGCCAACACTGCAGACATGTCCAGACATGTAAAAGTGATCTTAATGCACATGAGACTAGAGCTTGTGTCATGCCTGTTTGGGAAACATTTCAACAGATATATTTTGCAGGTATAAAACATCTATTTTTTTTTTTTTTTTTTTTTTTTTAAACATCTGGTTAAAGAAAATTGTTGAAGTGTAATTTTAAGAATAATCTAGCTGTTGAGCTTTGGTATAAAAGATTAAAAAATACTCTGACATGCAAACTATGCTTCCCTCACATGAAATATGCAAAATCTTGTTTACATTTTGAAGGAAATTTAACAGAACCTTTCAGGTATTTTACTGTAAATAAATGAAGGCAGTCCCTAATTTGGAAACATGTGAATTTGTTATATTTTATTTCATTTTCTCCCATCCTGTTTACGTTTGATCACTGCTGCACTTTATAGAATGAAAATGTTCTGAAAGCTGTAAAAAAATGATATTTTGTTTTGTATACACTATTCGTATACATTCTGTGTATACACTATGTGCATACAAAATGACAATAAAAGTTGTTTAAGTCTAATGAGAGCTCCCATTTCTAAAGGTTGTAACCGTACATACTCCGAAGGAACGAATACATTACTTAATGCCATTGAATTGGATATAAGTTAAACAGTAATATTTCAGGTGCAGAGCTCCTTGCAACAGGGGACTTCTCACTGCAGCATGCTTTTCAAGATCAAACACACCTACATTAACTGTCAGGTATATTACACAATAGTTTTCAGACATCACAAAAGGAAAAAAAACACTCAAACTGCAGCATAAAATACATCAAATAGTAACTTCCACCTTCTGGTCCTTCACCTTTCATTGGGTCAACAGTAAGAACATATAATGGGCATGAAAGTAACTTTGAACTGCTGTGCACCCCATCAGTAGGAAACGCAGGTAAAGGTTTTGCAACTAAAGAGACAAATACTGAAATGGACGGAGCTGGGGGTCAAACTAGTGAACCTCTATTTGCAGGACTGCTGCATCCTATGTTACTATATCCCTCATACATATCTTAAATTTACAAATTAATAAATAATAAGAACTGCAATCATATTGAATTACTTTATAAACAAATATCTTGGTTGAATATATCAAATATATTAATAAATCAAACTATAATACTTTTCGGCGTAATTGTTTTTATGTTCGTGCAGTGGTACTGAAAGAAAGGCTAAAGTAATGTTGAGTTAGTATATCTAACACAACAGTAGTGCTTATGGTAGCAAGTTGAAGTGTATTTTGTGACATATTTGACACATTTGTGCTTGTGATCACAATCAATTATACTATTTATATCCCATATATAGTACAATATATATATGTATACATATATAAATATTTATATAGTATATAGTGGCTTATTGCTGCTTATAATATGTAAAATTCATTTAATATTTTGGTTTGTATGGGGTGTCTTCTATTTTATGTCTACGTAGTTTTCCGATTTAATTTTAGAAAGTAATCTCAAGACAATAGTGCAACAAGGTAACACAAATGTCACAAAAAAGGAAACATGAAGAAAGTTTGATGTGTCTTGTGGGCTTGGGGGGCTTTTCTGTCGAGGATCTGATGGGGTAAATAGGCCCGGCTCGCTTCTGTCTGCTTGCAGGCCCGCTGCTGCATACTCCACACTATGTGGGGAGAATGTGAAAACGCGTACTGCCATGGAAACAAGAGGCAGCTCCACAGTCTCCAGTCCCCTTTAGGAAGGATGGGCAACAACGTGGCTGCAGCTCAATGGTGGTGTAGCATGACACTCTGAAAGAACCTATTGAAAGCCAGTGAATTCAGCAGTTAATGAAAAGAGTAAAGGGACAGCAAATCTAACAGACAGGTGATCCAGAAATCACCTTCCTTTGTAAAAGGAGGCTCAGAATAGATTTGTGAAAAAATCTTCAATTAAGATTTTTATAGTTTGATGTTTGTTTGTATACTTAACTTTTACTCTATTAACATTGGAACTTTAATATTGAAAAATGATTTGACATATGTAAGGAAGAGTCTGAAGCTTGTCTTTTATAATAAAAAAAAACAGTTTTACCCTCAAAGTGTGCTGCCAGGAAGTGACAATGTCTACTAAATCCTTTAAAACATGATGTTATCTCCCTTTTTAAATTCCTAATGATGCTCGTCTTTTAAACAAAGCTGCAAGGTTTAGATGTATTTCTTACCTCAGGGACTGTATCTTACCAAACATCTATTAGTGCAAAAATGATTCATACAGTAGTTGAGCAAACAAAGCTCGATGTGGAGGAGTAGATCTGTAATATTCTAATCAACCTCAAGCAGAAGGATTATTTTTCCTTTGATTGTTTCCTGCAGACATCCTAACAGTAAGTAGTCTTAACACTAACATCAACATTTTCACATTATATGCTTTAAAAGTGATGATTCCCTGTGAAATTGCTGTGGTTTTAGCCTAGGATACCATTAGGCTGGCTTCTTAAACTCTGTTTCATATACTCTGCTAGTGGTGAGAGCCAAATTCAGCAGAACAAAACAGATTTCATCCTGAGTGCCAAGACTCTTTAATTCAGCTGAAAATAGCAAGCCACTGCTTACGCACATCTCCAGAACATAGTTTAGGCAACTAAAGGATTAGGTGGGAGTGATTTGTGGAGGAGGAACACAGCCGCTGAAGGAACTCTGTTGGGTTGGTTTGAGCACATGAACCAAATGAATCAGACATGTACCAGATTGTATAAAAGGGAAAGAAAGAGCACAGCACAACAAGGAGCCAGGAATCAAAGTTTTTGTTGGCTTTTAATTATAGTTCTTAGAGATGGTAACATTAGATCTGATGAAGGGGTTATAAAAAATATTTTCAGTACGAATAATCTTTTTTAATTAAGTAACAGGAGACCATGACAAAGTTTGCTTTCTAATGTGGGTATTTTCTGTATCTGCGGTCACAAATACCACGTTTTCAATTAAGAGCAATGAGTTAAAGCCTGACTGACTGAAATGACCTCAGTGACCTTGGACCAGTCCTCATCTTCCAGCAGCTTCCAAATCAGATTCAGTCATTACTCTCTCCAGTTGAAGTAAGGTTGCAGCTTATACTTGCATAATAATCAGTTATCCCTGCTCTTTTTCTCCATTTATCAGTCTGTCATACAAGGACAGTTTAACAGTATTTTATTTTATTTATAATTTTTTCTATATTAGATCAAATTACCATCAACTATTGGTTTAAACTCAGGAAGGGAGAATGCTGACACCGAATCACGGCCGCTATTTGCATAACAATCTGCTAAATGTGGGTTTGTTTTTTGTTTGTGTTTTGGTTAACATATAGATGACTGCTTGTAATATAAATGTGTGAAATCACTATTTTATTAACTATTACAGGGAATTTGCTAATACGTCCTACTTCCCTTATTTTTCTTGACAATATAATCATTATCAATCTATGCCACTCAACTACTACTTACATATGCATATTTATATATATATATATATATATATATATATATATAAATATATATATATATATATATATATATATATATATATATATATATATATATATATATATATATATATATATATATTATACTTTTCTAGTCTTCAACTGTGTCACATTGGTACTTTTCTTGTTTGTTGTAGCTCACACTATATAATAAAATGCAAAAAAATACATACAGCTAGACTGTATTAGTTATCTATCTATGTATAGATTCATCTATATATATATATATATATATATATATATATATATATATATATATATATATATATATATATATATATATATATATATATACTCACTTTTTCTGTATTATATGTATTACTTCTCCAGCAAATTACTGAATTCCTCGCCAGCACCACCAAGGGCAGCAGAGGCCTGTTAATAACCCATTTATTAAAGGGAAGCATTTAAATTTTTGTTAAAATACACTTTAGTTCCCCATGACAACAAACATTCTCATGGAGACACGCTGTTGGTGTTTTAAGGAGGAAAAACGAGTTTTATATGCTCTAGTTTTGGAGAACATATCAGCATTGTAGCTGTGTGTAAGTTTTAGCTGAAATGAACATAATTTAGAAGGAAAATGAGATGACATGCAAGCTGTGCAGGGGTTCATAAATTAGTAAGTCAATGTTTTAATTAAACAAATGTTAAAAGGCTCACACATGCATTTGGTTTTAATCATATTTAGATGTTTTAAAAGCTGCAGCATTGCTACTTAAATCTAGTTTAATTCCTTGATTTCAGTGGAGGAGGGAACTTTTCAGTTGCTTGTAAATATTAAGTAGTTATATTTCTGAATTGTTTTTGTGGATGAGTCTTAAAAATTAATCAGACACAAAACACCTCCCATTAGCCAGTGTTTTATCACTTTAAGCTGTATGCAGCCGCTTGTTTTCATTTTTAAATACTCATTATTAGAATACTAAAATACTTATTATTAGAATTAAAATCTATTTTTGAAAATACACTAAATGTTTATGTATTCATTTCACAGGCAGAGGGAAACAGGTGTGGAGCCAATTCATGAAGGATGTAACACGTGCTGGATGCAGCATCTACACTTTAAAATTCATCTGGGCAAAAAAACACCACAAATTTGAGGCAATATCTAAATCAGCACCACAAAAATTGAATGTATTTAAAGTCTTATGTTAAAGTTGCTTATTTTAATTTTATAATTCTATTATCTGATTCTTTGTCTCAAATAATATTTTTGGTAATTGTGAGATTTTTAATTGGACTGTAGTTGGACAGTGCTTATCCTGTGTGTGTCCATGTTCATTTTTTTCTTGTTCTTTGGCCAATATCTAATATATTTAATACAGCTGCCAAACTCGTCCAGAGTCATAGCTCTGTTGAATCATCAATCCCACCTGCTCTTAGCAGCATTGATTTTATGGGATTCTTCATAAATAAGATTGCTTCCATTGAAAATAAGATCATTGACTCCCCTCTGAATATGAACTGTTTATCTCTGGAAGCTGAGGTCGCATCTGAGGTAACCAATCCAGAGGTTCTGAGTTCAAGCCCCACACCCACAGCCTGCACTCTGGGTTCCTGAGCAAAACACTTAACCCAACACTGCTCCCCTGGCGCCACACAATGGCAGCCCACTGCTCCCCAATGGGATGGGTTAAAGGCAAAGGTAAATTTCTCCAATGTGAGATCAATAATGTTCAATTATTATTATTATAGAATCTGAACTGGGTTTAGACTGTTTTGATCCAGTTGAACTTTTAGAGTTAGCAAAACTATTGCTTTCATCTAAGCCTTCAACTTGTATGTTAGATCCAGATCCAACCAGGTTATTTAAGGAAGTATTTCCTTTGATCTCGTCCTCCATTTCAGATGTGATTAATCTATCCCTGTTCCAGGGATATGTACCAAAGTCTTTTAAGGTAGCAGTCTTTAAACATTTACTTAAGTTACAGACCTATATCAAATATTCCTTTCTTATCTAAGACTTATCAATCATTCTTGAGAAAATAGTGTGAACAAACAAGTGTGCGACCACTTACACCATAATGAATTTTTTGAAAAGTTTCAGTCTGGCTTTAGAGCGCATCATAGCACTGAAACAGCTCTGGTCAAAGTCACTAGTAATATTCTCTTAGCCTCAGATAATGAACTTGTATCTGCTCTTTTCTTGTAAAATTTCAGTGCTGCATTTGATACAGCTGATCATTATATTGTTTTAGAAAGACTTAAATATTTTGTGAGAATTAAGACAACTGCACTAGACAGTTTTAAATCTAATGTATCTGACAGATTTCAGTATGTTAACATTAAAGATAAATCTTTGTCCTGCTCCATGGATACCTGTAGAGTACCACAGGGATCAGTGCTAGGACCAATTCTCTTTACTCTATATCAGGCATCCCCAAAGTCGGTCCTCGAGGGCTGCTGTCCTGAAGGTTTTAGAGGTTTCCCTGCTTCAGCACAGCTGATTTACATGGATAGTTGATTAACAGGCTTTTGCTGAACTACAATCATCAGAATCAGCTGTGCTGAAGCAGAGAAACCTCTAAAACCTGCAGGACAGCGGACCTCGAGGACCGACTTTGGGGATGCCTGCTCTATATGCTCCCAATTGGTTGAATTATTAGACAGCATGTGAGCTGATTTACAGTTGCCTTTTGTATCTCTGCTTCTTACTGTATGTCTGCATCTGTCTCCTTGAACCCCAGTCAGCCTCGGTAGATGGCCTCTCACACTGAGTCTGGTTCTGCTGGAGGTTTCTTCCTGTTAAAAGGAAAACACTGTTGCTACAGTCAAGCTTAGTGTCAGGGATTGCTGTCAACTCAATGAGTTGATATAATCAGTTGGTTTTTCATAGATAGAAAACTTTGATCCAATCTGGCTGTATAATGTTATTGAAATATCTGTAAATATCTGTAAAGTGCCTTGAGATGACATGTCTTGTAAATTTGCGCTATATAAATAAACTCAGTTGCACTGAATTGAATTAAGGAATGGGTCACTTTTAGGAACTCAGTGAATTCCAGCGTGGAGCAGTGGTAGGATCCCACCTGTGCAGCAAATCCAAACAGGAAATTTCCTTGTCCCTAAATATTTCACAGTCAACTTTCAGTTGTATCATAAATAAATAGAAATGTTTTGGGAATGACAACAACTCAGCCCTAAAGTGGTAGGCCACGTAAACTGAGGGAGCAAAGAGGTCACCATTCCTCTGCAGTCAACCACTACACACCTCCAAAGTTCATAGGACCTTCAGATTAGCTCAAGAACAGAGAACTTCATGGAATGAATGGCTGAGCAGCTGCAAACAAGCAATACATCGCTAAGTGCAATGCAAAGAGTTGAACGCAGTAGTGTAAAGCACACCACCACTGGACTCCAGAGCAGTGGAGATGCATTCTCTAGAATGACGAAACAAACTTCTCCCTCTGGATGATCTGATGGACTAGTCTGGGTTGGTTGGTTTGCAAGGAGAAGGGTATGGTACTGGATCATTTGTGTCAACTGTAAAGTTTGGTGGAGAGTTAGTTATGGTGTGGGGTTAATTTTTGGTAGCTTTACTTCGCCTATTTGAGTGAAAGACCTCTGAATGCATCAGCATAGTAAGACATTATTTACAATTCCATGCTACCAACTTTGTAGGACCAGTTTGGAGCTGCCATCTCACTCCTCCAACATGACCGTGCATCAGAGCACGAAGCAAGGTCCATAAAGACATGGATGGCAGAGTCTGACTGGACTGGCCTGCACAGAGTACTAACCTTAACTCAATAAAGGATCTTTGGGATTAATTAGAGCGAGAGCCAGGCCTTCTTATCGAACATCAGGTTGTGACCTCACAAATGTGCTTCTGAAACATCAGGACTTATTCAAGCTTGATGAATGTGTTAAATGTATAGTGGAGGATGTTCTTTTGCTGGGTGGATCATCAAAATAAGTGGTACTCCTAATTGTCAATCATTCCAGTGATACGTTTACGTAAGGCTGTCCTCCGTGCCAAAATCTTCTTTTGGAAAGTAAGCTTGTATGAGCGATGAAAACAGCGACTTTTATACAGAGCGTGCATGAGGAGAATTGGGCTTATGCATGCTCTCGCACGTTTAATAGGCATTCCCTCTCAGGAGCGGGTACAGGGTTGTGCATGTGCATATTTCTTTAAAAGTGGAGAAAGCAGGTCTTTTCAGAAATTTACGAAAATCCTCCACAAATACCTTTAAGGTTTGTGATATCACCACTTTTCAGTATTTGTAGGAGGTGGCACAAATACTTTAGGATTAATGTTTTGTCACAACAGAGATGAGAGGGGTCTTTTCTCTCCAACAAAAAGAGATGGACTAAAGAGTGAAATTGTGTAGGAAGTAGAGCAGAGGAATCAGAGATGATGGGTGCATGTTTTTTTTGGTTTGTTTTTTTTTTTATCTCTGATGGACCCCCCTTATGAATTATTTGAACATCTGGAAAATAATTCTAACTGAAGGGGAAAGGCGATTTTTCCCTAGGCTGAAGATTCCTCTTCCTTCTCATGCAAGACAGAAGGAAATACGATTTTCACCCAGGAGCCCTGCCATGCATAGAGAAATCTCCCTACATCCCCTAACCTTTGTAGTTTCAAGTACTGAAAACCACTTCTGAAATTAAAACAGTTCAGAAGTTAGAAGTTATCTTTACATCATTAACCAAGGAGCAGTTTACATTGGTCTTTTTTGGTTTTAACCTGTACTTTGTTGTCTTCTACATTAGGAAAAATAAAGAACTGTTTAAAAAGAAAGAGACCTCCACTGAGACTTGTGGAGGAGGAGAAAGCATAAATATCTCTTAAGTGAGCTAAGTGCATTTTTATAATCCCTATAACTTGCCTTTTGGAGCAAACACACAAAGTCTGTTTATGGCTATGCCTCACGAAACAAAAATAATGCTATATAAAGAATATGCTTTGGATTTCCCCATTGCTACTGCAGCATACACAATTTTCTTGACAACTTAAACTGCCTCAAAGTGAAAGTGTAGTGTACTTAAAAACAGCCAGAGATCTATTGTTATGGGATGGGAAATAGTATAAATGTGCCTCCACATTTTAATGGCTTCACTTACTCTTTCCTTGCACCCCTACACCATTCATCCAGCTTGCACTCATCCCATATTCACATCTATTTTATAACTGCAAAATGAACAGGAGCACAGGCAAAGTCCTTCTGTCTTATTGTAAAGTGCCTTGAGATGACGTGTTGTGAATTGGCGCTATATAAATAAACTAAATTGAATTGAAATTAGAACAGTCTAATGGCTTTCCATTTGTCACAGAGAAATTAGACATATGTTGCCATATAGGGGATTGAAATGCTACAAGATTGTCCTCTTATTTTTTTATTCTTTTTAGAAAGTAATTGCAAAAATTTGTTTAAGCTTTCAATTTTTTGGGAATTATTTAATAGGGATTTAATAATGGAAAAAAAAGTCTAATATTTAGCAAATCTTTTATGCAGTCCCTTACATATGTATATATATCTCCTCTCGTATTTTACAGCCCCAAACATCCATACAGATATACATATTTTATCAGGATTTGATTTAATAGGTCAGCATAAATTAAAGCATTCATGTGCAGTGGAATGGAAATAACTCTTGCTTTTCAAACATTATTTTATAAGAAATAAATTAAAAAAGACTTATTTCTTGAAATAACTGCAATTTTCTTGAATTGAGGGGGTAAGTCAGACACTTTGCCAAAGGAACAATACAAATAACATTAATAAGAAGAAAAAAACTATTGTGTTGCCTTATTTCAGGTGCATTCAATTTAATTATCTTATTTTAAGAGTAAAAATACTCATTCCATCAGCAAATCATCTTATCTACCAACTCAAATTATGGAGAAATACACTTAATTTTTATTTATTTCTAGATTTTTTTGCAGTGTATTGCTTTATTTATTTATGTATTTACTTTGCTGTGTTGGCAATTGCAATGCTTTTCTAGAATGTTAAATTATTTATAAAATAGCTTGAGAGCTCAAGCCGAGACAAATGGGACAGAACATGTTTGTTTCAGACACTCATCTGGGTTCATATCTGGACTTGGACTGGGAATATCTATGAACAGGCTTTAAAGCTACATGTAGTGTAGACTGAAGCAACATGCTAAAGAAAGGCACTACAGCAGTATGATGCTGCCACCGCTGGTAAAAAAAAAAAAAAAAAAAAAAGAGTCCCTATCTGAGCTGTGGAAACATTTGCATCTGCATCTCCCCCAAGTTACCATCAGCCTCTTAGCTCTTCTCTGATGAATGTTATTTTGGCTTGCTCTGTATGTTTAGATTTTAAAAAAATCTGTCTTGGAAGGTTTGCTCTTTTATTCAGTTCTAGGGCATAATTATGACTTCAAAAATCACAGCCAGATTGATATCAGTATGGAGGTTTTGTCAAATGTGTTTCAAAAATGAAAAACAAAATATTATTACAGGTTTAAGGCTCTTTCACAGACAGCGGAGCAAACAGCATGTAATTATCAAATTCACTATTTTGATCAATGGTACCAGTTATGGTAGTAGTAGTAATATTTAAAATTCTCCTTTATTAAAAGGAGTGTGCAAAGCGAACACACACTGCACCCACCATCCAGACTGCTGTGTTTTCAGGAGTAACACAGCAAAACACTAAATATACTAAAAGTAACTTTATGTCTTTAAAAGTAATTTGGAATAACATTTATGCTCGAGGCTCTTTTGAGGATTTGCAGAAAGTTGCTTCTTAGTTTATTTGTTATTCTGACAGTAGAACCTCAGCAGATACTTAATCTGCCTCAATCGGACACTTCTCAATTTATAAAGCCCCGTCGAACATTACTTTTACTTACACTGCTCTTGTTGCAAATAAACTGAGAAGTTGGAAACAAGTTACTTTCTGAGGATTGTTATCATTCAGCTAAAAAAAAAACAGGTTAAAAAAATACTTTTATTTGCAATGAAAGCAAAGCTACAAAACTTTCCTTGTATGGATATGAAGTCGATAGTTCAAACTCCTCTTGGGTGGTCGAACTAACAGGTCATCATGAACACCTCCGTGAGATGTTCAAGTTCAAAGCTGAAGATATTTTTCTTTAACCCAACCTTCCTGTAAACATTACCAAACCTCTGATGGCATAATAGAATAAGCTCAATTTACATTGAGAGGAAACTACAGGCAGGAAATGTTTGTAATTTACCATGGTAACTTGCCTCGCTAAGAATGAATCCGCCTTGGTGGTAACGGAAAGTCAGGGTTAACCCTGAAGTTACCTCGCTAGGATGGTAATCCTGCTTAATGGTACAGGCTTCAGGAAGAAGTGAAGATATGAAATACAGGAATAGGTTTGTTGATAAGATAAATAATTGTTGATGAGATCAATTGTTACCATGGGGTGCATGTAAAGTTCAACCAAATTTCAATTAGGTGAATAGGATGCAAATGGAGTTAGGAAAATAAGTATTTGAACATCCTGCTTTTTTGCAAGTTCTCCCACTTAGAAATCACGGAGGGCTCTGAAATTATCATCGCAGGTTCACGTCCAATGTGAGAGACATAATCTAAAAAAAAATATATATATATGGTAGAACTGCAAATAAGCATTTGGACGCCTGAGAAAATCAATGTTAATATTTGGTACAGTAGCCTTTGTTTGCAATTACAGAGGTCAGATATTTCCTGTTTTTCACCAGGTTTGCACACACTGCGGGAGGAATTTTGGCCCATTCTTCCACACAGATCTTCTCTAGATCAGTCAGGTTTCTGGGCTGGCACTGAGAAACACAGACTTTGAGCTCCCTCAGAAGATTCTCTATTATTGTAGATTTATGTCTGGAGACTGGCTATGCCATGTCAGAACCTTCATGTGGTTTTTACAGAGCCACTTCTTCGTTATCCTGGCTGCTTGCTTTGGATCACTGTCATGTTGGAAGACCCAGCCTCGACCCATCTTCAGTGCTCTAACTGAGGGAATGAGGTTGTTCCCCAAATTCTCGCAACACATGAACTCAGTGCAGTCGCCCTGTCCCATGTACAGAAAAAACAAACCCAAAGCATGATGCTATCACCCCCATGCTTCACAATAGGGAAGTTCTTGGGATGGTACTCGTCATTCTTCTTCCTCCAAACACAGTTAGTGGAATTATGACCAAAAAGTTCTATTTTGGTCTCATCTGACCACATACCTCAGAAACGGTGCTCCCAGCTCTTTTCAGGTCATTGACCAGCTCCTCCTGTGTAGTTCTGGGCGGATTTCTCACGTTTCTTAGGATCATTAAGATCCTGTGAGGTGACATCTTGCATGGAGCCCCAGTCCAAGGGAGATTGACAGTCATGATTAACTTCTTCCATTTTCTAATGATTGCTCTGACAGTGGACCTTTTTTCACCAAGCTGCTTGGCAATTTGCCCTTAGCCCTTTCCAGCCTTGTGGAGGTGTACAATTTTGTCTCTAGTGTCTTTGGACAGCTCTTTCGTCTTGGCCATGTTAGTATTTGGATTCTTACTGATTGTATGGGGTGGACAGGTGTCTTTATGCAGCTAACAATCTCAAATAGGTGCATTTAATTTAGGATAGTAAATGGAGTGGAAGTGGACATTTTGAAGGCAGACCAACATGTCTTTGAGGGTCAGAATTCTAGCTGATAGACAGGTGTTCATATCCTTATTTGAAGCTGTATCTTTTAAATAAATAGTTTAAAAAATCATACATTGTGATTTTTTCTTTTAGATTATGTCTCTCACAGTGGACATGCACCTACAACGATAATTTCAGACCCCTCCATGATTTGCAAAATAGCAGGGTTTTCAAATACTTATTTTCCACATTGTAAACAATCCTCTTTTTACACCACGTTTCCTCTCCCTGCTTTTTACTAATGCACTAATTTGTTTTGTTTTTTGATAATGCAAACCATTGTTGTTTGAGCTTATAACATGAAAAACTGGGGGTAAAATGTCATCTCTCCAAGTCTCTCCAAGTCAGCGTGTCTGCTCTTTCTCTACAGCTCTTTATTCTCAGGCAGAGCTCAGCCAGCCTGTCATTACAGACTCCACTTGAGAAGACTACCAACAGGCACAGACACACTGAGTAAGCAACAAGCAGCAGCAGCAACAACAACTACAGACAGTGTTTCCGCCCACGTCACCTTTCCACCACTTCAAAAACACCTGGATTGTGCTGCAGCTGCTGCTGCTGTGTGGAAGCAACACCCACCTGTTAATTACTGAGAAACCTGAGGAGCAAATAACGACTCTGATGGTAAATACATCATCTCTCACAGAGAATGCTTTAGTCCAGTCAAGTCCAGACTGTTTCCCTCGTCCTCCTGTGTCCTACACATGGCTGTCAGAGGTAGCTCTGAATCCCCCCCGTTCTGCTGGCTGATTCCCTTGTTAAAAAAAAAAGCATGGCAGGAGCTCCGGCAGGACACAGCATCAGCTCCACAACGTATGGCAGGCCATGTGGCAGCAAGCAGTGGGACTTTAAGGCATCAGACTGTCATATAGCAGAGAATGTTGGGGGATTATACCAAGGATTGCACACAGTTGCAGCTCTTTGTGTTTTCATCTTTCTTTGACAACTACTAAAAAAGGGAAAAAGAAAAATATGCTCCTGATTTTTCACCCTTAATACCATATTTGAACACAAAATAGATTCTAAAGAAAAAATGTTTGTCAATCTGCCTGTGCTTTAGCATTTTTACAAATTTTCAGTTGAACAAGATGGGGTTTACCTATATCTCCCAGTCCTCAGAAAGAATCCTCTTGTCTTTGGGTTATATTAAACTAGTTCTTGTGGTATGATGCTTGCCACAGAGGGGGTCACTGTAATCTGGCAGCACCATCTGTGGCTGTCATCTGAATCTGATACTTAGAGAACCTGGAACAATCGACATGTCAACTCTTGCTATCAGAACAAGCTTCCTTATCCTCATTCCAGTAGGATGTCCAATAAAAAATCCCAGAAAACAATGAAGAGTGAGGGAATTGTTTATTCAGGACAGCAGTTTTTAGATTTGAATTCTAAATAATGTCATATAATCATCTGGGATTATATGACATGGGACTCTTGTACAAATGTATTCATCAAATGAAACATATGTGGTCCAGTGCAGTGAAATTATTCCCTAAAATACCTGACTAATTTAATTGTATAAATACTAAATGTACACTAGATGGAGCACTAGCACAAATAAATTTATAACCTTCAGTTTGGGTTCAGTCATTTTTAAAACTCTTTTGAGACATATTGTTTGGATTAAACAATCACGCATCAATTCATTCAACTGTGACATATTTGGATGAAGAAGAAAATAATAATTTACAAAGTGATTTTAAATCTTTAAGATGAAGTCCTCATGGGCATGAGTTTTAAAAGAAATCTTATTTTTGTATTTTAAAGCCAATATATTTTCCTAACAGAAACACAATTACTAAAAAATCATATATATATATATATATATATATATATATATATATATATATATATATATATATATATATATATATATATATATATATATATATATATATATATATATATATTTTTTTTTTTTTTTTTTTTTTTTTTTTTTTTTTTTTTTTAGGGGTAAGGGGTACGTAAATATTACAGATGCAAAGGTTTCCTTTGACTACTTTAAAAAAGATTGATCTGTTTTAGTCTTCTTATTCTTCTTGGTCTAAAAACACTTCTGTTCACTGCCATTTGCAAGCGAGGGACGCGAGTCACATTAACCAAATATGTTTACATTTTTTACGATTTTGTTTGTAAAATCTGCTCCAAAATATGTGAAAAAGTGTCCATGCATTGCCACCATTTTCACCACTGTAAGAAGTGCTTTCAGTGCATGGAATCATTTCATGGGACTAAAATTTGACATCCCCTGTTTAGTGCTTACTTATCTAGCTTTAATGCATCTTTCATTAATTCTGGTTCAGTCGTCTCTACCTGCTGCAGATGTGTCCGCTTGTTTCTATAATCATGGCTTTTGCACAATTTTTGCACCCTTCTGTAAACTGGCAATAATTAAATGGTGTTTTGCCTTTTTGGACTCAGAAAAAGCCTCACAGGTTTGCAGCTCATATGTAGGCTACACTGCATTGACCAATATGGATCTTATTCACTGCATGTTTGGTCTCCTTGCCCCTTCAAAAAGTGACTAGAGGCCACAAGTTTCTCTAATTATTTTTTGTTAAGTTAAACCACCATACTGCCCCTGGTAGAGGAGTTTAAGTATATCGGTGTCTTGTATGCGAAAGAGGGGAACACGGTGCAGGAGATCAACAGGCAGATTGGTGGAGCGTCTGCTCTGAAGCGTGCATTGTACTGGTTAGTTGTGGTGAAGAGAAAGATGATCCATAAGGCAAAGCTCTCGATTTACCGGTTGATCTACCTTCCTACCCTCATCTATGGTCATTAGCTTTGGGTCATGACCTAAAGAACGAGATCCCGGATACAAGCGGCTGAAATGAATTTTATTGATTGATTTGAAACTTCTGATTAGAAGTCTGAATGTAGATGTGAATACGTTGTTTCCTGAATGTCATAATGTCATATGGGTGGTCTTCATCTTAATAATTTGAAGTTGGACAAAACAAGGGCTGTGTTAAATTTTTTTTACATCCTTAAGGAAACAGAAAACTATGAAAAACTGAGTCTCTCACATTGGCTACCATAGAAAATAAAGTATAAAATACCAGGTTTCTGCACATTTTAACATATTTAATTTCCAGACTCTTCATGATACCTTGTTTTACATTTCTGAAATTATTTAATGTTTTGAAACTTTGCCCTTTTGGGGTTTTACAGTATATTCAGCAGATTACATGATTATAATTTGACTTGGAAAACTTTAAAAATAAGCTTCATTGCTGTAATAGGCATGAATGAACTTAAGTTGAATGAATGAATGAATTTAAATTGAATTAACCACATTTGAAAGGTTTCACTTTTAAACAATGAAGAGAATAAAAAGTTAAACGTTTTCATTATTGAAGAACAGGTTTCATCCATGCTTCCTAGAAAGTCATAAAACAAAACAAAAAATTGGTTTTGACTCAAATCGAAGTTTTGATTTGTTTAAAATAAGACCAGATTTTACCTAAATACAAAAAATTAAGTCTGAAATATTTGATATTTTGCCAGACAGGATCTGGAAAACTGTAATAACAGAAAGAGAAAACTGAAGTCTAAGGCTGCAGAGGACCCCTTACAATAAAACAATGCTCAAGTTAAATTCAATTTAGGGTTGTTATTATTATAGCAATGATTTTGTAAAAAAAATATAAATATATTGCTCGAAAAAAAAAATTCCACCTTCAGTGAGTAAACTCAAATATTAGATTGTTCTGCTTCTACCACTAAGATACATTTATAATACCCATCCTCAATGAAAGATTTTTCAAGATTTTAGAGAAAGCTGTAAATATTGTGGAATTAAATAGTTAAAACACAGCAGAAAAAAAAATAAAAAATACGTAAACACTTAGAACTGGGAGTCTTTTCATTTAATTTAGATAAATGCTAAATATTCTTAGGGGTGCAAACTTGCCACACCTCAGCTTTGTCCCAGTAAAGACTCTCCAGGTGTGCACACGGGAGAATTTATGTTTTCATTCAAATACATTTGGTATGTGCCACAAAAAAAATAGCTTTTTTTAATTGCAGTAATAAGCAGTGTGGATCATCAACTGAAAATTGAATGGTCTAAGCAAAAAGCTGCTGAAATAAATCTGAACAATCCTTTTCGAGTCACTGAGTGATACCTAAATACAGAACGTATCGACTTATAAGATATAAATATTAACGGGTGTATTTATAAGATACAGAGCTTCTGTTCCATTTGAAAAGGAACAGGTTGAATTTCATTTGATGGTGGGGGATCTATGCAGCATCCTGAATCAGGAGAAATCTGAATATGAAAGAAGAAAAGTTCAAGCCTAATACCAAAAAACCTCAAAGAGTAATGCCTCAAAAAGGGATTGGATACTTTAGTTGGAATTACTTATTTACCTCCAAAATCTTTTCAAACCCTGTTGGTTCAAATTGAAGTGTCATAAATGTGACCTCTAAACTATAATTCAAACCTAAAGCCACCATTAAGCACATTCAACTTCCACAAAGATCACATTTTTTGAGTTTTTAATACTTTTCAGCAATGCTCAGATGTAATGCATACCATTAAGAAGTATTTTTTTCTGAAATGTTTCTGGTATCAATTAGCATACTTTTTAATTTTAAATATAATAAAATATCTCCTATTTTGGTATTTTTCTACAACTGATGTTTGGGTTTCATTTAATACAGTGAACATGCCTGTGATGCAAAGAGATACTGAGGGATACAAGAACATAAATACATTAGTAGAAAGTCAAACACTGATCCAGGCATGGCTTCCAGCTGTAATAGGGAGAAGATATCAAATAAGGCAAAGCTTGTGTTAACTGAAAGGGAAATGTGTTCACTTTCATTCCTCCTGTGTTAAATACAGCTAAGATTTGGCATAAAACAGACTGCGAACGCAGAACCTCCACGCAGTGATCCATTAGAGAACCTCAGTAAGTGTTCCACACGCAGCACCTGTCCCACATGTCTTCTCTTCACAGCAATGTCACCGTTTTGTTATTTTACTCTTGCAATTTAATTTATCCATCCTCTTCCTGTCCTTCATTACAGCATCATCTGACTCTGGAGCGGTTGACAACTATCGTACCAGCCACCATGTCGTAGACAGTTCTGTTGTGCTGGAAGAAGAGAAGCGTGATAAAGGCTGGGAAAAAGAAAGCTATGGAGAAGTTCTTGTTCAAGGCTCGGACAGTTGACCTGCAGAGGAAGACAAAAGGACAAGGTCATGATTTTAGGCTGAGCTAGGATAGATTAAATACAACAGAAAAAAAAAAAGTTAAAGACGTTGCTTACGCTGACAGGGAAACATTAGTTGCTGGCACTACTAGCACTCTATTGGGCTGAACCAGAACCGACGAATCGCACGTAACGACTCTGAGTCCAATGAGGAATTTCCCCGGAGTGGCGCCTCCAGCTCCCCAAATGCAAATAATCTGAATGCAGACGGAGGAAATAGATCTTCGTCATTTCATGACTGCAATTTGGAGCAACACAACTGGCATTTAGGAGACCTATGGGTGGTCAATAAAGCTCCTCACCTCATAAAAACAAACTAAAATCCGATACACGAGGGCCACAAGCATCATTTTCTGCAGCTCCTCCATTGACGTGTCTTCATCAATTTCCTCCACGATGAAATGCATGGCGAATTTGGAAACATCTCTGAGATGAAACAAAAGACAGATGAAAACAAAATAAGTTTTTCCACTTTGAGAACCTGTTTCATGTTCTCACCAAGAGCACCTCAACAAACCTCAAGTATCTCATAGACAAACACAAAACAGTACATAAAATCGTGAAGGAAACCTTTTAAAACCTAAAAAATTTGAATACTTTGTAAAACCGGTTGCCACTAGAATAACAGCTGCATGTCATTAAAATTTTGCCAACTCATCTTTACAAAATAGTCCAAACTCAATTTGGATGAAGAATATATGTGATGAAATCTCACCATCGATTCTAACATGGAGTGAGGATTTTACTTTTTCTGGTCCATCTTTAAGAATGTGCTTTGATCCAACCCATTACTTAGCAACTATAGCTGTATGTTGAAAGTTGTTTTGGAGGAACAACTCTACCCAAGTTTCGATTGGATGCTTTTTGTAGCAGCTTCCAACAAGTTCTTCTTCCACTGTTGTCCTGTTATTAGCTCCATCTATCTCCCCGTCGCTGCTACGAAACAACAACCCCACAGCATGATCCCACCACCACTTAAGCCGGGCGTACACTGTACAATTTTTTGCCCTTTTTTACCAATTCTCCAGTCGTGCGAGAATTTTTCGATCGGGCCGAGTTTCAGCCTGATTGTGCTTTGAGTAGTGTACAGGGGGTAACGAGGAGGAGATCAGCCTCTCACGACCACCTCACGAATCGTGAGGTCTGGAGAAAATCAAAACATGTTTGAAATTCAGTCGGCCGTTGTAAGCTCGCATCAGTGCGAGAACATGCATCCTGAGCAGTGAACTTTTAAACCCTGCAGTTTGGTCATATAGTCTGAGCAGTAGATGAGTGCAATGATTGAAAATATCGCAGTGTATGCCCGGCTTTAGTTACACCAGGGGGATGGTGTACTGAAAGACATGAGCAGCAATTTTTTTTTTATTACACTGCATTTTGCAACGACATTAAAAAGTTTATGTGCAATTTTTCACTTCTCCATTAAGTCATATATTTATTTTACCATGTCATTAAGTGATACTTTGAGGTAGTCTATCTGATAAAGTGAAAAGGTTATACAAGATGCTGCATATGTTTAAGTTTCATAATGGGATGAACAAAAACAGTAAGAAAAAACAAAAAAAAAACATTTTTTTAAAGAATATACTCACTTAATTCCACTTAAGTGCATGATACTGATAATTATGGTTGCTTTTATGAAAAACAATATGAAGAAATCCACAATCTCTGCCATAAGTCTTTGGAGAGGTGAAGGAATGCTGTACTCTCGACCTGGATAGAAGCAGTAGGAACAATAAATTAGCTTCAGGATTTTAAAGGAGCAGAACCTGCAATCTACAATCAAATTTTATTGTTTTTACTTTCATCCAAACCTGAGAAATAAAAAGTTTTCAAGGAGTAGTTGAGACTTTACATTTTTGGCTTTAAAGGCTTAGTGAACAATAAGAAAATCTCTAAGCAGAGATTATGTTCATTATGTAACCCTAATAATGCAAAAATGTCAGTCACAGAAGCATTGCCTAAATAAATGCAATGTATTTGCTAATGCATTTCAACAGTTTATCTAAAAAAATAAATAACATTTTACAGCTGTTCCCAAACAGTGACTAATACCATCATCCATCCATCCATTTTCTGACACGCTTTATCCAGCTGTCTACGGGAAAGAGGCAGGGTACACCCTGGACAGGTCGCCAGTCCATCGCAGGGCAACACAGAGACAAACAACCATTCACGCACACACTCACACCTAAGGAGAATTTAGAGAAGTCAATTAACCTAACAGTCATGTTTTTGGACTGTGGGAGGAAGCCAGAGTACCAGGAGAAAACCCATGCATACTCAGGGAGAACATGCAAACCATCCATGCAGAAAGATCCCGGGCCGGGAATCAAACCTGCAACTTTCTTGCTGCAAGGTTGCTTCTAGCCACTGCGCCACTGAGCAGCCCTAATACCATCATATAAAGATGAATTAAGCCCAGAACTCAATGCAGTTTCTATAAGGTAATAATTATTGCAAATATGATGGCTTGAAATACTTTTTCTCCTTTCATTTAATAATGCCAATCTCAGCTGGGTGTTACTACTGCTGATTAGGGGTGTAAATAATAATTGTTTTGTATCGATGCATCAATCCAACAGCCGACGATCCAATGCATCAACATGTGCACAGAGAATTGATTCATGTTTTTTTTTTTATTCCTCTGGTCTATTTTTATCTATTTGGTCCTGGACATAATTCTGACTCCCATGCTGCGGTGGCGCTAAACCTATTTTGCCCTCCTACCTTGCCTCCATTAGCCACTACCCGTTTTCCACTTCCTCTAACACACACTCACGTAAACACACAGCTTTCATTGATTTATTTCAAATTTGAACAATGTCTAGCCTGTAAGGTTAAAAAAACAACAACAAATTAATCAAATCGAATCGTGGTGTATTCTTAAGTATCGAAAATAATCTAATTGGTGAGTCAGGAAATCGATACTGAATCGAATCGCCCTGATGGGTGTGATTTACACCCCTACTGCTAATCAGCTTAAAAAATGAATTAGAACATGTAGTTTGTTGTAAACAAAGTAACAAAATTTAGAAAAAATTTCCCTTTTTCCTCAACCTGCCTATTGATGTGAACTAATGCCTCATCCAAACTGATACGGCATAAAGTTAAAAAAGATATAAATGGTGAACTTAATAAAGTGGGGTGCAAAAATAGAATTGTTCTCATTTCTGATAATAGATTTATATTTTCTCTGCTTTGAAATAAGCTGTTGATTCAAAGGCATGTCATGATTGAATGAATGAATTACGAATACGGCAAGGCAAACCGCAAAGTTGTCAGATTTCACTTGTGGAAACTGAACAGGATCTGTAAGTAAAGGCGATCATTATGGAGCGTCCAAAGCTAGCCTTTACCCTGTCTTTGAGCATTCCCCTGATCCCGCTGCTGCCCAGCGGCCGCTGGGGCTCCGGCAGCGGTTTCTCCCGCCCGGCTGCTCGGGAAGCTGGTAGTAGGTGGATAAGGCAACAGTGGCAGACCAAAGGGAGCATTTTGTCCGTTCTGAGCGCTAAAAACAAGAGCAGTGGACGTTCCGCTGGGCTGCTGTAAGCAGGGAGGGACTGAAGCTAACAGCCAGCTCTGCCAGTTCACATATCCACTGTAGTACTGCCACATCCATGCCTGGAGCTTCTCACAGTATTCCGCTGTGGAGCAGCTTTCAGCCGACTGGTTAATAGCTTCCGGACTCCTCCGCTTGTCTGTTATGTGGGTGGCATCGTCAAGCTGCGCCTTCACTTGATTTACGAACGGTTTGTTTTTCCCCTTGTCCACTTCCATGATTGTTTTTTCGAGGTCGGCCATGTTTAAAAGCGAAGCGTCACCTACTGACGTAGAGTTGGATTAGCTCATCCGGAATTAATAAAAATGAACGATATAGCGATGTTACTCTCTATTAAATATCAATTCCATGAAGGTATAAAGAATTGTATGAGTTTTTTTTCATCATCCAATACATTATATATTCTTGAAATATATTTCGCATTAAAAGCATAATGTGACCTCCCCCGCCCTAATGACTTGGTTTCGTCCAATGTGTTATTGCCAATCGACACAAGATGCCAGCATTCTGCAGAATAGAAACTCACACTAACGCTGAGAATGTTAAGTAAAAAACTTCCGTGCATAAAAATGTAATCATTTCTCTGTTTAAACCTCATTATATAAGAAAGCACATATTCCTCTGTAATAATTCGCATAGTACGGCTATACAAGTGATCTGTCTACGTCAGAGGTCTGCAGCCTGTGTCTATTAATGATTTATAAGTGATCTGGCAATGTTGAGTGGAATAAAAAAAATGAGGCAGCAGAATAAAGAGGTTTTCAATTTTTACAGAACTCAATTGACTTTACTCCTTACAAAATATGTTTATCTGCAATATAAAAGATTAGAAACAATTGTTTCTTGTGCTCTGACCTCAGAACAATATTTAATAGAAATATGTATATTATAAAATATGTTTTACCTTCCAAAATCTTGATTCCTCTTAAATTATTCGCTTTAGAAAATTCCTCCAGAGGTTCCATAGGTTTAAGTTTTTGAACTGAGATGAGCAAAGATGGAGGATGATTTTGTGTCTTTGAGTTTGCCAAGACTTTTGGAACAGAATATTCCCACAGAACTGTCAAAAAGCTAAATTTAAGTCTTGTCTGACCAAAATGCTCAGTTCCAGCTAAAGTCTGGCTGTGCTAGGAACAAACTATGTTTCCATTTGTGGTGAAAGGAGAGAAAACAGGTTGCTAGACATTCCTAGGAAAACAGAAAGTTGTGGACTACTAATTAGAGGTTTGTTAAAGACCCTGTTCAACTTAAAAAGTGAAGCAGCTTCTTAGAAAAAAAATGTTTTAGATTTATTTTCCAACAATTTAAAGTTTAGAAATGTAAAATTGTATTTTTTATATATATTGTGAAGGAAAAAGGGTCCCCTAGCTCCTGATCCTTCACCTTTCATAGGGCCAATAGTAAGAACCCTATCATGGGTATGAAAAGAAGTCTGGACTGCTATCCTGAATCCAGACAGTTTTCTACCATGCAGGATGTCATTATGCAGCAGAAGCACACATGGATGATGCAAATCAGAATGGGACCACAGCCTTCTGAAACTAAAAACAATATACAAATGTAGCAAATGGTTGATGCTTCCTTTTATAAGCCTCCCCAAAAAAATTAGAAGAAAAAAAACACAAAAAATGACAAAGGACCTCTTTGTATTACAAGCCACTAAGGGAACTAATGACCTGTAGAAGGTGCTTACTTAATCAGATGAGAGAAAATTTTAGCATCGACTTATATGGAAGGCACAATGTTTGGCAGAAAACTAAGTGTAAATCACCCTTTAACATGGTAACAGTAGTATCATGCTGTGGGTATATACATCTGCAGGGACAGTGAACATAATGGTAACATAGATGGAGTGATGCAAAAGCAAGATAACCTTCAAAGGAAACCTCAGAAATGGTTGAATATTTTTTGCTAGAGTGGCCGAGTCAGTCTAAACCTTGATCTATTTCAGAGTCAACAATTATCTTTGTTTTAAACTCTTTCGGCTCATTTGATATTATAGTCCACCATATGTAATTTTGCTACTCACTGAAACCTGGAATGTAGGACAAATTTGATTTATTTTCTGATGCACTTTGATATGCATTATGATCTATAGACTGCTTTGGCTACCCCAGTCTAAAGGATTGACATACATTTACTAGAACAGACAGCAATTCTTTTGCTACAGGCTCTTCATAGCCAAAGGAGCAGATTAGTGGATTTAGAACAATACAAGAATTCATCAGCTGATAGAGTGATTGTGTTTAAGAGGGTAAAGCCAATCCAAAGGAAGTCTGCTTCCTAAATCCTGCACCCCCCACATGCAAGTCTTAATCCAAAGTAATACCGTTTCCAAAAAAAAAAAAAAAAAAAAAAAAAAAAAAGTTAGGTGGGGAGACAATTCTAACAAACCTCCAACGGAATTGCTGATTTGACAGAATATGTTCATCATGTTCTTCCCAATCAGTGCCCTTATTGTTTGACTACTGCACTGATTCAAGCTCTTAGCCGCAGCCTTTGTGGATTCATGCAGCTACCCAGTTTCAACGAGCCCCAATTAATACCATATTTGTCCTTGCTTCAACTCTCCTATTGGTTCATCCAAGATCGACCTCCTGCAAAAGGGGGGTGGGGTCGTCATGGTACCAACCAGACTAAGGATATGGCCTGCCAAATCCATATTATACAAAGGACTGGGCTTTTGCTTGTCAGCCATACTCCCAGCAACCCATAAATGTTTAACATTGGGCTTTTTCGCCCCATTTGGTTACTATAGAAGTCTTTTGACACAGTTCCATGAACCAATTAGAGGCGGCATTACAGCCTCAAAGCCTTGATTAGGCTTGGAAATTATCCCAGTTCAATCAGCCTTGTGTTAAGTAGCTTTGTAAAAGCAGAATTAAAAACACCCACATCACACATGCACTTGCATAGAGAGTAGAAGTTTAGCTACACCCATAACTGTACTTCAAAAATCTGCAGACCCCTACATTTGAAGCCTAAAAAGCAGCCATCATAGCAAACCAGTTTTCATTAACCACAAATGAACAAAGAGTAGCATCACATTTAAGTTTTATTTAGATCTTCAAATAACTGGTTGCATTCATCTTTGTCTTGTCATGCCGCTTTTTCATAGGTCCTGACTGCAACGACATCGTCCATGATGCATTTCTGTTGAGATAAGAGACCATAAGTCATTTTAAAATTGGTGTAACCCAATGTAAAATATTTTATAATTTAAAGGATTAAAACAGATGCAATAGTTGAGTTTTGGACCTTTATTACATTTCAAAACTAAACTTTGAGCTACACTACACTTTTTTTAATATTTATATATATATATATATATATATATATATATATATATATATATATATATATATATATATAAATAAATTAAACAATTGTGTTAACCAACTATGCTTAAGTAGATGCAAGAAAATAAAGCATTTCTTTTGTGTGCATGATGGGAAACAGATTTGTTAAATTAAGTTTACAATCATTTTACTCACCGCTGTAAGTTTTCCATCATTAACCTCTCTCTCCAGGGTAGTGGTCTTTCCATCCCAGGACTGTTTCTGCACAAGTTTGCCATTCTCAATTGTGAAGATGGACTTCAAAATTAAGAGATAAGAACATATGAGGGCTTGCCATCGTGGAGGGTGAGCTTAGATCCTTAATGATATAAAGAGTTTAAGGATAATGGCTCACCTTTGCGTTGCGACCATCTGCTGTAGTCTCATCAAACTCCTCATTCAGTTTGAACTTAATCGCAGCAGTCTTCAAAGTGCTCTCAGCCTTCATTGAAATAAGCCCATCATCACCAACACTGATCACCAGGTTAGGCTTGGCCAGGTTACCCATCTGACGAGTGGCGAAGCTCATGCCTTTAGACATTTAATACAGAAAATAATATGATTTTAAATTAGATCAGCAATTAGGGGGGAGCACACATGGCTTATCCTTAATTAAATCAACTCTTACCGACAGCCTTCATGTATTCATCAAAGTTGTCGCTGGAAACAAGCGTCCACTTTCCAACAAACTGCTCGACCATGATGCCAGAGAAGGAGCTCAGTAAACCACACAGAGTTAAAGGCAGCAAATGACAATGAACTTTCCAATTTCAGGCCAACATCTATGCAGGCATATAACTCCCAACCACCAATCATATGCAGGTGTTCCGGTTGCTATGGAAACGGTCGGATTAGGGGGCGTGGCTACGACCTGTTTTTTTTTTTATCTATTTAATCATGTGGTGATCCGTTTTGGGTTCATGGCTCTGGATTTGCTGACTTCAGCAATTGTTAAGGCGGTCTGATAATGATGCAGAAGATCCACCTGATTTTTTATTTTTTTTTGCCTGACTGCATGAAAGGAAACATGTATGTAATAATTTATATGTATATATAAAATATTTATAAAATAGAATATTGTAATAAATGTTATTGTATTTTTTTATCATTTATGCTCTAAATAGTTTTACTGTTTTGTTTATCTATTTTTAATGCAATCCTACCATCTAAAACTTGTGTATTATTGTGTATTCTGCTATATGGATATATTTTAACATTAATCTATACTTATTGTAAACATGTAAAACATTCAACCATATTGTAATATAAATATCAACCAGCAGGTGGAGATATTGGTAAAGTAATTCGTTCATTAAATGTGTCTTTATTTAATTGTAAAATCTTCCATAAGCTGTCTCTAAATATTTTTTTAATGAAAAAGCATTTCCTGCTTTAACACTTTGGTCATCTCTACATCCAACTCATCATTCAGTGCCATCTTTTGATTCAAGTAACATTTATACAGATTATTGTAATTTTATATAAAGAAAACTTTAAGAAGCATTATTTTAAAGACATTGTCTGCTTATTATACTGTGTGTTCTAATGGTGCAACATTTTTGGAAATATAGAATGGAAGTGGACTTGATTGGATTCAAAGAAATGCATTATAAAAAAAATAAATGAAGAGATTTCTTTAAAAACAATGCTAATGTTTGTTATGCAGTCAAGGCTCTCCTGTTAACAAGATAAAAGAAACACTTCTGGAAAAATCATGTAGAAAGCATTGTTTGTCTTTTTTGGAACTGTTGTACAAAATCGTTTGGAAGCATATGACTTCTTTCATTGAAGAAATTTGAAAATTATTCTAACAAATAAAAATCTTCTTGATTTAAATGGGAATAAAATGACCATTGCAATGTAGAGCATTTATAGGTTGTTATTTATTCTAAATTTTATATTCACATCGTAAATATATTCATATACTTCTAATATATTGAGAAATGGCCAATTCTCAGATTTTATTATCTATGATTAACATCTATAATGAGACTTTAAAACCAATAAAAACACTAAAGCCATTCAAATTGTATCTGCTCTTGAAAAATTGCAACCCTCGAGCACAAGTTTAATTTTTGCAGTATGACATATGCTCTCTGTTGCTCTTAGATATTGTTTTTATGTACTGGTAAATACCTTGTTTCTGTTGTTCTTTTTTTCACTTATTCTGAGTGTTGCTGAAAATAAATTTGAAAAGAAAACACTTTTTGTGCTTAGGAAAGTATTTAGTCAGCCACTGATTGTGCAAGTTCTCCTACGAGAGAGAATACTACCATGAATCCTGGGAATTTTTAAAGAATAGATTTGTAGATTATTGTGGAAAATAAGTACCGTAATGTGTCACCCACAAGAAGAAAGATGCCTGGTCCTCAAAGACCTGTAACATCATCTTTAAGAAGCTCCTCTGTCCTCTACTTGTTACCTGAATTAATGACACTCGATTGAACTTGTTACCTGTATATGAGACACCTGTTCACAGTCTCAAAAAGGTCAGACTCCAAATTCAACCATGGCAAAGACCAAAGAGCTGTGGGAGGACATAAAATTAGAGGCGGGGTACACCCTGGACAGGTCGCCAGTTCATTGCAGGGCAACACAGAGACAAAGCAACGATTCATGCAAACACTCACAAAGTAAGGAGAGGCCAATTTAACTTAATAGTCGTGTTTTTGGACTGTGGGAGGAAGCCGGAGTACCTGGAGAGAACCCACGCATGCACAGGCAGAACATACAAACTCCGTGCAGAAAGACCCTGGGCTGGGAATCGAACCCGAAACCTTCTTGCTGCAAGACAGTGCAGTCCCCCATTATTTTCAAGATAGCAATTTATCTATAAGCAATTCATCTTCATTTTAACATCATTCTTTCTTTTTTCATTCACTCCAATATAACAAGAATGTTTATGTCCTGTATTACCATGCTCTAAAAGAATATACAAATGAAAGAAAAATGAAGACTAGAAAAAAAAAGAGTACATTCTTATATACTGGGTCCAAAAATGAAAAATAATGCTGGATGGATTTTTTGTAGGGAAGGAAATGACTGTCTTCCAGAAGTCTGAGACAACTCAGACTTGTCTCAGTCTCAGAAGACTGAGACAAACACACCTCAGGAAAAAAAAAAAGAAAAATATTATGTAGATACCTGTTCATTTAGCCCAAACGTATTTCAAAAACTCAGAATGGTAGTTTGATAATATTTTCTAAGGCCCTCTAATAATGGAAGGTGGAAGGTTGCATAGGGCCTTAAGCAGGATTTTGATTTTTGGGTCCCTTTTGCTGTTCTCCACCACTAAGAGCTCCATAATTAAGGCTTTGTGGGATCTGGAAGAGAGGTCCTAACTTTAACTGATTGAGCTTAAAAGCAACTACAGGTGTTTGACCATATAAATTTGTAAACAAACACCAGGGTGTATTCAGACAGAAGCTTCTCCAGATCTACTGTATGACAGACCACCACAGGAGATCCTTCCTGGCAATGATATGATTTAAAATATTCAAAGTATTTCTTATGTGAATAGCCCTCATTTGATCAAGAAGATCAATTGAGAACAACGATAACTTGAGTAAACAGAGAGATTATGTTTAATTTAGTTTTTCTTTTTCTTTTTAGAATTGCCATGGAAACAGGCTCTGGAAAACATGATATTTTAATCAAAGCTCTAGCCTTAAGGGCCTTAAGATACCATATGTGGTTAGTCCCATAGTGAATTCTTGTTTTTTCCCATATTTCATTTTATTGCATGTTGGAAATACTTCCAACAGCAGGATATCAGAGGAATAGAAAGAGAAACGTGTGTATGTATTTATAAATAAATATATATATATATATATATATATATATATATATATATATATATATATATATATATATATGTATGAATGCAATATGTGTTGAAAGGCTGTTTACCAATCCAGTAAGCTGCTTACTTGTTGTTCTGTCGGCCGTGGTTTTCCTGTGTACATACAGGTGCCGTAAAGAAGGCCCAGAACCCATCTAATGAACATGAACTCTTGCTGGCATCCACACAGGACTCCCTTCCTTCTGGTTTTCATCAACACTTTCAGACCCCATTGATGGGAGAACAGTGGCCAGGAACAAAAGCTGAGTATACTGTACAAACACAGCTCTGAGCGGCAGCACACTGACTCATTCTTCAGTGTGTGTGAGAACGGAGGGGGACCCCTTTCAGCCCCTTTGTGTCAGTGTCTGTCAACAGTGTAGTTGGAGGCAGAGCTCATTGTGGTGGCCAGTGTTGCGTATTGACACAGGGCCTCGTTCAGCTTGTTCCCAGGGTCCAACCTGAGCACTCATGAATAATGGAGAGAGGATCCTCAGGGCCAAGGAAGAGCTTCAAGTGCCTGACTGGGCTTTTTGTAAACTGCAACTTAATGCAGGTAAAACTGGGGTCATGGTTGATAATGTATAGTGCTTAACTCGATGAGACTTTGTGTTAATCTGGCTGTCCATCAGAACATTAAAAGCCCCAATAAAAGTATATCCTAAAAGACAAAGGTTGTGTTACATAGATTTATCAGGCACATGGGGATACCTCTATAGTGTTTAACTCTCTTCAAATTTGAAGAGTAAAGCCAGCCACTAAGATAAAAGTTTATCTGACAGTTGTCCAGATAGCAGTCACTGACAAGTGGTCACACATTGTACAAAAAGTGTACAAACATGACAGATAGGGAATTAATACAAATACAGTATTATGCTGCACAGTGTTTTACAATATAACACTATGTACCTGGAGAATTTAAAAAAACAATATGCAGCTGTGAAAATTTTTACAGTAATGGATATGTGAAAAATAGCAGCAACACCAGAGATGTGCAAAATTAAAGCAGCAACTTATTTAACTGACTAAGACAGAAACTGTGCAAAAACTGCACAAATGTAACAACTTATTGAGGTCGTTGGGAACAGCGATGGTTATAATGTCTAATAGCTGCTGGGAGGAAGGATTTCTGATAACGCTCCCTGGTGCGTTTAGGGTGCAGCAGTTTGTCACCGAAGGAGCTTTCCAGTTCTGCAACAGCTTCAGGCATGGGATGGGAAACATCCCACAGAGATGTTAATTTAGTTAGGGTCCTTTGTTTTTCCCACCTCCTGCACTGAGTCCAGAGGGCATCCAATCAAAGAGGTGGCCTTCCTGATCAGCTTACGCAGCCGCATTCTCTCAGCAACAGATAAGCCACTGCTCCAACAGACAGCTCCATAGAAGAAGGCTGATGCCACACCAGAATCAAAGAAGGTCTTTAGGAGTACATTCAGCACTCTAAAAGACCTCAGTGTCCTCAGAAGAAGGCCGGTTAGCAACTAGATGCAGCACCTTTAATAGTCATCATAGTTATGTGAATCCAGGACATAGGCAAACATTGTATCCTTTCTTGTATCAAAATGGAGAAAATATCACAAGCATCTTACCTAAGAGGCCTGCTGCTGGTCCAAATGAGTCTTTTAATCATCGTAAACGTCGATTCAAATTTTATATGACACATTTTTCATCCAGTGCCTGAAAAAAAAAAACAAGAAACCATAACTAGACATAACTATCCTACAGTACATCTTCAATCCTTCTTAACCAAAGAAAAACTGACAATGTGATGCATACCTTCAAGTTTGATGAGTGACATTAAACAGGTGGGTGCTGCACGTCTGGAACCAGTAGGGGGCATCAGTTGAGGTCAGGTTCCCAGCAGTTACAGACTATAATCAGAGAGGCTCACACGGCCTGAATGATGTGCCCTCTACTCTTTGCCTTTCTCTGCAGCTGCAGGGAAAAGCATAGGGGCAGGCGCCAGGCCGTGCTGCGTAGACGGGGTAAAGAGAGTGTGTGTGTGTGTGTGTACGAAGAGGTCAGGGAGGTGCCTCTTGCTTGTGTGCTTTGAGCTTTTTCATGCTTTCCGCTTTGATCTTCCCTCTCATCCTTTTATCCCACACGCTCCCTGAGCCTCGGGCTGCCGGTTTGCAGCACACCGACAGTGGAGCTGCAAGGGGAGAGTTGAGAGAAAAGGGGGGTGACGGTCTTTCCCTCACACAGTGAAGCTGCTTGTTCTGTCAATAAAGCAAGAGGTGCAGGAAAATAGCTGTTCATGGGGTTCAGTCAGTGGGTGAGTGGGTGGGGGTCACCAGGAGCTAAACTGATGTACAGTTCTCTCCTCTTTTATCCGTTCTCAGATCTCCCAACAGTGGGATGAAATTCCTCTGGCACAGTGCTCAGAGGGTGGCCTCCTGACCTCTTACAATATGGGAAAGTGCACCCCTCAGCTGGTAGTTATATAAAGCCCACCAGAGTCATGAGAAGCCTTGATAAATCACTCTGCTTGAAGCCACTCGTGTCTTTCTACAGCTCACAAGAAGTTGTTTTTTTCCATTGGTTCTAAAAAGGCTTGGTTCAAAGCGACGCTACGTAATTGATATGGCAAGAAGTTAGATCATCATTTGACCATGCAGTGCGTCAGGATGGACACTTTTATCCTCCTCCCATGATGATCCTTGCGTAACCTTGAACTCACACACATACACAACTGCTGGTACCTGGCTGTACAAGCGCAGATGTATATGCACAGAGAAGAGCCCCCCTAATTGAATGCTAATTAAAAGGAGGAGAGGGTGCTTATCTTTATTTAGACATGTGGTAAGTGTTGGACAGTGGAAAGAAAGTCAGACATCTCTGCAGATGACTGCACTGAATATTTCATGACAAACGAAAGGGGTGTGTTTGTCTCCGAGTCATACAGCTATCCAGCTAAATAAATAATAAAATTCCCTTCTTAAAGTAGACAGAAATCATGGAAAATGTATTTTCTATAAGCATTACATTTGTGTTGCATGGTAATGTTACAACTAAATCTGTTAATGCTATTTCTAGCCGTGAATAAAAAAAAAAAAAAAAAAACATACACATTATATAATTGCTAAGGGACATATATTTCACCTGAAAAAAATAAATGCAATGAATATACAGAAGGGAACATCCAATATTATTCGATTTAAGATTAGCTTTCCATTCGTCCCTAAAAAACTGAAGGAAAAAGAAAAACAACAGATCTAGAAGTGGGGCTTGCTTAGATTCTGCTTAATGTTTGTGTAACACTAAAGAGAAAGAGTAAAGGGGGCTGTGCTAACAGGGGCTTTCTGCAGATCACTGGCAGTTTGACTGCAGTGGAGAGTAATGGGGCTGGCAGGGCGGAATCAATTACTGGCCGCAACAAATTTTCCCACAGGTCAGAGCTTGGGAAAGCACTACTTTACCGCAGAGCAGACAGCTGGCAAAGAGCATCCACTGGGAAAGGAGCCGGCTCTCTTTTAAAAAGAGAAAGCCTTTTTATTGTATACATAATATTCAACTAATCACAAACTGACCCCCTTCCATGATTTTATTTTGTGCAGGTGACGGTTGCGGTGCCATTCATACAATATCCATCCAGTCTAAAAAAAACTTGAGCGATTTTTGAAGAGAGCAGTGTTTAAGCCAAGGCAAGCTTACTTTTTTTGGTGAACTATTTTAAAATTAGCAGGTACGTGCTAAAGTACTGCACAGAAGGAATGATTAAGAAGGTTAAATAAAAGCAATAAGGATCTAAATAAAATGTTAGTAAAAAAGTAGAAATAAAACCACAAGTTATACACATGAAAAAACAACATAAAAAAGAAGGCTAAAAATTATAAAATCTTTATCCAAATGGAAAAGAAGAAGTGGGTCTTAAGAGCGGATTCACAACTGATTGCTAAAGCAGGGTTCTAAATTTTTGCAGAAAAAAGGGTTTGATAACGTGGAAGCTGCCAAAGCTGGATCTATCCTGAGCTTAATTTTTTTCTTTGGTACGTCTACAAACAGCCTATCTGAGGTAACAAGCAGACAGGGGTGCCACCAGGGGGTGGCCAAGGGTGGCCATGGCCACTCTGTGCAATGCCCTGGCCACCCCCGCTCACCCAGTGTAAATTGTGGTAACATCAGTTTAGCATTTAATCCCATCATGCACAGCCAGCGACATAACAATAAAAATCACACAATCAACCAAGATATGAGTAGCTGTTTACTTAAAGCTACAGTGTGTAATTTTCAGCGACATCTAGCGGTCAGACTGCAGACTGCAGCAACATGAACGTCTCCCCCCCACCCCTTCTCCCCCCCAACAGTACGGCGAGCGTTACGGGACAAAATGTCTTCCACGACGTCCGCATCACCTACCTTCTCAAGTGATGAGGTTTGTTTACATAGATAATTTTACAGATAGTATTTCATTAGTCTGTGTAGGGTATAGATTTCATGTAGACTTAAGATAATAAATATACCCGTTATTTTTTCTACATTGTTGTGACGTTTTGGTGAGCTGCTTTGCATGGTGATATAAACAGATGAAGTAATTGTAGTCATTAGTTTAACAGCGAGATTGTGTTCGCTGGAAGAATATATATTCCCCGTTTACAGAGTCCAAGTCTTGTTTGTTGCACGGGGGTTACAAGGCGAGGAAGAGGGCGAGGGCAGAGAGGCCGGGGTGAGCGTGCAGCGGTGCCAGCGGGGTGAGAGCAGAGGAGGAAAGGCTTGAAGATCTCCAAAGGAGCCGGAGAGAAGTAACCGAGGTATATATCCAGAAAATTATTTTACAGAAAATTACTGAATCATTACCTGTGAAACGTCAGGGACGTTGCTGAATAAGTATACTGTAGAGTAACAGCATCATCACGCAGCATGTTATTGTTTTAGACAGGTCTGAGCATCCTGTACTCCAAAAACTGCAGTGATATTAGACAATTGTGTGTGTAGGATTAATTACCTGTCCAAGAGAAAACTGGCAACTTGAGCGTCACTTTGAAAACCTTTTTCCTCCATCAGTGACTTCCATCGTGTAAATTCCGTGCCAATGTTGATCCGTGTTTTTTGCCGTTTCTTGTCACGCTTGCGTTTATTCTCGTTGTGTTTCCGCTTCTTAGATGACGGGGGTTCGGTGTCCGCCGCTTTTCGTTGTGATACAGAGTAGGCATGATCCTCCATTCGTCTGATGTTTGGCCACACAGTGCCAAACAGTTTGCAAAGTCACTCACGCCTGCCGCCTTGTTCACCTTTCTTGTTACTGAGGCGCAGTATACCTGCTTCTTCTTCTTCTTTGGTTTCAGGCAGACTAAACGCTTCTCAGGCATAATACTGCCATCTACTGTTCAGTACCGTCTCAGTTAATCTCTCTCAACTTGCCGTAGTTATTTTCGAGCGTAATGGGAGATCTCGCAATCGCTAGTTTGTTGCCTCTGCGCTTGCCGTAGCGCAAAGATGTCAGCCCCCATGGCTGCGAGACCCGCTCCTATGTAATTATAAATAACGAATTCTAAGGCAACGCAAATATTATGGTTAAAAGGCTGAGCTCATAGGTGATGATAAATAACATAGTTATGTATAATATATTAAATTTCTGACTTTATATCCCTGTAATTATTACACACTGTAGCTTTAAGTCTTTATTATTTCTACAGGCAGGTTTACCACAATAGTAAATTCAAACCCTGAAATTATGGCTTTTAATTTCAGTGTGCCACCCCAAGGATTTTAGTGGCCCAATCTGGCCACCCCTATGAAACCTGTCTGGAGGCGCCACTGCAAGCAGAGGAGAGTATTGCACTTCCATACAGGAATAAGGAGGGGAAAGACCAAAAGTAAAAAAAAAAAGAGCTCTAAAATGGACAGGCATCACTCCAGAGATGATCAAATGTTAGTAATATGTTCTCTCCTTTGTGTTTCAGTTAAAAGCTGTGTTGCTGAGTTTTTGTACCAGTTGAAGGTGCGGTATGTATGCTATGACTTACTAGATTAGGAATTACTGTAATCCATTTGGTTGCAACAAAGGCATCAATTACTACTTTTAACTACTTTACTGTCTTTTGATAAGAGGCTTTTAAAATTACCCAGTTGCCTTTTGTAAAATAAGCTGGATTGTACTAGTGCACATCCAGTTTAAAGCCTCTGTATGTTTTGAAGCCAATGTTTGTCAAAATAGCCTTTCTTACTCTACCAAATATCCCACATATAAATATAAAAGGAAGACTAACTAATGGCATTAGAACTAAAAATCATCACCTCGGTCTTGAGTGTCATCCGCATAAAACACATGAGTATTATTTGCTTAAAACAACAGTAATCATATGGTTTCTGAAAATAGAGCCAACAGGCAAAATAAGTGGAAAGCAGCCGAGGTGTGAGAATTAGGCCCTGCTGGACACCACACACCAATGGAGAAGGGGTTCTGCAGTCGTTTAATACAGTGACAAAAAGTTATTTTAGCCAACACAATCAGAACCATTCTTGTGTCGTACCTCGGATGCTTGCACAGTGCTCTGAGTGGGAAAGCAGAATGCTATGGTCCACAGGATTGCATGGTTTCCTGAATCTGTTAGTAGGAGGTCCTTAAAAATCCTCAACAATGTAGATTCTGTGCAATGAAGATGTTTAAAGACAGACTGAAAAAGAAAAAAATCAAGCACCCAAGTTTCCTCATGAAAGGCTTCAGAGTGGTTTCATAGAATTTTTTTTCTCCAAAATCTTTAAGAAAGGGGGAAGCTCCACATGTGCAAAGCTGAGATTATACCTTAAAACTCTGCCAGCTGTAACCACAGCTAAGTCTTTCTAATATTTATCAATATTTTCTTTCTTTTAGTTACACTATCTATATATATATATATATATATATATATATATATATATATATATATATATATATATATATATAGTAATACACAAAATAAAACTTGTCTCATACTGAATTGATATGCAAACAATGTTCTTCCTGTGGCAACACAATGTGTGGCCTTATAGGTAAGCTGTCTTCAGAGAACTCCTTTTTCTGGAAGGACATTACACTCTGTCTCCTGCTGCTCTTATTTGTAATCTCCCTTCCCACTATTGTGAACTTACAAAAAGATGAATGGTAACAGGTAGCTGATAATCATGAGGTCGCTGTAATCTAACAGGACTCAATAGAGTTTCATTCGTTTAACCGTTTTTGCTCAAAAAGGATGATTTTCTTCAAAAGTGTCGGTAAAGCTATCAAAGCCACTGAGCAGGCCTGACCTGAAATCTGTCCTTATAAAAACAACAAAACTGAATGAAAAAAAGAAACAAAACATCATGCTAAACAAAGAAACAAGGAAGTCAACATATCCTTCTTGGCTTTACCTATCCAAAAAGCACAAATAGAAAGGATGCCAACAAAGGCAGGAAAGTAAAGAATGAGCAGGCGGGTGTATTGTGGTCAAACAGTGGGAATTGATCCCAGGCCTGCTCTGTTCTTTGCCCGATATAGCGCCTGGGTGCTGACTGGAATAAGAGGGGACAAGCAGGAAGCTGTGGCCCATAGGATAACATTGTTGTACGGAGGCTGTCTTGGAGACATTTCCCTAAGTCGGACGGCTTATTTAGGTCCAACTTGGGTGGCATTTTCCCTGCCTTACATAATTTCATACCTCTTGCGTGCGGCAAAGTTCAGGCTTTTCCCCATCCCACCCCCCTCCTATTTTCAGACCCCAGCTGAATAAAACATGAAGAAGGAAATTATCTCACAAACTCAAGTACCTCCCTGATGGCCTCTCTCCCCACAGCAGCCACAAAATGCAAACTTCACTGCAGCAGTTGCTGAGTGGCAGGTATAAGATGTCGAGATGGTGTGCACACAGGATGCAGGCCCGGCTGTGAGCGTCGCTGCTGCCGACTGCCACAACGGTTGACATAGTAAATCAATCCTGATGGGAGGGCATGTAAGACTAGGGAGGTGGAAGGGGTGGGGGAGGCTGAGAAGGAGACCTCCGTCAGACACACTAAACCAGCCAGGGAGAGACTGTCGACGGGTGGGAGAACACTCGCCGGGAAGTGCTCACACGGAGATTGAGTTACCACAGAATTAGATCAGGGCTGTGGGAAACAGCACCTCATGAACACGCCCACACACTCCCGTTCACACAAACACACGTAAACACTCACAAACACACACCGGCAGACACTCGGGCCGCACTCTTGCACACAAAGAGTCACCCGGGGAAACCTAAGGGAAGATTGAGGAAGGCAGCTGGGCACACGCCAGTTTCAAACAAATGGTTGCTTATACATTTTAGCTTCCTGGCATATGGTTTGAGAGCAGTTTCTTCTTCACGCTGGTGCTAAATTACATCCAGAGGTCACTTGCCAGCCTGGCATGCTGCTAAGGCTGTGCAGCTTAAAGATAATCTAGTGAAAGGTGTCAGTCATAAACAAATGACCCGAAACAAAACTGATCCAAACATTTATGATGATCACCTCCGCATTTCTGATGTCAGAGCTAAAAGGTCAAAGGCTGTGTCTGAACGTACACCCTAACCCCTAAATCCCTCAATCACTATATAGCGCTAGGGCTTTATAGTGATCATGGCGGATGTTCAGACACAACCAAGGTTTTTTGTTAAGATATATCATAATTAGGACACTTTAGGGGCCAAAGGAATGTCGGTTCCAAATGTAGAGGACCTTACCGGTGAGGCGATAGAGGCTTGTGTCCACATAATGGGAGCCACCTGGAAAGCAGCAAAGCTCCATTACTACAATAACAGGTCATGAAAGGTTCACTGTAGGATGATAATACAAGAGATAAGGCTTTGATTGACCGAGCTTCCAAAATTTAGTCTGTTGCAGTTTCAGTGACAGTTTTCCTTTTAGCATAAGACAGACATGTTTGTTAACCAACCATTATGCTATGTGTCACACTGATGCCTAATGGACCTGCAGACATGTTCTACTGCTAATTCGCTCAGTGTGACAGAAATGGGTTCCTTCTTAGTGCACATGTCCAGAATCTGATTTAATGATGAAGTAGATTCTAGTTCAGGGTTAGTATGAACAGGAAAATAGAGGATAGAACAATATTCAGATTTTTAAACTGCTTTCTCCATTTTTTTCTGACAGTTCTAAGATGAATGAAGATCTTAAAAGAGATCCATCCATCCACTGTTGCCCACTGCATATAAAGTACTAATCACAGAGAACTATTAAAAAAAATGTAGATCCAAAAACTGTGTGCCCAGCTATAAACAATTAAAAAGAACAGTTCAGCTTTTTAAAAGCGAGATTCTGTTGAAAAGTTGGGAGTTTTTAGTATCAAATCTCTACAGTACATACATTAACTCTCTAATATCATGCAAATTGACATTTTACTTATGCCTAAAGATGAGATCATGTTCATTTCCAACACTGGACATGGACTTCAGCAACAAATGTTGATGCAAAATCAGATGTATGGGCATTTGATTTTATGTCACCGTTGCACCAAAATGCTAAAGTCTGCAGTTTCATTCCAGTTAGGAAGAGGTAGTCTACATGCTGCACTGTTAATAACCTTCAATGTAAAACATGTTCATCAAAACAGGATCTAATAGGCTGAGGAATTTGATCAGATTAACTTTATAATGTAAAAATAAGCCATCTTAAAACTAAGAGGTATTTCTAAAAAAAATGCTCTTTTATTGAGTTCTACACTGACTTAATGCCAAGAGTTTTTATTTTTAACATACAAGCATATACTACTTCAGCGATAGTTTCAAGGTGTTACTCTATTGTATGTCTCGTACCGTGTCTTTTGGTTGTGCTGTTCTTTTTACATCTCGTTGCAGGTGATAAAGCAGACTGAAAATGTTTTATCATTATCTCCTTTCTATCTCCTATTACTTTCATCTTTTTTTCTTCTTTCTTTTTTCTCTTCTTCTGTTTTTCCTCTTCTGTTCTATTTACATTGCATTGCCCATATAATCTGTAAAACTCCCTGCATAATTATAATAAAGCAATTTATATGCATGAAACAAGTGGGACAATATGGCAATAGCCAAACTGCTTCACTTGTGAAAGTAAAATCTGTTGGGCTCTTTTTGCCATCAAGACAATTATTCTTATTGCCACATTGGCAGACAGGACACTATAATAATAATAAAAAAAAAACATACAAGCATAGGGATTCTGAACAAATCCTTAAGGTATCCAGTGTGTGCAAATAGGAATGTTTATTGTATTAAAAAGGGTTAAGAATAAGACATGTTACAGAAAAACTGTGGAAAATTATTGTAATTTTCTTCGTTTTCTTTTCCTTATGAGAAAAGAATAATGTGGTTGTCTTTGTGTTTTCTTCTATCTTCATATGAGAGACTCGCTTCATGCTGTACCTGAAGTTATGGAAATATCTATGACCTGCTGGGAGCAGGGATTGTTGATCTTAACAGCAGTTGTTCACGGTATTCAAGCTCTCATCTGCACTTGTCCTGCTCCCAGTGCACGCAGTTAACAACTGACCTGATGGAGCAGAAACAGCTGTGTCTCAACAAGGTAGTGGTCTGTGAGACAGCCGGAGGGGGGGGTATTTCCTCTGATGGACTGAACAGACATGTCAGGCAGAGAGCGGGAACCCTACACTATGAACAACAGGTCTTTGATCACATATTTTCATAAACCGGACATCTTCAAAAATAGATGCATTTGTTAAATGTTCTTCTTTTTACAGTTTAATTTCATGTTGCATTGTAATTATGATCTTAATGTTGTTGGATGGTCATGCAAAATATATGCCAAAGCATTTATTTAAATTACATTGCTGCTTTTTTTATATATGTTTGTTTTTCTTTTATATACTATCCCAAGAACACAACTAAAAACGTTAAAATTACTCTCATTTACTAAATAACGGAAGTAACACTTTACAAACTGAATAATGTTTATTTTTATAACTGTCTATTTATTTATGGTGGGGGATTTTTTGAGTGCATATTTATGAGACTAAAGTTTTTCAGTCTTTTCAGGTAAAGTAATGTACTGTCATTTAAAATTTTACCAAAGAATATAGGATTAAAAGTTTGGATTTAACTCTCACAGAATCCGCTGAATAACAGAACAGTGCTTCTCATGTGTTGTCTAAAAACAGAACCTAATCTAAATATTCAAACCACAATCCTGCCTCATGCAGCTGTGCATCTTTGATTTTAAATCTAATATCTCAAAAAACAAAGTTAAAAAAAAACAGTAAATTAAGATTAAAATCTAGGAACCCCCTGTGGTTTGAAAACCAAAAAAAGTAAAAAAAAAAAAAAAGAAAAAAAAAAAAAAGAAAGATGTACAGGGATGCATTTAAGCTTTTCCACCCAGCATATATCTTAAATTAACACGTCATTAAGGTGTTAGTTTGAGGTTGCTCTGTGTTTTTTAGCCACGCCCATCTCATTGAACAGGCCCCGCCCCCTTCAAGCAGAGCCAAAGTAATCCCAGCAGAAGCAGATCCTGCTGATCAAACTGTTGCTCAGACCCTCCGCAGCCAGAGCTCTCTGTGCGCCTGGAAATCAGAATGAAGCGAAGCCTGAACTACAGCTCATCAGACAGCGAGCTGGACGACAATGTGGAGGTGGAGAAGGACAGTGGAGATGAAAATGGGTAGGACATTTTTTTCCCAGTTACCTTATGTTATGTTTGTTTGCTTTGTTTTTTTTTAGATTAAGTATGCATTGTGTCTGAATTACCACAAGAAATGTGTCATATGTAATTTCAATGCCAATCTGACATATATATTTATACACTTGTATTTATCTTTTAGTCAGGCTTACTCTCCAGGATCCATGTCACCCACTACCACCACCACTCAAGTTCAAGCCAGAAAAAGGCGCAGAGGGGTATGCAAAAGTCTAGGGCTAACTTTTCAAATTGCAGACTCATTCAATTTATTTATACTTGGAATTTGTATGTTTAATATAGATATGTCTTACAATGAAATGTTTTCAAACAGATAATAGAGAAAAGGAGACGTGATCGGATCAATAATAGCCTGTCAGAGCTGAGAAGACTGGTGCCAAGTGCTTTTGAAAAGCAGGTGAATTGCCATTAATTTCTCCCAGCCTCTGAGCCTGAGCTCAGGCTGTTTTGTTGTTGTTTTTTATTTAAATATAGGTCACATCCATATTAATCTGGAATTAAAATAACAGCATTAATCTTCCTATTTCTCAGGGATCCGCTAAATTGGAAAAAGCTGAAATTTTACAAATGACAGTGGACCACCTGAAAATGCTTCATGCATCTGGAGGAAAAGGTGAATACTCCTGTGACATTGCGATGCAAAACTAGACTACCTGCTGTAGATTTATGCTTCATTAAAAGCTCTGTTGTCTCACTTGACAGGTTACTTTGAGGCCCATGCTCTCGCGAAGGATTACCGCAGCTTGGGCTTCAGGGAATGCATGGCAGAGACGGCCCGCTACCTGAGCTTTGTCGAGGGCCGGGATGGTACAGACTCCCTGCGGGTGCGTTTGGTGTCCCACCTCAGTAACTATGCCTCACAGAGAGAGGCGCACACTGGACTGGAACACTTGGCCTGGAGCTCAGCTTATGGGACAGCCCCTTCCCCTCTCCCCCACCACCTTCTTCTACAACACCCTCAGGGTAGGACACCTGTGCCCAGAACCAACAGCAGCCCCCCCTCTTCTTGCTCCTCCTCCTCCTCTGCTTCATCCTCCTCATCCAGTGAGGTTTCTGGAACATCCAGGCTCAGTATGCTGTCCCCGTCAGAGTCACTTAGAGTACCTCCTAATGGCTCCCTACCCCTCACTCTACCTGTGTCAGCGTCCAAGTTGTCCCCACCACTCGTCTCATCTCTCTCCTCACTTTCAAGCTTCCCCCTCTCCTTTGGGGGCTTTCCTCTCATCTCCCCAACGGCTGTCAGTACAATAAATCCCTCCTCCACCATGTCAAAGCCTTACAGGCCTTGGGGAATGGAGATTGGGGCATTCTGACGTTGACCACTGGACTCAAGGCAACAGCTGAGCTTGCCAACAGATTGTGTCTTCAGCAGTTCCTATAGCAATACACTACAAGAAAACTTTTTATTTTATTTTTTTTACTTAAAAATACATTTGAGAAGTTGCAGGTGGATGCCATGCCCTCTTAGAAATTGATTTTCTTAAAAGATGACGTTTTTTTATACCCTTCAATAAATTTAAACTGCTATTAATGCCTCCAGGTCGAGGACTGATGTGAAGAATGAATTAAACATCAACAGATTATCGAAGAACTTTAGAGATGCAATCCAAAAATTGTAATCTGGCTACCACCATGGCATGAGTTGGGGAATCTGGCCCCCTGGGCTAGATTAGGGGAAATGTTGGTGCCCACTTATGTTTCTTCTACCTATGCACATTATTTGTAACTATCACCAAAAACTTTTGTCTGAACCACTAATAAAAGAAACAATGTTTTTAATGCAGGATAATTTCATCATCCACTGATATAATTGAGCCAAAATTGCTATAACTATCAGCTCTCTGTGTGCCAATGTTACTCAGTTACTGAAATGCACAGAAAACAAAAGAGGCCTTAAGTATGCTCCTAAAACCTGCTGCTGTTACACCTGATATGCTTGGGGTTGGCTAGATCTAAAAACAGCTATGACATCATTATGTTTAAATGACTGTTTATAGATAGTCAACATAGAAACCTGGATTTGCAAACCAGCCACTTATTTAAAAAAAAAAATGGTGACCAAAATCTTAGGGCACAAGACTACTGGCCTAGTTTTTCCTTGTTTGAGTTCAGCTCAGATGACTACAGATCTGTGTATTTTAAAGATGAAGTTGGTCAATTCATCTGGTTTTTTTTTTGTGTTTTTTTCTTGGCGATATTAAAAACTATGTGCAGAAAAAGAAATGTTATGTTTAATGGCTTACACCCAGAAAGGTAAAATAAATGCCTTTAAATATCTGTCATAATTTTTGTATTTTACAAATAAAGCGGGTCCAAAACAACTTTTTAGTATTTTTCTGTTTTTCATTTGACCCTAAAAATGCAACTGGTTTAAAATGTGTATATTTACCTTTTTATGATTCAGTCTTTACAATTAAAGACCTCCTACATTTATACACATCTTTCCGAACCCTTAGTCTCTCTTCATTCCATCTACTTGCACATCCACCATAAGCCTCAGAACTTTCAATCAGCAACTGAACTCTGTTTACTTAACTTTACATTTAAGTCCCTTTTTTTTTAAAAATCCATCTTTTCAGACTATTTTTTTACCCTGCGTACCCAAATGGTTCTATTGCGTTTGCTTGTTGTGTATATCTTCATATATTTAAATTCTGTTCAATGTAAACTTGATTTACTGATTTTATTGTGGTGTGTTGTAAGATGGCTTGAGTTTCTTGAAAAGAGCCCAAAAATAAAATATAATTATTATAATTCAAGATTCAGCTGTTGAAAGAACTTCTTCCTATTCATCCAGTTACAGGGTTCTTTCCAAATAAATGCTACAGCTGCATTATTCCTACAGTACAATAAAAGTTCATTATAAGCTAATAAAATCCTGGTCATTGACTAGCAGGTCCTCTCCATGTGCCAGGTTGGAGTAACAGAATCCAGAAGCATTGTTGCCCTTTTGAATACCCAGGAAATCATTAAGAGCTGGAGGAAATCCTTTACAATGTTGTCCTGACCTCACCAGCCTGGGTTGGTCTGAAACGGAGACAATAGTGTGAACAGGATGAGGACATTGGTGCAGAGGGAGATTATTAAGTATCACCAACACAGAAGCAGATGGTCTCATAAATTACAATTTGACTCGGGTGGGTTTTCTGGTTTTCTTGCAATCGATTCAGATTTTTACACTGTAGTGAGGAGGAACTACGGTTCTATAGACCTCCAGCTTTTTTATGTGGGGCGGATGTGAACAAATCCAAGTGAAATTGCTTTATCATATGCATTATTAAGTCACTAATGCAAGTGTGTTACTTCCAAATGTTGATCTGTCATGGAGGATGAGTCTGAGCCTTAGTCGGACACTGCCATCTGCTGGTAGAGAATTACACTCACACCAAAGGACGTTCGGGAAATTAATAAAAACAAAGTTGGTATTTTGGCCATAATCACTTTGGATATGGCAGGCTGTATTGATATTTAGTTGAAGCGCTGTCCTCGTTGTTTTTCCAATTGTTGATCTCTAAAATAAGATTCTTCGTGGTCAAAACTACATTCCTACTAGTCGTAACTGTAGATATAGATATCCTAAATTACTTTTTTTTTCCCAGCAAAAATTTAATTTCAAGATGCAAAAAATGTAGACAAAATCCTTGTTTTCTGTTCTGGTGTTTCTGATGTTCAAATGGTTCTATATCTTTAATTCCCTGCTTGCTTTTTCATCCAACTTATATACTAAATAATTAGCTTATCTCAGAAATTGACCACACACATCCTGTTTTCTTATTAAACAATAACTTAAACAGTGAATATTTTACAGTAAAACCTCCTTTTTCTTTAGCAGTAGTAAATTGTAGAGTAAGTGGTTTGTTATGTTGTTTCCCTATCCTAAAGAGGCATTAGATCCAGTGGCGGTTCTAGACCAAATGTACCAGGGGGCCGGGAGGAGGCCAACTTGTTTTCATGGGGGCACAGAAAAGCCTGAAATAAAAAACAGGGCAAGGGATTCAAATATATTAATATATAGCTGCATGAAGTGAAATTTATGTACAAGGTTTAATTAAAATTCTATGTCTTATTAGGTCAATATACATTCATAATTTAGGGATATTTTTGCCTTAATTTGAATCAAAATTACAGTTTTCTATAAAAATCCAAATTAGAACTCAAGACAAACTGATAAATCCAGCTGTAAAAATGTAAGTTTTTTTTTTTTTTGAAAAATCCTTCAGCAGATGAAAATTGGGATCCTATCTCAATACCACTGAAGCTATCATCTTAGTGTTTTTAAATAATTGGTAAAACAGAATTAGTAAAGAAAAAAATATTAAATAGATCCAAAGAACCTTTCAGTAACCATGTCTGTTCCAGTGCATATCATCAGTAGAATTTCTTTGAGTATTATGTCTTCAGTACAGGGACCATAATAGGGGCCAGGACATGATCTACAGGGGGACTGGCCCCTGCTGGCCCCCGTCTAGAACCACCCATGATTAGATCCCTTTGATTTTTATATTTCTTAAGTCAAGTGTTAGTGTTTGATTAATGAAAAATACATTTTAAACTCAGAAATATCTTTGCTTCTCTAAGCTTGTGATAAATGTCATAAATGGGAACAAAGTAATTCTGTCCTTCCGATCAGAAGATCATTCAGACGGATAAAGCTTAGCATACCTAATTAGGCTGCAATTTTGTATAAAATAAAAAATTGAGTGCATTTACATAGTAAACCTGATTTCCAAGAATGGTCAGCACTCCATCATTGAAAGAAAACCACATATAGTCTGGTTGAAATGTATTAGAATTGATAAAAGGAAATAATAAAAAAAGGTTGAATGAATTCTACAATTCTGAAGATGTGTAGATAACTGGTTCTTTTATTTGGCAGTTTACAATTTCCCCTGTGTTTTATTACAGAAACGTAATAGATGGTGCATGCCATATTTACTGAACTCCCAAACCTTAATTCAGCAAAGCTTTTACAGAGAAAAATATGAAGAGGAAAAAACACAAGCAGCAGACTACGCAGGCAGATATCAGTGGTAATACTGAAGGTTAAAAAGAGACTACTTCAGTGGGCTGTATGTAAAGCTTCTTGCATCCATTATCTACCTAAACCTCTAAGGAGAGAAGATGCTAATGGTGCCTATTCACCCACACAGACATACTTTAGGTTCACACTATGAAATATCAAGATGGGAGCAACAGCACATTCCACTGTCCAAGACACTGTGCATGGTACCAGTTTGGTCTCATAACATTCATTCTGTTAGACTCATCTCCTGTTCCTCAGAGATCTATTTATTTGGCAAACGACTGGTTAAAAAGTGGGAATATGCAGATGTACGAACATTAACTCCCTTTCAGGCAAGTACATTCCTTACAATAGAGGAAGTGATCTGAATCTGTGAGTGTTGATCATGAGTGGGTGGCACGGAGGAGATATGTGATTTGCCCAAACCAGTTTTGCAGCGTACATACATCGACTGTCACTCTTCACGAAACACAGATATTACCTCCATCGTTATAATCATCATCATGACATCATCAGAAAATACTGAAAATCGTCCATCAACTGCCAACTCACAACACTGAGGCCTTTCACATGAAAAGGGTCATTGAGAAAAACAAAAATATTTAGGGACAAACAGATAGAAAACTGTAGAGCTGGAGGGATAGAAATCTGGCTAGATAGCTACCTAGATTGCCATCTGTTTCTATACATTCACCTAGTGACTGAGTAGCAGACAGAAAGCAATTTAAGGAGATAGCTATCAACACAGAGATAGATAGATAGATAGATAGATAGATAGATAGATAGATAGATAGATAGATAGATAGATAGATAGATAGATAGATAGATAGATAGATAGATAGATAGATAGATAGATAGATAGATAGATAGATAGATAGATAGATAGATAGATAGATAGATAGATAGATAGATAGATAGATAGATAGATAGATAGATAGATAGATAGATAGATAGATAGATAGAGTATTTACAAAATAAAAGCCATATGGTTGCACTCTGAAAAAAATCAACAGATCTATTTAGTTGTTAAAGGAGTATTATAGATGTCTGTATCACTGATAATTGTGGATAGTTGTGATAAGGTGTGCAGTGCTGCGGTGGTGGTGAGTTTCTTGAGCCTCTCAGCCTTCAGGGCAGAGTGTCTGTTTGGGAGAGGTTGAGGCAGGGATGGATGGAGGGGTTCCACAGACGGACCACAGGAATTGTGTGAAGCTCATGCTAGCTGCTCTTCCCTCAGCAGCTCTTTGTTCCTCCGCACTGCAGCAGCATGCTTCTCCTGAGCACAACAAGACAGCGACAATGATTATTTTGGACATTGTAACCTTTATTTTGCGACACGGTTTCCCACGGAAATATGGCTGTTTCAGCAGGTCTGACCTTCTCCAGTAGACGCTCCATCATGGCTGCCAGGTGGGCCTCGCGGTTCTCCTTAATCTGCTCCATCTTCATCTGCAGCTTCTCCTCAGCCATCTTGCTAAAGTTGCTGTTCTCCTCCATGGCCTTAAGCAGGACATCCCGCTCATGTTCCCGCTTTACTGCCAAAGCCTTCAGCACCTGAGACTCTTGGAACTAAAACAAAAACGTATGTTGTTATTTGTTTTGAAAAGCTTCTGTAATTTTAAACCCAAAGCTGCTGATCAGAGAGAGAATACCTTCCTTCGCTCTTCAGCTGCTTCCAGCTTCTTCTCAATGTCCTCCAGGGAGAGATCCCTCTTGGGGGGTGAGGGGAGGTTGTGGGCTATGTCTGACACTGGAGACTGGGGCTTGAGAATTACCTCAAAGGCTTGCCCCGAGGCCCACTTATCTATAGGTTTAACCTCCATGTCTGTAAATCACACAAAGACAATGATAATGTTCAGAAATCCATTAACATACTAGTACATTAATTACTAATGCCTTTTCTTCCAGCGAAGAGAAAACATCCATTAGGGACCATTTGTGTGGTTGTTCAGAAAATCAATGTTTCAGGTTGATCCATACCTTCAAACTCACAAACCAGCTTGTTGCGAGCCTCTGGATAAAAGCAGGAACAGATGAGAGAGAGGACAGACAACTCCTTCATCTTCTCTTTGTATGCTGTTGGAATATAAAGAAAACTTAGGATGCAAGGAGGAGAGATGCGGGTAACAGCAAAATAGGTCGATGATATTTGATTAAGGTGCTCACTCAGTAAAAACACGTCTAAACTTACAACTAGTAAACAACTGGACGTATCCCTTGACCTTTTCCACATGAGTCGCGGTGGAGTCCCAGTAAGTATTCTGGTTTGATTTCATTGTGGAACCACTGACCCAGTAACACTTTTAGCAGCCTCTAACGGTTTTTATTCAAGAAATGGACAAATGCATTTTATTCAATTCATCTTCCAATTGATTTGCACTAACTTCCCTATCCTTTCTGAAGAAAAACACCCCCACAGCATCATGTTACCACCAACATGTTTTAAAATGTTTTCTACCAAATACCTTTTGTATGTTGACCACCAAGTAATATTAGTGTATTTTCTTGGGATTGTATGTGAAAAACCCAAACAAAGAAGAAGCCTATAGAACAGTAAAAAGTAAAAACATATTATTTTAGTTTTTAACTGTGCCCATTTCTAAAGAGAGAGAGACTTTAAACAGCTTTTATTGTTGTTGTTTGCTTAAAGCCTACATTTGTTTCTTATTTAAACTTTTTTGAGTAATCTCTTACTGGTCTGTAAGATCGTCAACCAATGCCTGGCAGATTTGCATGTGTCACAGTCTATTTTTTCACACTAGGCATTGAATGATGCTCTTGGAAATGTTTATGTTTACCATTTTATAACCTAAAACTGCTTTAAACTCCTCAATACTCATCCTGGAACATGCTGCCTGTGTCTTTGGTCTTTATGATGCTGTTTATTTACTGATGTCCTCTACAAAACTTCTCAAGCCTTCACAGAACATCTGGGTTTATAATGATGTTAAACACAAAGATGAACACTGTTTACAATTTTTTAGGTTTGACATCTATCTTATCTAGATGTCTTAAAGGGCACTGAACACAAATGTGCACCTCACTTCTCATGTTTTCATTTGCTAAAAAATGAATTCTATGCATTCTACTTTGTAAGCATGCACTACTTTGTGTTTCTTCACAAAAATAAATTCCAATAACAACCACAAAGAAATGCTTTAGATATGTGACAAAATAGGAGCTAAATTAGTATTATGCAAGGCATTTCACCATTTCAATATTACAGAATCAGTCATGCATTTCAAGTCTTAAATGTATGAAAGTGTTGTTTCCTCCATTAATAATGAATGAATAGCTGATTTTGATCCATTTTGACAAATGCCTACACTTCCTGTTTAAGGGAACAAAAACTAAAATTGTCATTTGTATGAAAGAAAAGAAAGAAAACAGGTGTCTGTGACAGTTCTGACTCAACCAAATGATTAATGATCCGCACTTTCTTTGCCCTCCTTTACCTTTTTTTTCCCCTGAAAGTACCCACTTGGCTCCTCAGAGAGGACAACAGAGCTGCTGAGCCAAAGGCCAGACTGTGAATTAGCTCTGTTACTGCAGGGCTGGCCTGCCTCCCACACTATGATACACCTATCTGCTTTAGGAGGCTCTCTAGTGAGGCATCCAAACAAAAAACAAAAGTAAAATGGGATGATAAATGCAGGGTTATTGCATTTAGAGGGGTGAGCAGATCAATTAAAGCAATCAGGCTAAATAGCTGGGCCTCCAGGATGGTAAGGGGTGAAGGGAGAAAATGCATGCACACTTTAAAATAGCTAGGCCTATATTAGTTTACATATTTCAACTCAAAAGCCCAATTGCAACACACAGCTGGAGATCCAACATGGAGCTGGAGGAAACAAGAGAAGCTAAAGAATAAAGAAGGCAGAATAATAATAATACGAAAACATTAATACAAAATATAATTCAAAATAAAACAATTGGATGTATACTCTTAATAAAAGACACGCAGGAGGCAGTGCTGGGTAAGGATGTCTGTTTTTGCTGAGAGCATCTTGGGTGGGGTCCGTCTGCATTATGCTGCATGTTGGGGGCCGCTGTGCCATCAAGCAGCGCAGGTTCTGGGCTCCGAATAAAGCCGATCCAGGTTCGGATTGTTTCAAATGTTTGTTACAGAATATGAAATAAAAACAACTATAATATAATAATAAAATAGGTAAAGGTTTCAGGAACATAATAGGCTCCTGGCCCTGTAGGTGAGCCTATTTTTACCTTTAACCGAGACAATAGATAAAAGAATTAAATTAGAGCTTCTGTTTCAGTATTTAATCTTTTCTTTTTAGGTCAAAACATAACGCCAGCTGGGAACTACACATTACTGGTATAGAAAGGATGCACCTCATCCATCCATCCACCCACCCATCCATCCATTATCTCATCCATATAACCTTCTGCGTCTTTTCAGAGCAGGTTCATCACTCTTACCGGTTACAGTTTTAGCCATGGCTGATCTATTTCTCCGCAGAGGATGCTGAAGCTCTGTTCCGATGAGCCGTGATGCTGCTTAAGGCACTGAGTCAGCGAACAGACCGGGTTTGGACCTGGGGAGCAGACAGCAAGAGGAGCGCGAACGGGAGCGCGCATGCAGAGCCTCCCTCTTGAGCCATGACGCGCAACCAGCATCCACCAATAGAAGCTGCAGCCCTCACAGGAGCAGGAATCACTGCAGGATTCATTCAGTTCAATTTAAAACTACATCCACATTTGAAATTAATTAAATGTCTGGAACATGGTATCCAGAGTTTTTAAATAATTTTTTTGTTTTGCTGCAACCTTTAATGTAGTTTTTTTTTTTTTTTTGTGAAAAAAAAAATACATAACCATAAAGGGAAAATAACATGAAACGTAATTCTGTTCAAACAAATACAAAATATGAAAACATTCGTCCTGAGGAAAGCATACCCACAGCATGAAGCTGCCACCAGGGGCAGAGCTAATTGGGGGGCCAGGGGTGGCCATGGCCACCCTAAGCCAATCATTGGCCACCCCTACCACTTCTTCCCTCTAATGCAGACAGTGGCAACAGTAGTACTCTCAAGTGGATTATTCAAACCATTTTAATTTTTCATATATTAATATTTACTTGACAACAAAGATGATGTGGTTAATTATGCACATAAATATACTGAAATTAAAGTACATAAGTACATAATTCATGCTCTTTTCAGAACTAGACTTTGTGTTATATGGGGTAAAGAGAAAATCATGTGTCTCTGTAAGTCATCAAGGAGTCTTTGTCATGATCTGGCCTGTTTGCTCCTCCCTAATTAGTCATTCCTTTCACCTGTCGTTTTCCCTCCCTGCCTCAATTATTATTTATTCCTCTCACCTGTTTCCTCTGCTTTATATTCAGTTCAGCCTGAGCATTCAGTGCCAGATCATTACTTGTCTTTTTGTTAGTCCGTTCAGTTTTTGATTTCATGGTTCATGTCCTGGATCCTAGCAGCCAGTGGAAAGAGGGTTTTTGTGTTTGTCTCGTCTCCTGATCGTCCACTGTTCCTCCCCCGCGGAGTCCTCTGGGTTTTTGGCTCAATATGTGGGGAGGTTCAGTTTTTATTCAGTAAGCCTGGCTCCAGGGAGGAGACCAGTTTAAAGTCCTGCATCAAGTTCAGGTTCTTCGTCCTGTCTCGGCTACCCTCTTCCACTGAGCCTGCCTGTCTGCACCTGATCCTGTCTGCTCCTGTGCGTGACCACCTGGTCATGCTTCTGGTCCCAGTCAGACTCTGAACCCTCCTGGGAGCCTGTGGACGCCTGGAAGTCTGGATCCTGCCACCTGTTTCTGTTCCTGCCTGATCTGGATCCTGTCCCTGTCTGTTCTGGATCCCTGACCAGGATCAGCTTCCAGCATGTCATCTGGAACTGCAGCACTTGGGGACATTCTAGGACTGGACTGTGTCTGACTGTCTCTCCTTGAATACTGGGTCCCTCTGTCCTCGGTTCCTGACAGTCTTCAGTGAAATCATAGATAACTATTTTAATAAAAACGTATTAAACAATGAATTTTTGTGGATATTTTCACTTGTAAATATAATTTTTTTGCCGAATGATTATTGATTAAAATAAGTAATGGCAATGGAAAAGATGTTTGCCCCAGAACTTAAACCTAAAAGAATTGTATCTACTATATATATGCGTCTATTTGTTAGCAAAGGCTGTAGGAAAGGATAGTTTGTCTCCAGTTTGTCACCCCTCAATGTACAGGTGCTGGTCATAAAATTAGAATATCATGAAAAAGTAGATTGATTTCAGTAATTCCATTTAAAAAGTGAAACTTGTATATTATATTCATACATTACATACAAACTCATATATTTCAGATGTTTATTTTGTTTAATTTTGATGATTACAAATGACAACAAATGAAAATCTCAAATTCATCATATCAGAAAATTAGAATATTGTGAAAAGGTTCAAAATTGATGGCCCCTGGTGCCACACTCTAATCAGCTAATTAACTCAAACCACCTGCAAAAGCCTTTAAATGGTCTTTCAGTCTAGTTCTATAGGCTACACAATCATGGGGAAGACTGCTGACTTGACAGTTGTCCAAAAGACGACCATCGACACCTTGCACAAGGAGGGCAAGACACAAAAGGTCATCGCTAAAGAGGCTGGCTGTTCACAGAGCTCAGTGTCCAAGCACATTAATAGAGAGGCGAAGGGAAGGAAAAGATGTGGTCGAAAAAAGTGTACAAGCAAGAGAGATAACCGCACCCTGGAGAGGATTGTGAAACAAAACCCCTTCAAAAATGTGGGGGAGATTCACAAAGAGTGGACTGCAGCTGGAGTGAGTGCTTCAAGAACCACCACACACAGACGTATGAAAGACATGGGTTTCTGCTGTCGCATTCCTTGTGTCAAGCCACTCTTGAACCACAGACAGCGTCAGAAGCGTCTTGCCTGGGCTAAAGAGAAACAGGACTGGACTGCTGGTGAGTGGTCCAAAGTCATGTTCTCTGATGAAAGTAAATTTTGCATTTCCTTTGGAAATCAAGGTCCCAGAGTCTGGAGGAAAAGAAGAGAGGCACTTCATCCACGTTGCTTGAAGTCCAGTGTAAAGTTTCCACAGTCAGTGATGGTTTGGGGTGCCATGTCATCTGCTGGTGTTGGTCCATTGTGTTTTCTGAGGTCCAGGGTCAACGCAGCCACATACCAGGAAGTTTTAGAGCACTTCATGCTTCCTGCAGCTGACCAACTTTTTGGAGATGCAGATTTCATTTTCCAACAGGACTTGGCACCTGCACACAGTGCCAAAGCTACCAGTACCTGGTTGAAGGACCATGGTATCCCTGTTCTTAATTGGCCAGCAAACTCTCCTGACCTTAACCCCATAGAAAATCTATGGGGTATTGTGAAGAAGAAGATGCAATACACCAGACCCAACAATTCAGAAGAGCCACTATTAGAGCAACCTGGGCTATCATAACACCTGAGCAGTGCCACAGACTGATCGACTCCATGCCACGCCGCATTGCTGCAGTAATACAGGCCAAAGGAGGCCCAACTAAATACTGAGTGCTGTACATGCTCATACTTTTCATGTTCATACTTTTCAGTTGGCCAACATTTCTATAAATCCTTTGTTTTTATTGGTCTTCAGTAATATTCTAATTTTCTGATATGATGAATTTGAGATTTTCATTTGTTGTCATTTGTAATCATCAAAATTAAACAAAATAAACATCTGAAATATATGAGTTTGTATGTAATGTATGAATATAATATACAAGTTTCACTTTTTAAATGGAATTACTGAAATCAATCTACTTTTTCATGATATTCTAATTTTATGACCAGCACCTGTACATTGGTTATTGAATGGCCACCCTTAAAAAAAATTCTGTCAACGCCTCTAACTACCCCCCCCCCCCCCCCCCCCCATTGCTTTAAGGTGGAGATGTTGTGTTGAAGGTGAAGTGCAATGGGAGATTGCTGGTGTTGGATGCGAACCATAAGGTTTAATTCCGGTTTTATTTAACTAGAGCATCTTCTTCCTCGTGTTGGTTCCTACATGAATTGCAGCAAACTGCAAGCTTCTCACTTTCTTCTTACCTGTCCTGTGCACAGCTCCTCCCACCCAGCCGGAAATCAGTTCCTCTTCCAAAATGATGATGGGTGCTTTAGGTTACACTGGCTGTGTTTTAAATAACAGCCCTCATTGCTTGGATTGTATTTTTTGGTAGAAATTCATGTTTTTAGAAGGTTATAACAAATTCTTCATTTTCACATGCTTGGCTTAGAAGCTCTTAGAGTTCTAAGCCAAAGTTTGGGTAATCAGGGTAAAGTAGACAAAGCATGCATGGACCCATCAGTTTTCTGATTTGTAAAACCATTATCATAATAATAATAATCATAATCATTGCCTTTTAATTGATAAATTACATATTAAAACCTTTCAAAGTTGTAGGTTGGTCATTTTAAGACTTTTCCAAGACAATCTAAACGCCTAATACACTTACTGAGGATTGAGCATTTTCAAACTGAAAGGATATGTTCCACAGCAATGGATAAACTATACTGTTAGACATAACATTTGGTTTGTATTGTCACTGGAGGTGATTGGTGTAAAACCGATCCAAAATTTTGACATTCCATGAGAGAATAAGATGTTAATTTTTTAAGCAGGATGATCCCATTGAGATTAAGTCCTGGGCGAGAAACAACAACAAATAAAAACACAAAGCTACATAGTTTAAATACAGGCAGCAAATTTTGCAAACAGGAACATGTTATTGAAAGAAACACCTTTTTCAATGACATAGAGGAGAAATGCTGAACTTAGAAAATTTCCATCATCTGCAAATGGCTTTATTTGTTTTGGCCACAAACAATTTCCCAGACAATTACGAACGAATTGTTCCACACTGCATTTGGTGTATCATGTGAAATTATACAATATTAAGCAAAATACAAATACTGCTATGCTGTATAGACAATTACTTTGGTAAATATATAGAAATGTATATATTGTATAAAGTTTCTAGCACCGATATTTGCTATTTTAGGTTGATAAAAACTAACATCAGTGCACATGTTTTTTAACAGGACATAAGCAGACATGCACAATAAAGTCTGGATTCGATTCACAATAATTGGGTTCCGATAAAATCAACAGTAAAATAATATAGAAAAAACACCTGATATTTGTACCATCCCTTTGACACAAAACTGTCAGCAAAATTTCTGTTAAAGCACAGGTGAAGTTCAAGTTTTAAGGATCGGGAACTTAAATATATAAAAGTGCCTTGAATCAAATATTTCTAAAAGAAATCTGCATATCAATGGCTTTAGTGCTCAGTTAAATTATATTTTAAACCAAGCAAAAGGATAAAAAGTGAAACAGCGCATGCTTATGCTTAAATCAACCAAACCGTTATCAATGAATTAAATTAAGTCAAAATTTAAAATGTGAAGACATCCACCAAACACCCATTAGGTGTTTGGAGTAAAGATCAGCTGCTTAAAGCGACTTCACAGTCTTTTCAGTGCTCAAACATGTATAATTTGTAGGATAATCTGTACAAATACTCTCACAGTGTAACGCCTGCATTCAGCTGTGCTCTGCTTTGGCTTTCATCTGCTTCTTAATGTAGGAGCCGACCAGCATCTGAGGACGAAGCTGGTAGTTTTGAAGAAGTTCATGAGAGCTGCTCAGCTGATCCCCCTTCAGTCGATCCAACAGAGTAACACAGACAACGGCCGCTTCAAAACACAACATGAGAACGTTAGTAAACCAAGAGAACTGATGATAAAAAATGTTATGAGCCGATCTAACATTTCTCAGTTAAAGGTGTAGTGGAGGATCTTCTTTTTTAGGGTGGATCATCAAAATAAGTGGTGCTCCTCATTGTCAATCATTCTGTTGATATGTTTATGTATGTGCTCGTCCCCATTTTCAATTACTGTGTTGAGTCTGACAAAGTGTAAAAATTGCAAATCTTCTTTTGGAAAGTAAGCTTGCATGAGCGATGCAAACAGCAACTTTTAAACAGAGCGTGCATGAGGAGAAATGGCATGCGTTTCATAGGCGTTCCCTCTCGGGAGCAGGTACAGGGTTGTGCAGGTGCATTTTTTTTTTCAAATTGGAGAGGTCTTTTAAAAAATTTGCGGAAATCCTCCACTATACCTTTATGGTCTGATGACAGGATAATGTTTTAATACCTCGCAGACCACTTAGTTTGCACATAGCAGCAAAAACGGATGATTCCATCTCAATGTTGCAGACTCCTGCTTCTTTAGCTTTATTGAGGTACTCCTGTTTATCAGCCTCAGTGTAGGAGCAGAAAGCACCATCCAGGCGGGCTTGACCTTTGGATTATAGGTAATAGATATAAAAGACTCTTACATACTGTAAGTTTACAGCAGGAAAAACAGTATATTAAACACAGTAGAGTGCATACCTTCATAAAAATCCAGTGTGCACATGGTGTTACCGATGACCGTCTCAAACTGGTTGAGCTCTTTGCTGCACTGCAGCAGCTCCTGGGCCAGACTTTGATCCAGATCCGTACTGCGTACCACTGTCTTTCCCAGGATCACCTGCTCAAACTTAGGCAGGAAGGTGGCATCCACAGACTGCTTGGTAACGACAACCGTACCAGGCTCAAGTCCTGAAGAGCAATAAGTTTAAAAAAAAATTCAAATCAAATTAATCTGGAATTAAAGAACATTTTGTCTAATAATACAATGCTGACGTTTTACATCCAAATGGTTTAAATTATGTAATGTATTTTTTAGGATTTTCAAATTTAGGTTTATTCCAGTAAACATTCAACAAAGAAGATTGCTTCTTTAGAATGTCTAGCTTTACACTATGGAGTTTGTTTAAAAAAAAATAAAACTGAACAAGTAATACCTACTACATTCATTTGAAAAAACTAAAAACAGCTGTGTTCAACAGTCCATGCTCCTCTATCTGCTAAAATACAAAATGTAAATTCTTAAGCAGACATTAAAACCTGAAACTGCACTAAAGTCCAGCTTATCCTAACTTCCCCTTTACAAAATGCTGATCTTTGTCAAGACAGGACTAAGATCTCCTCTTTTAAATACTTATTAAACCCATAAAGCAAAATTTCTGCTGTCAAATGAGGTCATTTTCACTTTAGTATTTTAAATTATCATGCAAGTTATATACCACTGCCAGCTCTGAATACAATCAGATTATACTAAAGATGTAAGAGGCAGAATTAAGGTTTCAAAATTTAAATATTCTTTCACTTTCTCTAGTTTTTTTTTGCTGCTTTCCTGCTTTTCTTATCACTAACTGACATGTTATTTCAAAAAAGCCACTCCCACCAGCTGCACTTTCTACTCAGTTGCATTGCTTATCATATAAAATAAATTCCCACCTCCTGATTTTACTCAAAGCTGAATCTTATTACACACACATTCACATAAATTCTATAATATATAAATAAATAGCTGTACCTATTCCTCCTGACGTTCCTATACGTATGATTGTAACATCTGTGCAATGTGCATGATGAAGTAGCTTTATGAGTTCATGCAGCATTATTGCAATGGATGGAATGCCCATCCCATGCTGTGAAAGTCAAGCACAAACATATCACAGTAAAGTTAGTAAAACATTAAAACAAATCAATGAGACAAGCGCTTGAAGCCTTACAGTAGACCAGCTAAACTCACGCTGACAGAGAGCACAGGCCCGACTTTGTACATGGCGTAACGATCAGTTCCAGCGCAGATGTTGGGATACTCGGATTTAGGGTCCTCAATTGCAAGCTCAGCAGCAATGAACTCAATGAAGGACTTCATCCGCCAGGGACTTCCTCCAACGCACACAAACTAAAAGACGTATTTTCATACATGAATATATAAATTGATTTAAAAAAATAGGAAAAAAAATCTGCAGTTTTAGTCATATAACCATCAAGGAAAAATGTCAACGCATAGCCTGTGTAAACCTAACATTACCGCAAAGGAAGCCTCATTTGAGGTTTTAAACTACTTTAGTCACAAAATGTATTCATGTGAAAAAACATAATTTTCTCCATAAAAAAGTAACATGATTCTTTACTTTGACGTCACCAAACATGGCTGGTAGGTTATGGCTTCCAGTCCCGAGACTGAAGTGATAGAGGATGTCATCTTTCAGAGTATCCAGGTGTGGGTTGTGAACATAAACAGGACTAAAAGAGGGACAGAGGGTAGAAATGTGAGTGTTAAATTCAGTTTTATTCCAACAATCAGACTATACCAATATCACTGCGCGTCTATTGGTTACGCAAACTCAAAATTAAAGATATATACATCCCTTTACAGAGGTATTTAAGAGTTTGGAAGAAAAAAATTTATTTGAATCTGTTTGAAAATCAGTACCAAGCAGTGACATTTCAAAAATGGTCAACAGAGAATTGACCATTTATTTATTTTAATTTGTTTTTTAACTAGAAAAATAAGTGAGATTTAAAATGGGAACAGATGGAGGTAACTAACCCAAAAATCATGCATTTAAAACACAGTAATAAACTGCTTACTTGCACTCTAGGTAGTTTTTGTGTCAACACATCTGACAAAATAATAAATATTGGTCTAACATGAATAATGAGTGTTTCTGCAGTCTATATATAGTCTATGCTGCTTATTGAAATAAATCTGCAAATCTGTTTTTTTTTTCTTTTTCCAACTCGACACTAAAATGGTTAACCTGGGACTAATGCAATCAAAGGCTCAGTTTATCTTTGCACTGTGAAAAATATTAGGCAGGAACTTTAATTGCCAGATATAATTTATTGGATTTGACTGACAGGTAAGTGAAAACTGTAGCTCTTATATGTTGGAAATTGCCGCTTTCAATGTACCAGTTGGAGATCTGGACAATAGTAATAATTTAAATGCATAAAAAATGCTGGGATAAAAACCACTGAGGCAAATCTGGAAAGGTTTATTTACTGATCAGCGACTGTTTTTTTTCCCAGTAACATTCAATGAGGGGAAACTACTGTCCTTACTTTGTGTGGATTGATCATCATCATGTTACTCCCAGCAGTTTCCTAACTAATGATGATGTAAACCAAAGTGGGCTTCTGCTATATATGACAGAATAAAATAACTATTATTTTTTCCCCACCTGCTGTGCTGTTGGTTTGGTTTTTCTTCCCTCTGGTCCATGATCCTCAGGTACCTAGAAAAAAACAAAAACAAAAAACACCTGCATATGCCAGCCTTTCTAATTTACAAAAACGTTATGGATAGAAACCAAGAGATGGTTTTAAATAAGCTAAATAATAATCAGTATAGTCAAACACTGGTTGCTTTTATATAACCCTCCGACCCTTGTAGTAAAAGATTAGATATACTGCACACACAGCATTTCATCGCAAACGGGGATAAAGAATCAATAAACTCCATATTTACCTTTAGACTGGTCTGATAATGAAAAGCCACGAATGATCAAAAATTAAATAAATCTCTTAGAGCTGTTTAGCTTCGCGTCTGTTTCCTCTGATTTGGACAAATTAATTTCGCTCTGAACATCTGACGCCGCTGCGGTAACCAGAAACGCCGGCCTACCGTGACGTAGTGAATACGTCACGTCCAGACTAGTTTTCCTATTGGCTGGGAGGTACAGGCTTGGTGTCACGTAAAGCTGTAACAAAAATGTGTGATGCAATACCTTTTATTCCAGAAATGTGCAATATGGAAATCCCCAGTGATGATATTATCAGCCCTTTGAGATTTCAGATAAAAATGTGAATTTAATCACAAATGTTGCTACCAACAACATATAGTGGGGACTAGTTTATAGGAGAGGTACTTAAAATACTACAGTAGGAATAAATAAGTTATAACATCTGGTGTTTAAAATTACATATTGACAAACATGTGAAGTAATTTGTAAATTCCGATAATTTAAAGATTGAAATAAAATAAGGGCAAAAAAAGTAATCAATAAAAAAGTAATGATAACAATTCCAGGCAGAAGAAACTTTTCTAAATCAAATTTATTTTATAACATAAAACTTATGAAACCAGCACATCCAGTGACAATATGTACTCCTCCCTGTGTATCAGCTTGACCTCCATGTATCATTGTAGGTTCAAGTAAGCTTGTGTACAAATAAAATAACACCCATGTTGACATAAATATACGTCGTACTGTGGAGAAATTTTTTTAAAATAAAGCATACTTATTATTCAATGAAGTTACTCACCATAGATAGCCAATCATTTTACTTCAATAAGAGTAGTGATATTTTACTAAGCTATTACTAAAGTAAAAGTGAAATAAAACTACTAAAATGTTTGTCGCTGTTACTCAAAGTAAGTGTAACTGAGTTAATGTAAGTAGTGTATACCCACCTCTGCCCTATAACTGGTGAAATTTAATTCCGTTATGAGCAGTAAAACAAAATTTATTTATTTGTTATTATAAATATACATAGATTAAAGCAAAATAGTCAAATTTAATAATTGTGATGCAAGCTTTATATAAAAAAAAATATATATATATATATATATATATATATATATATATATATATATATATATATATATATATATATATATATATATATATATATACATACATAGCCCGAAGATATTCTACATATAAAACAACCGGAATCTTTAAACTCAATCTGAAAAGTTATTGTGGCAAAAACTACCAGACACCAACCTTGTGATGACACTGGAAGTTTCTGGGATGTTCGTTTGCCCCTCGTCTGACTTCATAAAAGGACATTCAGCTGCAACTGCAGCTAAAATATAAACTGAATGATCCTGGGGGCTGGTTTATCACAGAAAAACAAATATAGCAAGCCAAGTTTGGAGATGTCAGACAAAACCGATTTGTAAAAAATTCTGTGGGTTTGAATATCTTATAAGGCTGCTTTCTCTATTTACAAATCTGTTTTATATCTCTTTTAACTTTTCTTCAGTTTTTCTTTTTAAACCAGCAGCATATTTGTTTTTTTGTTTTTTGTTCTTTATCATATAGGCTCAAAATAAAATGTAACTTTTATAAACAAAAAATTTAGAAATTGAACAAAAATCCTAAGATGGAGAAAAAAGTATAATAAGTATACAGTAGATACAGTGGATGTAAAGATATGAGAGTATGTTAGCAAGGCAAGATAATTTAACCTTTTACCACTAGATTTTTTTTAGCATAAAAGTTTATTTTTCTCACACTAAAAGGAAACAGCTGAATAAACATCCTGTAATCACAGTTTCCAGTATATTCCGACGAGAATTGGTAATGACAACTAAAATTAAACGCTATCCTTCATTAAACGCTATCCTTCATTAAACGCTATCCTTGAAAGATAAGTGATTTAACAGACTTGCTCCAGAGCCAATATTAGAGACCAAACAATGATCAGAGAACTATCGGAGACCATTAAAACTTCAAAAGCTAATAGGAAAAGCTTTCATGCACACAAAATGGTAAAAATGCACATATAATGAAAACCGACACTTCTGTTCTTTACGAAAGCAAGACATGAAAAACACAAGCTGCTGCACATTTATGGTGATTTTTTTGGGGGGGGTTTGTTTATTGCCATGACATCTTTTGCATGCATCCAACAGAGACATAGGCAGTGAATTAATATAAACAGGATTTACTGCTTGATTTACACTAAGTTAAAAAGTCACACTTGGGTCACACATTAGGTCAGAAAAAAAAGGCACTTTTGGCTTGCTGTTTAAAGCATATTTTAAACACACAATATGGAGAGAAAAAAAATCACACAGCAAAAACAAAGCTCAAAGTAACATGCAAAGCACACATTCAAAGAGTGTTATGGGTTAAAATAAATTAAAGTAAAGCAACAAACTACAGTGCAAATCCCATTTGTGGAAAACAAGTTTCTGAAGACTTGGAAAGCCTTTCTGCCACCCTAACAAAAGACAAATTTGAAACATTAGTTATCATTGCATTGCATATCAATATGAAGATTATCAAGCTGGCAGTTGGTTCCACATAGCATCTGAGCCAAACGCAGAAGGTGAATCCTTTCTATCCATAAAAATGCCAATAGGCTTTTGTTTTTTTATGATGACAGAAAATAACTTGAATTCTCTGAGCACTTTCAGAGTCTAGAGTGTGATGAAGCTCATCATAAAGAGATAGTAGAGCAGTTATCTTTCTGCCAATAAAGATGAAAGCAAATAGCGCCTTTTCCATAGTTGATAAGAACAAAAAAATCTTCTGCAGTGCTAATTAACTTGAAGCCTGTAAGGTAAATGTTAACATGAAGGGTTAGCTAACTTTGAAAGCATTACACAATTCTAAATAGGGCTTTAGCTTAACGTTTAAATAAAACACTGGCCAACTTTCTGGTTTAGACTCTTTTTCTTCATTAGATTCAAATTAGCAATGCTCTAAAAATGCATTAAAAGTATAGTGGAGGATTTTTGGAATATTTTGAAAAGACCCATCCTCTCCACTTAAAAAAAAAAATGCATATGCACAACGCAGTACCAGCGCCCTAGAGGGAACGCCTATTAAATGCCTATTGTTTTAGAGAAAGAGGTCCTGGATACAAAAGTACACCAGTTGCCATGGCAACAGTGCCAATATCCAAAACTTTTAAGATGTATTAAATCTTCTGCATGTTTCAGTTAACAAACTTGTAAAGTGGTATTGGATCACCACCCCAGCTGTTGTGCTCTTCCTTACAATTTTATAAGCTACTTACTCATACGTCCTCTGTTACTTCTTTCCACTGCGTTTCCCTCAGCTCTTGTTGCCCTGGATCCCTCTGTCAAGATCGTAAAAAAAGAGCTAAAATCTGTGACCCACCGATGAACAAGCATCAAACTTTAAACTGAAATCAACAACTTACTGCCTTGGGTAACACAATGGGGTGGTCTGGGAGGTATTCTGGCCTCTTCTTGGCGTCAGGGCAGCCGGCCAAAGCAATCAAAAAGTCCCTTGTATAAGATATTCTCTCTGCAGAGAAAATGGAAACAGCAGCTAGTATACAGGTATCTGCCCTTTCAACCAAATATGTGTTACAGATAAGTGAGTAGGTGAGTGAGGGAAGCTGACATGCATTTCTAGTTACTGTACATCGTTTGTATTGCTCTGTTTCTTACCTTTCTTCTGTTTATGGAGGTTGAGAATCTTGAGGAACTGCTCTAAACCAACAGTAGTCTGTCAAGTGCAAAGGTTAGAAAAACTCAGTGGAATGTCTTGGTGTCTGAATCAGCTTAATAACTAATCAACGTCTTTAATGGGAATTTCTCATTACAAGTCAACTATAGTACAGGTACCATAAGTGACAAAAAAACAGCAAAAAAGAAAAGAAACAACCACCTGAAAATACTTTTGAAACTAAATATTTCATTGGTTAAACATCCTGATTCATTAGCTATTCATTAATCGATGAATGCCTCACCAGTTCCCCCTCCATCAGGGGCTGGTCACCTGCCGCAGGCTTTGTTTGAGGACCTATAAATAAAAGGACACAACCCAAACTTAACTTAAAAAAATGAAAACTCTGGTTTGTTAGCTGACAGCTTTAAACTCACCAACACTGGCAGGGACACAGCGACGCAGGGGCCTCGCCGGCTCCAGGTGCCTCAGTAGGATCCTTTTTCTTGATACTTCCATACTGGCGTCAGCGGGTCTCAGATGTTTTAAACTTTATGTGCTGAAAAAGATCATAATTACTGCAATGGCTGGTGCCATGTAATTAAAAATTCAAGTAGAAGGAAACAGTTACCCAAACTAACTTACCGTAATTCATGAAATTGTGTCTTAATATTATCAATAATTCTGTAGTAACACACAATCTTGTGAATTAAGTCCGTTTGGTTAACCGTTTCAGGACCCTTCACTTTTAAAGTAGATGTATTCACAGATGAAGATTTGAAGAGGGAAACATCTTTTTTTGTTGTTGCTTTAAGTAGGCTATTTCTTCTGAGATGGGTGAATTAAAAAGATCCTTTACTCAAAACGTAACAAACAACTTAAATGCAAATAATCCAAAGCAACATTAAAATGTTGCAGGTGGTAAATTAAGGTTTCACTGGTTGAATGTAACACTACAGCAAACATTGCAACTGCCGTACAATTTCTGCTTGAAACAAAGTATAATCAAGCTGATACACTCATGGACCACCTTATTACACCTGCCCAACTGCTTGTAACCACCAATTTCTAGTAAGCCAATCACATTGCAGCAACTCATCGCATTTAGGCATGTAGACATAATCAACAAGATCTGCTGGTGTTCAGAGCATCAGAGAGGGGAAGTAAAGTGATTTAAGTTTACCTTGCAAACAAGATGAATTCTCACGAGATTGGCAAAATTCACAAATTTCCAAAAATATATCCTGCCAGAAGCCAATAGATGCATAAGCCTTCAATAAAGAAATGTTTGGAACCAATGTAATGCAGTGACTTCTCTGACAACCAGAAGCTGCAGGCTGAGTTAAAGCAAACATTTCTGTGCTGGTGTTAGCTAGATTACCCTCTGTTTTCTTTTCAATAAAAGAGCAAAGGCAGGTGATTTGTGTCTTAATGGATGGGAAAGATGTTTGTTCGTTCCTCCTGACCAGATGTGGTAAGAGTTTGATTTATCAGTAAACTCCACTAGTTGGGAAACAAATCAAGAATATGACAGCTGCTATTGCTGCAGCGATTGGCTAAATAGGTCGGGAGAAAGGTTGCACTTGGTGATTTACCCAATCAGCTTGCAGATTGGGTATATCTATCCCTTCCTAGTGCAACACTTCTACACAACACTGTGTAGAATTCCAATTGGACTAAACATATTAATCTGGCTTATGCCAGGTTAAATTTAAGTGACTATGAACTTGGCATGGTTGTTGGTGCCGGACAGGCTGGCAGTAATATTTCAGGAAGTGCTGATAACATAATAATAAATAAACTTTATTGATTTCACATTGGAGAAAAGTATCTCTGCTTTTAACCCATCCCCTTGGGGTGCAGTGAGCTGCAATTGTGGGGCGCCCGGGGAGCAATCAAAGTCGAAGAGTGTTGCTCAGACACCCAGAATGGAGCCGCCTCCCTATAAAATTCAAGGATTTTATGCAGAGCCACCTCTGTTGGACCCACCATCTTATGGCTACTTCCAGCAGGATAACACACCATGCCATAAAGCATGAATATCAACTCAGACTGGTCTATGCACATAAGTTCCCTGTGGTCAGATGACCTCCATGGTCACCATGGCTGAGTCTCAGTTCGCAGGCTGTGTCCTCTGGAGGCTGGGTAGGCTGGGTCCTCCGAAGTACGCATCCTGCGAATTGAGACGCAGCTCATATCTCAACCCAATACAGCAACTTTGGGATATGGTGGAATGGGAGATTGCCATCATGCATGTGCAGCTGACAAATCTGCAGCGTCTGTGTGATGCTATCATGTAAATATGGACCAAAGTCTCTGGGGACCAATACTTTGCTGAATCTATGCCACAACCGTTAGGTCAGTTCTGAAGGTCAAAGGGGGTCCAACCAGGTACTAGAAAAGGATACCTAAAAAAAGTGGCTGGTGGGTGTATCCAAGCCATTTAATATGTAAAATAATAATTAAAAATTATATTTCAACAATTCATTGATGCCACTAATAAAAAAAACAGTGCAATGACTACCGGTAATCATCATTGTATTAAGAACATCGTAGGGACATTTTCTATATCCTCTACTCTTTATTTTTGTTTGATTTTTGGCAATGTTAATTATTAATTTAGTTGGGATTAGTACATCACTCGGGTCTATGCTGCCCACTGTTTTACACTTAATATAACTTAATAGCTTTGAGAAAGTTTAACCACTTTAAAATTTCTCACATTCAAGCAGCTTAATGTATCACATCAAACATTTTAATCCCAGAGGAAGTAGTCTGGGTGCATACGAGCAGCAGTCCAATAACAGCTTCATTTATTAAGGGAAATACAGTCCAAACCAATGCTGCACTGTGAGGAAACCTAAATGGCCAATAAACCTGATAACCACTTTCAAATTTCGGCAGCACCAACTACCAGCAAGTATTTTTGAAAATGGCCAGTGAGTCTTTTCAACAGACAAATGTTGGCCTACTCTTGCTGAGCTGTTCAATTTCAGAACATAATGGTATTGAGAATGAAAAGCTTTTTTTAAAGATAATAGCTAGAAAATTGTGATCAAACCGCAGAATTTTTTGCAGATAAAGGCATGTCTGTTTGGATGTTGGTTGATGTGTGCAGAAAGAAAGCATGGCGGCTCAAGTTGAGGTGGGAGGTGGGGGGGTGTTAAAGTGTAATAGTGTATAAATGAATTTGCAAGCCTCATACACAGGCTTTAGGAGAAATATGACTGTTACAATTTCTTATAAAGTGAATATTGCATGATATGGGACCTTTGACAGTGAAAATTAACTCAGCATTTCTATGGCAATTATATGGTTAAAAGGAGTCATCACTAAAAAATCAGACTTTCTGAAATAGAATTTTTGAAATGTGCATGTTGGGTTTCAATTACAGCCAACAAAAACCTAGAGTGTGAAAATGGCTTGTTTTTTTGTTTTGTTTTAGCTTTCTGTGCAAACTAGAAAAGCCCAGAGCTTGCTCTCCACAGCAGTGCATTTCTGGTCCTTCTGTGTTGACATCAATAATGGAAGAGTAATAACATAAGCCACCTTGCTTTCACCTCTACCTTCCTGATTCCACCAAAAAAGGCACTTCAAACAACCAGGTGAGAGCTGCCCCTTTTGCAGAAGCACTGACCTAACATTTTATAAGAGGCCACAAATCGATGGTAAAAGCACCGTGGCAAATTACTAATGCTACGTCCACATGAACGTGCATACACACGTCACATGTGCGCCTCATAGGACAAAAAAGGGTATCAAAATCTTAAAGGGAGATGCTGTTTTCATTATTCATTTATTGAAGAAATATTTCCTACATTTAATAAAATAAAAGATAAGTATAACATTGATAAAATAGATTTCTTAAATTTCATTTAAGTTCATAGTTTACTAAAAAAAGATGATTTCATCCTTTTCCAGTCAGCCCTCTGAGTATGCACTTAATTCTGTTGTTGTGAAAGACCTCATGAAAAAAAGGCTCCATTCCTGATATTTGCAAGGATCTGTCTTTCTATGAAATACCCCTTTAAAGATTACTTCTACAAATAAAACTAAATAAATGCAAATATTTAAAATGTTTATTTCTTCTCTTCTTCTAATTAGTTTTTTCCACATTAAAACCCTGCAAAGGACGTCCAAGTTATGTAGATTAAGCTCGTGTTTGTGTTTTTCATAACATCAGATTTAATATTTACTGAAGAATTTTTAACACTGGCAGGTAAAGTTAGTGAGATGTGTTTGAATACAATTGTCTATTATCAGAGCCGGTATAGTGGGTCAGTTTTCTGCTAGTGTTGTATCATAATGAACAACACAATGTCACTGTGCTGTGTTTTGCAAATCCCCATTGTTACGTGTCATTCCCTTTTAACTCAGTCGGGTTAGGTGGAGCAGACGGATTTCATGGAAAGCGATAACAAAAATCTATCTACTTTAGGATAGAAGTAATGGATTAATGCATATTCTTAACAGATATTATGAGATTTGGGGGTATTTATAGTATGACGAACAGTAAAGAAAACAAAAACCTACTGCCTCTTTTCATCTTTTTCAAGTGCAACCACTGGCACTAGTGACTGTGTCAAAAGTATGGGAAAATAGTAAATACTTTATAAACGTTTACCTTACTAACAAGGTAAATTGTCATGAGATTGTGGATTCACAGACTTCCGAAAATACATCAGGAGCAATGAGGATGAATTAGCCTTGATACAGTAATGTTTTGAACCAACAAGATGCAGTCACATGTATGACGTCAATGCGTCAACCAGAGGCGGAACGCTGAAGCAAAACAAACATGGCTGCGTTGGTTTCAGCTGGGATTCCCTCTATTTCTTTATGAAAACAAGCAAAAGGACACAATTTTTGCCTTTGTGAATGGGAAGAGGCTTTCCAGATCTATACGTATAAGTTTGAATTCTACAAGGAATCAATCTGGCTCTGATCCAGTTAGGTAAAAGTCTAAGATGGTCAGATTTAATCTGTAATTGGGGTGGCTCGTTTGCTGGCTAATCGTTTATGCAAGTTACTATGATAAACAACAAAAATGTGATATTACTGGGGTTAAATTCCCTGGATCTATGTTTTCTTTTTCTTTTTTTTTCTTTTTTGAGGGAAGGTCCCCCTCCCCAAACCACCTGCATAAATACATTCTTTGTCTTATGACCAATTGAAACAAATCCAAAGGTAAATCCTGCTACTAGATTACATAAATGAGGCACACTCATTTTAATTTAAGTCTTCATAGTTCAAAAGACATTTTTGTTAAAATTTAGATTTTTAAAGTTTTTCTTCAATAGATTCTATGTTACGTGAACCACTGACTCAAAATCTGTGAGAAATGGTTCTACTACATTGGAAATATGAGGCATACTCCTTTTTTTTCCAATTTAAGCCTTTTCATGTATTTTTTTGTAATTTTTAAAGTAAAAAAGTACAAAAAAGTAAAGTTCATTTTCTATATGCTTAACAGTATTGTAATACAGTACAGACACACTGCTCATGGAAACACAGGAGACTTAAAGGAATAGTACACCCAAAACATGATTAGCCTTCATTTTCTACTCACCCCCATGCTGAACAACACTCTGGAGTACTTTTTTGATATCTCAAATGCATCTGGAGATCTGGGAGGCTTCTTGCTGTCTGCTGACATTCAAATAATGGAGGTCTATGGTGTCCGAGACAGAAAGGTCCATAAAAGTCCACAAAAAACGTGTCAATATTCCTCCATACTGCTCGTCCAATGTATTCCAAGTGTCCTGAGTGGGTAGCATCCAGAATTTACTCGAAACGAAGTCATTTAGAATGTTTTTAGAGCATAAACAGTAGTGTATAGGATTTCCTGAAAGCGCGCACCTGCGCGTTCACGACGCTACGGAAGCCGGCAGACCAAACCAGATGAAAGTGCGCATTCAGCTCGGCAAAGAACTCATGCTCTTCCTGAACACTGAAGTCACCATAGACCTCCATTATTTGAATGTCAGCAGACAGCAAGAAGCCTCCCAGATCTCCAGATGCATTTGAGATATCAAAAAAGTACTCCAGAGTGTTGTTCAGCATGGGGGTGAGTAGAAAATGAAGGCTAATCATGTTTTGGGTGTACTATTCCTTTAAGCACCAGAGCAATAGGGCTTGGGATCCGCATTGCATTGTGGGATGTGGCGGCCATGTTGAGGGCTAGACCAATGTAAACATAGCTCTGATACAACGTTGTTGAAAGAAGAGACGTAGAAGTAGAGAAAAAAAAGATTTTAAAATCCCGAAAAGGATCTGGAATTTACTGGAACACATTAAATAGAGAAGCCAGGGACCAGTATGTTGACAAATTCAACATTATTAATAATTTGGATCTATATGAAGTTCCAAACAATGAGTGGAGCCCCGATGAGTGAGCGCCTATACTTCAAAACAGTTCAGAAGCTACAAGTCCTTGGAGTCTCATGTGCAGTTCATGAATGGATGGGTTCAGGAGCTGCAGATCATAAAGCCAGCAAACAGTGGGAACACAGTAATCCGTACAAAGGTAAGCTGTGCTCAGATGGGCTCTGGAAACTGCTAGTTTAGTAATTGCTAACCGCTGGTGTTAACAACCACTCACGCATGTAATGTACTCTGAACTAGCTGCTATGTGTTTCAAAGGTGTAGTTAGTAACGTTAACTGCCAACCCTCCCTAAACCCTCCGGGTTTCTCACGTATTTGAGCCTTTTCCTGCTGCCGTTTTTATTATTTCCCCGTAAAAGATCCCAACCTTGAAGGAAAGAAACAATGTAGGCTACAAAATAAAACCGTGCATCTTTAACTTACCAGAATGAAAATGCAGGGAACACATATGTTCGGTCGTCTTACAGCCACGATCCAAGCTAGCTGACAACTCTTTATCTCTGACACTTGGTTTCCGTGGTTGCGCTTCTAGGCAGGAAAGCGGTGGAAAGTTAACCCATTTTCTATGTTTTTCCCATGGCGATGATGTGTTGCGCTGTTACAGCCCACAGTACAGCAACGGTTTACCATGTTTGGAATCAAGTTAAAGTTAAATTATTCATATTAAAACACAGGGAGGGAGTACAGTATGCGGTAGTCGTAGGCAGTAGTCTGAGCAGCAGTAAAGGAGGCCATCAACATGGCGGCCACGCAAAGTAATTATCTCATGACGCCCAAGCCCTATAGAAGACCAGGTCTACCATACAGGGCAAGATCCCAGGTGCAGGCTTTGCAATGAGGCCCCAAAAATAATCCAGCATCTCACATCAGGATGGAAGATACTGGCAGAAGAGTGTACAGAAATATCTGTGAAGAATACAAACTTGATACACCCAGGTTAAAATAGGAGTCACCTCCCAAGGTGGGGGAGAATGACAGAGCTAGGATCCTGTGGGACTTCCAGGTACACACAGACTAAATGGTTGTGACCAACCAATCAGATATTTCGAGCAGCAAAAGACAGTGATCAATGTTTTCATCCAAGATGATTGAAACATCAGGAGGAAGAAAAAAAAACATGAGAAATGGCAAAAATACCAAGGCCTTTAGGAAGAACTGGAGAGAGCTTGGAAGGTGAAGGTTATTGTAGTGCCCATGGTCATTGGAGCACCAGGGACAGTAACCCCCACACTGGAGAAATGGCTCCAACATATAAATGGAGAAATATCAGAGTCCAGAAGTGTGCAGTTCTAGGATCAGCTAAGATACTGAGAGGAACCCTGAAGCTCCCAGGCCTCTGGTAGAGGACCTGAGCATCAGATAAATGTAGAAAATACCTGATAGATAGAAAAGCTGATATTCGATTGCAAGTTACCTCACTTTATAATAATAATGTTACTTTTGCTTTCACAACTTTCATATGCCATGATGTTGCCAATGAATTCTAATCACTACAGAAAAATATTTAAAAAATATATCAACATTTTTTTCCTTTTTTAAGACATAAGTTAAATGATGTGCAGCAAAGTATGAACGTTGCTGTTAAATTGCCTCCAACGTTTGGGAGTCGATGTGGAATTTTAACGGTCAAACTTGGGATTGCCTCAAAACAGTGCAAAACAGTGAAAACAGCAGTTATTTAGTCCCCAAAACGATCGTTACTGATTTCACACTTTAAAAATATATTGTTTAAAGGGTTTCATAGATTGGGAAAGCAGGTCGCTTTGTAAAAAATAAAAATAAAAAATAGGACCTACTTATTTTACACTACGAAGAAGATAACGTATTTCAACATTTACCTCTTGCTCTGTAAAATGTTCCAGGTGTGGGATCAAGTTTTTGGTTTGCTCAGCTCCCCGGCGTCAGCGTGTATGCTCACAGGGCAGAAAATAAACTTCCGGTTTTTAACTTTCACAATAAAAGCTCGGAATCCGACGTTCGATGTCATTGCTAGTAGCGCTCAAAGTAAAACCAGAGCTCTATAAAAAAAAATTACATATATATATATATATATATATATATATATATATATATATATATATATATATATATATATATATATATATATATATATATATATATATATATATATATGTATATATATGTATATATATATATATATATATATATATATGTATGTATTTAAGAGTGATTTCACTCATACATCGAGGAGAAATAAAAAAAATGTCCTGACATTTTATCTTATGATTTTTGTCTGCTTTGCAAGGCACAAAACGAACTTCCGATTTTTTTTACTTATACAGTAAATGCTCGGAATCTGCTGGTAGCGCTTGAAGTAAAATCAGAGCTCTATACATATATTAAAAAAATACATAATGCTGATAACTCATTAATCGAGGGGAAATGAAAAAAAATGAATATTGAATTTCTCTAAATTACTGTAGGATAAAGTATTATGACTGATCATTGTTACTGAGGATGTGATCAGGTATTTAATAACGTTTCCCAGCTCACCTTATGAAGCAAACTTTTTTTTCTAACTTAAATAGAGGTTACTTTAATTCCCTACTCGTGTTCTAAGAGTTGAGAAAAGTTCAGATGCAAAGATTGAGAATCAAACAGTGAACTACTGATGTAATGTATAGAAATTGTATTAATTCTGACTAAAAATCCAACATGGCTACTGTTGTGTTCTCCCAATTTCATTTTTTTCTGGAAAAATGATCTTGAAACAAGTAAATATTTCTTAAATGAAGTGTATTTACCCTTGATTTGAATAGGTAAATGAGATAGTTTGCCAATGGAATGAGTATTACTATTCTTAAAATAAGATAATTCAATAACATAAAAAGACAATCCAATAGTTATTTTTTTTCTTATTTTAAATCGAAATTATCTTGTTCCATTGGCAAAATGTCTCTTTTATCTCATTTCAAGAACAAATGCACTGATTTTAAGAAAAAAGTGACATCTGGATTAGTTAAGTCAAGAAAAAAAGGTAAAAAGCTAATTGAAAAGTTAAAAAGTAAAATTAAAAAGTCAATAAATCTAGTTTACAATTGTATTTAGGTTTCTAAACTAAAACATGTAAGAGTCCGTATCAGCATTAATACCTCTAAAGTTATGTTGGACCAAAAAAAAAAAGTGTTTCTTTCACTCTCAGTTTTCTATGAATATCTTATAGAAGCACTTTTGTTATTTTTCCTGATAAGTTCTTATTACATTGACATAACGTTTTGCCATCAAAATATCCATATTTTTTTAATGTTACATAGGTAATAATTGTCCTGGATTCCAATACCACTATTGGCTTGAAATTTGGATTTTCTAAATTATACTAACTCAATGTGACTTTAACCAGGGCTGCTATGATTGAAATTCCAATTTTTTTTTTTTTTTTTTTTTTACAAAAACAATAGCAAAGAAAAGCCATATGAAATAAGTTAGTTGCAAAGTAAAAAAACAAAAACAAAACAGGCTGATTTGGTTTTTTACAACCCCATTATAAAAAGATGTGTCATAGGTCAGAATTTCAATCATTATTATGAGACTTATTAGTAAAAATCATGACTTAGCATTGTAAAGCTGAAAGTACATTCAATATGAGTTTCAAACATTATTTTTTTGCTGTTATTTCTGCTTGTAGCTAAAAACTAAAATTAGTTCACAATCACAAATACATTAAATGACAAGTCATTTGGCCAGGGCTTCTTTTCTGTTAATGGAAATTACATCTCCCCACAAGACAAAGCACAAGGGGTGCAAGTTTGTGTTTGGGTTGCTGTATTTTTACATTAATACTTAGTACCTTTGTAACTAAGTCAAAAGGTTTATTAAATTGTTCATCTCATTTCTATAATTGTTCATCTCATTTCTATTTTCAATAACGCATTTTTTGCACAAATGCCTATTTGCACTGAACCACTGCAACTTGCACACTGTCTCTTATCCTCTGCAGTTCACACTTTGACCACTGCTGCACTTTTTGTATTTTTGTATAACTTGTGCCATTTGAAATATCAATGCAACGTTCATAAGCTGTATGTAACGCAATTTCGTTCTGTATGCACTCTGTGCATACAAAATGACAAATAAAGAAGTCTAAGTCATTGGGTATCACACCAAATGCTTGTTTCATTGCAACTGAAAAAGATTTAAAAAAAATGCTTTCGGCATGTGTCTGTTAGTAATGTCGACTAAGTTTGGAGAAGTTGTGTTCTCTCTGGTTTGTATATGGGAATCCCATTATTATGTAGTTGGACTGTCCGTCTTGAGGTGTTGCTACCAGCAAGGCCCTGCATCTTCAGGAGTGATGGTCCTCAGCCCTGTTCGTCTCCATCACCATCAGCATCTCAAGTTAGATGTGACTTTTATGCCTCTACCTCGTTGAGGTATTCCAATGTGCATCCTCTATTTTGAGGTTTAATGCATGGTGACCACCAAAAACATCAAGAAAATAGCCTCATTAACTTTCCCAGAGTCCTGAGTAGGCGCAATCCCTTATGTTTATATTTTCACATCTGTACCATTACCTAAAGAATTGTACCTTATGCTTTACCTAGGAATATACTAAACCCATAATATGAATTCCTTATCTTTAAATCAAACATACAAGACTGTCCTAGATAGAACACCTTTCTTATCTACTACTGGATTGTTAAGTCTCCTACATTATTTTTAACATCCTTACATAGAATTCAGCTTAATTCTATAGAGCAGGGTTGTCAAAATTTGTTACTAAGGAGCTAAAAAAATCAGACTCAATGCTTTGTTAACCTAAGATTTTTTCTTCTGTACGAAAGGCTTGATATCAGTAAATAACTAAGCACCAGCATCAACAGACCAAAGCTGTATCAGTCTGAAAAACACATAAAAGATTGCTTCAAAATACATTCTGCAATTCCTATTCACATTCTAACATTTAACCCTTCACTTTGAGTTCAAATTAAAATAACCAAGAAAATCGCGTTGCCTAAAAAGATTAATCAGAAACTTTTGTCTACTTGGATCATGTTTAATGCTTTAGGTTTTTGCAGCTGTGAAATAATCAGAACCAAATATATTTTTCTAGGAATAGATTGGTTGGAAAAACAACTAATCTAGTTAGTTAAAACAAATTTGGTTAGATCAAACATATATAATGATCACAATTCTAACAAGGCACTGGTTTCAGTCCTGTCTTTAGTGATTTGTACTGTTGCTTTCTAAAGATGAGACAGTATATATGTGGTGTGTTACCCTTTAATCCAAAGGTTGTGGGTTCGATTCTTGGTATGAAGTTTTAAAAGTTGTACTACTTAACCAGTATTTTGGATAAAATGAGCAATTTGTATTGGTTTGCCCTTTGGCCAACATAGATGGGGTAAAAACACTGGTTGGTTTAACTAAAAGATTGGTTGAATAACTTCAGACCAGATTAAAACTTAACACTGTGATACATTTGATTTTTGAATAAAAGTGACAAACCATTCATTTTGCTCATCATTGCACAATTTTCACAAACTATTTCACTATGTGCTTGAGCTTATTTCACTAAAATGAAAAAAACAGCGCACCTTAAAATATTCTCTTCTAAGACATTTTACTCAAAATCCCTTACAATGGATTTTATTATACACACCAATCATTAACAATTTCAAGAGAATCGAAATTCAGAGAATCAGATTTTGAAAGGACACCTCACAAGAGTCAAACTGAAATTATTTTTAATTTTGAAAACAATGTATGACATGTTTTTTTTTACCTGTACATACCCCAAATAATGTTTCAAAGAAATGTACATATTCATCAGTGGAAAGAAAAAAATAACCGCCTAGTTTCATGGAATAAAAAATACAAAAATAAATATATGTCAAAGGAGCTATGCTGCATTTCCATCTGTCTAAAAAAAAAAAAAAGTACAAAAAACCCCCCACAAAAACTTATGCAGCTGTTATTTTTTTCTGTATCTACAAAATATTTCAAACAAGTATGAGCTGTATTTTTCTCGGTCCGATCGGCCTTCCACTCAGCTCCCGAATTGCAGTTAAGGCCTCCTGGCGAGACTCGAAAACCAAAGTGGCCGAGCCTTTAGGTTTTCCGCTGGCCTCGTACTGAAGTGAAACGGATCCGGGTATGATGCGATATCCGTAACAGAAATCATAAACCTCCTCAGTCCTGATCTGGAACGGCAGGTTAACCAACTGCACACAGGTGGGACCATCGTACTGCTGAGTAGGTGCACCAAACCTCCCACGTCCTCCACTGCGCCTGTCCCGCGGAGAATGAGCTCTTACCCCACGAGGTTCGGAGTCATAGCCTCCACGGATACGCTCCTCTTGAATAGGTAAACTACCTTCCCTGGATTTCCTCATATCAGAGTATGAAGCATTCTCACCAGATCCATAGTAAGGCTCCATGTTCCTGGCAAAGTTCTGCCCCGTTTTCGGTAACGCCTGCTGTACTTCTGGTTGCTCTTTGGACAGCTGGTCCATCTGAGCACGAGTAATGCACTTCACTGCAACTTCAGAGCCCAGAAACCGCCGTCCATTGAGAGAAAGGGCCCCCATTGCCTCCCTCTCAGACTCAAAGAGAACCAAAGCCTGCCCGACCCCTTCACCTTTATGGTCATACAGAACCCGTACCATGTTCTCTGTGACATTAAACTCGTTAAAAAAATCTATTATCTCAACCTTTCTCACGTCAAATGGGAGGTTCCTTACAAATGCACAGATTTTCTCAGAGTCATAAGGGTCCCTAGTAAAGGAAGATGAAGGCCTTTCCTGATATTTTTCAGAGTTACCAGGTGATCCACTTGGTTCATTTTTAGACTCCAGTAGCCTGATCATGTTCTCTCTTGAGATGGACCGGATATGAATCCATCGATTAAGAAAATGCACCTTCTCCTTACTTATAGCATCCCAATACTCACTGATGCTCTTGAAGAGCACAAAGGCCGACCTGGTTCTTCTGCCAGAATCGTCAGTTAGAAACAGAATCTGATCATTCTCGAGTTTTGCATTACGAAAAAGGTGCCTTATGTCATCTTTTTCCACTGCAAAGGACAGATTGTCCAACAGCACACAGTATTCCTCCTCATTAGGACCAACTGGCCTCGGGCCCACAGGGGATCGAGACCTAGCTTGATACTCTGGGGTTCTCCGATTGCGAACAGGTGCTCTTCCCCTTTCAAATGTCTCCATTGTGTCGTTAGCGGCTTGCCTTCTAGCAGCAGCTTTCCGCCAAAAATCAGCTGTTGTTTGGCGAACATCAACATACCTTGACCCCATGTATTTCCCATCATGCTTTAGGGCCTCCAATGTATCCTCCTTCGATGCAAATTTGGCAAAGCCTTTGCCATTGTTTTGGCCACTTTCGTGTTTACACAAGATAATGTCAACAATGCACAAACCGTGAAAGAATTTGTACACATCTTGTTCTGTTACTGAGAAAGGCATACCATTAAGAAACACAATGAAAGGGTCAGGATTGGTGACTGACGGCCGTTGATGCAGGGAAGGAGGGCTATAACCCGACCGGCTTCTTGATCTTCTGTCCACCTCGGACTCCATGGATCTTCGAGTTGCTCTCCCATTGCCCTCAGGTCGCCCCATCTGATCAAAGTTTGCCTTTTGCGTTGCTCTTTCAAGCACACTCTGCATTTCTTGTTTGCTGCTTAGCAACAATCTCACAGGTGACCCATTAATGAATCCCCCTGACCGTGCAATGGCTCTTCTGGCATCTTCATCTGAAGCAAAGATAATGAAAGCTTCCTCTAGAGGTCCGCCAATTATATGCACACCTCCATCTGGAATTTTGAGGCCCGTGAAGAACCTGCGAATATCTGCAGATTCTGCTGTGACACTCAGTCCCTGTAAACGGATGACGACTGCCATGATGAAGCACAAACAACGGCACCTGTAGACAAAGGGGTAAAGAACAGCATTACTGCCTCCAGAGCCTTGCTAGCTCTGTACAAATATCCCAACATTTAGTTCCTAAAGGACAAATAAATATTCAAAAAAACAACATAAGGGAAAGAACAACTTCCTGATGTCCATAAAAGCCACCCACTTGATACAAATATGAGTGCAAAATAAAAATATAAGAGTCAGGCCTCCCACATTAAATTCTTCTTAAGATACCAAGACTTGGATCCAAGAAAGTGTCTCATCAAATTCAGGTATGTTTTACTGGGCATCATAATATCGGAAGTAAAAATACATCATATGGTTAAGTTCTTTACTTACAAAAATGAATAAATTAATGAAATGATGCCAAGGAATGGGGCCTTTATGAATAGCACTTCTGATTTAAGTCCATTCCCAATATTTTTCAGTTTTCAGAAAATGTTTCATTGTAATCGTCGTTTTTCAAAACTGGTTGTCTATTTTCAAGAGTCCCAGCATTGATGAAAGGAGTCCTTTTGTCGCTCCGAAAGCCTAAATCCCAGAAAAAAAAATGTCTCACTCAATCCAGCAGTATCTTAGAAACTAAGCTTTTTGTACATCAGATAATCTGAAAACCAACCAGATACATTTGTTGAATTAGAACTAATGCAGCCTCAATACTCCAGTCAATAAGAGCGCCACTGACTCCAGCACAACACCAAACACGCACCAACTCTGACATTCTGTAAACTTAGTGTAAAAGTAGCTTTTAAAACAAATATAAAAAAAGACTACTAAATGTCTAATATGTACTTAAATCACAGTAGCTTTTATTTCCAGCTTTAACTACCTTATTCAAAGATGGCGCAAACATTTCCTTTATATTTATATATTTCTTCATCTCACAGCAAGAGTTGTTTTCCCAGAGAGGTGCAGCACAAAGAAAGTTCAACAGGACAGAATCCCTTTGTCCCAACAGGCTTGACACCACAAAAAAAGGTCCATTCAGTGAGGACATGTGCAATGACCATGACTAGGAAGATCATTATATTCAGGGTTTAAATGGATGCACAAACTACTACTCTCAGTGGTTTAAAGTCTTTTGTAGTTCCTGCTGTAACATGATACCCATGCTAAAGTATTTATTGGAACTGTAAAAACTTCCTGCTACTCTTGCTTCAAAATGAATCTTTAATAATTTCTCCAAAGTGAATCACCAGAACTCCAAATTAAACTGATTGTTTTTACTAGATTCAACAAATCAATCCAGTGACGATTTTAGACAAACTATTACAAATGTCAACAATGGAGCCACATCCACCAGTGGAACACCAAGTTGGTAAACTGAAAATAAATCCCATAAATACCAACTGTTGGATGTTACAATGATGTGAAAACTAAAACAACAAAAAAATATGTATTCATGGCATTGATGTTGGAAATTAAACTCTTAATAGAGCCACTAATTCACAATAAAACCTCTGCCCTTTGGCTTCATATGAGTGGCCAGTTCTGGGACTAAGTAAAAGAATTGTCCTGTATACAAGTAAATAACTGGTTAACTGCAGCATGAAGATACTATTGCATGCCTTTTGCAAAAAATAACTTAGAGCAGTAATTATGCTAAAACTAGAGATGTCCGATCCAATATTAATATAGGATTGATATCAGCCAAAAAAATGAATACCGGAATATACCGGCCTGGAACTAAAATCTCTGATATAAACAGGCAACTAGAAATAATCTACTATTACTGCTTTCTTTTTTTTTTTTTTTTTAGTAACCTACTGGTTAATAAATGGGGCAGTAGTTCTCATATATATTGTTAAAAATCGGAAATGGAAAAAAATGGTATGAGGGCATTTCTGGACAAAACCGTATTCCGAATATATTTTGCATTTACAATTAAAAAACTTTGTTCAAAAATATGGGGTTCATCTAAAGCTATGGCGTCAGCATGCTGCCAAAAGTCCACACATGCAATTGATACTCCTATGAGTAACTTTACCTCATACAGTCATTAACTCTTCTTCACATGCATGTTTAGCATGTTACATGTGCAAATAGAGTACCATTGGGACCTAATATATCACACACACACACGTGTGCAAGAAGGCTGTGTGCTTCTGGATATTAAACCACACACGCAGTCTCCCTGCTCCTACATGTGAACCTGTTTTGTGCGTTGATGTCAATTTTTGTCCCTTTTAAGGCGTTGTCGACCGGAAAAGACAACCCGTCTGTGACTTGCTACTTTTCAGGAAATCCAGCGTAGACCTTTTTTCCCCATTTACAGTTAACGTTTCAGCTAGCAAAAACTAGCATACTATTTCACCAGAACCTTTTTTTGTAGACGACTTATAACCACTTTTAGCAGACACCCAACAACTAGTCAAAATCCAGTATTTATCCAGACTGTGTTGCACTGATGTGTGTGATATATCAGTACTCGATTTGTGCTTCTAACATGTTGAGCATGTATGGGAGTCAAGAGTCAGTGATTGTATGAGGTAAAGCTGCTCGTATGAGTATTTGTTGCGTATGTGGACTGGTCAAAACGTTAACTGGAAGGAGGAACACAGTTTATGCTGGTTAACTTGGAAACGTGTCAGAACTGAAGTGGGATTTCCTGAAAAGTAGCTAATCGCAGGCAGGTTGCTTTTTCCAGTCGGTAAAACCTTCAAAGGGAAAAAAAAAAGTTGACATGAGCGCACAGAAAAATATCCACACGTGAGGAGGCTGTGCGTGTGTTTTTTTCCTACACTTGTGTGTGTGATATATTAGGACCCTGTGGTACTCTATTTGTGCATGTAACATGTTAATCGTGCACGTGAGGAAGAGTTAATAAGCAGTTAAAGCTGCTCGTAGCATTTGTTGCATATGTGGATTTTTGGCAGAATACTGAAGCCATACAGAATGCTTAAAGTGGCAAGCTTTAGCTTCACCTGGCTGAAAATCTGCAAAACTTTTTTTTAAAGAACCTTCTGCCCTCAGATTATTAAAAGACTAACTCAAAAATAAATATCACAGCAGATTAATCTAAAAAAAAATTGGAGGTTTTCAAATGAATCAGTTGCAGACAATAAATCACAAAGCATCACACAATAAAATATGATTCATATTTAGGTGGCTCAAATCTCTTATAGGAAGGGAAAAACAACTCAACCATTTAAATGGAAGAGTAGTGTAAAGGAACTTCTTGCAGTATTTTTTTTTTTTTTTTTACACAATCTCAAACAACAATCCGTAATGTACCACTCCAACTTCAACCATCTCAGACAGACATGTCTTTAACTGTGAAAAAGGCAAGTGCTGCCAAGCCAACAAACAAACCCAAGTAAACATGACAGCACAGGAGGACCTAGTCGCAGCCGCTGTATAACATCTGTTTGTTAGAATCCATGATCTCATCCTTGGAAGACAAGAAGTGAAAGTGTTTAGGCATAAATAGTACCAAACCAAACTGAGTGTTACACATTATTACTCTAACTAGACAGTCTAAACAAAAGCCACCCCGACACAAACAGAATCACAATTGGATTATTAAACCAAATGCATCAGCCTGAGAAATACCAATTCCAGGAAGTCAAGTCTGTGCTTGTTAATATCACAGAATATACTCTATATACACTATAATGTGTATATCATTATACCTCATCACATTCCATGTTTAAGACCATCTCAGCCTTCCAACATTAAGTGCTTCCTGCGCTCCATGACAATCATCCATTTATACAGAGGTAGTATATTTTTCCCCCATGTTTAGTCTGGGATTATTTCCATTCAGGATTTCTTTCCCCGTTCCCAAATTATGTTACCGAACAGATTTCCTTAAAAGCTGAAAACATAATATCATTGTTCTTCCATGTTCCTCCTTTGCATTTCTTCGGATTAACCACTTGTGGTACCAAAAGGCTCCCTTCTTTCACCACCAAGAAACTGAGCTGGATCCCCAGATGATACCTTCAATCCAGGCTTGTCTTGGATCAGAGGTTTAAATACTAGGAAAGCGAACTTCCTTATCAGATTGAGCCATTATGAGCAAGAACGTAGGGAATTCAGTCGCAAGGTCTGTAAAAAAAATATTCAATCGATAAAGCCACCAATATGTAAAAAAAAAAAAAAAAAAAAAAAGTTCATACAAGCTGATGCTCACAAAACCCACGCTTCTACATAAATCCAACGCTCTTCAGTGGGACAGAAAACAAAAAGCTTCAACCATCCGTCACGTGATAAACTCACAAGGCGTACTTTCGGTTTAAACCGTCCGGAAAAGTACGAATCTGGGTCACTGACTTTATGGCCTCATTTTTAAGAATTACCAAAAGAGGTAAGACTCTCACTAACCAGTACAAAGTCTTAGAAAATACTCACTAAATATTAGCTAAATGTCACAAAAACACAAGAGTTCCATGGGAACGGCCCAAACAGCCTAGACAAATACGTACACGCCGTTCAATAAGCATGTCGGAACAAAATTAAATAAACCTTAATGTCGAATGCAGGGGGAAAAAAAGACACCCAAGTTTGACTGAGGAGTTTCTCACAGCTCAGCTAAAGATCAAATCAGGTTCACGTTAGCTAGCTTCAATGCTAGGCCTGCTAGCCTGCAGCTTCAGTTCCTTTCATTATGCCAGTGTCGAGAAAAAATGAATTATGCGTCATGCCACAAAGTGGCCAATAAAGCGGGTGTCAAACTTACACAAATAATAACCACAGTCTTCACTCAAAACTCAATGGGAAGATGATAAATGCAGATATATATGTTTAGGTGGACAGTCAGCGTCACGCAGCTCGTATCCGAGAGGAGGAAATAGCAAAATGTTTGTTCCCCTCCCCCTGAGGAGCTGGCTAAACAGGTTTAGAATGACACACTGCCCCCTGCCGAGCTGGCATGGAAATGTCACAACCTTGAAGGTCGGTCTGGAGGACCGAAAATTTCAATGCAACATTATGATATGTATTATTTTATTTTTAAATATCTTTATCTTATATATTTACTATTTTTAATGTAGCATGGAAAAAAAAGCATAGAAAATATAAGATTCCATTTTAGATTCGAAGAGCCCTACAGGCATAATTGATATATATATATATATATATATATATATATATATATATATATATATATATATATATATATATATATATATATATATATATATATAATATTTGCTTCATAAGTCAGTGTATTGGATTGAATTTGTTAATCAGTCCTATCATCACACGTGTATGTTTTAAGGTCATTGTTGCAGTTTTATTGTTAAGCTACCCAAAACTCAGGTTCTGAAAATCTTAAAATCTTATTTTATTTTCTTAATAGTTCTTTTTTGTGAATTGTGCGACTAATATTTATTGCAAAAGTTTTTCACTTGGCCAGCCCAGACAAACGCTTTGGATTGTACCAGGTCCTGTGAAAAGGTCTTTTGATGGAGTTATTTTATTTATTTATTTATTTATTTATTGCATTTCTTTATCAGGGATTTGTAATTAATATTTTTCAGATGTAAAACCTCTTTGGTTTTTAACGTGTCTATTTGCTGCAATGTTTCTTCAACTGTGGCTCTTTAGATAATTTTTTTATGTAAAAACCTCAACATGAGAAAAACTGAGGACCAGCTGTTTTAAAAGGAATATGTTTAAATTCGATCTAGATACAAACTGCCCAAAACCTTACCAAATGTTAAATAATGATCCTTTTGAATTTTTAAAAGACTTTAAAGGGGAACAAGACTGCATATTGGTGACTAAAGGCTTTTTTTCAGCATTGTAAACCTAAAAAGACACAAGACTAAAAGCATCTGCCTAATGTTTTAAGATAAAGTTTATAATATGGATGTTGTCACAACAATTTTGTCCTTTAGCTTCTTCACAGCTCTTGAAATGAGCCTGATGCTCTAATCATTATACTTTCAGATGAGGCAGCAAACAGTCTTAAAAGCTAACAGAAGACCAAAGTAGGGGACTTTATGATCCTACATTTGAACTGTTTTCTGTGTTGGAAATATTCTGTACACTGCTTTTTTTTTTTTGGCCAAACATCTTACCCAAAAGCTATTTCCTATGTTATCTGTCTATCGCCCTCCAAAGTGATACTATCCAGCTCATTCTGGTAGATCCAAGGAATTCTCAAGCCTTAAATGCCTGGATTCTCAATGAGACATTCTTGAAAAAACTATTAAGTGAGATGACCAGGAAGTATCAGAGTCCGATGCAAAAAACACCCCAACTGACAAATTTCAGAGCCTCCCCTGGATAATGAGTCTCATTCCTCTTCTCAGATTTAGCCCTCCAAAGAATGTTCCAGGGGTGATTTTTGGAACCTGGGCTTCTTTTCTACAGCCTGATAGCAAGAATGATAGAAAGATCATAAAAGTTTTTCTTTTTGTCTCATTAGTAGCAGCATTACTTTACATCAAATTCTACTTTTTTAATTTTGTATTCTGTGGATAAATAAATACTGCTTTCCTTAAACTGTGAATATCCTTTATATTTCCTTAATTTCCCAATATTCCTTTAAGACTCCATTCTTTGCTTGTCCTTCCAACCATCCTTCTCAATTTCTCCCTTTCATGTTCATAAGTTTTACAGTTTATCAGTACGCGTTCTACATTTTCTTTTTCTCCACATCCTTCACATTTATGCTTGTTGGTTTTCATTAATTATGCTAAACCACTCTCTAAGTCTGTTTTGTGAGTTATGACACAGATGGAATGTAGTATTGGATGACATAAGCCAGAAAGCACCTCTTTATTTGGTTCCTAAACCCCGCCCACACGGATGGCTCATGAGCGACGTGCGTTAGCTTGGAAATGGTGCTGACATTTTGGCATATCATATATATCTATGATCTTTTCCCATTTCCTGCTCAATCTTTGGCCGTAAAAACAAAAGGCTGCTACTGTTTTGTGTTCAAATGGCTGTTGAAAGAGAAGGCAGCAAAAGGTTATTCATATGTTTCATTCCAGGATTCGCGCCCCGGCTGGACTGTAATCATGTGACGTTAAAGGCATCAGCCTGTAGCCACATTTGTGAGAAATAATGTTGTTTATAAAAGTGACAGAAAACACACTTAAAATAATTCAAACGAAACAGTATGAATAAATATAGAACCACGTTAAATGTCTGTACCTATGACCTCCCCTCCCTCCCAATGACAGCTGTGCAGCATACCGAGCACATGCTAACTCGCTAGCTCCACCGTTCTCCCCGCTGAAGCTGGGGCGCAGCAGCAGCGTAGGAGCCACTCATCCGAGGATCATTTCCGACAGCTCCGTATGGATTTAACGCTTGCATGCGTTGCTTCTTAATGTTTCATAAGGAGATGATTGATAACTTTTAGGATGGGGGAACCTTGTAAACGTAATAACTTCATAAAGTGAGTATTGTGATCAAATTTTTAGCTATCTTTTTGCTTCACTTTGTGCGAACTGTGAGTACACAACAAAACAACAGTTAGCATGTGAGCTAAGCCGGGTTAACATATACCTTTAGGTTCAAGTGTCCATGTTCAACTTTAAATTGTGAAGATAATGAGCTCGGGTGTTTGGGGAAATTACACTTTCTGTCTCCTGAAGTAATAATTACATCTTAAAATACTGGCAAAATTAGCGTATAATAGCCACGTTAGCATACAAACTGCTAGTGCTAATTGCCAGAAGAAGCTAGCATCGCTCGCGCTAGCTTATGATTGATATACCGTCGATCTGCATTTCTGCTCAATGTTTATGTTTACCGCGCAGCTGAGCAGGTGAACCCCCAAAGTGTCCTGTATATAAATATTAACAGATTAAATCTAAGGGAAATATGTTGAGCTAACAAATCGCTCAAACTATGTTCCCGAGCCGATGCGATGCTAGCCGCTGCTATGCTAGCTTACTGAAGATGGCCAAGATTGTTTAGATTGATTGATATACTTATCCTACCTTCACAATTAAAGTTTTACTCCTATTATTTGTCTAAACTAAAACAATTTTATGTAATATATATTAAGGTTATTTACCCACTTTTTGACATGATTTATTTAGCACATCGGAAACTTCGCTCCTTTTAAAGGCCATGTTTTGGATGGACCCACTCCCCCCCCCAGTCCAGGCCATGCTGCCCTTAGATCTGAAATTTTCCTATCAAACAAGCTGGATATTAATGTAGAGATTCAGTTTTTCAGGTTTGTTTTTAGGATTAGTAAAGTGCTGTTCATCACTGAGTGTTTTCGTGTAAAAGTGTTTAAGGCTTCATGCAGCCATGTGTGTGCTTGGGTTTTAGATTAATCCCCCAAAACACTTCAAGAACAGATAAATAAAATCTGGCATGGAGACACGAGAATGTTCTTTTAAAGGCTGCATACTTTTTATACAGTTCAGTTTAGTTTCTTTATGTTGCACCAATGTACAACACATGCCATCGCAAAGAACTTTGAAGAGACAATTCAATTAGATTTTTCAAGTTTTTTTTCTAAGGAAAATCATCTGGTTGCACTCCTAGATGAGCTTGTGGCAACAGTACACATTTGCTTGCATTATGTTGTTGACTGTACAGCGATCCCTCTTACCGAGCAGGTACAGTGGAGAGGAAACAACTCCTTTTTAACAAGAAGAAACCTCCATCAGAACCAGGCTCAGTGAGAGTGGCCTTCTGCTGAGGCCGACTGGGGTTAAAGGGGATACAAGCAGAACATAGAAGCACTCACCCATAAACACTTTCCATGTTAGAAAAGGTAACATAAAACAGCAACACAAGTGGATCAATCTAATAACGAAACAGTTAATAAGACGAGTTCTAAGCTAGTTTTCATCCTGAAAGAGAGCACATACATTTAGTTAAAGCAGTGCCCAAAGCTATATCTGGAAAAGAAACTGGACTAAATGGTATAAAATAGGTTAAACTCTATCATTTATAATTGAAGGTGTTGATGGTAGTTGATGGTACTCTAACTATAAGCTTTATAAAAAATAAAAAAAAAACAAAGCTAAGCCTCACAGACTATAACTGGTAGTTGGTTCCACAGGAGAGGTGCCTGATAACTAAAAGATCTGCCTCCCATTCTACTTTTAGAAATTCTAGGAACCACTAGTAAACCTGCAGATTGAGAGCGAAGTGCTTTGTCAGTAACATTAGGTAAAATAAAATCGCTGATATAAGACAGCTTTTCTTATATAGGGCTTAATATTTTGGATCAGCTGAAACCTTTCCTGAGAAACTGTAGTTAAAACAGTCCAGTCTTGAAATAACAAATGAACAAACAAATGTACTAATCTCAATATTCCAGAGATGAAAGAAGGAAATTCTACAAATGTGTTTGATATGGGATCCAAATGACAAGTCCTGATCAAACATAACATGCCAATATAATACCATTCAATTTTCAATAGTTTAATAAATTGTAAAAGGGCTTGCATTTTTTTTTTACTTATAGTAACACATTTCTAACTATGTTAACACAAAAAAGCTCAATTAGTTTTTTTATTTTATGATTTATTTATTTCAAGTAAGTTTTAATATAGCAAGTTTATAAAGTAGTATTGAGCAACAACGATTATACATTAAGATAGCAAGATATGTTTATCATTTTTTCAGTCCTGCAACCAAATTGGGATGGAGAATTATTTGCAAGTTTGTTTTGTTTTTTTTTAGCTTGAAATAGGGTTCTTAATTTGTAAAGTTAATGAAGATGTTCTGGTACAGGGACATCCAGTCTCTTCCTCTTTATTTATTTTGTTTTGTTTCTGTTTTTTATTGCTTATTCAGGTTTTGAGCCACCAAAGTATATGTCAGGATAGGTGTATGTACAGGTATACACGTAGGTCTGAAAAAGTAAGTTGAAGAAACTTCTTTAAACCATCGCTTAAAAAAAACAGTCGCCAAATCTAAGCCCTTTCTGCATCGCATGACCACTTATCCCTACATGTCATGTAGAAACTTCAGAGACTCGACAGCCACAGCCTGATGTCCTTTACTTTATGAACATCATAATAATATGGCAATGCACCCAATGTAAGCTATATTTGACTAATGGAAAATCAATGGAGTCATTGGAGAGAAATATTAGTGAGAAGGGTGGTTTGAACTGTCCGCTAACTATTTTCCTGATCTTTACAAATGTCATGTTTTTTTTTAATCTTATAACAACACAAGTTAGAATGAAAATACAAAGACATTCCTTTAGTTTTGTTCAAAAAAGAAGAGAAGAGCGAATTAAAGTTGTAACCCAATAAAACATAACCTTTGTACTTTTACATATAAGTCAGCCATAATATCAACTTTGCCTAGATTTGTTGCCCAGCCTTAAATAAAAGTTATGGGACGAATACCCACAAATACATTTTTCAATTGTGTTGCTAAAAGTGCCCATTTAGAGGTGTATTTATCTAATTGCTGTGTTGGAGGTGTAATGTTTGTTTAGCATAAAACACATTTTGTTTCTCACTTTTTGTTGTAATTGTATAATTTTATCAGATATTCCAAAATGTCATTTTAGAATAAATTGGATTTTTTCTTCCTGTCAGGTGTGGCGTCACTTTAAAGGCCCCAGTTCTCTGATTTGGATTATTCCCATGCAGCAGCCTCTTCAGCTCTACTAACCACAGGCGTGTTTCTCCATGGACACTCTGTTGAAGTCAGAGCTCAGGTACAATGCAGCAGAAACTTGTTATATCAATATATAACTCTATGAAAGCCTGGTCATCTCCTTGCTGTCAGGTTTTCGCCTCTTTGTTTTGCTGTCCTCACTCCACTGCTCAAGTCTGATGTTTTGTATTGTTCTGTCTTGAGTGTTTTTTTTTTTTTTTTTTTTGTTGGGCTCCCAAATCAGCTGAGGGTTATCAAAGTCAGTGAGAAGAAAATACTGCAAGCTATAGAAATGTACAATGGAACTGCAGGTGGAACAAGAAATAAGTATGCAAGTCATGAATAAAACCTTCAGGCTATAGAGTTTGTTTCAGACAAAGAACATGCTGTTAAATTACCGTTCTGAAGTGTCAGCAGAGTTTTAGTGTTTGTTTATTCACTTGAAATTGACATAGTTGTGTTCTCTTTGCAGAGGGTTAGGTTTAAATAGCAGAAGATCCAATTTGATGTTAAGTTGACTTAACATGTTGACTACATGGCTTCAGCAGAAACATTCGATTTTTGAGGTCAGAGGGAAAAAAATGAAAACCAAGTACAATAAATAACCCACACATTGCTCATAGTTTGCAAGCCTAGCCGAAGAGAAGCACATACATTTTAACACAATGCAAATTGTTTATTCAAATTCGATGAATTGGAACAACAGTTGATGGCTTCAGCATTTCTCTCTTAGCTGTGGTATAATTTGATGAATGGCGTTTTGTTATTCGGGCAAAACTAGTACAAACACTAGATCTGTTTTTTTTTAGCATTTAAATAAAGACTCTTGAGGCTTGTTCGTCTGGCAAGGGATTGAGATGAAAATAAATGGCACTCAAACTGGGATCTACTTATTTGTTTTACTATTAGATCTTTTTTCTTTATGAATGAATTTTAAAGTGTATTATTATATACTGTCTGCTCAGATTAATCCAAATTCAGCGAAATTGAAGACAGTGCTTCACTGCAGCTGAACAATGGCCTAACTGAAAAAGCAGTCTTGGAGTTTGTGAAGGTAAAGAACTGAGATGTTCTGCATTGGATTTCTCAATAATCAGATCTAATCAATGTGAAATGAACATTCTGAAGACAAAAATTCACATGAAGAAAGCCTCTTAATCACTTGATTAAAGGGATTCAGTTCTGGTTAAAGCTTTCAGAGCTAATTTTTGTGTTTCTATACATTCTTAAAACTGTGATTTCAAGCTCTGGAAATGAAAAAAACAGATTTATTCTTGAGGGCTTAATTTTTTAAAATATCAATTTCATAAAGTTCCAGCTGGCCACCAGTCCGTCTGTTCACTAATCTAATTAAGCAATGTCCAAAGTTAGTCCTTAGGAGCTTGTATGCTGCATGTTTTAGATATGGTCGGTTGGATTAATTGGCTCATCAGCGTGTCATCAGGTTCTATAAAGACGTACTAACTGCAGAAACCACTGACCTAATTTAGTTGTCCATCCATCCACCTGATCATCCTTTACTCCCTCCCTTTATTTGTTTTGTTTTATTTACATTTTATATGTGTATACTTGGTATAAAAAAAGACTTAGACAGCTTTATTTGTCATTTTTTAAACACGAGTGAATACAAAATAAATTTTGTTTAAAACAGCTCTAGACAATTTCATTTTTTCAAAGTGCAGCCTTGAAAAACAGTAATAAATACAAAAAAAAATAAAAAATAGTAATATAAACATGACTGTATATTTACAGTTCTAACTTTTTTTAAATAAATAAAATAACCCTTTCTTTTCTATAAATAAAATAACCCATTTTGCACAACATTCAGCAGTTTAATGGTCTAAAAAAGCATAGCAGTCCTAAAATCAGTGTTTAACTTTTAACACACTGTTCTCCATTTTATTTTTCTCTTGCTGAGCTTCGTAGTCTAATGTTCGAGGAGGGAGGAGGAAATAATTGAATGACTTAAAAAGTCCAATCTAAAACCATTATGTAGGCTGGAAGCAGCTGGTTGGCTTTCAGTTTCCTCTTTCAAAAGCATATGTTAGACTATTATTATTTTTTTCAAGGTTATCTTGCCTATATTTAGGAAAGTGGTTTAATGTTAAAGTCATTTGCAGTTGATGTAGAAGACTTGTTCGGGTACATGTCAACATTCAGTGGATTAGCTTTCAAATTTGTGTGTGCACTGCAGGCGTTACCTTTTTTGTGAATATGGTCTCATATTTTTGCTTTTTCCTTTTCTTTTTCTTTATGTTCTTATTAAACACAGACAGGAAGGGAGTGCTGAGTCTGTAAGTTAACCCTTATTAGTTTTTATAGTTTTGACAATTACAGCACTTTGATTGTTCTGTTTATATTGTTTGTGACATAAGGTTGTGTGCTTTTTTCCCTGCAGGTGAAGGTGGAGGGTCTGTCCACGTCAGCTCTGATTAAAAGCTTGTCTCCCAGAGTCATGCTCTCCAACCATCTCTTGCCAAAAGGAACCAAGATGAGGGTCAACCTGGAAGATCAGGGTCGTCAGAAAGTGTCCTTCAGCTTTTCGCAGACAAAAAAGCCACTGCAAACTTCACTCTTCATATCTTCAAATCCTGAAACGGGCATCTCTGAGCCTCACAATGCCTCTTCACAGTCGATCCTGGACAAGGTCGGAAAGAATACAGCAAACAAAACGGAGCAAAAGCAGGCGGCTTCGGTCCCGTCATCTACACCAGAGACACATTCTCCAACACCTGTCTCTTCTTCAACTAGACTAAAAAAGAATGTGGCAAAGATGCCTTTCAAGAGGCAAATTCTCAGTGATTCTGTTACTGAAGAGAAACTGAAGCCTGTTACATCTGAGGAGATGCTCGCCTCTGAATCAGAGGTTTTACCAGACTCCAAGAGTGAAACTGACTTTCCCACTCCCCCTTCTGAGACCATCATTAATGAGAGCCCCTCTAAAGAGGCAGCCACTGAAGCCTCTGAGACAAAAGAAGATCCCAACACCAATAAACCCCTTTCTTCCTCCGGAAAAGAAGATGATAGTTCCAGCGCTGCTAATCGGGATCACAACTCTTACAAAAGGAAAACCAGGTCACAGTCAGACAGTGCTCCTCCCTGCTCTGAATCTGATGGAGACTTAACCCACACGTCTTCCACTCGCAAATCAGATGATTCGAAAAGCAAAGCAAACTCTGACAGTAGGAACAAAGAGGCCAAAAGATCTTCCTCTGGTTCACGTAGTGGGGAAAAGGAGAAAGCTTCCTCCAAGCGTACAGAGAATCATGAAAGGTCTTCAAGTTACTCCAAATCTGACCGCGATTCAAGAATAACTTCTCGCTCATCTAGATCTGACAAGGATCGCAGGAGGTCCAGGTCGAGATCACGCTCTAGATCGAGAGGTTCTCGAACAAGTTCGTCTCACTCCAAATCTGAGAGATCCAGGTGTGACAGAGTGTCTCGGTCTGACAGATCATACTATCATGAATCCGAGCGACGATCCCACAGGGGTTCTCCTCGCAGGGAGAAAAGACGCTCTCGCTCCCGGACCGAAAGAACCCGTTACAGTTCTGACTCTGAGGACGACCACAGGAAAACAAGGACGAGGACTAGTGGTTCCAGCAGGTCGTCCAACTACTCCAGCTCACATAAAGCATCACAATCATCTTCCTACTCAAGATCCGAGAAATTTTCAAAATCTCTGGAGTCACCGCACTCCTCAGAGGTTGATAGAAGAATGCAATCATCAAAGTCAGAAAAGACTTCAAAGCGTTCCTCAGACTCTGATTCTCAACATAGGTGCTCTCCTGATTTGGACTCCAGTTCCCGCAAATCTAGCAGTCATTACAAATCTGACACTGGTGCCAAATCCTCTTCTTCCAGTACACACAACAAGTCACAGTCGCACGACAAGCACAGGAAAAACAGCTCTGGTGATTCTGAGGGAGAACATAAGGCAAAATGCCAGCCTTCCGAAAGGAATACAAGCTCCTTGGAAAAAAGTAGAGACTCTCACGAGAAAACTAGTAGATCAGAATCAAAACGAGTAACCCCCTCTAGATCCTATATGAAATCCCCTAGACGTCACAGAAAGTCAGATGACTCGTTTCACAGTCCTACCAAAGCACCATTTTGTGCAACCACAGTAGAATCTAATCCTCTGACAGAAAAGGAAAAATCCAAATCGGAGCCAAGTGAGGGTTTACAGGGCGATCAGGGTGTTAAAGAGATGTTCTTATCCACTGAAAAAAGTTTGCAAGAGTCTTTAGGCGAGAATGAGCAAGAAGAGATACCAGTACTTGAATCTGAAACAGAAAATGCCTCAACCACTCCCTTGATTGAGAACTTAAAGCCTATAACCATCGCTCTGGAAAATGTGTGCAATGTGAAGGATGGCGAGCATGATTTGAGTTTAAATCCAGTTTTAAATTCAGTTAAAAGTGAAGGTAGTGTAAGCTGTGAACAAAATAACAAAGTCCAGAATGCCTCTCTTGATGCTAAAGAAATGAATGTCACACTTGAGATCCAGCAAGACACTAATACAGAGTTTGTTGAACCCAATGAAGTTTTGGCAGATGAAAAGCAATCTGACCCTCACAAATTGGATTTCTCCCATCTAGGAACCGAAAATCTGCCGGTGGAAGGACTGGAAAGTAAGGATGTCGCTAAAAAGAGTACATGCACTACCAGAAAGTCTCGTTGGGACATTGTTGGGCAGGACTTGTTTGAAAATGACAATTTAAACCAGGCTGCTTGTTCAGAAAATAATTATAGTCCCAAAAAAGTGACAAAAATTGAGATTGCTAAAGATTGTACCCAACAAGACATGGACAGTAAATTCAATATTCAATCCAGAGAGTCTAAACATTCCATCCCGGGGCCGGACGTCTCTTTAGTATGTGAGCCTTCACAAGCAAGAACCAGCATTGACGTCTTTGGCCTAAATCCTTGTATGCCTCAATCACCAAACCTAAATAAGCCCTCAAATCTTAATGATCATGTATCCCAGATCCACTCAGCCGCATTAAATCACATCCAGAGTAGTGATGCCTGCAAGAGTAAATCCCAGGAGAGTACTCCCAGAAGCAAATCAAGTATGATAACACCCATCAGTCAGGGAGCGTTAGCAATGCCAAGTGATGCCAGTGACAGCGATAACTCTGAGTATGACTCAGACTGTGACAAAGCTATGAAACAGTTTCACTCTGTGGTAGTAGTACCCAAGCATTCATCCCTTATTAAAGACATTGGAAATGCACAGACCTCTTCGTGTTGTCCTTTAGATGTTTCAGATCAGCCCCAAATCCAGATGGGAACAGCCAACCAAGTTAGCGCACAGCAAACACAGCCCACCACTACTAATTTAGTTGAGTCACCTCATATGGGTGTGCCTTGTCAGTCCCAGAGCAACATGATTGATAGCACCAGTCACTCAGAAGGTTCCAGTGCCATCAACAGTCAGCAATCAGCAGCTGGTCCTAACGGTGCCCATGGAGGTATGACAGATCCCACCCTTTTGTTCGGTGATTCTAGACAACAAGACCAAGGTCTGAACCAGGGAGAGCAGGTGCACCTGCAGTACCAACCGAATACATTTTCTGATAGTGTCAACAACATGATGAGTTTCAGTGCAGGGTGGGATTTTTCTAAGCCAGAGCAGCCTACCAGCACATGCCAGCAGCCTGATAGCAGCCATGGGCCCCTGTTAAACACTAAAGCAACAGCAGCCGCTTCTAAGGAGCAAGATGGGAGACTTACTGTTCCATCCGGTACACATCAGTCACCAAACACACAAACTATCAAAATACCCTACCTCCAAACACATGAACATTATCAGGAACCTTCGAGTGAAATACACCCAGACTCCCTCACTAATGACCATGAGGACTATAGGGCTGAAAACTCATTGAGTTGCAGTAAAGCACTAAACACTCCAGGGCCAGCTAGCTCAGTGCAAGGTCACGAAATTAGCAGCAACAGCAGGGGTTCTGCTGTACCTGACCCACCTAGAGAGGACAACACCAGACCCCACAGAGGCAGAGTACCGCCCAAGAAAAGGCGTCCGGAAATCGAGTCGGACTCGGACAACGAGGCTGAAGCTGGACCATCGAGGAAAAAGGAGCGCCAAAGAGACGCCCCCGTCTCTAAGGAAGCTCCCGCAAAGACGGAGGTGGATAGACCATCGCTCACTCTACGCAACTTTCAGGATGCCAGCAGATGGAAAGACTTGGCCAAAACGAAAAAGATGCCACCTTACTTTGACTTGATTGAGGAGAACATGTACTTAACTGAGAGGTAAGCTTGTAAGTCACAGTAACATTTGATCAGTACATTCTCAGATTATTTAAAGCTTATCTGATGAAAAATTTTAACATCTCTTGCAGAAAGAAAAGCAAGTCTCATCGAGATATAAAGAGGATGCAGTGCGAGTGCCCCGTACTGTCACGAGAGGACCGTGCAAAAGGAGTGATGGCCTGCGGGGAGGACTGTTTAAACCGCCTCCTGATGATTGAATGGTAGTTAATGATTTAATTTGTAGACCTTAGAAGAATTTTGCTTTAAAGGGGACATTTTTGTAAACTTTGAAATCCTTAGTAAGAAAAATATTTCTCATAAAACCAGTTCAAATCTCTCTAGGTTCCAGTGAGTCAAACAAACTGGTTACCGTATTTTCACGACCATAAGGCGCACCGTACTAAAAGGCGCACTCTCAGTTATGTGTCCCATTTCTGTATTTAACACACACATAAGGCGCATCGGACTATAGGGCGCGTTTTTTATATACAGGTACATGTCCTCTACTACCTTTAAATACCTCTACTGCGTATTTAAAAATACAGCGGGGGCAAAACTGAGTATGACTGTGCTTTATTCATGTATTTATTACAAAGTATTAATCAAACCTGGGAGCTGGCCGTGAGACAGACACATCGCAGATGACACAGCGCTGTGGTCACTCCTAAATTAAATTAAGATCCTGAAACCTGCCGACAGAATATGTTCGCTTTTATTGCCGGTATCCTGGTGCCTGCAGTTTAAATTATTTAGATGAAAAACACCTGCCAGCCACCGCGTGAACCCGGAGGCTGCCCAGCCTAGAGGCTGCTGATGAAAGGATTTCTACTGTCGGTGCATCGCTGGTATGTGGGGGTCTGAGCGCCTCCGACAGAAATAGATAATCTGGATGAACTGACTGCAATTATTAAGTTTTCAGGTGGACTTTCTCACTTAAAAACATATTAAAACTACTTTATTCCCACTGATCACAGCAAATATAGCTGCAAGATTTAGATTATTTAGATGAAAAAACACCTGCCAGCCGCCGCGGTGAAGAGGAGGAGACCCGCCCAGAGGCTGCTGTTGAATTAAGTTTTCAGGTAGAAAAATAGAGCGGGAGCAAAACTGAGTATGTTTGTGCTTTATTCATGTATTTATTACAAAGTATTAATCAAACCCATCAAAGTCATCATCCTCTGTTTCTGATTAAAACAGCTGCGCTAAATCAGACATGCCAATTTCCCCTTCTTCGCTGTCAGTCACTTTCCGTGCAGCGCGGCTCCTCAGAAATAATGCCGGCTTTTGTGAAAGCTTGAACAACAGAGCCAGCAGACACGTTAGTCCATCTACAATCCATCTGCAAACGGTGGCGTAACTTGCCCGGCGCTGCCTTCCACTTATCCTGAAACTGTGGTCTCCGTGTGTCATCCATCGCTCCCACGCCGCTCGCAGCCTTACTTTGAATGGCCGCTTCACACCGATGTCGAGCGGTTGAAGCTCCTTTGTCAGACCCCCCGGGATAACGGCGAGCACAGCGTTTATTTGATTCATCTTTTTTTCACATCGGCTGTGAGATGGGCACGCAGCGATGGTGATGCGTGGAAAAAACCACCTAGTCTCCTCACATAGCCTACACCTCCCTCAGCCACGCTTTCATCATCTCCTCATCCATCCAGCCTTTTTCATTTAATATCATATGTCATCAGAGCGCTGTGTCTGTCTCGCTGTCAGCCCCCAGATCAGCTTCTCTGATTGGTTGATGCGGCGCTTCCAGCAGCAAAACTTAAATTTTTCCATCTCGAGCAGCAGCAGCGCGTTGGCGGTGCGTCAGATGCTTAAACGCTCCCGACGTGCTGCACCAAAACGCGCTGCGGGACCTTTTGCTGCACCTATACGCGCGTCAACCATTGACTTTGCATGTAAACTCGCTGCTTCTGCTGCACCTGCTGGGTCCGGTTCACACCGATGTCGAGCGGTTGAACAGCGAGCACAGCGTTAATTTGTTTCCCCATGTTTTTCACATCAGCTGTGAGATGGGCACGCATGGAGTTACATATTAACAGCGATGGTGAGGGGTGGAAAAAAAAACACCTGGTCTCCTTACATTCAGCCACTCTTTCATCATCTCCTCAATGAGGTGGTCTCAAAAGTCGCAGTTACAACACACATAGGGCGCACCGCACATTTTGAGGGAAAAAAAGACGTTTAAGTGCGCCTTATAGTCGTGAAAATACGGTACGTTGTAAGAAATTATTCTCAGTTCTTTCTTAGGTCTTTCAGATAGAGATTGATCGATTCAGGGGTTTTTTTTTGTTTTGTTTTTTTTCAAGGCCAGAGCTGATCATTTTAACCAATTCTTGATATGTGCTACTGGAACATTTATCAACAATTCAAAGAAAAAATTAAAAAAGGATAACAAATGGAGGGAGCTGCACGGCATGCAGTTTATGTGCTCTCTCATCCACATATTTGTCAATTCAAGTAAAAAATATCGGCCGAACTTATCAGTTTATTTCTGCTTTGATAAATTCATCAAGAAATGTTTTTTTTCTAAGTTATAGTGTCGTCATTGTGCCTGCATATGTGCATATGCCGGATTCACACAGCAAGTTTTTCAAATCGCCTGTTGCTTTTCAAAACCTGAGATTCCACACATGACTATGAAAAGCTGTGGGTGTAACAGGTTTGATCAGCTACACGGCAACCACAACACACCGCACTCAAGCAGATTTTAGTCATAAGTAATTCTGGTGTCAGACGGGAAAATTCGTAAAAATTCCCACCAGATCAAATGTGATTTTAAAATAAATAAACATGGCAGAAGTCGAAAAAACTGTGGCGGTAGAAATAGGAACTTTTTCATGCTGTTGCATCAGTTTTTCCTTTAATTTCTTCCCAGCTCCTCACGGTGTTTGAATGGAGGCTATTGCTCGAACCGTCGCTTTCAGATGAAGCAGCATGCAGACTTTGAGGTCATTCTCACAGAAGACAAAGGTTGGGGACTGCGTGCTGCTAGAGACTTGGCTCCGTAAGATTGTATTTCTACTGTTTTGCATGTTTTATTTACTCATTTTTTAATTTATTTTTTTTTTAAATCACAGCATCTATTGTGATGCTTTATTAGTTAAGGTTGGCATTTGAGGTTGAAACTATCATCTGGTTTTCATTTAATCTCAGAAACACATTTGTTCTGGAATACTGTGGCGAAGTGTTGGACCACAAAGAGTTCAAAGCAAGGGTTAAAGAATATGCTCGCAACAAGAACATCCACTATTATTTCATGGCACTAAAGAATAATGAGGTGAGTTTGGATGGACCTGAAGGGGACCGGTACCTACAAGAACGAAATGATAATCTACTTGCTGCTGTGTTGGTCTCTGCAGATTATTGATGCAACATTGAAGGGTAATTGCTCACGTTTCATGAACCACAGCTGTGAGCCGAACTGTGAGACGCAAAAGGTGCAGAAACTGAAGGGAAAAAGTCTCTTGAGTCAGTTTTTTTTCTTCCGAAAGTTCTGTTATTTAAAATTATTTCTTTTGACAATTTTGCTCTAGTGGACTGTTAATGGCCAACTTCGAGTCGGGTTCTTCACCACCAAGGCTGTCACTGCAGGAACTGAACTAACCTTTGACTACCAGTTTCAGAGATACGGGTAAAAATTTCCCTTATGTTGCCCTTCTTATATGGCGTTCAAAATATTTGGCATATGTTAAAGTCATTATTCTCCACATTATAATTAAGAGGAATATGTCTTTGCTTTTATTTTCCCTGCAGAAAAGAAGCTCAGAAATGCTTCTGTGGGGCACCCAGCTGCAGAGGCTTCCTTGGTGGGGAGAACAGAGTTAGTGTTCGAGCCGCTGGGGGCAAGATGAAGAAAGACCGCAGCAGAAAGAACGCCCTGACCACGGTCAGTTTACCAACCTTATAACCATTCTTAAACCTCTCTGATTCAACCACGTTTTGCTGGTTTTTCCTGGGGAAATAGAATTTTTTCAGGAAAATTGTTTCAGTTATATTTTAAGTGGAAGCTTATGTTCTCTCACAGGTGGATGAGGAGCTGGAGGCGTTATTGGAGAACGGAGAAGGGCTGTATGATGAGAAACAGGTGGTGTCTCTGTGCAGACTGATGGTCCGAGTGGAAACCATGGAGCAGAAACTCCTCTGTCTCAAGCTCATACAAGTACAGCACACATCGCTGATGCTTTATTCTCATGTATCCCTGAAATCCCTCCAGCATGCCAAATATTTTTGGGGTGTTTTTTGTTTTTTTTGCTGCACAGGACACCCAGAATCCATCTTGTCTGAAGCAGTTCTTGGATCATCATGGATTGTCCTTGTTGTGGATCTTTATGGTGGAGCTCTCTGAGTCTAAAGGCAACAGTGCTAATAACACCAAACTGCAGCTAGAGGTGAGATTCAGGATTAACTTTGTGAAAGATTATAAACTTGCAAATTGTTATGTACAGAACATTACCTCAAATCCTAAATACTATGCTAAGTACCAAAATTCCAAACTCGATAACAGTACCCAAGAAAATTGGAACAAATGCCTAATAATTAAATTATGGATTTACATGAAAATCTAGCCATTTTCACTCTCAACATTGATACTGCTTACTTGCAGAATCATACATTTTAGTATTTAAATAAGGCCAAATATAACACAATTTGACAAGATTTAAAGTTTGTTAGAGGTTATATTCTATCAATGTGAAAATAATCACATCAAAAATTGAAAATGGCTAAAATATGCAAACAAAACTTGTATTTAGTATCGATACCATGACAAATTAGTATTCTATCTGGATACAGCGTTTGAGTATCAATACTATTGACAACCCTAGTCAGGAGGCTTTTCTTCAACATAGAGAGGGAAACCTTGAGCTGCAAGCTGGATTGTTGTGAGATCTGAGATTTCAGTCTCACATCCATCTTGAAAGACTCCTGCCAATACATCCATCTCGTAACAACAAGCAAGTCCAACTAATGGCATGCCAGCAGTGTTTTTTGGGGGCGGGACGTGTAGGAATGGAGACAGTCAGAAGGCCCTTGCTGGTGCGTTGCAAACATGGCTATGCTGCAGGACTCAACTGTCGATACCGCAATAGACTCGGTTTTAGCTGAAATTACATCAAATTCTCGTTTAAAAAAGGAGCAAAGAGAAGCACTTGGTGCATTTGTAGAAGGGGAAAGATGTCTGTGCTTTTCTGCTGACAGGATTTGGAAAAAGTTTGCCCAGCTAGCTGTGAAAACACTCAGGAAGCTGCGATTGGCGGAAAGCTTATTATGGAAGGCAGGTACTAGCTGGCTTGTCACCCACAGTCCGGAGTATCATACTAAACGTCCCTCCTTTTCACGGACAGACTGAATGACAGCCATCCCAGATTGATAAAGTAGAACTCAACTCTGTTCTACACATATCAATATGGATACTACCAGGTTAAATTAGAAGATCTTTCTAACTAGATATGGGAGAAAAACTTCAGCTACACTGAAATAGTGACACAAATATACAAAGCAAAGTGCCCCATTCAAAGTGAAGACCTGAATCCAATTTAAAATTGGAAGCATCTGAAGCAGGATTTAGAAATAATAATTGCTGCCCATCCAACCCTTGAGGAACTCAAGCCATTTTCAAGGAGAGGTTTCAGTGTGGAGGTGTTGTAAGCTGAAAGATTCAACTTCAACTGCAGCAGTATGTGATTCTTAACATACTGTTGCGAAGAATCACAAGATTGAATCTGTAAGAAAGAGGTGGAGGAGTTATAAATGCATTAAGATGGCTTCTTACATGCTGTTGAATGATTAACCTCATGCGGTATCTAAACAACCTGCCTTTGTTCTTCTCTGCTTGTAGATCATGAAGACCCTGGCTGTGCTCCCCATCTCCACCAAGAACATGCTTGAAGAGAGTAAAGTCCTGACCCTCATCCAGCGGTGGGCTCAGACCAAAACCCCGCCTCAGCAGACTGAGATGGACGGCTACTCCAGTGAGAACACCTCCCGGGCCCAAACCCCTCTGAACACCCCTGACGGTTCCTCTGCCAAAATGGTTCCCGAATTGGACGGTGACACTTCTAAACCCGCTGTTTACAGACGCCTTAAGATCATCAGTGAAAACAGTCTGGACAGCGCTCTCTCTGATGCTAGCAAAGCATCCGACGGGAAGGAGGAGGAAGAGGAAGAGGAGGAAGCCGAGACCCTGAACACAGATCCTCCAGATGGAGCATGTTTGAAGGAAGAACAGTCGAGTGAAGCTCCAGCTCCAATAAAAGAATCTGTGGAGGAGTCTGGGAAAGATGCGCCAAACCAGGAAGAGTCGGAAACAAGTTCAAGCATTCTACAGGGACCTAAAGACGTGGAGATGAAAGATGAAACTGAGACTGAGACTGAGCTGAAAATCAAGGAGACAAAGTGTCCATCTGATGAAACTGAGACTGAGCTGAAAATCAAGGAGACAAAGTGTCCATCAAATGAAACTGAGACTCAGCTGAAAATCAAGGAGACAAAGTGTCCATCAGATGAAACTGAGACTCAGCTGAAAATCAAGGAGACAAAGTGTCCATCAGATGAAACTGAGACTCAGCTGAAAATCAAGGAGACAAAGTGTCCATCAGATGAAACTGAGACTCAGCTGAAAATCAAGGAGACAAAGTGTCCATCAGATGAAACAGAAACCTCAAAGGTTCTCTGTGAAACGCAGTCGGGAGAAGAAAAGCCAGAAATTCAAAAAGAGCCAGAAAAGGCTGAATTAGAAGGAGAGCTATCCTCCATTAAATTGGAAGAGGCAGAAGGTCAGTCCAGCCAAACTGTTTCTGTAGATGTTCCAACTGAGGAGCCATCCGAGAGGAAGGAGATGCACAAAGAAGCAAAGGAGGCTGAGAAAATGCCGAGTGTCAGTTCAGAGTCTCAGCCAGGGGACTCTGCCACTAAGGCTCCACCAAACTCTGAGGCACCAGAGGCACCTTTGCCCACGGAGGCAACGCCAATGCAGGTAGAGCCGTCCGCAATAGGAACGCCCTCTCAGGATGAAGAAGAAGGTGTGTCCGATGTGGAGAGCGAGAGGAGTCAGGAGCCCCAACTCAGTGTTCTGGACATAAGTGGCATGGCTGCCAGGCTTCTGGAAAGTTGGAAGGATCTGAAGGTTAGAAAAGATCAAAGCACTTCTAAAGTCAAACCGGCCTTCTCTTCTCTGTCCTGAAATATTAAGGTTCAACTTGTCTTTTTAGGAGGTGTACAGGATACCAAAGAAGAGTCAGGTGGAGAAGGAAGCCAGAGGTAAGAGCTGAAACAACCCATCTTAAATTGTTTTTATTTTTGGAACAGGATCTCATTTGATAGATTTCAAATTTCCTGGCAGATCGGAGCCGTGATCGCGACTTGGCTTTGGCGCCACGCACCACCTCTCGCAGCCGGGAACGTGAGAGAGAGCGGGAGAAGGAAAGGGAGCGAGACAGAGAGCGAGATTACGATAGAGACAGGGAACGAGAGCGTAGCCGAGACCGGGATCGGGATCGACCATCAGACAAAACCCCCCGCAGCTCTGAGCGGCGCAGGAGACGCTCGCTGTCTCCACCTCCTTTACCGTACGAGAGGAGCAGCAGGCGAAATGAGGAGCGGTGGGCATCTGAATCTATACATCAGTGACAAATTTGCTAAATTAACTGAATGAAAAAGAGTAGTTCATGTGTAGGTTTATTAAACATGGTGATGAACATGGCTTGCAGCTAATCATAGCTGCTGTATATCATTTGTTTTTAGACCTTTGTATAATTTTAGAAAAAGCATTCAGCTATAATTTAATTCTTTCCATTTTTAAGGTTTGATTCTTCCAGCAGCAAGACCCAGAGAGGAGCTGGGGTGAAGGAACGCAACAAACTGTCTACGGAGGAGCGCAGAAAGCTGTTTGAACAGGAAGTTGCTCAGCAGGAAGCTCAGAAACAACAGCAGCTTCAGCAGCAGCAGCTCCAGACTTTGGCCTACGATCCGCTGGCCTATGCCTCTAGCCCCGGTTTCATCACCTATCCCCCTGGATACCCTATACAGACTTTTGTGGACCCAACCAATCCCAATGCCGGAAAGGTCCTTCTTCCCACCCCTCCTGTTGATCCTGGCCTCAGCTATGAACAGACACCTCCTCAAGGCCTGGCCCCAAACCTCAGCCTTCCCTCTCCATCCTCCACCTCCCAGGCCCCTCCAGTCTCTGACGTCTCCCAGCACATCACCACCACCAACCTCACCACTGTTAACCCCCAGCAGTACACGCAGCCAACTGTAGCAACCCAGGAGGCAGGAGTAGCTGTGCTCTCTGTCCCAGCCCAGACGGCCCCTCAGGTACAAGGCCAGCAGAGCTACGCCACTCTCTGGGATCCCACCACCCAGCAAGCAGTCACGGTACAGACCCAGCCGGCGCAGCAGTATGCTACAGCGCCGGGACCGGCTCAGACTCAGACAGCCATCTATTACCAGGGCCAGCCTTGCCAGACCATCTACAGCATCCCTACTGCCTACCCTCAGACCAACCCTCCTGTCATTCAGGTATTAATCCAAATGAGAATGTCACTGTCTTAAATAATTTATAAAATTCTTTCTTTTCCCAAACCATATAAATATAGATTAATATATTGTGCAAAGTTTTTTTCGCTTTAATGGAACTTAAAAATACTATTGTCTTTAATCCGTCTATTGGTCAGGATGATGACGTATTGCTGCATCTTTCTAAATTCATTTTTTAGCTTTAGCTGAACGCACCAGCTCAGTCCAACACAAACAGTAACACATGATCAGCTAAAGTCTGAGTGTTGGATTTGTTCTGTTTCCAGGCTTACACTGAGCCCACAGCCAGCTACCTGCACAGCCAGCCGGTGTATCCTGGTCACCAGCAGGGTGTGGTGGTGCAGCAGGGAGGAACAGTCACCACCATCGTAACATCCCAAACTGTCCAACAGGTAAGACACTTGGCCTTAGAGGAGCTTTTTGAATTAATGGGTTCAATTGCTTACTGTTATGCCTTGAATAGGAAGTAGGCCTCTGGATCACATGGCGAAAGATTATCTCAAATTATATTTCTTAACTTTATACGATTCAATCCTCAGAAGAACAGCCTGTCTAAACTTCTGTAAATTATCTTTGTAAGTCAATGAGAAACAGTTTTTCATTTAAAGCAACAAGCTCAAGACGATACATTTTTCCTCATTTCTCAGTCTAAGGTTCTTGTATCTTTCAGTTTCTCTGTCTTTTATTTTTTTATAAGCATATGTCTGATCTAAATCTAAAACATCCAACTTGGATGAACCATTGTTGGCTTTGTAGGCAATGTTTTACAAGGAGGTTTTCATTTTATTGTGGTGTTGAGATCCACAGCTCCCCCTCTGCTTTAGTCTTATTTTTTGTTGCTTTTCTTCTGTATAAAAACTTGCTTTTATTTCAATTTCACGTCTTCTCACTATAAATCAAAACAGATCCCGGCCCTATCTGTTTTTTTCCTTTTTTACACAGTAAATGTTGGCGACAAGTAATGTTCCATAGCTAGGGCCTAGCCATAACGACAATCAATTCATAATTCCCATTATATCACAGGACAGATTCCTAATGTTGCTTTTGTTGAGACTTCGTACCTCTTTTTTTTCTTCTCTAACCAGATGATACAACCAACATGCTTTTTAGATGTTTACCTGAATAATGTTCCACAAGCAACTCATAGTTCTCCCATTCATCAGATGCTTAAATCAGGGATCTTTGTTCATTTTATGAACATGCATTTTGTAACTAAATCTGACTGTTGGAGCTCAGCCCACTGCTGTGCACTGCTTTCAATTTATTGTGCCATCTGTACTAAATAATGACTAAATAAACAAAAAATATTTCCCAGACATTATTAAATCAGGCTTTTTTTCTTTTCTTTTTTACGGCACTAGTGGCTCATTTTTATGGACAGTAGGCTGAGAAGAAAGGGTATATGAGAGGGGGGAGAGACATGTTGGAAAGGACCACAGGCCGGGTTGCCCGCGTCAAGGACTGAGGCCTCCGTACATGGGTCGTGTGCGCTAACCACTGCGCCATCAAAGCATGCCTAAAATCAGGCATATTTTTGCTGAATAATAAATATTTGTTGAAACTGTAAAACATTTATTATCTGAACAATACAGAGATGTTAATCTTTCTCTCAAAGACACCTTATGTCAATCTGACACACTGCTGTTCCTTCCAAGCACAGCAGAGATATTGATGCTGCATCGTCATGCAGCACAGCTAAGTGGGCACTATTTAGGTGATTCTCAATCGATTTAAATTCCTGTTCTAACATGCCCGTCACTATCCGATCTGTAGCGGTAGCGCGATCTGTACCATCAGCTCGTTTGCTCATGGACAAGCAGACATACATCCAGGCCTCCCTCGTTTTTACTTAAAAGACCAAAATTAAAATGTTCTCTCCCTAAAAATACTAAGCGCATTAAACTGGAAAGTATAAAAGGATAATAATTTATTTTCTGAGAATAAATTAGTTTAAATCCATTCTGTTTGTATCACTTAGCTTTAGGTTTATACATACATGTCCTCCTTTTGAGTTTTATGTTTTCCTTTTGTTCTACTTTTATATAATATAGTGCATATTCTAAAGAAAAGATGCTGATAAGCAAGGTTCCGTCATATTTCTATCTGAGCATGTCTGAATGTAAAACGCATCCCATTGTCTCAGAAAAGTCATCAAATATTTTTTATAAGATGTAGCTTAGCATTCTTTGTTGATTTAGGGGTAGAGATTAGTACTTTCGGTACCATAATGGCATTATTTATTTCGACCTGGATGGATATCTGGTTGCAGATGCACAAATGGGATGATATAACGGATCGTGCTTGCAGTATGTATGTAAGTAACAAGTCTCAGCTTATGAATATACGTCGGCACCCTCTAGTGCACATAGGTAACATTACAACCCTGAAAGAACAAAATTTAAATTTGGTGCGGTTTTCTTTACAGCTCTAAAATGAACCAGTTTGTTGTGTATAGATGAGTGTAAATCTCAAGGTCATTTTGGATTTATTGCACCTGCTTCCAGGCTGCATAAATGTATGCAGCCTGGAAGGTATTATTCATTATCAGAAACCGATAGAGAAACATGTTTAAGCTTGGAACTAATAAAGGTCATAATGAAACGAGAAGCAAGATCTACTTTCTCATTCAAGAACTAATCTGAATTTTCATCCTCTTGGATTCTCAGCTAAAAAGATGTTTGCAAGTGTCTGTATATTCATTGTTTAAGTAAACTTTCAGGATCATTTACCAAACCAATCAGTCCTACAGGGAATGTTGATCTTCAACTTCTTTCAGCCGGGTTTGCTCTTACAAAATGCTTAAATATGACGTAAATATGACTGAGAGGAAAGGCATGTTAAATACAAAGCTCCTCTTGTGCGCCAAGCCTCTCAGGATAATTTAATTTAAGTCTAACGTTAGAACACATTATTTCCTTAAATGTGATTGATTGTTATTTCATTTGAAAATTTACATGCAATAAGTAAGTTCAATTATTAGTATGACCATATGGGGGCAGTATATGACTAAACATTTGTTTTCAAATGCATAATGCATTTTTTTTATATAATCTTTTAAAATACTTAATGTTTTGTTGCATATATCCGTGCTTCTTTTGCATGAAATCATTGTGGTTTTTCGTCCTGTTTGACATTAGTTGTAAACATGGGGGGTAAATAGATCTGCAGGGACATTACATTTATGGCTTCTATAGTAGAAACGCTGTTATGAGGTGAGATTTGTGACAGAGGACTGACCTGGCCAATTACCTGTTGAAATTTAAATGTTGTCTACTTTTCTTGAGAAAGACACAGAGCTCTGTGAGCAGCAAATAATGAAAACATTTGCTTTTTAAAAGGACAAGAACACTAGGTAGTAATGGGAGGCTTAAAGGCCCACAACAATATAAATACGGTTTTAAATCCAGTCAGTCAGTCATATGGTTTCATAAGTAAATAGTTTGGTCAGGGAGGGATTAACATGTTGGTTAGCCCTTTTTTAGAGAAATCCCTCTAATCTGCTGGTTTTATATGTTTTAGCTATAAAGAAATAAAATATTCTGCTGCTTTCTTTATCGTTTTAACTAAATAGGAGTAGTTTGATATAATTTCTCCTGATCTGTATTTATTCTGTGGTGTTTATAACCAGGAGATGATTGTACCCAACAATGTGATGGACCTGCCTCCTCCCTCTCCCCCGAAACCCAAAACCATCGTCCTACCTCCCAACTGGAAAGTAGCCCGGGACCCTGAAGGCAAGATCTACTACTACCACATCGTCACTAGGTGGGTGTAGCGGTTTATGTGTGTGTGTTGCTTTTTTTTTTTTTCCCCAAATTGCGATCCTGATGTTTGCATTTGTTTTCAGGCAAACACAGTGGGATCCTCCCACGTGGGAGGGCAATGCTGACAACACCAGTGTGGACCATGAGTCTGAGATGGACCTCGGAACACCGACTTATGATGAAAATCCTTCCAGGGTAATTGTGCTGCACTGATTAGTCTTCATTGTCATCTGTTATAACATGTTAATATAACCGCTATTGGTTACAAAGTAAAATAGAAAATCCATATGATTTCCTCCTTTTTATTAAAATGCTGCCTCACTTTAGAGTTTGGTTCAGAAAAACATTCTGCTCCAAAGCGGCAGTGTGATTATATTGGTTTTTTTGTTTTATGGGGTAATTGAAGATGCAGCACCAGTAATAACCTTCAGCTGTTTCTACAGGAAGTGAAAAAAATCCTGTTGCCTCAGATCGCTCCCAGTTGGCTTCTATAAACTTGCTGATGAGCTCCGCCCCGCCACACAAACACACACACACAATTGCTTCATCAGATCCTACATGGAGACAGAAATTCTTAGTGTGTCCATTCACTCCACCGTCTTCATGTCCCTTAGCCAGAGGGATTTTTGTGGTTTGGGGGGGGGGGGGTGAACTTATCCTCACTTCCGTTGCACCGTTTGTTTTCCCTCTTTGTTTTCTTCCCGTCTCCGGCTATAAAGGAAGCCATCTGGAGAGTTGTGTGCTCATTTCTTTGCAGCCTCTTGTTTTATAGTGTTGGTGAAGCATGCTGCCCTGCCTGTCTTTTTGCTTACTTTAAAAACGGCCTATAAGACTTGGAGGGAAACATTAGAGCTGGACGTGATGAGATGTTTTCCCTCCCAAACAAACATATGAGGACATTAACATCCTCACATCATGCAGTCGAGCAGATTGATGGGTACTCTCAGAGCTTAAAAGATTCAATGTCAAATCTCCCATGTGGGTGAAAAATTAGTTCAGATGTACTTCAGATCTGGACAGTAAAAACAACTTTAAAAGATGTTTTTCTGACTTTATTCTTTCTCCATTTTCTAAACTCTCAATTCATCAGTTCAGCAGTCTATGCATCATTCATCCATTTTTTCTTTTCATCCAGTCGTCATACCCTGTAACCTGGTTTTCTATCCACCCTTTAAATCTGTCCATCCGTAATATAACATAAATGTTAATGTTCAACAAGGTTTCCAATATAGACAAATACTGTATTTTCTGGACTATAAGCTGCTACTTTTTCCCACGCTTTGAACCATGCAGCTTTTCTGTGGATTTTTCCTAACTGCCAGTGGGGTAATTCAAAGTTGAAAATGAAAGAATAAGGGGCTAATTTTCATTTAGCACAGGAACATGCTAGCAGCAGGCATGACGGAGAACAAATGTCCCGAATTCACACATTTTTTGTTATTTATTTGCTGCATTAAAGCTGCCTAACCAATGAAGAGGCAGGGCTCAACCTCTACAGATCTAAAATAAAGAGCCGACGAAGTTCCAACTTTCAATAGAAGCTCTTACTGCTGCGAGCCAACAAGCTAATATGTAGAGCTCCCCCTACAGGTTTGGTTCCAGTTTTTTTCAAAAGATTTTGTGGGCGCGACTTACAGTTAGGTGCGCTACATAGCCTGGAAAATATGATACATTCATAAGAGCTTAATGTCAGCAGGCTAAACATGCAGAGAAAAAAAATGTTTTTTGCTGCACATTGCTTGATCTCTTTGTTTTATTTAGTTTGTTTGATTCCTTATAGATGGTTTTCAGCCTACAGAAGAACCCTGTTATGTTTTACTTTGCTTAGATTTTCAAACTGGCCAAAGAAAATGGCAGCTTTACCTACTTAAACATCACTTGCCGTCTTCGTTGTTCTTTTGGCAAAACTTTGAAACCAAGCTGTTTGTACTTTGCTCGTTATTTTTCTTCTATCAATTTCCTGTTTCCGCTCCTGATCTGATGTCTAAATATTTCACTTTTCTATCTGTAGTATATAAACCTGGAACTCTTAAAATTACGTTTAAAATCTGATATCGCTTAGACATAAAACAGTGTGTTTACATCCTTTGTAGCTGCTTTTTCTACTCTGATTAGTACAGGCTCACTGCATTAAACCTTCCTTTGTTATTGAAGGCTATAGGCCCAGATGGAGCATCCTGAAAGGATACCTCCTGATTAAAACTAGCTGCTGGAGGGTGCTGTTTGATGGCATTATGCACATCTGTTTGATTTGGTTTAGGGAAAATAGGAAACGCCTTCTGGATGATGTAGTGAAATGTTAATAACTGCTGTTTTGTTATTTTAAAAATATCCTTTATTCTTATTGTCACAGTTTTCCACAAAAACGGCCGAAGCAGACACTTCCAGTGAATTAGCTAAGAAAAGTAAAGAGACATTTCGCAAAGAGGTGAGTGCTGGCTGCCATATCCCTGCAGACAAGTCCATCTTTACCCACAGCGGTTCATTTCGTTCTCTTTGTTCTATTCCGTTTTTGTGCCGACTAGATGTCCCAGTTTATTGTGCAATGCCTAAATCCTTACCGGAAACCAGACTGTAAATCTGGACGCATCAGCAACACCGAGGATTTCAAACACCTGGCTAGAAAGGTGAGTAAAACCCAACTAAGGTTATTATCATAACAAAAAATTACAGAAATAACAAAAACTAGAATAATAAAAAAAAAAAAAACCTTTTCGTTGACTAAATTAAAAATAAAAATTAGGCCTTGGAAAAAAATAAAATAAAATGAAGACTAACTGAAACTCTACTAAGAATTTACAGAACCAATTGAATTTTAAAACACAACATGCTCAGTTTTTCTGTGCCTCTATCATATATCAATATGAGATATAGTCAAAAAGCTTGAGAACTCTTTAATCCTTGAGAAATAATAATTTGAATTTAGTGTAATTAGTTGATTCTCTGCCTATTATTAGCTACTGTTATATAATAGAATATAATAGCTGAGCTCCATCCAGGTCAGATCCTTGTTCATCTTAATTTTCTTGAGAAGAATAACAACATGTTGCCATCTTTTAGCTCTTATCACTCTATGCTTTTCAAGTGGTTGCATAGCTCACTGTGGTTTGCATGGATCCACTTCTCACATACCAGCACTCAGAGGAAATGGTTACAATCCATGAAACAGTTTGGCTTCATTCGTCTAAAGAGAGAATTTAATCTTTGTTAAATTATAAGAAGCTAAGCATCTAGAAGAGGATTAACGATCCAACCACTTTCCCAGGATTCATTGTAATTATGTATCATAATTGGTTAATTTACATTCTGCTGGTTTCTGAAACGTTCATAACTGTTCTGTCTCTGCTTCGGGTCGCAGCTAACTCACGGAGTCATGAATAAGGAGTTGAAAGCTTGCAAGAACCCGGAGGACCTCGAGTGCAATGAGAATGTGAAGCACAAGACTAAGGAATACATCAAAAAGTACATGCAGAGGTTCGGCTCTGTGTACAGGCCCAAGGAGGATACTGACGTGTACTGACCAGAACCAGGCACAGATGTCCCTGCTGCCTCCGCGCTCACACTGGAGAGGCCTTCCCGTTCACTCCTCCCTGTATGTTCTGGCCAGTCTGGACAGTGAAGTAGTTTCTTTTCATTTGGTATTTATGTCGAAGCATTTGCACTGCTGCCCACGAATCTCTCCAGGCTTTGTGAAACGCACAGAAAGCCCCAAGATTACAGACTTTCAGGTGGCTCGCCTGAGCGTGACGACACAGAGGGGTGCTACAGAGACAAACGTGTCCAATGACTGTCTCATTTTAAGCTTTTTGATGTTTTTTTTTTTTTTTTTTTAGTTCTTAAATGTTCCTGAGATAATCACCTCTTTTTTTTACTTTTTAAATACTTTCAGGCCCTTAACAAGGATTATTTAATAAGGAAGTGGACCCTTGTACTGTTCAAAAATGAATCAGTGACAGATCAGTCCAGATGTTCTCTTCCCAGCCCACTTCCACTGGTGCTGCTTTTAACTGGGCTGCTAAGGGTCCAAGCTCTCGCTGTCCAAACCCTGCTTACTTTCCCGTAAAAGCCTGCAGCCTCCTTAGTTTTCAGAATGCATGAATAGGCCGAGGTCTAAGCGATGTACCCACACTGGAGTTAAGTTTTATTTGCAGTTCCCTGACAGATCAGCTGAGGACGAGCCGATTGGACATGAGGTGAAAGGTCTGTATTTACCTGATGATTTTATCAAGTTAGAAGCTTAAGCAGGGATGAAAGTTGTTTGTTTTGCTATTTAAACCAAGGCGATGTTTTTAAATCTCCATCTTTCTCCAACCTGCTTTGCTTCATATTCTTACAGGAATACTAAAGAGTGTAGCATTGCAGTTTTAAAAGTTGCTAAAATGTGTTTTGCTTTGGGTATTTTTACTAGTTAGTTCTCATACAAGACCCTTTGCTTGGTCGACTTTGCTCCATGATCTCCATTAATTTAGCATATTTTTACTGTTGACAGTAAAGGTTTGTTCTTTAGCATTAGCTCACTGCTTTTTCAGCCCATTAACTTGCATTAAACAAAGTTCCAACATATGTAAATTGCTTTATATGTGAATATATTGAATAATAGTTTTGGGAATGTTTAATGAGCAAACACTTTGTAAAAGGACTATCATTTCTTGAATAAAGTGTAAATATTGTGTTGAAAAATAAAAAGTACCAAAGCTGTATGTAGGAGAGAAGGGCCCAGAAAGCCCCTCCATCCTCACCAGCTCAGTCCTCCTGATGCAGTTCCCACTTCAGCCTGTCTAACTCAGTTTTCTTTGTTTTTCACTGACCAGGGAGGTAAATGTGTTTTTTTTTTTTCTGTAATTGTTGATGGTGTGTTTTTTTTTTTTTTTTTTCTATGTACAAAGTAAGTTCCACCCTACTCTACTGTAAGTATTGTGTAAGCACATTGTCATAACGAGTGTACAAACATTTTAAAAGATAATAAACTTCTTTTTTTAAAACAAGGTCTATTTTTGAGTTTTAAATCTTTAAGTACCTTGTAGTGGATAATGTTATTACAAATAAAAATCTAACTGTTGTGTGGAGGCTTTTAAGGTAGCTGTAATTAAACCTTAAGAAACTGTCTCTTGACCTAAATGACTTGGCCAGTTATAGACCTACCGGTATATGCAATCTTCCTTTCTTATCTAAAATTCTTGGGAAAGTAGTTGCCAAACAAGTGTGTGATCACTTACACAATAGTGAACTTTTTGAAGAGTTTCAGTCTGGCTTTAGAGCTCATCATATCACTGAAACAGCTCTGGTGAAAGTTGCTAATGATATTCTCATGGCCTCAGATAATGGACTTGTATCTTTGCTCGTCCTGTTGGATCTCAGTGCTGCATTTGATACAGTTGACCATAATATTCTTTTAGAAAGACTTGAATATTTTGTATGAATTAAAGGAACAGCACTAGACTGGTTTAAATCTTATCTGACAGTTTTCAGTTTGTTCACATTAATAAAAAATCTTCCTTATGCTCCAGGGCTACCTGTAGAGTACCACAGGGATCAGTCCTAGGACCAATGCTCTTTTATTTTACATTCATATACTTTCAATCAGTAGAATTATTAGACATCATGGGATTAATTTAATCTGGTATGAAGATGATACCCAGCTATATCTGTCCATAAATCCAGATTAAGCTAATCTATTTCATAGATAAGAGGCGTGTCTTGAAGACCTTGATGATTCTTAACCTCCTGCTCCTCATGAATGCAGACAAAACAGAAGTTATAGTCTTTGGACCAGAGTCTGAAAAAGGAGCTGATTAGTAAGTCACTTTAATTGAGATTAGATAACAAAGTAAAACATCTTGGTGTTATTTTTGATCAGGAACTCATTTAAATCCCATATCAAAGAGGTTTCTTTAATTTCATTCTTACATCTGCATAATATTGCAAAGATTAGAAATATTCTGTCCAGGCAGGATGCTGAGTATCTAGTCCATGCATTTGTTACTTCAAGGCTGGACTATTGTAATTCTTTACTATCAGGAAGTCCACAAACTGTAGTTAAAAGCCTTCAGCTGATCCATATGCTGCAGCCAGAGTTCTGATGAAAATTAAAAAAGAAAGATCATATACCTCCTATCCTGGCTTCTCTTCATTGGCTTCCTGTTAAATCCAGAATAGAATTTAAAATCCTCCTTACAAATAAAGCCTTAAATGGCCAAGCTCCATCTTACATCAGAGATCTGATTGTTCCTTATGTTCCTAACAGAGCACTTCGCTCTCAATCAGCAGGTTTACTAGTGGTTCATAGAATTTCTAAAAGTAGAATGGGAGGCAGATCTTTTGGTTATCAGGCTCCTCTCCTGTGGAACCAACTACCAGTTTTAGTCCATCAGGAAGACATCCTGTCTACTTTTAAGGGTGGGCTTAAAATGTTCCTTTTTAATAAAGCTTATTGTTAGAGGGGCTCATATTATCCTGAGCTATCTGTAGTTATGCTGCTATAGGCTTAGACTTCTGGAGGACATAGAGACCCCTATTTCATCATTCTGTCTCAATACTCCCACTCTGCAGAATTTGTTATTTGAATCTCTAATGTTATACCCTCTCTGCCTTTTCTCATAGTAGATTCATCTGGCCTGTTCCTATTTGGCTGTGACTCCATCCTGGAGAGGAATATCAGCCGTGCTGCTGCCATCAACAGCTTTCTTTAAAGATGTTTGAGCTTGGCCTATCTTTCAGTCTAGTCCTGTTTCTCTGACTGTGACAGGCTGGATGTGCTCTCTTCGTCCTCTGACGTGGGAGCTGGCTCGGAGCTCGTCTGCCTGGCTCTGTGTTTCTTGGACAGGGCTGCCTGTGGATCTGGTTGACAAGTTCCTTTGTATCTGTGCTTCTTTCTGAATGTCTGCTTCTGTCTCCTTGAACCCCAGTAAGGAGATTTGATTTCAGCTGAGATCTACTCATCTTTTCATTGACTTGAAGCAGTTCTTGTCTTTGTATTGCATTCCTAAAGCGTGGCTCTGTCACCGTTATGTTCCATAAAAAGGATGGTGTTTTTAGGGTGTTTATTTCAACAACCTATTGGACTTTAGTTTATAACCCCAGTTCTCATCTAGACGGATACCCTTCCTCTACATCTTTGAATATTTTTTCAAATGATGGATTGAACCATACTTCTGGGATTTCCGCTTTGCTCTTTGTTTGCTAATGTTTTAAGACAAACCTGAGGAAAGAACAAAAATTGGACCGTTTACTAGTAAGGTCATTTCTACAGACAAATGATTTTCACAACCACATCCCACTCCATGTGGCACTCTCTTAAAATCCCAGTAAAACAAACAGAAGTTTGTCTTTTGATAATTTGTTGAAAAGTGAAGACTGGTTTAAATAGTAGCTGGCTAACTCAAGTGTTAAGTCACCCATCCTGCAAACAAGAAGCCTTGGTTCGTATCCCGGCTGGGAGGAATGATCTGCCAGTGTGGGTCCTTAGGCAAGACCCTTCATGCTAATGCCTGCTTTGGGGAGTGGTGGCCTAGTGGTTGGGGCTTTGTGTTTGGAATTCTGAGGCCCCACTCCCACGGACTGCCACTCTGGGTCCAGGAGCAAAGACCCTTAACCCCCACACTGCTCCCCGGGCGCTGCACAATGGCCTCCCACTGCTCCCCAACGGGATGGGTTAAATGCAGAGAGTTCAATTTGTTGCTCTTTACTTGTGACAGTGTAATGACAATAAAACTTTCGCAAAATAAAAAATAAATACATATACAAATTACTGCAGTTAGATATCAGTTGGAGTTAGAATATTTTCTCTTTTTTATTTTTAAGAAATGCAAGTTTTGCCACATTATTAGCATTTCAATGCACAGCCAGTCCTGTTTAAAATTGCCTAAGGCCTGTGGCGCACATGGCATGAAAACAACTCTGGCACATTCGCACAATCCCCAGATGTTTGGCTCCCACAAAGGGGAACAAATTGATTAATTGCCTTAATTAGAGATATCTGCTTGTTCTAAACATGTAGACCTGTTGATGACTGGAGAGCTGTTCCCTCTGCTACTCTTCCTCAATCCCATCCCCCTCTTTTTTTTTTTTTTTTTTCTAAAGTGTGTGCACATTCCACCAGTCCCATGCCTGTGTGCTCCAGACCGCAGTTAAACAGTCCCTTCTGGAGTGTGTGATGGCATGTAACGCTGCCTCGGGCCATGCTAGATGCCTGCTCCCACTTAAAACCGAAGGCAGAGTGTTCATTAACAGATCTGGGTTCAGTGAGAGACAGGAGACGCTCCTCAGAGAGGGTTTGGGTAAAGCCGTTATTTCAAGTTCACACTCAAGTTATTACATATCTGTTTAAAAAAGAATTCTCCGGAGGGTGTTGGACAGGAGGAGATTTAATTTTGTAAATCCCTTTATAAAGACGTTTGACATTCCAAGCAGGTTCAAACTTCCACACCTTAATCCAGAATATGGGAAATGGGAATCTTTAAACAATAGTAGGATGAAACAGAAGGGAGGTACTGAGGAATATGAGTTAGAAAAAAAAATCTGTTCCAAAAACAGCAGTAAACGTGCCAAGCTGGGCCTAAGCTCAGGCTTTACACAAAACTAAAATACGGTAAAATCACATCAGTGTCGTAACCTGGGAAGTGTTTAAGAACTTTCCCTTTAAATTAGGTTCACATGGTAAATAACTAGATGTTTTTTTTAAATAAACATTTCTCAGGTATTTTTTAGAGCAGGTTTGGAAGCTAACGAGTTCACTGACTGTAGGATCTGAACAGTCTGCTTAAATAGTGAGGATACTATATGATATATCATTTTTTATTTTTAATTGTAGACATATTTTAAGGTGATCAGCTTTCGTATGTATTTTAAGAAACTTAAGCAATGTTTCTCTGATAGGTAGCATAAGCCAAGAAGCTTCTGCTCTCAAGAAAAATGCAGACAATTAGATACATTTAGATTAGAATTAAATGGAGATAAAAATGTTTTCTCTAACAGCTTCCCTCTTAAATGTGATTAGAGTGGAGCCTATTCTGAATTCCCCCCCCTGTGGGACAACATTTCCTTCCTTTCTGAGCTATTTGTTTACCACTAATTGATGTAATCTGAGAGGTTGCTTGGAGCAACATCAGAGTCTAGAAGTGGCCCTTTTTTCAGGAAAAAGTTTAACTTTAATTAATATCTCTGTTGGATAATGTCTCCCACCTCATGCATGAAGCTGTTGCTGAACTGGAGGGCTCCTTCATTGACAGACAACTGCACCCTGAATGCACCAGGGAGCGTTATCACAGTTCCTTCCTCCCAGCAGCTGTATTGTCCAGATACAGAGTATTATATTGTAAAACACTGTACAGTACAATATTGGTTGTATTTTCCTATCTGTTATTTTTATTCACTTTTCTAAGGTGCACATTGTGTAACCACTTCCACTATCTAACCTTTACTGCTGTAAAAATAAATAAAAGGATAAAAGGATGGCTGGATTTTCTATTGTATTCTACTCTCAAGTTGTTAGATAATGTGACCTCTGAGCTAAGCTTAAGAAACAAAAATCTTAGAGGGCCTACATCATTGCTGGATCCTTGATGCAAAAAAGAAAAAACTTGCAGACCTTACTCGTTGGCTGCAGTAGGAACAAAAGCACCACCGAAAGCAGCACCTTGTTGCAAATCTTACATTGTGTTGCTTGCATATATATATATATATATATATATATATATATATATATATATATATATATATATGCAAGTACTTGTTTGAATCTCTTAACTTATTGACTGAACGTTCCTCTGTTAGTAAATGTATATGCACAGAAAAGAAACCATAAAAGGTAGTCCCGTAAAAATTCAAAAAATATCCACTGGACTTGGTTTTCAAGGTTTGAAGACGTTTCGCCACCTCTCCAGGAAGCTTTCTCAATTCAAATGTCTACATCATTGCTGGATCCTTGATGCAAAAAGAACCTTCATCAGCATAAAAGGTAGCTTTTTCAGTAAAATTAAGAGCAGAAAAGGATTCATTTAAAAAGTTTTTAATTAAAAAAAGGTTACCAAAGATGAACATGTTTAGCTAAGGGGTTCAATATACAACAACTTCAAGAGAAATCATTTGTGTTGACATTGGAAATGATCAGATTTTTTTGTTCAGGTAATGCAGATGCCTTATAATAATAACACATGGAGCACCTTTATTTACTGAGTATTTACAGTATTTGGGTGCCTTTTGTTAACGGTCTCGTAGTACCCTTATATGGCTAGGAGTGACATTCGTACACTGTGGGCGTAGTGAGCAGCTTGTTCGGGTATTTTGACCTGAACTCTTTGCAGTTTTTTACCTGTGGTCCCACTCAAATATTAAATATCATCCAATAAATTTTGTTATCAAAAAAGATAACTAGAGTTAATACAACTTTCTGTTTTTAAATGCAGATTTGACCTCTCAATAGGAAAAAATAACCCATCCCAAACAACCTGGCTGCATGTGAAAATATGCATTTTCACATTTGAATCAAATATGGTTAATTTAATTTTTGGGTCAGTTTTAATAACCCAAACCTCCCTAACAACTATGGACGAAATTTTGATTTCAGAAGTGGGAGGATGTAAGTATTTTTTACATCAACTGATCAACTGACAACTTTCAGTCTAATTTATTTTGTCTCCTGTTAAGCATAGTGAACAGAGATAAACTTTGACAGGACAGGGTGGCAAACCATAGTGTGTACCTGACTCATCTAAGACGTCACAAAACACCATGTAAAGCACTGCAGACCTCATTTACCTCAGTTAAAGGAATAGTACACCCAAAACATGATTAGCCTTCATTTTCTACTCACCCCCATGCTGAACAAAACTCTGGAGTACTTTTTTGATATCTCAAATGCATCTGGAGATCTGGGAGGCTTCTTGCTGTCTGCTGACATTCAAATAATGGAGGTCTATGGCGCCCGAGACAGAAAGGTCCACAAAAGTCCACAAAAACGTGTCAATATTCCTCCATACTGCTCGTCCAATGTAATCCAAGTGTCCTGAGTGGGTAGCATCCAGAATTTACTCGAAACGAAGTCATTTAGAACGTTTTAGAGCCTAAACAGTAGTGTATAGGATTTCCTAATAGCGCCCCCATGCGCGCTCACGATTCTACGGAAGCCGGCAGACCAAACCGGAAGGAAGTGCGCATTCAGCGTCTGCTCTGCCGATAATGCAAGCGTAGAAGAAGAAATGTGCTGTTTACCTGTGCAAAGAAAGAAACAACGAAAGAAAAATGTCTGAGGACTTCAGTGTTGAGGAAGAGCATGAGTTCTTTGCCGAGCTGAATGCGCTGGTTTGGTCTGCCGGCTTCCGTAGCGCCGTGAGCGCGCATGGGGGCGCTATTAGGAAATCCTATACACTACTGTTTATGCTCTAAAAACATTCTAAATGACTTCGTTTCGAGTAAATTATGGACGCTACCCACTCAGGACACTTGGAATACATTGGACGAGCAGTATGGAGGAATATTGACATGTTTTTATGGACTTTTATGGACCTTTCTGTCTCGGGCGCCATAGACCTCCATTATTTGAATGTCAGCAGACAGCAAGAAGCCTCCCAGATCTCCAGATGCATTTGAGATATCAAAAAAGTACTCCAGAGTGTTGTTCAGCATGGGGGTGAGTAGAAAATGAAGGCTAATCATGTTTTGGGTGTACTATTCCTTTAAGGTCAGTTTCCTCTGGTAGCTTTTATAAGTTGTACATCTTGTTAAGGTGTAAACTAACACAACATTCCTGAAAAATGAAATAAAATAAATCCTGGGATCATGTATGTGTTTTGGTCAAACGCTGAAAAACCATATTTTAGATTAAGGGGGCATTTACATTTTCTGAATAGGCCAGATTTAAAATACTTTCATTTAATCAACCGAAGCCTCTCTTTAAAGCTGCTTTTGTATTTACTAAGGTTTATCTTTGTCTGATATTAAAATGTATTTGATGATCTAAAAACATTTCAATATAACCAACAAAAAGAAAAAAAACCTTATGGTAGGAATTCTTTTTACAGCACTGTATATTCAGTGAAATGAGCCCTGCAATACAAGACAAATATTCTGTTTCCACGCAGCATGGCTTTCTCTCCTACAGTTCAAATAAAGCAAAAAAAAAAAAGATATATTTTTTAGAGTATTGCTGGTATTCTAGTGAAAAACAAAAAAAGATCTGTCAACATAGTTAAAAGAGACTCCATTTAACCATGACAGAAGATCTGAAAACCGAGTGCCTTCCTTTTCCTCTTTAAATCCCTCACTTGAGTCTGTGATTGTCACTGCAGGGCCTTCTAGTGTGTCAGACGACAGAGGCACCCTGCTGGCTGCTGTTAAGCGCCGTCACCACATCGGATCTCTCTATGCGGGCCAGCGCCGAGCTCAGCAGTCCCAGAGTAGAGCCCTCTTTCTGGGCCCAGTTAGACAGGAGTGTGTGTGTCGGGGCCTCGCCACGTCCGAACAGGTCCAGCTGTTCGGGTTCATAGCCCAGCGCAGCACCAAGGTGCCTCCATCCGCGGCCGCTCGCCTCCTGCAGAAGGCGATCCACCTCCTCCTGCTTGTTCGGTGGCAGGTTGATGTAAAGGCGGTTGTCGTACTTGCTGTCTCTCTTAGTACCTGTGTGAAAAACAAGCATTTCTTAGCATAATGTTGCATTTACTGCTTCACTAATCAGGATGAATAATGAAAAAGAAAGAGTGTCTGATGTCAAGGTGTTTATTTTTAATATTTAGATTTCACTTTGAAACGTATATCATCAAGCTATGCTTTAACCCACTGTTGTTTTCTTTCACTGCACACCAGTGTTTATCTGTGGGCACAGTCATTTCTTTCTCCCTTGTTTACATCACTCTGCCTGCTGATGTTTGCCTGCCTACTTGTTTAGCTTTACTTTGGTTGGAACTTGTATATACATAACTCCTCAGTGACTTCAGAAGGGTCGCACTATTTCCTCAGAAACAGAACTTGGGTCCTGGACCTTGGTGTACAGTTATCAACTGCTCTGGGAAATACAGGTGCTGGTCATAAAATTAGAATATCATGAAAAAGTAGATTGATTTCAGTAATTCCATTTAAAAAGTGAAACTTGTATATTATATTCATACATTACATACAAACTCATATATTTCAGATGTTTATTTTGTTTAATTTTGATGATTACAAATGACAACAAATGAAAATCTCAAATTCATCATATCAGAAAATTAGAATATTGTGAAAAGGTTCAAAATTGATGGCCCCTGGTGCCACACTCTAATCAGCTAATTAACTCAAACCACCTGCAAAAGCCTTTAAATGGTCTTTCAGTCTAGTTCTATAGGCTACACAATCATGGGGAAGACTGCTGACTTGACAGTTGTCCAAAAGACGACCATCGACACCTTGCACAAGGAGGGCAAGACACAAAAGGTCATCGCTAAAGAGGCTGGCTGTTCACAGAGCTCAGTGTCCAAGCACATTAATAGAGAGGCGAAGGGAAGGAAAAGATGTGGTCGAAAAAAGTGTACAAGCAAGAGAGATAACCGCACCCTGGAGAGGATTGTGAAACAAAACCCATTCAAAAATGTGGGGGAGATTCACAAAGAGTGGACTGCAGCTGGAGTGAGTGCTTCAAGAACCACCACACACAGACGTATGAAAGACATGGGTTTCTGCTGTCGCATTCCTTGTGTCAAGCCACTCTTGAACCACAGACAGCGTCAGAAGCGTCTTGCCTGGGCTAAAGAGAAACAGGACTGGACTGCTGGTGAGTGGTCCAAAGTCATGTTCTCTGATGAAAGTAAATTTTGCATTTCCTTTGGAAATCAAGGTCCCAGAGTCTGGAGGAAAAAAAGAGAGGCACTTCATCCACGTTGCTTGAAGTCCAGTGTAAAGTTTCCACAGTCAGTGATGGTTTGGGGTGCCATGTCATCTGCTGGTGTTGGTCCATTGTGTTTTCTGAGGTCCAGGGTCAACGCAGCCACATACCAGGAAGTTTTAGAGCACTTCATGCTTCCTGCAGCTGACCAACTTTTTGGAGATGCAGATTTCATTTTCCAACAGGACTTGGCACCTGCACACAGTGCCAAAGCTACCAGTACCTGGTTGAAGGACCATGGTATCCCTGTTCTTAATTGGCCAGCAAACTCTTCTGACCTTAACCCCATAGAAAATCTATGGGGTATTGTGAAGAAGAAGATGCAATACACCAGACCCAACAATTCAGAAGAGCTAAAAGCCACTATTAGAGCAACCTGGGCTATCATAACACCTGAGCAGTGCCACAGACTGATCGACTCCATGCCACGCCGCATTGCTGCAGTAATACAGGCCAAAGGAGGCCCAACTAAATACTGAGTGCTGTACATGCTCATACTTTTCATGTTCATACTTTTCAGTTGGCCAACATTTCTATAAATCCTTTGTTTTTATTGGTCTTCAGTAATATTCTAATTTTCTGATATGATGAATTTGAGATTTTCATTTGCTGTCATTTGTAATCATCAAAATTAAACAAAATAAACATCTGAAATATATGAGTTTGTATGTAATGTATGAATATAATATACAAGTTTCACTTTTTAAATGGAATTACTGAAATCAATCTACTTTTTCATGATATTCTAATTTTATGACCAGCACCTGTATTAGTTCAAAAAACATGATATTCATTTTGCACTATTCTTTTAAAACAACATTGAATGCTAGACCTGTAACTTCCAGGTTTAGAGCCCCTGAAAGCAACAAGCAACACAGCACTGTTGCAAAATGAAACAGTCTTAAAATATGATACCAGACCACTTCGGACCAGCAGACTAACAATTGCTTTATAGATACCTAAAAATACACTTTAATTTCAAATTGAACTAATACTTGGGTCAAATCACAGAGTTGCCTTAATGTAACCTGTATTAGTTCAAAATTAGTGAACACAATGTTACAACTAACAGTTCCTATAACATGTAACTGCTTCCATTAAAAATGTGGCACAGAAGCTAATTTCTCCTGACCACTCTCTAAAGTGAGAAAGACAGTGAAACGTTCAAGTAAGTTAGGAAATATTAACTCCTTTGATTATCCCAATGCCTAAAGCAACAGCAAAAACTGAAAAGCTTTAAACAGCATAAACAGTTACCATCACAGTCAGAAAATAAAGCAAGTATTAATTGAAAGCTTTTTCCTTTATTTTTACCCAGGGGGAGATCAGTTGTGCAGCTTGTTGGTTTTAGGAACCGAAGGAGAAAAAGCTTTTACGGAAGAATTGGTGCCTCAATAAAAAGACTTGTTAGTGGTTTAGTATTTTCTCCCTTTAAAACCCCAGTAGATCTTTATGCCAGTAACCTGCAGAGGTTTTATCTTATTCACTATAAAAAAAACTTTATTTCATTTTTGTGCGTAATGATGCACTGCTCGCATTGTTTATTTGTCAGACTATCTATTATTTGCCATTTACTTGCATTTCTTTTAAAGGCTCTGACTGTAAATCAGTGTGGACCTGAAAATGCCTGTATTTCTAAGTACCTACCGTATATCATAGTTTGTTTTGTTTTTATTACATAAAACTTTTACATGGTTATATGCACTGTTATTATATTTATTTCATTAATTACTTGCATAAAAAATAAACTCAAAAGTTTTCAAAATGCCAGAAAAACTCCGCACAAAGTATGAGAGGAAAATAGGGGCTTACAACAAAATGTGTTATTTTGATGCACCTATTAGAAAACATCTGATAGATAGAACAGAGGGGGGCATTGGGGAGACATTTTTATCAGAGGAATTTGGACGACTAAGAAAACAGCACAGTTTAGCTGAGGAATGTAACGATATAAAGATAAATCTGATCAACACCATCTACATCAGTAAATCATCTCAAGCACATGACCCAAATCAGCAGTGCGTTGCAGCAATAGCTACTGGAATGGTGTTTACTGTCCAGAGCCAACCATAAAACTGAAAATCTTTATGGAGATTTCAAATTAAAGTACTGCAGACATGCAAAATTTCATTTTTAAGAGGTATCAAGCTGATCAAGATATGGTACTACAATTATAATTGAAAGTTCAACACTTTCATGACACAATAGATAAAATGTCTAAAAATGAATGTTGTTACATAATTGTAGAGACAATTTATATTGATACTTAAAACAGATGAAGAAAAAAAATTAAAGCCACAAGTGGCCTTGGACGGCCCTTGCAGCTCAGCCCTGTTCCACACTTTACCACTAGACAATTGTATGAGAATGTCACAACCTAACCTTTGGTCGGGAAAGGTTGAACTACAGTTTAAAGATAAAATCTAGCAAATTTTACGTTTCAAGCAGATGTTGTCACTTCCTGATTGAGTTGGTGTGACTAAAGTGATCAGCAGTCTGTGGGTAGACAAATATGATGATGATGAATCAGGAAGATATACCAGTTCGATCAATCAAAGGGGCACACTTAATGAAAGTCTAAATTAGGAGTTCTTAATAATGACCCAGCAATTGGTCATCCAGATTAAAGCAAATCAGATCATGCCTTCTGATTTAGAGCCAAACATATTCATATGGTAACAGATAGAAATTGGCTATTCTAACACCCTATCTGGTAAAGTCAGCAGATCTTTAGAAAGGGGATTACAACTTTTGTCATAGATTTTTTTTTCTGTACCATCAGACACAGATTGTAACCAATAGAAAATCAAAGATCTGAGGTTTGAGCTCACAACCACATGAGTTCCAACCCACCACTCTATCTATCCTTAAACTAAAAGCTCTGGTAAAGACACAGCTGTCGCCCCAGATTGTCAAAGGTACATTATATCCACTGTCTTTAGAAACTGATATATTTGGGGGAAAATCCTAATATTTAAATGGTTTGAAATTAAATTCTTCAAACATTTCCATATGATAATAATTATATATTCTTCAAAAAGATTATTTTCCAGCTGCTTTACAAAAGAAATCCTAGAAAAAGAAGCTTATGGTTTGAATGACTCGGGTTATCCTGAGCTACATCTAAAGTTGTGCTGCTATAACCTTAGAATGTGAAGGACCACATTTCCTCTCTTTGCTATGTCATATCTCTATTCTCCTACGTGGGTGAGCGGAGGCAGTCGTGGGTGAGCGGTTAGGGTGTCAGACTTGGATCCCAAAGGTTACCGGTTCCACTCCCGACCCGCCAGGTTGGTGGGGGGAGTAATTAACCAGCGCTCTCCCCCATCCTCCTCCATGACTGAGGTACCCTGAGCATGGTACCGTCCTGCCACACTGCTCCCTTGGGGCGCCATTGAGGGCTGCCCCCTTGCACGGGTGAGGCATAAATGCAATTTCATAGTGTGCAGTGTTCACTTGTGTGCGCTATGTCACAATGACAATGGGAGTTGGAGGAGTTTCCCAAAGGGCTTTCACTTTCACTATTATTTGTTACTTCAACCAAACTATAATGTTCTCTTTTTTTTTTTTTTTTGTCATAATAGCTCATTTGGTCTTGTTCTGTTTAGCGCTAAGAGTATTCCAGAGGGAGACATTAGCTGCGAGGATTTGCAGTTAGAAGGTGTACCCAGATCTGCTTACCTTTGCTAGGCTGGTTATCCTGCAGGCTGTATGTGTCTAGAAAAACACCACTGTCACTTTGGAGCTTTTCTGCTTCTGGAGATGTTCCCAGCTCTGCCACTCGGGCCTTGGAGAGAGCCTTCTTCTGTTTGCACGACTGCCAACTGAGAGAAGTGTACGAAAGCAGTTTAAGCTAGCGCATGTCCCATGGCCAGTCATGCCCTCCTTATTACAGGACATAAACAGAGTGACAAACTCACCATTTATAAGCCACGTAAACCAACAAGCCGAGCACCACAGCAGCAGGAACAGACACATAGGCCAGAATGTTGTTGCTGTCCCCCTCGTCCTGAGGGGTCAGCTTGGACGGTACGAGTGTGGGGTTACCACCTTCCCCCTCCTCCATCAGCAATGTCCCGTTTGGGATGTTCAAGGCAGGGCGAGACAAAATGTGCAGTTGCTTATCTGTTCGAAAAGAAGACACATCAAGGATCAGCGGCACACATGCTCAACAGAACATATTTGGACCAGATGTGAAGATAGCTTCTGTCATGCTGGTTGATCCCCTGGGCTTTTTAACCTTCCATTGCCCCTGTTTTTAAGCTGCATCCACCCTCCTGCTGTATTGCTATTTCTGGATCAAACAGTAGAGGATACTTGGCCAACCTGAGTGGGGTCAAAGGGTCATGACACAGACTCTAAGTAAGTGCAGATAACTCCTGTCTAAGGGAGCAATGTAGCCATTCGGGGGTCTAATCACAAGCTGTCAAGGTCAGCTGCTTTTCTTGGCCTTCAGGAGCATTTGACCTAAAGACCTTCAATCAATTGGACTGCAACAATAAAAAGGGCTTTTGCAAGGTCTCATGTTTCTTGGTGCTTAATCTGCAAATACAAACTTAACTAAAGCGGCGCAGGCTACATGTAATTTCTCCATTAGAGTTGAGCTGTCGATGCAGGCGCTGACCACATGCCCTGGTCTGCCTCATCTTCTCTACATTACACTGATGTTTTATCTTTTATTTCCCACTGCTGTGACCTCCAGCATCATACCTTGAAAGATGGCACTCTTTGTAGTGCAGGTCTTGTATTTTACAAAGCTTCCAAACACATTAAATCTCTATTAGAGGCCAGTGTGGTAAACAGTAGGTCATCAAAGCAAGAGAGTGTAACAGGTTTTATCCAGCTGGAACCAAATCTACTGGGGATGTCTGGATGGGTCCTGTGGAGTTGTCAGGATTAAAAATCTTCCCTGATGTCGATTCTTTATCATTTACAATGTCAGTCAACAGAAAAAAAAAGTCTAAAGCATTCAGCTGGGTTTAAAGCCAAAGAGTAGTTTTATGGGATTAAAAAAACTTAAGTTTTAAGCATTTCTTTACAGTTATGCATTTCTTTATTTATAGGTACAAGTACTGGTAACCATGCTAACCTGGATGCATGTTTTATTGGAAAAGCTTTACCTAAAAGTAAAGTTATTTATAGTTAATGTGGTTTTCTATTGTGGGTAAAATTCTCAACTCAAATGTTCCACAGAATGAAATAAAAAAATAACAATTTCTTTTAAGAAAATTGACTTTTTTAGTGAGTTTTTGCTAAACACCAGAAAAAAACGTATTGTTATATTAATAGTCTAGTTTTAATTGCAAAGATTATCTACAATTTTATCCTAACTGGATACAAAGTCAACTTTTTTTCCAAGAGTTTTTGTTACACCAATATCAGAATTAAATCTCAAGAGTCACGTTTCCTCACAGAGGTTATTCTCTTTATATCACTCACCCAAGCAGACAGTGTCAGAAAAGAACAAACAGGCTCGGATCTCCACCTCTTCTTCAGAGCACTGAGTGCAAAGCTGGCACACTTTGGTATGGAAATCATCCTCCATAAAGGTTCCCGGGCCACACTTCTGGCAAACCCTGTTTCCTTGATGGTCGCACTCCCGAACCACCCCCTGACCCCGCCCACATTTGGAGCAGGGCGCGCACAGAGATAAGGAACTCAAAAAGTAATAGCCAGTGTCACAGTCGCATTGGATGTCCTGGGATGCTGAGCAAGAAGCCAACATGGGGACACCACGTGGACACGTGCTGCAAGGACGGCAAGCTTCAAGGCCTTCAGATGGGGAAAAGGTTCCTGGACAGACAAGTTTAAAAGAATAATCAGTGGACTGTCATCTTAAAGACACTAATGGTAATTTATACTATTCTAAGATGAAAAAAGTTGATTCATCTTCCCTAAATGCTGTAAATGCAAATATGGGGAGATATCATCTGTCCTGGGGAATGACAAAAAAATGGCAGCCTTTCAACTTCAAATAGATTTTTATTTTCATTTAATGTCTTACAAAAGTTTAATCTTTTCAACAAGGGATTTGTAGTTGATAAATATATTCCTGCCAAGTGGAAACCAACAATACACGCAACACTGGAAATATTTGAACATTATCCAGCAGAAAAAGAAGAAAATAGAAATAAAAATTAAATGCCAGTATATGAAAGAAAGGTATTTTAAACAAAGGTGCACTAATCTGATACTTTGATTGGATTTCATTCATTTGATATTAGATATCGAGGATCCGATCCAGTGCACCTTACCTCCAAATGTTACTTCTTTATTTTTGCTGCTTATTTGTTAACAAAATAATATAAAGTACATTTATATCTGCCTTCATTTTCAACCATGTTTATTTTAAGGCTAAAACTTTACAAACATAGCAAGATATATGGTTTACTCATTCAACAGTTGAATCATATCGGTATCAGATATCGGCCGATACGCTCAGGTATCGGTATCAAATGGGATTGGACCAAACTGGATCGGTGCATCTCTACTTTTAAACTGTCAATGGATAGCATATTGCTCTTTTTTATATAAAATATGTGAAAGATAAACGTGAAATAAAAGTATTTTTTACAATAAGCACGTTAAATCAAGCCTCTTAAACTTAAGCTTGCATTTCTTCAGCTCTAACCCAAATCAATGTGTTATTAGTATTGTATGAATATTAACCTTTTAAGATCAATAGTGGATAACACAACAAGAGCACAGATGCTATTCTTCACTTAGCGTAAAACAAAACAAGTTTCAGCGAAGACTGGCTTTAAAAAAATAAATATACAAATTAAGGATGTGACAATATTACATTTAAGACCCACAAAAGAGTGTTTGGTTTTAAGACGTTTTAAGTTATAAATTGAGACTAAGAAAACTGAAGCCTTTTCAAAGACTCTGTCCACTGGAGCAAATTGCTTTTGACTTAGTAAAACCTAAAGAAGAGAAACAGACTAAACATAAAATGTGCTTTAATTAGCTGACAGTGCTATCATTGTGCTCCTAGATTTAACTGCTGCCTTTCAAACAGTTGATCCTAGTATTTGAATTTCTCCTTTGAAGCAGTGTGTGGGCCCCTGGGCTGCTGCATTGCAGTGATTTAGGTTTTATCTGGCAGAGCAAACTTTCTCAATCAAACTTTGGATTTTGTGTCCTCTGCCTTCAGTCGGGGGTCCCACGGGGTTCAGTGTTGTGCCCCTTGTAGATCTTGTTTTTCTGGCTTAATACCTTAAAAAATCTCGAATTAAAGATGGACGCAAAACTTAAACTTGGGGGGAAAAATGATTAGGAGGGTAATTTTCCCTATTTCAGGCAAGTAGCTAAAATAAAGCCTTTTACTCCGAGGCAGCATTTTGAAACAGGGATCCATGCATTTGTAAATCTCTAATCTCTAAATCTGTAAATCTCTATATTTTGCAGTTAGTGATGCATTTATTAGGCACATGCAGGTTGTGCAAAAGGATGACTTTTACCTGAAACAAAATGGTCTGACCATTTTGTTTGAGGTAAAATATTCTCTTCTTTGGCTGACTGTACGTTTTAGGATCTGCTTTAAAGTTCCTCTAGTCCAATAATTTTTTTAATTATTTTCTATGTATTACTTTTAATTAATGTATGTGTTTTTTTGTCATATGTAAATTTAACTTATCTTTTTTCACTTGTCTACTTTACTGCTATTGTATTACTGCTATTTAAAGTGCTTATAAAGGTGGTATTTGATGGTAATTACATTTAAAAGAAGACAGATAAGCAAAAAAACTATATACAAAGTAAAAAAAACAGCTGGGATATGGTGGCAGCATGCTGTAAAAAGAGAGCGTTTGTTAGTGCCTACCCTTTGGACACGGTTTGCATTTGGTATCCTCCTTCCCACACTCTACCTCCACTTCATAACCAGCAGGACACAATCTGCAGCAGTGTCCCGATTCAGTGAACTTGCCACTGGCACAAGCCTCTCCAAGAGCAACCTAGGGAAGACACAAATTAGTAAGATAAGCTTGCTGCTTTTAAGGAAAGAACAATACATATAAAACTGTATATTTCAGCCCATTTTCTAGTCTATTTCTGTGTGATCAGATCACAGAAACCCTGCTTTAGTACATCCTGTAAAGTTAAAAAACAATGACATCAGCTTTTTAGGGAGAAGTCCCAGCCTTCCCACCCCATCGTGATCAAAGGCACATTGAAAACAGAAAACCCTTTTTCTAATCTTTCCATCTGCTTCAGTTTACACAAGTGCTCTGAGGCTTTATCTGCAAGTGGGTACTGGAGAGGGCCAGCCTGAGATATGACACAGGCAGCTGTTTAGTTTAAATGTTTACCACAGCTTCATGTTTGTTTTGTCTTATTTTGTTGACCGAAAATGTTTAAGATAGTTTGAATCCAAGATCTACAATTTTTATATTTGGAATTGTTTTGATTAATTTTAGACCCGTCCATTAAATCTAGAGATCAGGAACACACGGCAGGGGCAGTGAAGATGTTTTTTTTCTTGTTTATATTTCTGCTGTGAGGATGAGAGGGTGTAAAAAGATTTTTTGACTACTTTTGATCATGTTTGAAGGCTCCAACATCAGATTAAGTTGACTTTCATGTTTATCTAAGCTGTGCGATATGTTTAGTTATATTTTTTCAATTCTTTATTTTTTGCTTGAAAAAATAAAAAACATAATTTTCAAGTCAGAAGTGGTTATAAAAAAATAAACCACCTGTTGCCACCCACAGACTTCAGGAAAATGTTGGTTTTGGAACATGGAATGCAGTGACAGGGCCATTACAACATTTCAATATACTTTAGACAGTTAACCTAAGACCGCAGCACTCCCAGCTCTCTCTAGATATGCCAAACTGAGTTTCATCGTATACATCATGGCAATAAAATATCTAATAAGTCATGAATGTCATTGAAGCTCTTACTGGATACTTGAGGTTGCTGTTCTGCTGTAAGGTGACGAACATCTGGCCCAGCATTCTGTAGCCTCTAACAGGTTTCTTAGGGCAATACTGATGCGTCTGGAAAAAGAGGCCCCTCCTTTGAAGGCAGTAAGCCCTCCAGGTGTGTCTATGAAAATCAGTTTTTCACCAACAGCCTGCAGCCTCAGTGCAATGGTATTTTAAATATGCAAACATTAAAAAGGTGATTGGCCCCCTCTGCCTGGGGGCCTGACCTCAGCAAACAGATGTCTAACAACTAACCTCCTGCTGAGGGGTAACACAGCATCTAAACAGCTCAGGGATGATGATGATGTCTCTCTTTGTCTCTGAAGTCTGCCAGGAAGCTCCAGGGAACATGTGTGGACCTGTAGAGCCTCCATTAAAACCCCACCAGTGATGCACACACACTGAGCAATGCCCCTGGTCACAAAACACTAAAATGTTCCAAGCTTATACGACAGCTTTGAAACGAGGTTCACATCGTTCCAACAACAACAGTCAGTCCGACTGCTGTGCATCAATGAGGAGTCGGTGATATCTGAACTGCCGCCACAGATCCTGGATCAGAGGAATTATGGTATCAGGGCGGCTGGATCAGGCAGGAACAAACCAGTCTGAAGTTAGCTCACTGCAGAGGGACGCGGGAGCAAAACGAATTAAAAAAAGCATCACAGCTGGTCCTCTTTCATGTGACAGATGAGGCTCTTCTTCAAACACTTGCCAACATCTTTAGCTACTAAAATCTGCTTTGGTAAATATTTGGCGATGGCGCTTTTTTATATTTACCTACAGCCTGGATTTTTAGAAAAAGCAGCTCAGTTAAGAGAAGGAACCGCCTAAAAGTTTGACACTGGAATTACAGATTGAATGCATGCCCCCCTGGAGGAAAACGGTAGAATTTATAATATGTACGAGATTTAGCATTACCATATGAGGACAATATTGCAAGTTTGAAGTTATAAGAAAAGAAAGAGGAAATGCCATAAAGGAATTAGACAAAAATGAACTTGGACTCATTTACTCGCAAAAATCTAAAGTTTTTTCTGCTTTGTTTTTCTTAAATGACTTATCACTAGATAAGATATGTTGAAATACCAACATTTCACATGAAACAGGAAACGACTTTCATCTATAAAAACGAGTCAGTCAGCCTCCAAGTGAGGCTTAGTTATAAAAGAAGAAAGTCAGCCTCATTTTGTTCAACATAATTTGTTTTATGCATCATTTACAACAAGTCATACCTGCTGGGTATTTACATGCTAAGAATAACAAGACATACAGTACCTTCTGGGTGGAGCCCAAAGGCATCTAATGGATGCATGAAATAATATTCCTAAATTAGTTCCTGTAATCATGGACCAAAAAATAAAAACTGCAGAGCTGCAAATAAACTTTCTGTCAAATGAACAACTTACAGTTATATATTTGCATAATTGACAAAAAAGGGACATTTTAAATCCTAAATCATGATTCACAAAAGGAATTCAGTTTTTTAGACAAAGGAGAAATTAAAAAACAGAAAATAAACATTAGTCTTTATATTTAATGGCAGAGAACCTTAGATTGTGAGACAGAAACATTTTTGTCTGATAAAATAAACTTCTAGCACACCGAATGTACCACAAACTGCAACAGCTTTCCGTTTCTAATGTCTTTTTCATGTCCTAGCTTGATTTGCTTTTCTAATTACCAAACCTTTTCATTTTAATAATAATCTTCTGCCTTATACGTCCAATTTCGCAGGAATATTTAGTTGTTGTTTTTTTATCTCAATCTCACGAGTTAAACTACACAGTTGGTGCTTTTTAAATATCGATTAAAACGATGTAAACATTTAATTTGTTGCATTTAAAGCACAGAAGCCGCAGTCATGTCATCATGTACAAACAAAACTTCTTTTCCCTTTCCCTCTGAGCTAACCACATTCATTTCAATAATGTTGCAATCTGATTAATTGCCTTAACCGACATCTTCAAACATTTGAGATTTTTCTCATGTCTCAATATGAATACATTTTTTTTTTTCTTTTATCAAAAGATATGGGAAACTATAATAGATGCATCTGCTTTTTAGCTATTTTCATGAGAGCTTTTTTGGCTACAAGGCTTGATCTGTCAAACAGGTATTATAATTGAAGGAATCTTTCTCTATAGTTAACTCTATGGAAACAGCAGAGGCACATAGTAGCAGATCAGACGAAGAATGATGAATCCCTACGGTCCTTTGTCACCTAGTTGCGAAATGATTTGCCCTTTTTATTCAAGACATGACTTTCAGACATATATCTCATCTCCAGTAGATCTTTTTTTCCAGAACTGTTTATCTTTTCCGCTTCACGTGTCCTGCTTCTATATTCTAAACACTTGTTGCTTGCAAACGTAGTCAGGTACATACATTTGGGCAAAACTAAAAGTAAAAAGCAGCTAAACCTTTAAGGGAAAATTAATTATAAAAGCATTTTTATATCTGTTTTCAGGGATGCAAAGTGTCAAGAAAAGATTAGGAGTTGTTTTAACACTTTTGCCTTGAATTTGGTTAACTTATCCATTTAACCATAAAAAGAAAATATTTGGCAAATACAAGAGCATATTAAAGAATCGAGAAAATAGTTATAGTGTCATAGTGTAAAACCAAGGATGAGGCCCGTTTTCCTGTAAAAAACATCACTAGCAGTGAGATCTAACTACCGGTAAATGAAATCATTTCAAGCACAAACTATAGTCTATTTACACGCCTGACCAAACAGTGCAAATCAAAGCAAACCTGTACACACTGAATGACTAATATGACCGCAGTACACTGTGAGTGAGTGTGGAAAGTGCTTTTATGATGTGAATGAACTGACTTTATATGTATTATTCTGTATAGATTTTATTAAGTTTTCTAAGTATAACATCAACCCGTTCAGGGTGTGTGGGTGGAAATTAGTAAATCATTTTTGATAAGCTCATAACCTCCAATAACAGCCCTTCTATTCAGACCTGCTAAAATCTAGGAGAGGGGGGCTTACCTGGCTTAGCTTACGACAATCAGAGTTAACTGTCTTTCCTTTTTGCTGAAATACATTTGTGAACAAACATAAAGAAAATGGAAACTTGTAGCATCAGATTGTATGTTAAAAGAGCCATAAATATAAATTTTTTCACCTGTAAAATCTTGATAATCACAAACCCTCCGATTTAAAAATACACCAAACTAATAGAAATATCATTATTCACAAAAATATGTGTTTAAAATCTACAGTTTTTGTTAAATTTCATCAAATTAAACATTTTAATAAAAAAAAAAAACTATTCAAACATTTTCCGCATTATTATGTGGAGGGCCTTAGCAGGGGTATTGTTTAGGTTGGCTCTAGTTGTAACAAAATTATTTTTCCTCTGATAAAGTTTTAAAGTAAAGCCTTTTATCATTTAATTCCTAAATGCTTATGATTCCTCTTAGTAGTTTTTCCTGTCTGTTGTATCTGGGCTCTAAATCTGAAGGAAAGAACTGCAGTTGCCTCTTCCATTAAAGCAGAAAGCTGCGATCTAAAGGGATTCCCCAGTGAGACCAGGCGGACCACCGCGGAGAGCTGCTTTCAATGGGCCTCTCAACGCCACGACTGCCCGAGTCATTCACTCAACACGGATCAGACCCACACACAGACACACTGTTCACTTTAACTTTCCCAGAACGTTAAACATTTCATGCCCTTCTCGGAAGTGACGAGTTCCAAGGCATGATCTGATCCACGGAAAAATAGACTCACAACAGGATGCCCCCCCGTGATAAAATGCTGATCCATCAGAATTTAACATCTGACTGAAGCTTCTGAAGCCAAGACAGCAGGGGCCGACGTAGATTTTAAGCTCCACATCCATCTTGGATGGGTAGAAACTTTAGAACATGAATGTTTTTAAGTTTCTGGAGAAAAAAAACCCTACTTTTAATTAAAGATAAGGAGAAATTGTCAGCTTTAACCATTCTGATGACAAATGATTCATGATTAAATAAATAAAGAACACCATAACACAGAACAAAGAATGAGAAATACTGCTTTGTTCCAGATTGAAACACCCTGATGAGCTGTATTTTCAAAAGGAACAGTGATAATTTACAGGTGAGTGAAAAGAAATATGATTCTTAGAATAAAGAGAGATGCATTACCACCAATCATCCGGTAAGAAAGTGAAGAACATCTGACAGATAAGAAGCAACATCTTGGGTTTCATAGATTGCAGATTACCCTTTCCAAGAGATATCCATCTTTAAAAAAGGAGAGGTGTTTTCTAAATACTTAAATCTGAGTAAAGTGCTCTGACTGGGAAGAGCAAGTCTAGACAGGAGCTCCAACGCTGCCAGCTTTGGGAGAAAAACCAGAGTCCATTTTTTTTTCTTTTACAGAGAAGGAAGGGATTTTTTTTTCACCCTGATAAAGTATGCAATTAAAACATCAACCAAACTATAATTTCATCATAAAATAGATCATTTACTTTGTATGTGGTGGATAATGGTGCTTAATTGCCCTTGTGTTTTGGCTAGACCCTCAGCACATAATGGTGGGCTCTGTGGGTTTGATAGGATTGGGAGTAAAAACTTCATCAGAGGTATTTTCACACATTTCCAGGACGATCTGTAGCCATGGGGGTCTTCAGACTTGGGTCTATTGTATTAGCAAACAAACACAGGTGTTTGGAGCCTAAAAGAAACAAACATAGGCATCAATAGAGCAACAAGATTTTAGTTTTGATTTTAAGCCCAAGTACAAGATCTGCACAGGGTCTTTTCTTCCTTCGTTATTTTACTGCTTTCATCTGATTTCATACCGAAGGTTTCAGAGTACAACATGGAGCCATGTGCCGTGAGTCGTTTCCTACTAACCAAAAGCAAATTTCATACCCGCTTTGACAACCAACGATTTAAAGCAATTTTCTATAATCTCCTCATAGTCTGGTAAGGAAATGTGGTTTTCAGACACATGAATCAAATCTACCAGCAGAGGGTTTCTGCGATCTAAAGTAGTTTAGCTTGATCAGGGGGCTCATATTATGTCATATAAGAGCCAACTGGTTCACAGGGAGATCAGGGATCAAACGAATGGGAAAAGGAAGCTTCCAGAATGTTAGGATTATTTTTCTCCATGAGTCATGAGAGTATTACACTTCATAAGGAAAATAAAAGAGAGGAGTAATGGTTTGAATTCATGGCCGTGAAAAGTTTCTTTTTACTGATACAAACTGCAGGTACAGTAGCCAAAAGGTTGAACTGACCCAGAGCTATCAGTTATTATTATTCAAAGCAGTGCCCTCCCCTTTTTCTACAACATGTTTTGTTTTAGAGTAGGTTTGCATTTTAGAAGTATCCCAGCTTGCATTTCTCCACAAAGTGCAGAAGGATAAACCTCTGTTATAATGGTTAGTCACAAATAATGCATTTATTTAAACATGAATTTGATTCTTAGATGAGCTGTTGAGTGTATACAAAAGGACATTTAAATGCATACAGCTTTTCGACAGTGAACGAGCAGCCTACAAGAGTGAAATGAACATTCCCATTTTTAAAGTGCAGCGGTGATCCGAAGAATATGGTGCAAAATGCAGTAGAAACATTGAGTTGAGTTCTATTTAGTGGGATTTAAAAAATCGCCATGTAGAGCAAGCACCATGTTTACAAGTGTGATGCAGAGTCTCAATTTTTGACTTGATTAGAGTTTCAACAGTTCAACAGTCTGATGGCAGGCCGGGAAATAATGTCCAAAAGCAAAGGTATTATTGTGTAAAAAGGAATCATAATCTGCCTATTAAAACAGACTCAACTAAATCATATAAAATAAAAAAGAACATATATTTATTATTTATTTATTCTTTCTCTTGCAATAAAATTTCTTCTTTCTTACTATCATTCATCACAAAAAAAAAACAAAAAAAAAAACATGCAATTATTTCATACATTTGAGATGGTTTTAGATTTACACACTGAGGCATAAAGGTGAGGGGTGAACAATCCTTATTGCTTATCTACTATTACAGAATTAACTTTGATTTTGATGTGATTTTTTATCTAAGTGATAGAAGTTAGGAGGACCCTCCAGATCAACGCTTGTTTCAGGCCCCAAATAATCTTGAATCGCCTCTGCATGCAGACATAAAGCAAAATGTAGCTGGTTCCTTAGGAAACCAAATACAACACATGACTTTCATCCTGCTATTACTATTTGGCAACAAGCACACCATCGGAGAGGACTGGTGTGATCCATATGGTTGTGGTGTGAAACAGAAATCCTCTGGGAACAATGGTGCGCTCTAATCTCAGCGGGATGGGTGTCACTGATTCTTGGGAATTTGGATAAAACAGGTTTTAATTTTGAAAATAAAAAGTTAGTTGGATTACAAAATCTGAAGGTATATTGCTATAGACCAAGGTCTTGGCTGTTCAGCAGTGTACAGGTGCAACCTCCTCATTTTGTATTTCTTTCATAAAATAGGCATTTTTCCAGTTATTACTTTGTTTTTGTCAACACCATCAGACACAATAAAAAGCTAATTATTTTTTATTTATTTGGTCTAATAAGTATTTAGAGTTTTTAAATCTTTATCTGGCATTGTTAGCACACATTTATGCTGTTAAATGTTGAATAATCATTTTTGTTAATTTTTTTTAACTGTATCATGTGTAGTCCTTTAAAATATCTAACATCAGATAACGTTTACTTTAAGCCTAAATAGAAAAAGTCATGTTTTTTTATTTAACAAACATATTTTTGTATTAAAAGAGACCATTACTTTAATGAGAGAACAGCACTGAAGAAACATATTGCAAGCATATTAATTTAAAACGAATAAAAAGCCCTCTGACGGTGGTGACTTTAGAACTGACGGTGGTGACAGTGGCCTCATTTCAACATACAATTCCAAACTGTATACAATTCAAGTCAATGGTTTCTTGCTTATTAACTTTATTTAACTATTTGGTCCAAAAAATAACAATCATGAGCACTGTGACAAATATTTTTCAAGGAATATAAGGTACAATTAAGAAATATCATTATCAGTCAGAATCATTCTCTGATGCTTTATTTTCTTGCGTGTGATTGTGTCCTGTTTGTCAGTTGTCATTCGTGCTGCATTATGGTAGAAATTTTGAACCTTCTGAGTAATTGCTTGAATATATGTAGGTTTTTTGTCAGTAGGCCTTCACACTTCTTTTGATATTCCCTGTTTCTTTTCCTTCTTTCCTTCACAGATAGCTGCTTCCTAGCCATAACTTCCTAAAATACATAAAGTCAAAGTTGAGTGTAATGACTATGAAATTGGGGGGAATTACAGTAAATGTTAGATTTGGTTAAATGTTGCCCTGCCATAGCTTACAAGGAATATTGTATACTATGTGCTATGTAGGTAGGTAGTAGGTGCACTATGTGCATCCCAAATGATGTAAACCAAATGAACATGGCATAATAGTGAATTGAGAGACAGGGAAGGCACACCCCATCCCCTAGGGTTATACAATATGTAAGAAATCTAGGCGGAATTACATAAATAAAAATATAAAAGAGGTTAATGAAACATTACAGATCAACAATTATTTTCTAGCCTCCATTGAGAACCATTTGTAGTTTTTTGTCACCACCGTCAGACTGTGCGTCACCACCGTCAGACAGAAAATCTGACGGTGGTGACGTCTGACGGTGGTGACAAAATCCTACTCTTTCACATGATATGCATGAGTTGTTCACATTAGCCATCTTGTTTCCCCTCTGTTGCTAGCTACTTTAGACCTCTTCTTAAAAAGTAAACATTTATGTCATAATCTAATCTAATATTTTTTATACAAAAGAGACGGTGTTGACATGTTATGGTTGTGACATTAGCAGTGTCCAAAAAATATGAACAAGTTTAAGAGAAAATAGCAAACCTACAGGAGCTTGAGTGACCTTAAGGCATCCAGTAGAGCTGTAGATTTGAAAATGGGGTCCTCAGGCATGTAGTTGACCTTTTAGTTGCCTGATTTTATTGCTTTTTATAAATATCTGACGGTGGTGACAAATATGTGGGACACATTTTGAACAATCACAAAATAATGGTTATTATTGTTCAAAACTCACTGTTTGTAGTTTTAAATACATATTAAAATGTACCCTTTCATTTGGTAAAGATATTATTCAATTCAATTATTACTTTTTGTTTTTTTAATCAAGTTGAAATGATTATCTCCTATCCAAGGACAACTGATTTTATAGGCAATGGGCCAGCATATAATCATTAAATTAACAATAAAATAAAAAAAACTTTAAAAGAACCTTGCATTTGTGCAAACGACCCCCTGATTATAACCTTGATTGTTTTTATTCATGAAAATTTTATTTCTTTCCAACAGAATTAGCACTTTTCTTAGTGGGACATGTTTTTGCCAAAGTTTCAAGAATCAGTGACGTACAGAAAAACTCCTCAGGCTCATCTGAGGATAATTACCTGAACTAAGAAATAAGAGGGATCGAAAACATTTTTTTTCAGACAGCAGGGACCAGGAAAGATAAGAATATTTTCTATTTTACTTACTTTTAACAGCAGAAGCGCAGAGATGGTGATCAATCTCATGTTTCCACTCTTTACAGCCCTCTGTCCCTCCAGTCACCGCGGTGCGTCTCTCCGTCTCTCTCAGCGTTCCTTTCCCGTCCTCAGCTCGCAATAATCGGCTTAAACCAGCCAGAAACCTCCACAGCATCAAATATAATCAAACCACGTAAAATCACTCCTTCCTCTCTCCCTTCATAGCTCGGTGATTGTTGTTTTTTACGCAAAAAAGGCGACTTCCAGATGCGTAAAATCCGTAAATGAATTCCAGTGAAAACCAGTGAAGGCTTTTTTCAGCTCATTCCGCCATGTAACAAGTGACAACACAGTTCCCTCTGTCTCAGGATGTACTGCAGGACCCTTTTCTCTTTCTTTTCCTATAACATGTTCTGAACAGATGAGGCAAAGGAAAAAAAAAAAAAATCTCCTGAATGCTCTAAGTTTTCTCCTCCCATCTCCTCAGCTTTCAGCCCTGCTCTGTGATTGGCTGCATCACAGAGAAGCAGAAAAGGGATTCCAGTCTGCAGCAAATTATGTCTTCATGTAAATGGTTAAAACAAAAATAAATATGCAGTACACACCAAAAGTGTCCGTATGGAAGAGGATTAGGGCCACTGAAAATTAAAAAAAGTTAGCATATTTTTAGATTTTAGTATTATATGAAAAATAGTCAGAATTCTGACTTTAATCTCAGAATTATGACTTTTATTTCTCAGAATTATGACTTTAATATCAGAATTCTGACAAAAATCTCAGATTTCTGACTTTTTTTCTCAGAATACTGACTTTAATCTCAGATTTCTGAATTTTTTCTCAGAATACTGACTTTAATCTCAGAATTCTGACCTTTTCCTCTCAGAATTCTGACAGAAAAAGTCAGAATTCTGATTTTAATCTCAACATTTTGGATCTTAATCTAGATGGGCACCATTAAGGAGTAGATGTGGGACCACTCGGAACCACTCGGCTTCACTGACAAAGATGTGAGTTGTTTGAGAGGGCAAGTGACACTTTGGTGGGAAATTACGGAATTAGGCAACTTTTTACGTGCCCGAGGGGTCCCCTGTGATGCTATTTCATTATTCGAAGAGCAGAAAGTGAATAAAACAAGAGAGCTAGTTTAGTCTTTATAACAGACATGGCTATGGCTTGATGCTAACATGTTTGCTAGCTGTTAGAATTCAGTCAGAATTTTGAGATCAAAGTCAGAATTCTGGGAAAAAAGTCAGAATTCTGAGAAAAAAGACAGAAATCCGAGATTAAAGTCAGAATTCTGTGAAAAAAGTTAGAATTCTGAGATTAAAGTCAGAATTCTGACTTTTGCTCTCATATTATAATGAAATAAAATCTAAAAATCAGTTAACTTTTTTTTATTGTTTCAGTGGCCCTAATCCTCTTCCGTATGTCCGGGATTGAAAATAGATTTAATTAAAAATTTGTTAAGTGAGAAATAAGCTGCTACAAAACATAAGAGATTTATAGCTATTGATTTTGCTTTTATTTATAAAAAAAAAGCTGCAAATGAATAATGTGCAGTTCTCTTTAGTATTCATGCTTACTTTTTCATGTGCTGTTCCTTTAAAACCACAGCCTTTATCCATTTTTTTATCCAGATTTAGCAGGTCAACACAAAGCAATCTGACCAATGGAATTAATACAAAGGATACAAGATTTTTTTTTTTACAAAAAATCCATCAAAATACACAAATATTTAAATAAAAACAGTTGATATGTGTATAATTGAATCACAGCAGAAACACAGCTGAACCGTGATTTATTTTTATTTTATGTCATTGGAAGAAATCCATAAAAAAAAAACCTTGTTAGAAGTTTGAATGCAAACAAAAGGAAAACCTTGCTCTTGTTTTATATTAATCTTTAGCCAACACTTAAACGCCATATGTGCTGGAAACTTTACACTGTTCTGACACCCTGAGCGCACCAGCAGTAAAACATGTTGAAGGCAGCATTATGCCGTGGGGATGTTTAAGCAGAAGTGATGGAAATATGGAGGAAAATAGATAAAGTGTAATCCTGAAATAAAATCTGTTAACAGCTGCAGGGGCATCGTCACTCTAAACATGCAGCCAGAGCAACAATAGATCAGATTAAAAGGCCTTAATATTAGATATTAGTCAAAGTCCCGACTTCACACCGATCAGGATTATTTGCCAGACTGGAAAGGCGATGGTCAACAAGTTCCATCTGTAGTTGTGCAAAGCTGGGAAGAATATACTAGATAATTGAATCTTTACCTTCATCCTCAAAATTAAACACTGCTTATCAAGGTTGCCAAAGTGTTACATAAAGTGAATACAGTTCTCTAGTTTTTAAAGACGTTCAGGAATCTAAGACTCTCAGTGTTCCTCCTATCAGCTTGTAAATCTCCTACTGCTGGTTAACCCTCTCTTTGGGTGCAAGGATGGGGTGGGGACGTGATTTTACAGCCCCTTTAGGCGTTCTTGCACACAGCTGTGACCGGCTGTTATCTGACACAAAGAGGACCACGTGAATTACACAAGATGCTCCTGAGGAGTGCCTCTGTGTTTGATCTTAGCAATTCAAAAGATTAGAAACCAACAGCAGGGTGAGTTACATACCTTGTAAATTCTGGCAAGTGCTTCACAGGGGGTCCAGGAACTTCAGAGGAAAACAAATGAGGGGGAGATCTCTCAGACACAATATGACCTGCACTTCAAAGTCTATAGAGTGCTGAGAGGAGAGCAGGAAGATGTTCCTGATTGCATTAAAACTCTTAGCCAAGTCACCAAAGTGAGCTAGTTTCTATAATGCTAACTAATTTAGTGCATTTATTTATATTTTTTATCTTAAAAATTGTACAAAGTACAGATTTTTGTATAATAATTTTGTGTTATTTTCTGTTTTACTTGACTTTAAAGCCTCAATGCAATGAAACCTTCTATGCCAGAAAAATGTGCATTAGAAGAAAAAGCTCAATTAAAATTAACTGAAAATAACAACAAAAGAAAGCAGAAAACATTTAGAGCGATGTGATGCAATGGTAGTCTTTGACCAAGACAAACTGCAGAATGTTTCTACAGATAACGTTTGATGGAGAGCAAAATGGAAAAACATGCTGAACAGAGACTCTGGTATGTTTCCCCGAGGTCAGAGAGTCTAGCAAGGCTAATGTTATAGAATGTTAAAAAGTAAAATCTAAGAAATATGAGCTCATATTCAGAGTTAAACTAAGACTTGAACATTTAGATTTTTTTTCCTTTGTTATTGTGCTTATTGATGTTGGCAAGTTCTTCTACAGGTGGATTTTAGAGGACATGAATAAATTAAATGATGCTATTGAAGTTTTGTTCTGGCTGCTTTTATACTAACTAACCCCCCCCCCCATATCAATGGAGTTTGACCTGTTAAGCTGAAAAACCTGTATTGGTTAGTCAGAATCCTTGATAGTTTGATTTTTTCCTTTTTAATATGTTTTTTTGTTATTATTCCCCGTTATTAATTTTCTCTAGGTGCTGCTTCATTAGCTTATCGTTTTAAGGATTACTTTCTTTTTCATTGTAATTTTTCTATTTATATAATAGATTATGTTCTGCTGGCTCACTGTTGAATTTCACACATGGTTTTATAGTTCCTTTGTATCTTTGTTCAGCTCTAACTATATTCATACTCACGTCCTGCAGGTTTTTGCTGTATTACTTTGAGATGTAACTGTAAGATGGTGATAAACTCCAAGACATACGTTTCTAGGTCTGCTATATCTTAATTTGTGCTTCTGCTTTTAGTGTACTTTGACAAATAACCCCATTATATGATTTTATGATCTGGTACAATGAGTATTATGATGAAAAAGCAGATAAAGTTGAAAGAGAGCTAGGATAGCTGTTGAAAAAAAAACTATTTGAGAGGTTTTAAGACAGTTTTGTCCTTCGTTGAAGAAATTAAATACTTTTAGTAAACTAATGTCCCATTTTTCCTAAAAAAGAAAACTAAAAAAAACACCTTATTGCCAAATGCTTTGTTCTTTTTAAAAACCTCTAGTATTCAACAGTTACTGGCATGAATAGAGACAGGGGCTGGGAAACATTACAGATAGTGGATCAGATTTTAAGAGGAAAGACGTTTCCTATCTATTCCCCCTGATTAGATTATGAATATACATGTTGATTATGTTTCACATTATTTTTTTGGGTTCTTTTTGTAAATCTAAGGTTGTGAAAACCAAAACTCTAAAAGTATTAATCTGCTCACCCAGAAAGTTTGTTCAGTACAATCTATGTTATCCTGTATGAAATTTTTATTTAGAACAAAACTAGATTGAGTAAGAAACTTTTTGTTCTCTCTACCAAAACAATTGGCAAAAGAGGAAAATTTACCCATTTTCTTTAACAGAACTGTTTTTTTTTTTTTTTTTTTAAGAATAGCATTTTTAAAAGGGATTTCCTATCATTTAAAATACAAATATTTTACTTTTGTACTGAAGAGCAAAGTAGATTTAATTGAATTTAATTAATTATAATGCCTCTCCAGGATATGATTAATCTTGACATATACAGACAATTCTTTTAACTCTTTAAAATGGGAAATACAAGAAAAAAAATCCCTTTTAATGAGGAGGTTTTTCCCATAAGCCAGAAAACATGTAATGGCTAAAACATGTCGACAGCTTGTACCGGTATGAACCTTTACATCATTTAAAGGTTTAAAGCAACTGAAAACGGGAACATGCTGGATGAACACAAAGGTTTATCTTGCCAGAGGTAAAAAAAAAAAAAAAAAAACTAAGTATGTTAGGATTAGAAAAAATTTAGATGCAGATCACTGTATCCAAACGTTAAATCAGACTAAAATCTAGCTCTAATGCAACATATTCCGGTGTACCCCACCTCTCACCCTTTGACAGCCAGAGATAGGCACCAGTACCTCTGGCAATCCCAGCAGGGATAAGCGTGACAGAGAATGAATGGATGAAATTGAAAGTTTATTCAACATTTGTTGATCTACAGGAGTTTGTATTTAGATAATCATTCTTCTATCAGCTACAAAAGTTAAACGCTCTGTTATTTGCTTGACCAAATATTTCTGTATGAATAAACCTACAGCTACATGGTGATTTTTTTTCTCCTGTGAACAATAACATTACTAAACTATTAAAACTGGCCTCTGTGTCCACAGGCCCCATGGAAGTGGCTCACACAGAGATAAGAGGGGGTGGGCTGTTGTAGACACCAAAATTAAAGCATTTTATGCCCCCCCCCCGCCCCAGTCTGCCCTCAGGTCTGGATCAATGAAAAAATTGGGCCATAACAGAGAGGGACGTGTTAACCCTTTCCTTCTCAGTCAGGGTGAGCTCAGCAGAGAGAGGGATTCCTGTGGTTTCTGCTTGATTGGGGGTCTAGTTTTACCACCCACTTCAGCCTACTCCCCCACCCCACCCCCTGTAAATTGTTCCCCTATGGAGGTGTTTATAGGGAGGCTGACAGGATGTTCGGCCCATCAGGAGATCAAAGCCCCCCACGTCCACCCCATGTATGGCTGCTCGCTGTGACCTTTTCAACTCCGGTGAGGGTTAAAAATCACAGACACATGCGACCTAAGATTACAGTAGAGGAGCAGGATGATGTACAATTATGGCAGCAGGATCAGCTTCCATGTTCTACTGTTGCATAAAATCCAAGTAATATGTGGTCTTCCTTAGAGAAAGGGTATATTAAGTATCAATCGCACAATTACAGTCTTTTCTTTGAAGGAGTTTTCACAGAATTAGGCAGCTTTAGGTATAAAAAAGATGGAATTGATAATATATCTGTAAATAAATATGATCAGGCAGTTTATAGGTTTAAACAAATGAACTGTATGTTCCTAGAACATTAGAAATGTTAGATAACAGAGTAATTTTTATTTGTGGATGTTCTCTAAAACAAACAAACGAGAAGAGAAGTCCCAAAAGTAGTAGATCTCTAGGAAATTGGCCTTACACTATTATATAAAAGGTAAGAAATAATGGCGCAACACACACACACCCACACACAGCAATGTTAAAGTTTTCACTCCCGCTTAACTTTTCATATATTATTTTACATCATGAGTAGCACGGACCTCAGGGTGTTTCAGATAGATTGAATTTAACGGGTCAGCACAAATAAACACATAGCTGATTACAAACCAATTATACATCTGTAATTGGTTTTTCCTCCATTCATTTAATTTTAGTAAATTATCTCCATTTGTGTAGATTAATTTCTTTTCAGTACTGCCTCAGATTTATCATTAGATGAAGGTCAAGGTCACCCTAAACCAAGCTCCGGTTATTTGCATCCAAATAATATTTTAATAGAAGCGAATCCTTCTAAGCTCCCTCATATACCTTTTAGAGATGTCCAACCACAAAAGCAGCAGAGAAGAGTAGATCAAACAGATGATAGTTTACTGATGGTTTTCCTTCAGAACATCTCCATCACATCCAGGTCACAAAGGAGCAGTAAAGTGTCACATTTTACAGTAAAACCATCAATTAATATTCAGTGTTTATTACAAGGCCCAGGAGTGGAGGGAAAATTAGGCACTTATCTGATAAAAATCAAACAAGGATATAGGAATGTGGAAAGAAGCAAAAAAAAACCAAACAATTAAATTAAGCTGTTCATAAAGGTCGTTTGTTGGTGTAAGGCAACAGAAGGCTTCCTCTGAGGTTCATCACATGTAAGCTCATTTTTAAAACAGTGAATACATTTCACATACTTGACTATCAAAGCAGGGCTGCTTTAATTGTAACAGTTTTTAATTTCTCTGAGCCTTAAAAGGAATGCAGACCCATAAACTGCAAGTCCATACATCTGTTAAACCCACAACACAGCACAAGCTTCTTCCACCCATCTCCTAAACTCTCTGTACAAGTTTCGCCCTCTTGTGGAGTTCCCCAGTATTGCAGCAGGAAAAATCTTTTTTTCTTCTTTTTTTTTTTGCGTCTTTCAAGTTTCCAGGAGTTTTAAGAAGATCCCGTTGCCATTCAATGGCTTTAGGAGTTTTTTTTTGTTTGTTTTTTTACGAGTGCCGAGATCCCATCTATGACTCTGACAGCACCAAGGAGTTGTGCTTGGTGTTTAGGATGGGGACGGACTGAGTCATTTGTCGGAAATGTGACTTGAGTTCATGCAGTCCATCATGAGTTTACAGCCCAAAGATACTCCCATCACCATGCTCTTCCGCCAGAAATAAGAGAAACAAGATGACTCTTTGGATTGATGCTGATTAAAAACTGCACACCTTCTAAAGAAATCTGAAACAAAATATAAAAAAAACATTTAGGATTTATTTTCGTAAAAGTGCTCAGTGTATAATTTCTCTCCCAGAGAGATATCAGAGGCTTATGAATAAAGTTTCCCCATTTTTTTTTTTCTTTAAGGCATTTATCGAGTCCAAATATCGCTGGTCCTCTCATTTCGTGGTGTTTTCAGCAGGATTGTACTCAGTTTCACCCGATGACACCTGAGAGATTCGGCGCGTGGAGCCCCAAAGGCGACGGGAGAACTGTCCTGAGCGAACCTGAGACGAGAAAATGAATGTGTTCATTTTTTTTCCTCACATAAAGGCTAAACGGATCAGTTACAGTGCAAACATCATCGTCTGAAAAACCCGTTTCTCTAGAAATACTCTGAATATAATTATCCTCTTCCCCCTTTGCCTTCCACCCATTTCACACTCTCTCTATAAAGTTTGGTTTCTCACCTCTTCAGGCTTCCCTGCCCCCACCACTATTAACTTCCCGTCCTCCAGGCCCACTAGTATGTGGCTGAACTCCTTAGTGACAGACACACTCCTCACAGGAACCCTCAAGGCCAGGGGTGTTGTCAGGGAATCCAGGCTGCAAAACAGAAGGGAAATTAGGAGAGTTAGACCTTTCTCATACAGAGCTCTTCAAAAGTAAAAAAAAAAAGTATAAAAAAATCCGGAACTTGTTGATATTTTATCCATCATGGGGATGTTTCCCTTTAATAGAGACAGCAAATAAGATAAGGGAACCATAATAGGCTCATATAGTGGACGTAAACCTTTAAAATACTTAGTTTCAATTCAACAAAATTATTCATGGGTGACAAATTGTCACTTTTTTTTAAATAATTTTAGAATTAGACGTTAAAATCATCCAAACATCCAAATTCAGTGAAAGGATGTAAAATGGGACTTTGACTCCTTTTGTGAGGACTGAAAATGACTTGAGGTCTTCACCTGAATAAATCCCGGATGTGGAGGCCGCCCTGCAGGGTTCCCACGATCACATATTCAGACACCAGGTGAAGTGCAGTCATCTGCTCCTCCATGGTGAAAGAGGACAGCAGACAGCCGTTCACAGAGTAAACATGGATGGAGTGCTTGCCCTGTGGGAATGAGCCCAACACGGATACCAGCATCAGAAACAGGAAACTGCCTGCTGTTCCCTACGGAGTGGTGTACACAAGGCATTGCTAAAGGCAAGTGTATCCTAGGAGCTTTTCACAATGGGTCACAAAAAAAAAAAAATGTATGGGATCGATCAACATAAAGCAGTGAAAATAACAAAAGGTTTGTTAAAAATCTGCTTAATGAGTTTTAAATAGATTCCTTGGACTTTTAATGAAAATCTCTACATTCTTCTGCTTTGATGGCTGTAGCTACGTTTAGATTAACCTCCACTTCGGTCTTTATTTAACCTCATCCTCTAACAAGTTTTTCTCCAGTACCGCTCTTTATCAGTATCTTCCCAACAGAGCTGGCTAACTTCCTGGTAAAAGAAAAGCTTTATAGCACTTTTCTTTTACAAGCTCCTCTGTGTTTGTCTATGAACTCAATAACATTAAAGTTCAAGGTCGTAAGATCAGAAAAAGTTTTTGATTACCCGTGTGAGGAACTGGTGTGTATTACTCTGCATACCTTCCAGTTAGCTCTCTCCTCCTGAGACGTCTGCACCACGATGTGGCCCTCCATCCCCACCTGGAGGGCAGCGATCGGAGCACGTACGTTGCCTTCGCCGGTGGGCCGCAGTGACCTCAGGAACTGGCCCCGTCGGATCGTGTGCACAATCACTGTACCATCCTGATAACCAAGCAACAGCAGCAGAGAGTCAGGAGATAGGCGAAGGCTCAACATGGAACATAACGAGTTTTCAAAAACTACCTAAAAAAAATAACACATGCTGTGTGACTAATTAGATTTTTCACTATAACTTTAGATTTAACGAGGCAAATAATGGATAATCTGGTCGTTAAAAGAGTTAGGAATACAGTGGTAAAAAAAAAAACAACCTTATAAGGTTTCTTTCCTCCACTTCATAATTCGTCTTAAATTTCAAAGACACACATTTTTGTTAAATCAGTCTTTTAAATCTTTCAGGCACCACTTTCTTTTTCCAAATTTGGTCCTTTCTAACCATTCAGAAATAAGATAAGAAGCAGCTGGGAAACCGAAATGTGATGTCATGGTTACGGCATTAATATGCAGCCCTCTGAGATCAGATTAAATCGGTTAAGAAAATGCTTTAGCGTTGGATTTTTCTACTGTGCCCCCAGTCATGAGATCAGCCATAACTGCTGACTCTGCTATCAGCTGCATGTGTCTAATTTAGCGAATTTCAGTGGAAAAGTATCTTCCAAGCTGTTTATCTGTAGGCCAGGGTTCCTATTATGTATTGTTAAATCATAAAATTCCTCAGCTTTCACATTTCCCAGAGCTAATAGATAATAATCAAACTTTTGCATGCAGATTTATCTTTTTTTTTCTCAATTAATGACATCTAATTTAATGCAACCTAACCATATACTGCTTTAGTCCCAAATTGACGAGCTGAAAATGAGTGTTTTTAACAAAGAAGTATAGAAACATCTAGTGAAGATCTGATTTCCTGAAGCTGCAGCTTACACAGGGGAAAAGGGACAGTTTCTGTGGTTCTTCCACAGTTTTTCTAAAGGCGCTGCAGACAGTGCAGGGAGAGAAAGTATGCGTATTGGTTGAAGATCCTTTTCCAAACAGCATATTCTATATTTTGACAGAGAGGAAATGTTCCCCACATCAGTTTTAGCTGCGTTACAGAGGGCCTCCGAAGCCTAAACAACTGCCACCCGCTTTGTCAGTGATCTTCCAGGAAGGAGGAGGGATACTGTAAATATTTAGATTTAATAGCAGTTCTCCCTCCTAAACACACGCAGCTGTAAACTTAAACAGTACTGTTTTGTTTTTTTGGTGAAAAAACAAGTATTTTCTGTTGCTTTAAAAAAAAAAACAGGTATCTTCTAGTGGTGAGCAGTAGCTTATCTGACCTTTGACCCAGATACAGCCAAGTCCAGTTCAGTGCTGATGGCCACACAGGTCACCTCCTGGTCGTGTCCACTGAGGATCTGCACTGGCCGAGGAGACAGGCCGCTGGAGAATCCGCCCTGCAAAATGATTTAAAGAAAAAAAAAAATTTTTTAGTTCCAGCCAGAAAATGGAGGTGGCACAGAGGATGTAAAGAGTCTCACCTGTTGTAAAACCTGCCACACTATACAGGAGGTGTCCCTTGAACCAGAGATGAGGTAGATGCCACACAGATCCAGAGCCAAGCAGGTTACGACATCTGTAGAAATATACACAAACAATTATCTCATGCCATGGAGAAGAAAATTGAACTTTCCCCCATTCATGATGAAAGAGCTCACCAATGTGTCGGCAGATCCTGCCCACCAGCTTTCCTTTCCCCAGCTGAGTGACGCGGAGGCTGCAGTCCCAGTGTCCGCCGCTGAACAGCAGACGGCCGTCGTTGGACACCACCAGCACCTGGGCGCTGAGCTCCACTCCAGGTGAGAAAGGTCCTGCCAGGAAACGCTGAGTCCTGCAACATGATGAGAAGATTAAAATGTGATTCTATCTTAAGCAGTGTCTCATCCGGTCTGCAGAGAAGGTGATTGGCGGCAATCTTGCATCTTTTGAGGATCTGTAAGCCTCCATGATTCTCAGGCTAAGGGAACGATTGTTGCTGATCCCTCGCACCCCAGCCACAAAACATTTCAGTCACTTCATTCTGGCCATAGACTGCAGTCCATCACGACGAAAAATTCAAACCACAAGAACAGTTTCTTTCCATCCGCTACCAGCCTTATCAACAAGGCCCAGAGACCCCGTGACACTGACACTGCCTCTCTCCCTCCCCTATTCAGGACCTAGAAGCTACACCAACAAAGCATCTCCAGACCTCCTGCATTACATTAACGCACAGTCTACTGTTTATATAGTATATAGCTATAAACTATATATTGTATATAGTATATTTTATTTTTTTATATTGTATATAGCTATAGATTCTATATTCTGTATCTATCTAATTTGTCTGCACCGTCAACACCAACTCAAATTCCTTTGTAAATGCAAACCTACTTTGCAATAAACTTGATTGTGATTAAAAAAAAAACAAATATATATATACAGGTGCTGGTCATAAAATTAGAATATCATGAAAAAGTAGATTGATTTCAGTAATTCCATTTAAAAAGTGAAACTTGTATATTATATTCATACATTACATACAAACTCATATATTTCAGATGTTTATTTTGTTTAATTTTGATGATTACAAATGACAACAAATGAAAATCTCAAATTCATCATATCAGAAAATTAGAATATTGTGAAAAGGTTCAAAATTGATGGCCCCTGGTGCCACACTCTAATCAGCTAATTAACTCAAACCACCTGCAAAAGCCTTTAAATGGTCTTTCAGTCTAGTTCTATAGGCTACACAATCATGGGGAAGACTGCTGACTTGACAGTTGTCCAAAAGACGACCATCGACACCTTGCACAAGGAGGGCAAGACACAAAAGGTCATCGCTAAGGAGGCTGGCTGTTCACAGAGCTCAGTGTCCAAGCACATTAATAGAGAGGCGAAGGGAAGGAAAAGATGTGGTCGAAAAAAGTGTACAAGCAAGATAGATAACCGCACCCTGGAGAGGATTGTGAAACAAAACCCATTCAAAAATGTGGGGGAGATTCACAAAGAGTGGACTGCAGCTGGAGTGAGTGCTTCAAGAACCACCACACATAGACGTATGAAAGACATGGGTTTCTGCTGTCGCATTCCTTGTGTCAAGCCACTCTTGAACCACAGACAGCGTCAGAAGCGTCTTGCCTGGGCTAAAGAGAAACAGGACTGGACTGCTGGTGAGTGGTCCAAAGTCATGTTCTCTGATGAAAGTAAATTTTGCATTTCCTTTGGAAATCAAAGTCCCAGAGTCTGGAGGAAAAGAAGAGAGGCACTTCATCCACGTTGCTTGAAGTCCAGTGTAAAGTTTCCACAGTCAGTGATGGTTTGGGGTGCCATGTCATCTGCTGGTGTTGGTCCATTGTGTTTTCTGAGGTCCAGGGTCAACGCAGCCACATACCAGGAAGTTTTAGAGCACTTCATGCTTCCTGCAGCTGACCAACTTTTTGGAGATGCAGATTTCATTTTCCAACAGGACTTGGCACCTGCACACAGTGCCAAAGCTACCAGTACCTGGTTGAAGGACCATGGTATCCCTGTTCTTAATTGGCCAGCAAACTCTCCTGACCTTAACCCCATAGAAAATCTATGGGGTATTGTGAAGAAGAAGATGCAATACACCAGACCCAACAATTCAGAAGAGCTAAAAGCCACTATTAGAGCAACCTGGGCTATCATAACACCTGAGCAGTGCCACAGACTGATCGACTCCATGCCACGCCGCATTGCTGCAGTAATACAGGCCAAAGGAGGCCCAACTAAATACTGAGTGCTGTACATGCTCATACTTTTCATGTTCATATTTTTCAGTTGGCCAACATTTCTATAAATCCTTTGTTTTTATTGGTCTTCAGTAATATTCTAATTTTCTGATATGATGAATTTGAGATTTTCATTTGTTGTCATTTGTAATCATCAAAATTAAACAAAATAAACATCTGAAATATATGAGTTTGTATGTAATGTATGAATATAATATACAAGTTTCACTTTTTAAATGGAATTACTGAAATCAATCTACTTTTTCATGATATTCTAATTTTATGACCAGCACCTGTATATATTGATCTTTAATAATCTGTCCACTGCACAGGCAGCCAAAGCACATCCTTTCTCCTTCAGAAATTTTATTTTATTTTGATGCTTCATTTTCCTCAGCTTTAAAACACTCCTCCAGAGTGTGAGACTGGGATCAACAGTTATATCCAACGGTAGCAGCAGTGGCAAAGCTGGTACCTATGACTCTGTTGAACTTCGAGTGGATCTTTACTAGGGGACCTCCACTTGCTCTGTCATGAATAGCCCCAAAAAACTGGATCAGAGATAATCTTGACTTGACGTTGCATACATAAAGGAAGATCTTTAAAACTAGCTCTTTGATTGTATCTTTTCAAAACTCCATGAGCTGTTATCCTCCATATTTCTCTGTATTTAAATGACAACTTGGTCACAATTGCTCTCAGGTTGTTGGCCTGTCCAGCTCTTGCATGAAGTAAAGCTCCTCCATGGCATTGCAGCAACCACATAAAAAAGAGTGAACTAACTGATTTGACTGCAGGCTGGCTACAATAAGAAATATTAAATACACTGCATGGCAACCAGACCCACCATACTGTTTGCTTAACCTGCTAGGGCAAAAAGCCAAATATATAAACTCACTCACTTGGGATTGGTCATGGTGGGGTCTTTAGTGAAGGTGAAGTAGTTTGTGATGTTTTTGTCATATGGAAGCCAGCTGTGAGTCCCAATCAAACCACTAGAGCTTACAGTAACCTGTGCAGAAAAAAAGGGAAATTTAAAAATGTAATCTATATATGCAAAGTGATCTGACATTGAAGTGTTTTGACATTACCAGTGTATCTGAGCCATGCATGATGGAGTGATTCTGGTTCTTTGGCACCAGTGCTTGAACCAGAGGAAGCCCATCACTGACAACCTGATGCAAACCCAGTTTTACATGTAAATAAATATCATATCAGAGATGAGCTGATCTGAGCATTCACACGACACCTCACCTCCACAAATGGTCTGAGTTTGCCAAGATGCTCGAAGATGTTTGCAGGTAGAGTGTCCAGGCGGGCCTGCCGCCGGGATGCGTTCTGGGCTGTCATTCTGGGAGGGTGAGGCTCCTGCTCAGAGACAAAGACAAACATTAGGATGTTTTGAAGCTATTAAAACCAGCATTGAATCATTACAGCATTACAAATCTCAGCGTGTTTTTCAAAGAGCTGAAATTTGTATCCATGAAAAGCTGCAAAACAGCAGCTTAAAAGGAAATTTATTTGATTGGTTAAATGTGACTGGACTGTCATGTTAAATTTTGTGGCAATTAAAAAAACATAATTAATTTTTATATGGCAGATGAAGGTTCATTTTGTATTTTCCTGAAGATCATTTTTTGTACCTTAAGAAGCTGACAGGGAGTCTGTCCAAAGTTGCTGATGATGCCTTCCAATGCTTTTCGCTCAGTCTCATTGGCAATTGCATCCAGATCCACAGCACCTGAAACAATAAATAAAAGAGACAAAAATCAAGCAAAGAGTGAGATATTAAAAAATCTGTTAAAAACTTTAGACTCAGGTTCACATAAAGCAAATATTAGACAGCAAGCCTTAAAACAAATCGAAATTTCTATGAATTTCTTGTATAGTATTGCTGTTGAGTAGCTCACATTAATTAAGTTTAATTTCAGAGTATCAAGGAAACTAAAGCAGGTATCAGTCTTTCGATATCGCTGGGCATGAAATAAAGGAGAGAGATACAATAAGCTTAGCTACCCTTCAAAATGGAAAAGACTAGAAAACTTCCAACACAAGCAAGTCAGATGTGGGTTGATCATAAGAGGTGAGGAGCTGATGACATAAAAATTATATCTATCTGGAGTGTTAGTAATGTTCAGGGAGATTAAAGCAACTCAGTTCATTTGCAGCTTTATTTTTCCCCATGCACAGTTAGCAGGAGTTTAAAGTAGAAAAAGTGGAGTAATAAAGTAACAAACTTTTATGAAGGTTTTTTTTTACACTTTTTAAATGTTTGCTACCAATAAGTAGCAAAAAAATAAAATAAAAAAAATAAATAAATGGATTCTTAAAGATATTAAAGTGACTGCTCCCCAGCCTGAAAACTGGATAAAACCCTTAGAAAGTTATTTTAAAACTTTGGGTGAAAACATAGAAAAAAAAAAAAAAAACAAAAGCAAAAAAAAAAAACAGTTGTCTAAAGAAGATCTAATTTTTTGTTTTAAGCCTATAAGGACGATAAACCAGGAATTTCAGGAGTTTCCCTGTTGCCAAAGATTAACGAGTACAACAATTCCACTTGTTTCTCACTCATCAGCATATTTGTCAAAGAACAAAAAGATTCTCACAAACGAACAAAAAAAAGCAGATAATAAAACCCATAACCACTGAAAGTAGAAGAAAAATTTGTTCATTTAGCTCAGAATATTTTCTGTTTTCCACGTCATGCATGGCGGAAAATTTGACAATTTTGTTCAATAACGCAAAAATTACAACAGAAAAGATTACCCTAGCCCATCTTTTGGGGGTCTACAGAACAAAAAAATGACTTCAAAGGATCACCACAAAAAAACTGTCAGTTTTCTAATGAGTTTTCTCACAAAGGTTCCCATTGCAGCCTCACCCTCATAAGTGCAGTAGTAGAATACATTGAGAGCTTTCACTGCCTCCTCTCCTCTCTGTTTGCATCCAAAGATGAGGTCGATCCATTCATGGAGGTGGGAGGACACGTACTCGGACTCCTGTAGGTTCAAAGTACTTGTTTTTTCATGGCTATTCACTGTAACCAAGGCAACAGATGCATAACTGAGTTTCATTATACTGATGGCTCACCAGAGCTTTCCGGTGTTTCCTGATAAAGTCTTCCCTTGATGTTGCCCAGCGAGGGAGCACAACATCTGTAACCAGGTCCTGAGACATCTGCAAGCGACCCAGGTCGAAGCCTAGCACAAAATGTGGATTGATTAGCCTTGGGTCCAAGAGCACAGGTTCTGCCAGCGTTTGCAGAGCAGCTCACCGTTCATGTTCTGCAGGAACTCTGGGAAGTAAAAGAACTCAGGGATGAGCTCTTTGACATCAGCCGGGCTCTCCATGCGAGTTTGCCAAGCTGCCGCCACTGAGTGGAACTGTCTGTCTGCGACGTCAAACCTGAAAGATGCCAAAACTGTAAGGTGAGACCAGTCCAATACCAAAAATCATGCAAAAAAAAGATATTCTGCAGGTTCTCACCTGCCACTCTGCAGCTGGATATGCAGGGTGGTGAACGGCTCCATCCGGATCATGTAGTGCATGACTCCTGCTGCATTAGAGTAGTGTGTCCCATAGTGGAATTTGTCGATGGTGCCTGTCGGGTCTTCAAAGCTCTCGTACCTGAAGAAACAAATCTATTTGTTGGACTTTATTATGTTAAAAGGATACATTTTGGCACTTTTTTTAAATAAAGAAATTCCTGATACGTTGTATTTTTCCAAATTATAAGAGCTGATTACTTTTCTTTGACGTTCTGTGCATGACGTGGGTTGACCACACCTATAGGCTTGGATAAATCTCTGAAAACCGAGGGGTCCTCCAGATCCAGAACAGGAGAAGTGTAGTCACACAAAACCCAGGGGAACTAAGGAGAAGCAAAACACACACAGAGGTGTACAATAATGCTTTCTTTGACAGTGAGTGTGCATTTGGCGGCAGAGAGAAAGCTCCAGAAGCACTGCGGTACGCACCACAGGGTACTGGGACAGGTCGTTGTAAGTCCGCCCAGCGATGGTGTTCAGCTGCATTAGGTACTCAAAGTTTGAGATTTCTCTGTACACCCATTTCTAGAAAATTCAACATATCACAAATGGGAAGCATTAGAGCCATTTCACTCTAAATAAAGCAAAGCCATATGTAGAGATGATGAATACCTGAGTAAGGCCTGATGCTTTCAGCAGCTCTTGAGGGGAACGGGAGCCGAAATAAAACAGGTTTGGAGGTCGCAGACCCAGAATCCTTGAGTACACCTTGTTTCGCACCTGCAGGGTAAGAAATTATCTTCATTTTAGCACTTTAAAAGCTAATTTCACATAACGTATAATGGCCATACACACACACACATATGTATATATATATATATGTATATATATATATATATATATATATATATATATATATATATATATATATATATATATATATATATATATATATATATATATATATATATATATATATATATATTTATATATATAAACCATGAAAAAGATTATAGAGTGAGTTAACATTTTATTACAGCAGAATGTTTGTTTTATTTTTGATTTCAATTTAAAGGCATTTGTTTAAAGAAACATTATGAAAAGAAAAACCTTAATTAAAAGCTGTTTTTAACAGAATCAGGTGGGTGTGATTATTACTGGTAGTCCTTCTCTTGATTATTTGTTTTCTATAGTAGATAGGAAGGATAATTTTGGCTTTAGAGAAACACTTTCCTGTGTGATTGGGTCTTATGATGCTGAAAGAGAAAACCAACCCACATCTTGAACGTCATGGCATGGCTTACCCATTTAATTAAAAGTTCCAGTTGTTGAGACCAACATGGACTCTTAAAAAAGGCTTTTAGGGTTTGTGGAAAAGAACAAGACCCTCAGCATTACAGATTCTCCACCATACCCAACAGTGGAGATGAAGTTTTTTACTGTATATTCACTCTTTGTTTCACACTAGAATCACCACGACTTTCTCCGACTTAAAAGCTCATTCTTAAAAATTCTGCATCCACTATGGGTTCCTGAATGATTTTTCCCCTCTAGACCTGAACACTGAAACCTGGATTGTTGATACCGAATAATTTCCCTGACTCCTATAGCAAGAGGATGACTCTACCAACAGCAGTATTGTGTATGTGGAGCTGCTGTTGGTCTACCTCACATCAAGAATTCAATTAAAACAGTCAAATCAGACTAAAGCAGCACCATTGTTGTACCGTTTAAGGTGCTTTGGCTTAAAAACCTGGCACTGCTCTTCCAAACATGCAGAAATGTGTTTGGATAAAGGACCTCAGGGGATTTGAGCTCATCCTGACTGCAATTAAATCTATTATGCAACCCTAAAAAAAGGTTATTAAGAAAAATCTTACTTATAAACAGAATAACAAGCTTGTTTTTTTACACACATAATGTATGTGTATGTATCTAAATCCCTAAATGTAATATCTATATCACCTTCTTTCTGAAGTTGATGAAGTAATGAGCTTGGTCGATGAAGAAAAGCTCAAGCGCAGATCGCCGCAGGTTGTACCTCCTCAGATGGACCTCCCGAAGCTGAGACAGAGGTCTCTTGAAATCAAACCCAATTCCTGCAGGAGAAAGGCGCCACAGCTATGAGTCGCCTAGAGCACTCCGAGGAACCATAAAGCACATAGGTGCAAACCATAGCTGCACACATTTCTCACCCTCTTCGGTTTCCTCTTTATCACTGCTGCCGTCATAGAAGTAGAGATGATGCGTGGTGACCTCCAGCCGACCTGGAACCACGGCCACAATGGTGATGAGCTCACAGTCTTCTGACAGAACCAGCTTTTCTTTCTGACTCTCATCCTCTCCTTCCCCTCTGAAAGCAACATAGACAGAGAGACTCCTAAATCTGCAGCTCTTGTTTGAATCACGCACAACAGAGACCAACATTGTTGCTACGGACATTGTGGACTTACTTGTTATCTGAAAAGACTAGGTCCTCATCTTCCAAATGATCGTCCTCCATGTCGCTAACTTTGGCTTCCTTAGCAACAGCCAGTGGGAGTGGTTCAGAGCTGCGGGGACTTTCAGCTCCTGATGATCACAACATAACTTATTTTTATTTTGTCAGAAAAGATTCAAAGAAATTTAAATATATTATGTTTCATACCCATGTTATCCCTCAAGGCGCTGGCTTCACAGTGTGGATCATAGCTATAATTGGGCACAAGTTTGAGTCGCATCTTTGAATAAGTTTCAGCGCCGGACAATTTCCACTTCACCTCTGGCTGAACTCTGACATCAAGCGTGAGAAAAAATGAAACTTAGTCCTTTCTGACTTTACAAAGGGTCAAAGAAAGAACAGAGGGAGGTGTTAGTGTCAGTCCTACCCGTTAGCCCAGGCTCCCCTCTCACAGGTGAAGAGCCGGCGGAGCGCTCTCCAGTGCTGCCACACCATGCCCAGCTGGCTGGAGTTCTGCTTCTGCCAAATAGTGTACCGGTTGTTCTCACTGCGTACTCGCTTCATGTAGGGGTCCACAATCACCTCCTGTTTGCACAGTGAGACACATCAAATCAGTCTTCTGAGGGGAGATGTTCCCATTTTGTCATGTTACAACTGGAAAATTTTATGCTTTTTAATTTGTCAACACAAAGTGGCATGTTAGTGAAAATTAAACCAGGATTTTCATTTTTTTTTTTTTTTGAAAACCACAGGACATATTTTAAATTTAGCCAACTGAGTTAACATTTTGTATTGAAATAGGTTCCCCACACTTTCTTTTGTATGTCGTGTATCAGACATCACTACCAGCGTTTGTCAGGGAGTATCTGTGACAATCAGTTTTTTTGGCTTACCACAACTCTTCAATTGGATTTCATTCTAACGCATTAATAAGCCCTGATTTATTAAGAGATTTTCGCACAGGATTTCAAGGTATTTATGTGTCAAGTTTTGCATTCAATGCTCAGGAAAACCATCCCCACAGAATGACTCTTCCATTTCCATGTTTCACCATGGAGGTTTCTGCATTCAAGGTGATGTGCAGTGTTAGTTTTCTTCAACATTTCAAATAAACATTTGTTGTCATTTGAATAGAGGACCTTCTTCCAGCCCTACATGGCTCATGGTAAACTACAATACAGACTTTTTACCGCCTTTATTCAACATTAACATTCTTTTCTCCACTCCTCCATAAAAGCCTGATTGGTTGGTATGACTACAAGTTTTACTGTTGACAGATTCACCCACCTGAGTGTTGGAGCTCCTTCAGAACATGAACCACTTGACTACGTCTCTGAAAAATGTTCCTGTTAGGTGGTAGGCCATTTCTTGTCTTCATTGCAACAAACCCCTGAGGCCTTCACAGCTATGCTCTCTTCATACTAAGATTAAACACCAAACAAGGTGGACTATCTAGCTAGGTATCAGAGTAAAGGGGGTGGAACAGTCTGCACTTAAGAGGTTTTTATTAGAAATAAAAAAAATAGATAATGTCACTTCTAATTAATCTTATTTGTATTGCTTGATCACATAAAACCCCTGAAAAAAAATTGATTTATGTATGTGGTTGCAACAAAGTAAGGAATTAACACAGTGGAGGATCTGTAATGCTGTGGGTCATTCATGAAGAAATGCTTTTGCATCCAGTAAGTTCAGAAAAGTACCTGAAACTTGGACTTGCTGTCAGACCTGTCTTTGTCTCGTTTAAACGCAGTGCTCATCAGATCATCAAAGCAGGAGTTCCAGAAATTGGACATGATGTCATGACTCCGTCCAAACGTGTCCAACTCGTACTGCTCCATGGTGGGCTGAACCTGAGAAAAAGACAGTTCCAGAGCCGTAAGGAGAAAACTCAGACAGATCAGTCACACTATGTGATGTTCTGGGTAGGCGCCAGCAGTCGCTGTCATCTCCAATTCATTATTTATCCTGCTCGGCTGCTGTGTTTCTATCAAGCTAATAAAAATACACACACTTACATACATCTAAAACAAACACACTCTCTATAAATAAATTCCTGAGTTTACATGCTTGCAGTGTCTGAGACCACTTTCTCTTTAAAATGTATTTTAAACATTTATTAGCAGCCAAAGCTCTGCCACAATGTAAAATGAAATGGAAGATCCGTATACAGAGGAAAACTAAACAAAGCAGATTTATGAGCAGCCAAGTCACACGGAGCCACAATGAATCTGAGCTCAGCTGTAGCGGATTGAGATTTTTTGGCAGCAGTGTGCCTCAGGTTGGAATATAAACCTCTCCATAACCAACACACACAGAAGGAAAGTTTAAGTAATTTGATGTAAAGCAGTTTAACATTTTTCAAAAGCATTTGAAAAATTTTAAACTTTGCAGTAAATATCAGAGGAACAATCTGGGAGGTAACAGGTCAGACCAGAATACAGGAATTTGACAAAGAACAGAGAGCGTAGTAACTGGAGGACAGACTCCCTAAACACTAGACAAAGGTCAGCCATTGCTAAAATATACAAAGCACGTCCAGATACAGACCTTCTGCTGGTAAAAGCTCTGCCACTCCAGCGCGTTACAGTAAACCTTCAGGTCCTCGGCGAACGTGGTGCTGCCGTTGGTGATGGGCAGGTTGGGCAAGTGGTTCTGGAGGGTAATGGGGTCTGCGTGTTGATCCAGCAGAGTCCTCATAATGGGTACCAACTGGGAGAAGGTCTCTGAATGACTGCTGTTTGTGTCATCCATTATACCATCCGGCCACAAGGGGGCGCCAAGCTTTCCCAGCAGGAAGCAGACCTCCTCCCAGCTCAGACAGAGAACTGTCTGGAGGAGACTGTGAAGCTTCAAATAGGCCATCTCACACACCTAAAGACCAACAAAGAAAAATTATTTTAGTCAAGGACAGAAAAAAAAAATGCACATCTTGGAAAACTACAAATAAAACAAGATTACTTTATTTAATATACTACTAATAATAACAATTCAAATTACACATTATAAAAAAAAAGAATATAAATGCATAAGGAAAAAAGTATACTCTGATATTTGACAATCTAAAACATATCAAAAAATAACAATTTGTGAGTTTCACTTTTTTCTCCCACACTGTTTACATTTGATCAGTACTGCACTTTATGGAATGGAAATTTTAATTTCACTGCTAAGCTGCTGCTGATTTACTGTCTGAAAGCTGTACAAGACTCTGTGTATACAAAATGACAATAAAGTTTTTTAAGTCTAAGTATAAAGTCTAAGTCCAAGTTCACTCTTATTTCTTTCTTCTTCTGTATTTCATATGAAGTTAACACTTTTGATCAAGGTCTACAAAGCCTGGTCAACTGCCTCAGCTAAAGCAATAGCTTTGATTTGAGACAAACAACATTTCCAATCATTTTTTTTTCGTAACTCCAGCTTAAGCGTTCTACCTGCAACACCTTGAATGAGTCATTTATCAGTTCAACTGTAGCAAAAATAGTTATCTCCCTGACCTTTGATTCAGGAAAAACTGGTTATTTAAACAAAGAATGAATGAACAAAACTACATTTGCCTGCTTTAATATAATCTGATTAAATGTATCCATGTAATGATTCGGTTTGTTTTACGTCCAATAATCAGCAGATTAAAATCAAATAAAACATATCTAGTCTAGTTTGAATCACATAATATTGAAATATTAGTAAAAGAAGAAAACAACAACAGTTAAACTCTTATTTTTGGTAATAATGCCCCCAGCTTCAAAAGGATTTGAGGTTATTTCAGTGTGATTGTCAAATACAAATGTCTGCACATAAGGGAATTGAGACTGTCAATATATATTGATTTCTAGCATTTTGCTGTATTTTATTAGCTTTTTTTTATGGAATCCATGAAGTAGCAGAGCAAATATACAATTATTTCAGAGCAGAAGAATTCAAATCCTCCTTCTCAGATATAAAGCTTTAAATGGCCAAGCTCCATCTTATATCAGAGATCTGATTGTTCCTTATGTTCCTAACAGAGCACTTTGCACTCAATCTGCAGGTTTACCCATGGTTCCTAGAATTTCTAAAAGTTATCAGGCTCCTCTCCGGTGGAACCAACTACCAGTTTTAGTCCATGAGACAGACACACAGACATACTAAGGGTTGACTTAAAACATTCCTTTTTGATAAAGCTTATTGTTAGAGTGGCTCAGGTCATCCAGTGCTATCTCTATAGTTATGCTGCAATAGGCTTAAACTGCTGGAGGACATAGGGACCCTTTTTCATCATTCTGCTTCATCCTTTCTCTATTCTCCCACTCTGCAGAATTTGTTCAATCTAATGTTATTCTATCTCTGCTTTTTCTCATAGTAGCTTCATCTGGTCTGTTCCTGTTTGGCTGTGACTCCATCCTTGAGAGAAATATCAGCTGTGCTGCTGCCATTAATGCCATTGTTTGTGGATGTTGGAGCTTGGCCTGTTTTTCAGTGTAGTCCTGTTTCTCTGACTGTGATGTGCTCCCTTTCATCCACTGACATGGGTTCTTGCATGTAGCTTGTCTGCCTGGCTGTGTGTTTCCCGGATGGGGCCGCCTGTGGAGCTGGTTTACAGTTGCCTTTTGTATCTCTGCTTTTTCATGTCTGCTTCTGTCTCCTTGAACCCCTTTTGGCCTTGGCAGATGGCCGCCCACACTGAGCCTGGTTCTGCTGGAGGTTTCTGCCTGTTAAAAGGACATTTTCCCTCTCCACTGTTGCCATAAGCATGCCTTGTGTGAGTGATTGCCTTTGAGTGAATGAGTCGATGCAATCAGCTGGTTTTACTTAGATAGAAAACTTTGAACTAATCTGACTATGATCTGGTGGAATTTTTTTCTGTAAAGTGCCTTGAGATGGCATGTTATGAATCGTTGCTATATATCAATAGACCGAATTGAATTAAAGTTGCAAAAAAAAAAATTGAACTGAAAAGCCTAAACAAGCAGATTTACCTCTCATCAATAGATCTAAAGGGGACATATTATGAGTACTATTCTTAATTAATTAAACTCTCTTCCAACTCCTCCATCATCTTCAAAAGACACACAGTTATGATGTTTAGGAAAATTTTAATAGATCTTTTTAAAGGTTCAAGAATAACTAATTAGTTAATAGACAAACAAAACAGCAGCACGTGATGGAAATCCAGATGGTAAGCTTAATTTATGAGCACTCCCTTTATTTCAAAGTCATATAACAGTAGATGTCATAACTCAGAGTGGAGCTGCCCTTTCATTCTGAACACTCCCTAACAGGAATGACTGCAATGTCTTTGCAAAGAGAACCATAGAAGGTTTGGTATTTAAACGGTTTCTTTATCTGAGCTCACTTATCAAGTTAAATACTCTAAGTCCCTTGAGACATTTTTCAAAACTACCTTCTGTAGATATTATATCTTAGAGGATCTTGGGTTGTAAAAGTCAAGTAGAGTCATTTTATAGTTTTATGTGCTCAACAGATGAGTGCAGCTGACCTGTGAGTTCTGCTGTTGGATGTATCCCAGAATGATACGCAGGCCAATCTGGGCCATCTCCTTCAGTTCAGTGTTTCCAGGGCTGCCGGGGGTGCTGTGCCAGGCCTGTAACCTGTCCAGCAGGTTCACCACCCCTTCGAAGATCTGCAGCAAAACAACAGGTGTCAACAGAATGCCTCGGCAAAAGAAGGCCAGACCTGTTTCCACACCTTGCAGTAAACCTTAAGTATACCCTGAGCTGCATTTAAAACCCAACCTTGACTCTCTAAGCCTTTCTGTAACACAAAACAGAAGAAGCATTTGACCTAAAGGTTAACAAGGACACCACCCATCCGATGGTGTGTTGTATTTTACTGCTTTAGTCTTTGAAGAAACAAAAAAAAAGAAATTATTTGTTAATTTCATGCAACACAGTTATCAAACAAAAACTAACCCATGATTATCATAGAAAATATTAATTTCAACTTCATTGGTTTAAACACAAAACCCAAAGACAGCATTTTAATATAACTAGAAGTATTCCATGTGTCTGATCATTAAACTTATTTCAGACAAAGTTAACCAGAATAAATGCATTTATTAGGAGTAAAACATCTATACAAGGTAACCTAACATTACCCTTCAACCTTAAAACTGGTTGAGCCAACTTTGGTGGAAACACCTACCCCCAAGGTTTTGTTTCCAATAATTGGAAATGATTTAACATTAATGAGGAAGGGCCTGAAAAGCCTGTTTAAAGCCATTTGACAGAATGTGGATCAGATTGAAATCCGGGCTTTGACTAGACCGCTTTAGCACCCTGATTCTGCTCCTTTTATTCGATAATTGTGCTGGTGTACACCATGATTGATGCATTAAAAACAGATCAGTATTAGGGCTGCAACTGACAACTATTTTGCAAATCGATTCATCTGTCGAGTGTTTTTTTTATTAATAATTGCATAGCTAAAGATTCCTTAAAGAAGACTTTTTGCGAAATGAAATCAGGTGAAGCTAAAACTTTTCCATTTGAGGAGATTTGACAGAGCATGTTGACAGATGAAAATGATTACTATCTTAAATGCAAAATGTTTTCATATTTTGTTCACTATTTTGGTATAATTGGTGCTCAACGTGGGCCGCTCTGTTAGCTAAAGGCATGCTTTGGATTAATCGATTACTAAATTAGTCAATGATTATTTCAATAATCGATTAATCAAGATTATCCGATTAATTGTTTCAGCCCTAGTCAGTATTATGAAACACTTTACTAATTACATCCAATAAAAGGTAAGGTGGATTTAAAGGCCTTTAAAACTATTTCTAAAGGGGATGTTGCTGAGAAACAGGCCTGAATGGGTAGGCCACACTGAGCCTTTAAATATTTTAACTATAATGTATAATTGCTTAGCTGTACAGCCAGAGAAGTCTGGTAAATGATATCCAGACAAAGAACCAAAATGGGCTCATCCAAGGGTTATGTAAATCTCAAATAATAAAGGGCTTGCACTAATCAAATCTGGGTGCAGCTAGCTAAGCTGATACGAAAAAAAAATGGCTTATCAGCTTCATTATTAAACATTTGTGTCTGGAAACATATTTTACAAAGCACCAGATTTGCCTGGATGACATCCTTTTTTTTTTGATAAAACAGAATAATTTGAAAAGCACACTGAGTATTTACTAAGGACTTGACCTGATATTAAAAAGTGAATAAACCTCATCTGTCCATCAATGTGTAGGTCCACTTATTTAGAGTAAAGGTGGCATCTTTAGAGTAGCTAATAATATTTTTAGACAGATTATTATTTGCCATACCTTAGTTAATTGAGTAGTAATAAAAAAAAGAAAACAAAAACGGGAATATTTTATTGTAAGATTCCAACATAAATTACCTTCTCACTCCACAGGGTTCTGTTGTCTGTGCCCTCAGCAAACAGGAAGTCCTGCAGCAGCCTGAGGAGCCGCACCAGACTGGGACAGAAGGGCAGAGACACGCCCTGTGCATCCCTCAGGTCTGACAGGGAGGACTCCAGCATCATTTCCAAAAGACTGTCAATGGAAACACATTCAGCATGCCATCGCATAACATCCAGGTAGTTGTGAAGAAACACATTCCGTGTTAAAATCTGTAGAACAGACCTGCGTTTTATCTCATCAGGAGGACGAACCAGTTGGCAGGAGGAGCCCAGTTTGGTGAGGACAGAAAACACCTGCCCCCTCTCCCTCCACACCACGTCTTCTGCCCCCTCAGCCCCACTGCCACTCCACAGTACGGAGAAGACGATGTTGGTTAGCAGGTTGCACAGCTCCTCCTCGGGGGTCTGCTGGAGTACAAACAGATACATTTGGAAAGGAAAAACTCCCAAAGACAGCTGAAACCAGTGAAGCTTCCGTGAGTGCTACAGTCATAGTGGAGGAACTGCACAGACCCACATCTCTGGTGATGGAATCTGTATGGCAGAAGAACTATTAGTTTAGCATGCTAGTGGTGGAGTGGTGGCCTAGTGGTTAGGGCACTGCGCTTGGGTCATAGCGCAAGACCCTCAACCCCACACTGCTCAACAATGGCAGCCCACTGCTCCCCAAAGGGATGGGTAAAATCTAGAGAGTTAATTTAGTTGCTTTGTAGTTATGACAATGTTATGACAATACAGTTGAATTCTACTCTACAAATCTGTCAAGACGAGAGATAAATGTAACCCTTTGGTCACCACCATGTTTCACCACAGTGAAACCTCATAAACCACAGTGAAACATGGTGGTGGCTGCATCATGCTGCAGGGACGTTCCTTGTTAGCAAGAACACGGGAGCTGGTCAGAGTTGGAAGGAAAGACGGAAAAGAAGGGACTGAAAACAGGACAATCCTGGAAGAAAACCCCCTGAGAAGAGAGCAATTTTAAGATTACTTGTGACAACAAAAAATTCAAACCATCGTCTCTTTTCCTTCCACTTTAGACAGAACCCATGGATGGTCTATCATATAAACCTCTAACAGCACCTTCAACAATGTGAGAAAATCAAGGTGCTATACCTGAGGGTTGGACGTGTTGGAGATGGTGTCTCCAGTTGGAGGGTCTGTCCCATAGCTGGTGTCATCCAGCACGTTTGACAAACTGGAGCTCTTCCTCGGCCTTAGTGGTGGAAATGGCTTTGAGTGTTCCAGAGGAGACGGCGTGTTGGTCAAACTGCCTGCAGGGGTGTGGCTGCCGGTGTCCCCCATGCCTCCCAACTCCAAATCAAAGGGAGATGTGCCAAACGGAGAGAGCGGCTGGTAGTCCCTTCCTTCGTCATCTGGTCGAGTTGATGAAATGTCAACCGGATTGGAGGTGGAGGACGAGTGGCTCCCCTGATCCACAGAATCAAACGACTTAAAATGAAGGCCGCCATCATAGTTCTTCAGCGGTCCTCTGTCTCCACTAGGAGGCGACTGGGATAAATCAGAGAAGCCCTCAGAGATGTCCCGGTGACCACATTCGTCCTCCTCCTCGTCCTCAATGTCCTGGGAGTTACGGTAGTTTAAGTAGATGTCGGTGCGGGAGTCCTCCACCACGGACTGGTCTCTGCGCAGTGGGGGCCGAAAGCTGGGTGCAAAGCCGCTGTGGTTATCAGAATCTGTGATGCTCCCAACATGAGCTTCGTAGGACTCCTTCACATAGAGTTTGGTCAGAACGTCCTGCCAGCCGGGCTGTTTGGCGAGTTGCTTCACATAATCCTCGTTGGAGTAGATCAGATGAAAGAGCTGGAGAGGATTTAAAGAAACAGAAAATTAAGATGGATTTGTTGGAAACAGATTTGCATATGATAAAAGGCCACATGCATATTAAGGTGCGAGGGAACAGACCTTGCGGCAAACGTCCAATCGGACGGTTAGTTCAGCCCGATGGGACAGACAGACCACAGCAAGGAGGTCTCTAAAATTAGGACTGGCATCTGTAGGAAAAAAAAAAGCAATATTTCTTTGTTTATAAATTATTTCCTTACAGGACGTAATTATTTGCTTTAATTTAAATTAGCAGGGGAAAAAATGCATTGTTAGAAAAAGCTTTTTCATTAGTGTATGATTTAAGATACTTTAACAGTTCAGCAAAGTTAAAAAGGTTTGAGCAAAAAGCTCAAAGTAATGGAAATGTATTCAATCATAGTTGTGCAAGAATGTTTTAAACACGCAACACTCTTACACTAGATAAAGATTTATTTGCAGAACTACTAATCTTTGGCCCCTGGTTATAATAAGTGATGGAATTTCTGCTTTCAAGACTTGCTTGGACCTCTATGTATAGTAAATGCTGTTTTATATATGAGAAGTTCCTCTAGTAAGGCTGATGGAACTTCTACTTAGTTAGAATCTGTTGTGGTTGAGTTTCTCTAAAATCCTCACATCTGACAATTTAATAACGTTACCGGTAAAGATCTGGACTTTAACCAGGCGGGCTCAGGTCAGTGGGTTAGTTGTTCTTAAACCAGGGCTCTAGAGGCAAACCTTTACAATCAAAAGACCGTTTTACCTCATTCTTCCCAAACCATTTCTACCTAGAGGTGTGAAATCTTAAAAAAAAAAAAAAAAAAAAAAAAAAAAAAAAAACTTCTTACAGTGATGCTAATGAGTGATTATGGTCACTTAAATCTTTCAGTAGGTGTTAATATTGTTTTAACAGATTGACTTTTCATAAGTAAAAAATACTAAACAGGGTTCATATCCTTTTAGACGGGGGATGATGGAAACAAAACCTTAACAAATCAATCAAACTGGGAAATAAATTCAGATCATTATTTCACATTTTATTAATGTGGTTTTATATAAAAAAAAGTGACATTAATCCATTTCTGATGGTTTAAAAGTTAAAGGCTTAGATGTACTTTTTCAATTATTTCACAAATATAATTAAATATTAATACAGTCTGATCAATGGCGGTTAGTGACAAATCTATGTCTTGTTTCTGACTCTGCATCATTTAGCCCCATTAAAAAATTATACAACCTGCTTTGTAACATCTTTTGTCCCTTCAAGACAATTAGATTCAATTTGGTTTCTGTAAAAGAAATATTTCTTAACCATGTGGATAATCACTGCCTATCTGCTTAATTCTTCTGTTTGTTAAGATTATTGATGAGAAATAATAATCAGAAAATGGCCAGATCTACATCTAACCAAAGTTAAATTCTAACTTTTATTGCTTTAGATGTAAATAATAGGGGAATGTTGGCCTAGCAGTTAAGGCAGCATGCTTGTGCTCTGCAAAGGTTGCACATACCCAGTTTGATCCCCACAGCCTCCACTCTGGGTTCCTGAGCAAAACCCAACCCCACACTGCTACCTGGGTGCCACACAATGGCAGCCCACTGCTCCCCAAGGGGATCGGACAAAATGCAGAGAGTGAATTTCCCAATTGTAGGACAATAAAGGGATTTACTTTACATTTTACTTAACCTCACATCACATTTACATATTTAAATATTAAATATGACAGATTACAACCTGAATTTAACCTAAATACCAGGCATGAATGGAATCTATTTAAAGGAGACACATGACTCAATCTCCATACAGCAGACGAGTAAAAAAAAATGTTAGAAACCCCTTAGAGATATGACACAGTGAGGAAAATGACCTTTACCAATTTTCTGCAACTGTGCTGGGCTATTCAGTATTTTCTGACACTCAGCAAAACCACTTACGTGTCCATGGAGATTTAGCTGCTTACAAATTGACGTATTATTCTTTTGTACAGAACAGGATTGATTTGATTATGTTAGTCCAAATTCCTTAAACAGAGTTGACGTGGTCATTTTTGCTCTAAGCATCAACAAACCAGCATAATGAGCTGTTCAACTTTGGCTAGGATACAGATGGAAATCAGTCCATGGCTGGTGACCATCGGTTTGGAAAATTGAATGCTCAATCTTTTTCCAAGCGATAAAGGCAGCACACTAAGCTCTACCAGGACAACACCCTGTGCTGTGGAAGTGTTCATTGTGAGGAAAAACAGAGGAAGGAACAAAAAAAACAAGGCTAGATGTAGCTTACTTGACAGATGTTTAAAATAAAGTCAAAGAAGCACAAAGATGTATAAGATGATTTAAAAGGTAAACTATTTCCTAAGGTAAGTGAAAAATGTTTGCTGCAGAGGCTGAGCGCAGCGGACAGCACAGTAGCTCCATTTTTGTTTTCTTGAACTTTCATTCTGGATTACGAAGCATGCCAGCCTGTTGAACATTATAGACATAATGTTAAAAAATAAGATTGTTCTCTGCTGCTTGTATAATATTCCTAGAAGGCATTGCCATGCTAATTTCTAACAAGAAAAGCTAAAGAGTGCATAATTTCAAAGGTGTAATCATAATATCTTTGTTTCAATATAAAGTTAAAACTCTGTCTTACAGGGGCTTCCCTTCTGCTATCAAAATTTATAATGACTGACCACAGAAATCAGCAAGTCTAAGCTGGTTTAAACTTTACCTTAATCGTACAAAAAAGAACACAAAAAAAAGGAACCTCAACCTTAAATTATCCCCTTTTTTTATGTCCTTTTGTAACTTTCTAATTTAAACCACTTTTGCTGAAAAACGTGAAGTGAATACATCCAAAAATCTCATGTATTACCTGTGGCGAGGACCTGCTCGTACAAACAGCGGACGGTTGTCATGGTCACAGGAATATCTTCCAGAAAGCAAACCATTCCGAGATAACCAAAATCCTTTAGCTTGATTCGTTGCTTGTTACGCTCCGACACTTTCTCACTTTTCAGAATTTTGTACAAAACCTGCAAGAACAAAAAAGCATCAGTTTATGCCTGGTTACATCTAAACACACGTCAATAACATCCAACATCCTGGCAGCTCTATTTAAGGGTTTAAACACCTAGATTTAACATGCATAATGTGTTTTTCTTCCTTTGTTCTGGAGATTTCAGTGATTATGGCTGCTATTGCAAACCCCAAATTAAGAACTACATAAAATATGTTGATAAAACTGAAAAATAAATAAATTGATATGCAGAGCAAACATCTTGAATATGTCAATGTGTGGTGACACTTTCAGGGTTTATACAGGAATGAATAACTCTAATTTAATGCTTTTAATGCTCTTAGAAATAATTTTAATGCCACCAACAGGTACCCGTCAACAGGCTGCAGCCATGCCCCGAATTCCTCGTTTTCCAACCACTTTTGTTGAAATTGGCATTCTTCCCCATTCTCTAGCTTTTTCTCCGACTCTAGCTTCTTTTCCGAACATACGTCTTTGCGATCAACCGGAAGCAGTTCCACGCAAATACACTATATTGCCAAAAGTATTTGCTCACCTGCCTTGACTCACATATGAGCTTAAGTGACATCCCGTTCCTAATCCATAGGGTTCAATATGACGTCGGTCCACCCTTTGCAGCTAGAACAGCTTCAACTCTTCTGGGAAGGCTGTCCACAAGGTTTAGGAGTGTGTTTATGGGAATTTTTGACCATTCTTCCAGAAGCGCATTTGTGAGGTCGCACACTGATGTTGGACGAGAAGGCCTGGCTCTCAGTCTCCGCTCTAATTCATCCCAAAGGTGTTCTATCGGGTTGAGGTCAGGACTCTGTGCAGGCCAGTCAAGTTCATCCACACCAGACTCTGTCATCCATGTCTTTATGGACCTTGCTTTGTGCACTGGTGCACAGTCATGTTGGATGAGGAAGGGGCCAGCTCCAAACTGTTCCCACAAAGTTGGGAGCATGGAATTGTCCAAAATGTCTTGGTATGCTGAAGCATTCAGAGTTCCTTTCACTGGAACTAAGGGGCCAAGCCCAGCTCCTGAAAAACAACCTCACACCATAATCCCCCCTCCACCAAACTTTACACTTGGCACAATGCAGTCAGACAAGTACCGTTCTCCTGGCAACCGCCAAACCCAGACCCGTCCATCAGATTGCCAGATGGAGAAGCGCGATTCGTCACTCCAGAGAACGCGTCTCCACTGCTCTAGAGTCCAGTGGCGGCGTGCTTTACACCACCGCATCCGACGCTTTGCATTGCACTTGGTGATGTATGGCTTGGATGCAGCTGCTCGACCATGGAAACCCATTCCATGAAGCTCTCTGCGCACTGTTCTTGAGCTAATCTGAAGGCCACATGAAGTTTGGAGGTCTGTAGTGATTGACTCTGCAGAAAGTTGGCGACCTCTTCGCACTATGCGCTTCAGCATCCGCTGACCCCGCTCCGTCAGTTTACGTGGCCTACCACTTCGTGGCTGAGTTGCTGTCGTTCCCAAACACTTCCATTTTCTTATAATACAGCTGACAGTTGACCGTGGAATATTTAGGAGCGAGGAAATTTCACGACTGGATTTGTTGCACAGGTGGCATCCTATCACAGTTCCACGCTGGAATTCACTGAGCTCCTGAGAGCGACCCATTCTTTCACAAATGTTTGTAAAAACAGTCTGCATGCCTAGGTGCTTGAATTTATACACCTGTGGCCATGGAAGTGATTGGAACACCTGATTCCAATAATTTGGATGGGTGAGCAAATACTTTTGGCAATATAGTGTATATCGTGATATAATATGTCTGACGAAATTGTTTTTATAATTTTTTTTTTTTAAAGAAAGCATTTTAAATGCCACAATAAACACATTTAATGAATTTTAATGCTATTTAAGGCCTTTATTTAAAAAATAACAAATTTAATGACTTTTAATGATTTTTAATGACCCGCGGAAACCCTGCACTTTCTTCTTCCACTTAATTTCCATTAACATTCTGGGATGCAGCACTTTTTGAAGGACAGTTCTATTTTTGATGGTCAGCTCCTCAGTCTTCCTCATACTTGTGTAAACATAAACAAAAACTAATTTTACTGGTATTATTTTTGTAGTTGTTGTTTTCAGAGAATTTGAGTTTTTGAGAAAATGTCTGCTTTTTATAAGATGGGCAACAACATAATTAAAATTAACAGAAAAATCATCTGAAATACTATGTCATTGTGTATGTGATGAATCTGTATAAAGTTATTACTTATTTAATCCAATAATTGAGACAAACCCTTTAAATAACACTCCCGAGATGCACCTATAATCAGAATGGGTGCTCATGAAAAGTCATAAAAAGAGGTGGTTTCAGTTGTCCTTACCCTGAACACCCTCTCTCTGGCCTCATCTCCAAAGCTCTGGGTGAGCAGGAGGCTATACAGCTGCTCCACGCCCCACTCCAGGAGCACAGTCTGCACCTGCTCCCGAGGCGGGCTGCTCCTTAGGAGCTCATACAGCACATCCAGCGCCTTCACCACCTGACAGACAGGGGGAGTGAAGTTGAGTAACAAAAAAGGAGTACGAAGGAAAAGATAAGAAACAAAAATATAAGGTAGAGAGCCAAAGAAAGAGCACTCAGATGGATGACTCAGGATGAGTGTTTAACTGGGAGTACATTGCGGACATGAAAAGGTCAAAAGATTGCAATATCAAACTTCTGGAAGAAAAACAGCAATAAAACATTTCAGCATTACCTGCTGCTCCTCTCCGACTGTCAGGATGTAGGCGAGCACGCTGTGCAGCTCCTCTTGTGTCGGAGACTTGAGGAAATCTTTCAGCAGCGAGAAGAGGGCCGTCTGAATCGTCTGTTTCTCATCAGAGAGAGGGCTGCCATCCTGCTCCACACTGCAACCAAACAGATGAGGGGTAAGACTCTAGGATCAGGTTTCATATATGAAGGTGAGAGAATAATGAGCTGAATTTAAACATTTTATGCTGGTGCTTCATCGTGCCCTGCTCACCTGTAGTATGTCCGAATAGTGTCCAGAATGTATTGCACCCCATACTTTCTCTTCATACGCTGCTTGCTCTTGTTTATCACAGATGACAGATATTGCACATGGGCTTCAGAGTGGGAAACAAAAAGAAACACAGTCATCCCTCCTCCGGCTGACATTTAGAAATGTCAAATCAAGATGTAAGGTTGTGTTGAAAAAGAGCTGTAATTTAAAGGATGCACCCTAAATCCTAACCAACACCTCCAGAGTTTAAAGAGATCTAAATCCACCATCATCCTCTTTTGCTCCAGCTGTAGGCAGCTTTAAGATGCAATGCAAGCTTCACAGATGATTTGGTCAGCAGTAGGGAGGTTACTGATGCCTTACCTAAACAAACAGCAAAATGGCTTTTTGTCCAGATGCGGAAGTTAAATAACAGATGTTGGTAGAGCTGCTGCAGGAGCTGGCTGTTTCCCTCGTTGAAAACCTGCTCCAGGAGAAGCTGGCATGCCAAGAGAACGTTCATGTCCATCATAGTGCCTGGAACCTGCAGCATACCAAAAGGGGGCCTCATTTAACACTTTTAAAGGGTTTAATGTTACAGTAGAATACAGTCCCTTACATATCTGTGCATGGCTAAATCCACCAGTAAAAGAAGAAAAAAAATGACCTTTATCTTTTGTGTTTATTCAGTGGAATCAGTGCTAAAATAAAACAATTTTATTCTTTGACCTGAATTTAGTAATCTATCAATTCTTGGTTTGTCTTCAAAAGACTAAAGTCTATTGCTAATCCTTAAAAGGAATATAAGAGAAGAAGCCATTTAAAAAAAAATCACTAAAATGGGCTTGTATCCACAGTCTGAGCAATACATAAATAGTTTAAAGCAACTGGAGCCTTAAAGAAAAAGATCAGCAAGAAGCTGCAGCAAAAAGTAGATTCATGGAATCATCAACCCTCCAAAAAAAACCACTAGGCATCATCTACCTGCCCAAGGTTAGTATGGGAGACATTTACAAAAGGAACCTTTTCATGCCAATAGCTTTACTGAAACTGTACCGTTTGTTCATAAGATTGAGTGTCAGTGTTTGTGTGAATCTTCTCCACAGCCAAATATGGAAACAACTAATGCCTCTAAAGATACAAAATAGTTTCCATACAAGATGATCCAACTTCTCAACATGGATTTCAACATATCCTGTCAGCCTGTATCCACAGCTCTGCTGCACCAATTCTAGGATCAGCTGTGCTCATTAATGAGTCAAATCCAAACAAGGACTTAAGTCTGACCCTGCACTTTGATTGATCGCAAACAAGCTTTTACCATGCCTAAGCTCAGCTGATATTTGCAGTTTTGTTTTTGGACTTGTTTTTTTGGGGAGTGGGGCATAATTCTATATAAATAACGGCAGAGATGTAAAAAGATTAAAAAAAAACACAAAGCATTACAGTCAAGTCTGCTTGGGATCCCGTGTATGAACCCATCAAAGTCCTGGATAAATACATACAGTCCAATAGCAAAATTTATAACCAAGAGATAAAAAGATGTGAGGCAGCATGTTGACTAATTACTCTAATCAGTTACACCACATCTATTGGGAGGAATGGGACAAAAGTCTAGCAAATTATTCGGAGAATATGGTGGGAAGATAATCCAAAGGATTTGTCCAATTATGAAAGTGTAAAAGGGGACATCAATGCATAGAAATCAAAGCATGGATGTGCCAAAAGTGTCTTCAGCTGAATCATAACAAACCCGAAGTAATAATGCTTGGACCAAAGGAAGACAGTTTAAAAGTTAGCTAGAAAGCACCAATCAGTTTGGAAATCTAGGCATAATGATGGACTCAGACCTAAAACCTCCACAGGCACATAAAGACAGTAAGAGTCGGCCTTCTATCAGCTAGAGAACATATCCAAGATTAAAGGACTAATGTCCCAGCAGGACTTTGAACAACTAGTTAATGCGTTCATCTTCTGTAGAAATATTAACTGCAACAGTCTTCACAGGTCTCCCTAAAGCTTGGTTTATGATTGACATTTCTGCAAGATCAACCCGGCCAAATTAAAAGTCGATCAGACAGCTACAAGTGATTCATAATGCTGCCTTCCACATCCTCACTAAACTTAGAAAGTAGAGCACATAACTTTAGTTCTACACTCTTTCCAATGGCTTCCCATATGTCAGAGAATAGACTTTAAATACTTGTGTTAGTCTATAAATCATTAAATGGGTTAGGAACAAAATATATTACAGACTAATTGCCAGTGGATCAACCTTCCGGATCTCTTAGGCTTTCTGGTTCTGGATTCTACATACCCAGAACCAGAACTAAACACAGAGAAACAGCTTTTAGTCCTTAGATTTTCTGTCCAGGTCCCTCTTGCAAATTCCTTTAAAGTCGTTGGAAAACGGCTGTTCCAACTCTTGAATTTCCAAATTCTCCCAAGTGGTGCCCGACTTTACATGAGGGAATAAAGTGAATGTGATTGGTTGTTTATCAAGGGGGCGGGAATTTTTGTGGCAGGCAAGTTTGGTTTTGGCCGGTTTATCGGAAGCATCTTGCTAACCAGTTAGCAGCTTAGTGCTAGTAGGTTCCCAATGGGAAATTACATTGGGATCAAGTAGCACTAAATTGGTGACTTAGAAACGACACTGTCAAGGAATGCTGTGGACAGCAGAAACATGCAAGAGGAGGAGAGTTTTGTGTCGGAGGTCATGGATGAGTCTCCTCCGTCATATAAAGTTGTTGTGGAAGAGTACGCCAGGGCGGCAGAAGCTTCGTTTGGTGTAGAAGGCTTACAGCCGTACATGTTTAAGCCCTTGCCTCGCAACACTGCCAGTTCTGTTAGCTCTACGCCTGCTGAAGAAACAGACATCCATCCCCGTGAACACTGGGACGGAACTCAATGGTAAAGTAAATTATTCTTATTTCAACCGTTGCGTATATCAGCTGCGACATATGAATCAAGATGCTATGACCGAAAACATTTGATTGACAGATGACCGTTGATATATGATTGGCCCAATTTAGGTGTACAAGCTGACGTATAACTAACTGGCCTGCATAAAATAACGAAAAAAAAAACCCTGCAGATTTTAAGACAGGATTTTTTATTTTTATGGAAATTTTAAAAATTTTGGGACAATATGGTCTGATAAAGAGTACATTTATATACATGTTAAAGCCAGAATGATTTGCATTTTAAATATATCTTACCTACGACTTTAAGATTTAAGAGAATAAAATGTTGATAATAAAATTTTATTCTCAACCATTTTATTCTCTCAGCATACAGCACGCTGAATTGCCTTGACTTATATTCTTAGAGTGAACAGCTTTATCAACAAAAGCCTTTTTTTCTCACCTGTCTTAGTTTGCATCATTTGTTATTATTCACATTGAAACAATATAATGTCTGTATGTTTTGTCCCACACATTCATTCCAGTCATTCTGACACAGCGCTGCTGTTTCAGCAATGCCAGATTCCATTATTCAGCAACAGTGAGGTGGAAAAGGTCAGATTTTGATTCTTAGATGCTAATCAGCCCTTTGTGTTTTTAAGTTTCTGGAAATAATTGTCATGTGTGGGACCTACTTTGCTGAGCATGGCACCGATGATGCTGGGCCCATGGCACTGCAGCAGACTCTCCTGATTGACAGGGTGGTGACGAATCAGGTTTTTCACCATCAGCAGGAAGGCAGCAATGCTGTTTCTTTCAAGTCTGCCTTCTGAGGAAAAAATAAAAAAAAAAATAGGGCAAAATGGGGTTTAAGATTTCCTGTGTAAGCCACTGAAATATTTCTGCTTTACAAGGCACTTCACAAAGATCACATCCCAGTTACCTCACTGATAATATGCTATATTTCTGTGATGTTTTTGACTTGCTGAAAATCTTTATGAGCATAGATTGCCGCCTCACTTTTTCCCCCTCATTCAACACCCTAGCTTTGAGCTATTAACTATATTTGTCAATCATTTCCTGTTTGCCATTACATCATGTGGTTGTGTGCAGACTTAAGCCTACTCATTTCACAATGCTCAACCTTCCATGAAAGTAGGTTAGAGTCTTAAAAATGATGCAGTAAAATGAACTAGATAAACACAAAGCCGTGTATCAAGGATGAACATTTAGACAGTGTGTGGTTTGTCAAGAACATGCCTAAAGGTGACACATTTATCTGCTATAGTAATAATGAGTAACAGATCTTGTGAAGATTCAGGATGAAACTGGTAGGAGGGTGTTATTATTCACTATGTAAACAGTTCTGTATTGGCATTGCTTGAAAGGCCACACAAGGAGAGAAGAAACATGATAAAAAGGTTAGAGTAAAAGTGTACAAATGCATTCAGGGAAAAAAATCCTTAATTTAGGAAATATTTTCTTGGATGTCATTAAATGTAAAGGTAAGTTTTTTTTAAATTTAATAACCATTGGAGAAGCTTGCAATCCTGAAAGCCAAATCATTGGCTGCTGTAAAGTTCCTGTGTGTAAAGTTGGGAACTGTAAAGTTCCCTGGCTGTAAAGTTCCCTGGTGGCAGCTTCATGTTGAGTGGTTGTTTTGCTGTTGGAGGGACTGGTGCACTTTGCAAAATATCATGGTGACAGCTGAATTATTGTAGCAGCATCTCAAGACATCAGCCAGAAAGCTAATGCTTTCACCAAAATGCATCTTCTGAAGGGGCAATCATCCTTCCACACCAAAAAGGTACAAAATGGCTTGAGATCAACAAAGTTGATATATAGGAGGGACCATTAGAAACTCCTCGTCTCAGTCCAATAGCAAAATTTATAACCACGAGATAAAAAGATGTGTGTCAGCACATTGACAAATTACTCTAGATAGTTACACCAGATCTATTGGTGGGAAGATAATCCAAAGGCTTTGTTCAATTATTTAAGTGTAAATGTCTAAATACTGAGATTGCTATATAATTTGCTATATAATTGCTATATCATTTTCTTTATTTTGGAGAAAGTTTAAAAAGCTACAGTCTATAAAGATGTTAATTTTTTTATACTAAGGGATTAAGCAAATGAAAACTGTAAGTATGTAATTTTAGTTTAAGTAAAATAGGGAATGTCTATTTTGATTTAAAGGTATAGTGGATATTTTTTGGAAAGAAACGCCAAAGTCACTTTCTGGTTAACCATCCTACCTGCTTTTCCTCCATAATTTGAAGGAATATCCCAAATAAAGTCAAATTTTTCATCTGAGGCCTTCCTCTTCTTCGTCATTGTAAGCCTGAAACCTCACTGGCTAGATAAACACTGATAATATGATTCCCATAGAAGCCAACAAAACGTCCACTATAACTCCAATCTCAGTACAATATACACTTTAGAACCACTTTTGTTCCACAGGATTGGAGCAATTGAGAAGCATACAAACCAATGTTGATTATCTGAGTCTAAACTAGATAATCCAAAGATCTTGGATCTGCCTGTAAAACTTTGGTGTAGCTTCTGATGCCACAGCTTAGAGTATTTGTTGCTTGTATACATGCCAGCAGCATGAAAAATTTACTACTTAAACACACAAGTACAAAATTATTTCTAAATTAGACAATACTTTCCAATTGGTTATTAAGGTACAATGACTGTAGAGCCTTTGAAATCTAAGGATGTTGCATCAACTGGTTAGCATGGTGGTGGTAGCATCATTCTTTTTAGTGCTTTGTGCAAAGAGGTTACAAGAGAAGTGCTCAAATATCTAACTAGAATGGAGTTTGAAGTCTGTCAATGTTCAAAAAAGTTCTTTTTTTTTTCTTTTTTACAACTTGTTACATTAAACTAGGACTGTGTGTTTACATTCTGAGATCTGAATCCTGAGAAATAAATAATCCATGAGAAAATAATTGAGGTCGTATGTAGGATAATACTTACAATAGGGCCGCGGTTCTCAAAGTGTGTGGCGCGACCCACTGGTGGGGAATTGAGACGTGACAGGTGGGGCGCGCCAAGTTCCGGTGTGTGTGTGTGTGTTGTGTGACTATAAATGTAGAACTTGTGAGAGCAAACTGTCCTTATAGCTGTATGATGCCGCTTTTTAGACCAATCAAACCCACAAAGTAATTATTACTAGCCTACATGCAGTCTAATTAAAAGAACATTAGATATGAGAAAAATTTCACCTGGAACTGAAGTGCCAAAATAATGATTGACGTGACGTCGGCATATTATTAGTAACGGAATAAACTTTCTCGCCCCAGTGTTGCCAACTCAGCGACTTTGTCGCTATATTTCAGACCCCTCCAGCGACTCTTTTTCAAAAAAGCGACTAGCGACAAATCTAGCGACTTTTGGAGACTCTTACGGGAAAGCACGTATCGTTCCTTTTCTTGTCCTCCAGCGGCAGGTGCTGCCGTGGGGCGCCTCCTCCGTCCCCACCCCGTTCTCCCCCGCTATTGCAGGAGTCCCTCTCAGCGCTGCAGTAAGGGACACAGCATGTTTACCCTCAGCGTCCAGACTGCAAATAAAGCGCACATGCGCCGGGATTGACGACGCAGGTTGACCATAAATAACTGAATTTTAAATTTTTATCTTAAATGAATAACAGCGTTTGATTCACACAGCCACATGTTCATGTTTCTGGTTTGGAGTGGAGAGGGAGTATCCACTCATTGGGCAGAGAGCTGTGTGCATTCTTCTTCCCTTTGCCACATCATATCTCTGTGAGATGGGCTTTTCAGCTGTTGCTTCACTGAAAACAAAGCATGACTTGAGAGTGGCAGTATCAAGCCTGCATCCCCGTTTTGAGAAACTGTGCAATGCAAAACAGGCTCATTGCAGCCACTAATGCAGGGATAAATAGACCTGTCTTGCCAGATGGATTTCACTTCTTTTCTTTTATTAACAGATTGCAGAGTGGCACTTTAATTTTTTCTATCTTTGAGCTTGATACAAATTTTGACACAGCTGCATTTTTATTTTCTTTATTTTTGAGCTTGCTGTTATTTGATGTAGATAGTTTGTATTTAGATACTACTTGTTACTTCAATAAAATTGGAACATTTTAAGATTGTTTCATATTTCATTAGCATTGTGTTGGGGCGATGGGGACAGGCGGGGCTTGAAAATTCCCCTTTGTCCAAAGTGGGGAATGACAGAAAAAGTTTGAGAACCACTGCAATAGGGGAATGTAAAAATGAAATAAATTCCATCAAACCCTAAGGTTAATATCTTGCTTGTCTAACTGATTAGTTTTAGCAGTTTGAGAGATTGCAGTGTTTCGAGGCAAAATAATGTCTAAAAATAATGTAATGTTTAAAAACGGAGAAGACACTGACCTGCAGATTTATTAAGAGGCAGCAGCATGGCGGCCGGGCCTCTAGAGGAGGTGATCTCTGGTCCCAGCAGGTCTGAAGTCTCCTGACCACCATTGCACACCTGCTCCGCCTCACACACCTGCTCTAGCAGGGGCAACAAAACCCCCATTCCCCCTACCACATTCAAAACATCCTGTAATGATAGAACAAATACATTTTAAAAGCTTTGAATGAACTCTTTCTAAAGGAAGGTAGCAAAAAAAGAGAGAAAATACGAAAAAAATCACAAAAACAAAAAAATGAAAAAAAAAATGAAAGCATGAATTCTGTAGAGCTTCAAATTAAAAAACCAAACTATACATCTATTTGAAGGTTTAACAATTACCATTATTTATATCAAATAACAGGAAAAAATGAAAAATCTCTGATTTTAATCAAAAAGGGCTGACATCTAACCTTGGTGTCCCAGCTGACCACTCTGTGTCCTGTTAGTCTACCATCATGCTGGTGATGAGGTGCCAGATCCAGACATATCTGACTCTTGAAAGCCTTAAAAACCCCATGAGGGAAAAAATACATGAGGAAGTGAAGCTGGTGGTGGCAGAGTAATAATGCAGTGTGTGTTTTAATAAGCCTCATTTACCTGTGGAGTGTAGTACAGCACCAGCTTGCTGTTGAGTTCAGATAACTCTCCGTCCGCTTTGAATAAGGGCACGTGATTAGGGCCTGTGATGGAGAGGGGGATGTGAAGAGTTTAAAAGCCATGCAAACTTAACTTGATATAAGTGTTGAATCCTTCTGCTGAATGGGCAAAAGAGTGTGCCGTACCTGCAGCGTGCAGAGCGCGAGCCTGGGCAGGCTGCAGAGCCTCATGGCAGATGAAGGCGGTGCCCAGCAGCCCATCTAGAGAGGTTGGCGATCCCCACTCTGTGTCCTGCAGTCCTGCTGAGATGGTGTGCACCGGGGAGTCCGCCGTAGGCCCCCATCGGCCGCCTGCAAAGGATGCTGGGAAGGACTGGGATCGAAGGAGGGAAGGAGCATGGGATGGGAAGGCAAACTCTGGTGACGGGCAGGAGGTGAAAGATGAGGGAAGGTTTGGAGACGTGGTGGTGGTAGTGGTGCGGTGGCCTGCGGAGCCGATGCCGCAGTAGATAAACGGCTTTAGGATCAGATAAGGTGAAACAGAGAAAATTAGACTATGAAAGACATCCAGTCTGAAGTCAAAAAAAAAATTAAAATGGATTTACCTCATTGAAAGATGGGAAACGAAGCTGTGCAGTTTTCTGTTGCTCTCCATCGATGTAGACTGTTACCAGGTTCTGTCCGAAAGGACGACGACCTGGGATATGCACTATAGCCACCGAATGCTGGGATAAAGATAAAATAAAAAAGTCATACATGTCAAATTAACTTTTGCCACATTATGAAATTAATGGTGCAGTAAATTAAAAAAGTTATTCCATATATATATATATATATATATATATATATATATATATATATATATATATATATATATATATATATATATATATATATATATATATATATATATATATATATAAATGTATATTAACCCATCCCCTTAGAGGGATGGGTTAATATACATTTAATATACAACATAATAAAAAAAAAAAAGCTACTCACCCAACATGAGTCAACTAGTGGGTATTCAGGAACAGCAACGGCCATGTAGTCTTTCTTAGTGCAAACAGCTACTACCAGGACACCCTCCATGGTAAAAAACGCTTCTAGGCCGGTTCCACTTGCTGTGAAAAAACTTTACAGAAAAAAATAGAATTAGTCAAAACCATAAAAAAAACAAGCGGTCCAATTTGACCTCTAAACATTGTCATCATTACCTGTAGAGTTGCTTTCTGCGTGGCCCCTTTCCCATTTCATACTGAGGTCCCTTGTCAGTGTTGGCGGGATGTTTGTTGTTATTAAAAAACTCTGTGTGATAAGGTGGGAAGTCCATGTTGAGGCAGAGCCAGGCATGAAATGCAAACCCGCTGCCTGGCCAGCGTTGGACCGTCGGGACCATAATACCTGCCATAGGGGGCGTGAGATCAAAATATTGCAGCGCACTATCCCGGCCCTCTCTGGCCGCCATGGCTGAAATCACACATATCATTCGGATGCAATAAGGGTGCATCCTCCCTCCCACTGCAGCATTGTCCTGATCAGTCCTGAGAAGTCTTAGTAGGCTCTTCATCTCCTCTGGTCTGAGACACAAGGAACCCAGATCCTGCAGGAGGCCAAGCAGGGCGTCTGCACACTGTCTGTCCAGACTTTGGGGCTGGGAGAGCACCTGCAGCAAAGCCCCCACCATCCCAGCTTCCACAGCCACAGTGCGGCACGACCGGGAGCCTCCGGACACAGCTGCCAGCCACTGGGCTACTAGCAGCTGGAGGTCCCTCTGACCCGCCAGGTCAGGCAGCCACTGCAGAAGCAGCAGCAAGGGCTGGTCGTTGCTAATGCCAAGGTGATGAGCGTGGGCATGCTCGCCCTCCACCGCCTGAGGTGACAAAAAGAAAGACGATCAAAGAAAAGAAATAGTCAAGTTTGCCCAAAGAGAAATGTCTACAACCAATCCAAATGAGGGAATCAGAGTCCCCTACCAGGGGCACATCAACATATGGCAGGAGATGGCTGGAATTCAATCCAAAACATTTAGCTTTCAAGACAACCACTTCTCCATCTGAGCAACAATCTCCCCAAGATAAAAAGATAGAGACCTGCACAGACAGCTCTAAATGTGAGGCAGAGATCTACAGGAGGCAGCTGAATTATTATTCAAAATAAATTATAAAATCCACAGCAATTCCCCAGGAGAGCGGCTGATTTGTAACCACGAAACAGACTTCAATTGGAAATGGGATTAACTTTTCGCTCAGATTTTTTTTGAAGACATTTCAACACCTATTCAAGTTACAAATTAGGGTTGTTGTGTTGAAAAAACTTCAAAAACTGGTCAAAACTCCAGTTGCCTTCCAATTTAATCCTGTTTTGTGGTTGCCATGATGGTCTAGGACTACACAGGCAAACTGATTTGTAAGATCTGAAGGCACACAATTAACTTGAGCTACACTAAAAAGGCTATGATAAACAGAGAAGAAGCACACTAATGTTAACATAGCACTTTAGCAAATTGTTAGGCATTCCAACTTGAAGCGGAGAACAGCGTCTTTACAAAGTCATCTTACAAAAACTTCACAGCAGTTCAAGCTCTAGGGTTTGTAAGAACAAAGAAGAGCTTTTTCTGCACGTTTTCTCAAAGAACACAATTATCTGATTCAACACAACGTTTAAGCAGCCATATCAAAGCAGAGGAGACATGCAAATTTTAGCCCAGCAATTCAGCTAACTTATTTTTATGTGGAGAATTTTTCAGAAAAATTGCAAAAAAAAAAAAAAAAAAAGCACAACTTCTGCATCACCAAGAGTCAATATAGTGGAATACAAACACAATACTAATGTAAATAAAAGAGTGAGTTTTAACCGTATATACAGCTACTGGGGTTTAGAAAAAAAATGTATTTGGTTTTATTTAGGTTAGTGTAGAACCTAGACATAGACAAACTTCTAAGAAGCAATTTATGACTCAATATCAGGGAGTGTCTTATCTTAAGTTATTCGGATCAGTATTGAGACAAAAGGTCGTGACTCTATGCTGAAAGAATTCAGGCTTCACCATGTTCATCAGCTCCTGCAGCAGTCGCTTGGTGGGTTGACCTTGACTTTTCAGTACATCAAACAGCTGGGAGTAGCCAATCCTCTCCTTGAAAACCTCCTGAGATCACGAGAGACAGAAATAGGTTAGAGGAAAACTGCTCGACAGAGACAATTATCTGGCACACTTCCATTACTGGAAGGAAAGGAAAACCATCGTGCATGAACAGAAAGCATTTTGATCTCATTAGAGTTTGAATGAAAATGTGCATTAAAAGTATGCGTTTGGATTATTTTGATAACAATATCAGTACCTTAGCAGATTGGGAGTTGCTCATTATAGCTGTAAGGACCCCCAAGGCATGGACTGTTATGCTGTCTGCTCCTTTTTCCAACACCTACATGAAAATAAAGCCAGCTCATTGTAGGACACTGTATAAAAAATGGCGACATGACACGATCACAAAAAGTGAATTTAGTAATATCTTTCACCGAAACCATTCTCCAGCCTGATTAGCTGTTTAAAGGATGAAAACCATGATGCTGAAGCAGGCCGAGAGAAAATCAGGAGAATTTTTTTCTACCAACCACCATTCAATCACCTCTTTGTTTAATACAGGTCCCGGCATGCAATAAGAAGCAAAAAAAGAAAAATCCAAAGCTAACCATCAAAAAAAGAGAAAAAGAAGGGAGGCAATCCTAAGCTACTGCTGGATATTAGTCAACACTAAGCCAGGTGTTTTTGCACAACCTGCAGCAGTACCATGGAAAAGCAGGAGGTAAAAGAGACCTAAACAGAAACCATCCATTTCATGCACAAAGAGGAGCACCAAAAGTCCTACTCAGTCCATTTTGCCAGCAGGGAATTCAGCCAATAACTTTAGAGATTTACATCAATAAATTGAACTCAAGTTAGTTAAAGCAAGGCAGATAACCAGATGGCGGTTATCATATCCAGCAATACCTGTTTTATTTACAAATTAGTAAAAGCCTGACTTCCTGCCTTTAACTTCCTGTTTAAATAGAACACAGAGAGGGCTGAGTTTCCTGCTGACAAGATCAAGAACAACACCAAGCACACAAGGGAAGCGGGGAGTACCTGGTCCACTTTGACATCTGTGAGTAAATGTGTGGCGAGGTCACACACAACCTCACTCTCCGGCCTACACCTGCTGCTCTGAAAGAGCTTCAGAACGCAAAAAAAAAAACAAGCACGCAGCAAACATACAAGAGTCAGACCATTAGACCCAATAACAAAATCAGCCGAGAGAGGCTGCAGACTTGCCAGGCAGGAAAATGCATGTATGATTGTGACAATTTAAAAAGTACAGACAGTAATTTAAAAGCAGCAGTGCCGCTGAAAGAGGAAGTGGGGGATGATATAATAAGAACAGTGAGAGAATGACACAGGTGGGCAGGCTGATTTAAAAATAAAGACAGATGTTTGATGGCCAAGAGTCTAACCTTGCTGTTCTGGATCAGCCTGAGGATGTGCTCAAAGCAGTTGTTGTTGAGGAAGATGGCTTGTAGGACAGGTCTGTCAGCACACTGCAGGATCTCAGGAACAGCAGCTAAGAAAAAAAAATCATTAAAAAAAATTAGTTTGCCTTTTGCACAGATACCGGTGTACACCAACAAATCATTAAAAAATAAAAGTGACATTTAAGCAACATAAGAGAGAAAATTCACATATTTATAACAGTGTTTATTTAAAACAAGTCTACATATATAAGCTGATTCACAGCAGATGCCACCTCAAAGCAATTAAACATATCCAACTAAGGCTGCAACTAAAACTCATTTTGCAAATAGATTAATCTGTCGATTACTTTTTTAATTAATTGATTAATAATTGGATAAAAAAACGTTCCTTAAAGAATATTGTTTACGAAATAAAACCAGGGGAAACTAAAACTTTTCCACTTGAGGAGTTCTGGATAGAGCATATTGAGAGCCGAAAATTATTTTTTAAATCTGAAATGCAAAATGTTTACATATTTTTTTTACAATTTTGATATAATTACTGCTCTGAGTGGGTTTCTCTGTCAGCTAAAAACATGTTTTACAGTCTCTATACTCCAGTTAACGATGAATCGATTATTAAATTAGTTGGTGAATATTTCATTAATCGATTAATCGCGATTAATCTGATTAAATGTTTCAGCCCTAGATCCAACATTATACAGAAATACACTGTATGGTCAATGCAACGCAATCATAATCAAAATTAGTCCCATTCATTTCTATTTGATCCCCAGTTATAAATTAAGTGAGGTTTCTCATACTGAGAATGCATGTGGCGACAGTGGAAAGGAAAAGCTTCCAACAGAACAAAGCTTAGTCTAAGAACTAGGGATGTAAACAAATAATGGACTTACAATGAATTGTTGAATAATGCTTAATTCGATTAAACTGGGTTCTATCATCAATTTATTCATCGATATAGTCCACTTTGAAGGGATTTTTTTTTCAGTGTTGTAATGTAGCGCCTGCACCGTCCCCTAGTAGGCAGTGCCATTTATTAAGTGACTAAGACATGCTATAGCATGAGTCAATCCACAATCTGATCCGGGATTATTTATACTGTTTAATGGCGGAAGGATTCAGAATGCACTTAATGCGGTTCCATTTGGAAATATGAACACTCGATAAATGTATTAAGTTATCACCTAAATAGCGCCCATTTAGCCATTCAGCATGAAGTGGCACTGTTGCTTTTCTCGAAGATGTGATGACGGAAAAGTGGGGGACAGTACGCAAAACGTTTGTAAAGTGATAGAAAAGACTAGCAATAAACACGGTTGATGGGAAAGGCTGCCGTGTGCCGTGCGTTTTACATTCCTCTGAGAGCAACCAAGCTACCAGCTTAAAGGTGCTGCTAACAGAGCAAAGTGTCTCCCAGCACTGATTGCCGCATTACGCTAAAAGCAGAGAGCTACTTTACAGTTACCGTGCACATTATTGAAAGGAAGTGGTAATAGCTATGTTCTATGTTTTTTAAGGGCAATTTTACATCTCTGTGCAGTTTACATTTTTTTACTCAGTGACCCTAACATGTTCCTATATTGTTATATCTTCAATTTTCTTTGTTTATTCCAACTGTAATTAAAAAAAGCTCTCACAATTAACAGTTAGAATATAATGGTGTACTACTTTCACCTGGGGATTGAAAGCAGTTCTGGAAACAAAAATGTTAATGTAAAGATGCTCTTGATAGAAGAGAAAACTCAGGTTTTAAAGAAAATGGCCACTAATTAATGAATCCTTAGCTGATCAATAAGATCGATCAGTTTTAGATGAATTCTTTAATAGATAATGTGTGTCCCTAGTAAGGACTTGTCTGCCAAGGCTAGCTAGGAGTTAAACTAAAAGGTTACATGCCAAAGTAGCCCCTCTAATGGATTGGTCTAGGAGAAACACAGCTACACTGAGCCCAAAGTGAAAGGTATATAAAATGATTCTGCACACGTTTAGGAATATTGTTTAGATCTAATAAATAAATACCACAAAACCCTACTTCTCCAAATAGTTTACCCTAAACCAACGGAAAAAAACAACTGTATTTTAATATAGGCTCATGGCCCTATGAAAAGTGTCCCTAAGTAAACAATGTAAAAAAACAAGAAAAGAATTACAACATTGTGAGAGATGGCATGAGTCTGGATGGTTAACACGCCCGAACCAAAGACATGCAACAGCTGTAGTCCATTTCCAGAATATGTCTGTGTGTGTGTGTTGGTACTTGAACTCCTGACTCCAGCAATAGTCTGTTTCTTTTGAATGCACCATCCTTTAAGCTTTTGGTTTGTAATCCTTCCCTAGCATAATTTTTTCCTCCACTCAGCTTTCCATTAAAATCCTAAAATTCACCATTTTAACCGCCACCTCATACAGCAATGACTTTTTTTGCTTAGTTAATGAAAGGATTGGTGCCAAATCTGTAGACCTCCCAGTGACATTTGACTTTTGTTTTATTTAATATTCTACTTTTATGAGCAACTGAATTTAGGGAGTTTTAATAGTTGATTAGGTTATAATCATCAAAATCAATAAATGGAAATATTTGAACCAAAATCACATTGTGTTTTTTAATCAGATCGCTAATATAAATTAGCATTTTGGTGATGTTTAAATGTGTTTTGATGCATCAGTACTTGGTACAACCACAGATTTTTATCTTTAGTGGAGATTATGTTCTTACTTAGCATCTGGCTCTGAAGCAATATCAGGCTGTCCTCCCAGCTCCGCCTGTCTTCCTGGTCGCTGCTGAGTGGACGGTTCCAGTTGAGCAGTTGAAAGTAGCTTTCTAGTATGGTCTTGATCTCCACCTGCCGCTCGGCAGGGCTGCTGGAATGGAGGAGGTGGATCATCGCCGTCAGGCACTGCAGAATCAACCGCGGCAGCCTGGTGCTTTTAGGTTCAGCAGAGATCCGGCAGCACCACACCCGTAAAACAGAGAACAGGTCCTCGACAGACTGAGGGCTGATGGAGAGGAGGCCATTTTTCTAGAAAAAAATCAAACAAAAAGTCTGTTGGATTAACTCTGCGCCCCATACAAAACTAATTATTTTTAAGTGGAAAGTAACCAGGACAGATTTGCTTACAAACCTTTCCTCCACTGATGACAGCACCTTGGAGATGAACCAGTCTGAGTGTAAGGAATTCTGGGATGTTTTCACTGTCCTGGAGACTCTCTGGAAAAGGAAGGAAGGCAAGACAATGTACTTGAGGACAGCCACAAATACTAGCACCAGGAATCTTACTGTCATATTAAAGGTTAGTGTAGATAATGCAATCTGGAACTCACATCTTTAAAGTTAAGGAAATACTACATACTTAAAGACGAGGTACTTACTTTTTATTTAATCATTAAAGGCATTTTCAGATGATACTTTTTGAAGTTAGATGAAATGATTTGAACAAAGAGTTTCCAGATATGCTAATGAACTGAAAGTACTTTCGCTGCGGCACTGATTGCTGATTGTACAATGGAAGCCATTGCAGTCCCATATTCGATCAATGTAAAGAAGCGGCTCAAGCATCTAAAGAATGTTTATGTTAGCTTTGGTACGAATTTAGTAAAGGGCCAATATATTAATCTTAGCTTATTTTATATATTATAAATAAACACAAATGAAAATTAAAAATCATTGTTAGGCAGATAAAAAAAAAGATATACTGAAATGATACTGTAGCCAGTCAGGATATGTAGATCAGCTCTTCCATCTGAATTGTCAACATTTCAAAAGATGCAGCATGCATACAATATAGATATACTTAATGACATTTGTTCAACAAAACTGTTGCAGACTTCATTTGCAAAACAAAAATTAAGATTCACCCCAGTGGGGTCATAAGCACTTTGTTGTATCCCTTTTTTTCTTCACCATCTTATAGCATCTTATATGAATTATTAGTATAATAAACGTGGCAGTAAATGGAAACAAGTCCAACTTCAAGGTTCCTAAGCAGCTATCAGTATGAGCAGAGTGACATTACTTGATGTTATCTGCTTTAATTCCTGCTTTCTCACACTCTCTTACAAGCTGAATAAATGCACATGTATTGCATCAAAATGCAAGTTAAAAAATTGTTTCTTTAAAATAATTGGTGCACCTCTATGGCAAATCATGTTTGGGCTTGCCCTGACTTGATTTTAAACAGCTTATGAAATACTGTATGTAAAACGATTATTAAAACTAGTCAACTTGGATCCCTTCTGCTTTAAAATATTCCACAGAAAGCTATTGGAGTTTTATGCTAGTGGTTTAGATTTACTTATTCCCTAATCAGAAAATTATCTGTTTTTGAAGCTTCCGATCAGTAAATCCTCAGAGAAATGGACCCTGCTTAGCCTATGCTAGTATGTTCTTTAAAGTTTCTCTGATAAATGTTCCCTGCTTCGGCTTTTTTCTAAAAAAAAAAAAAAAAAGAACAACTTCTCAAAACGTTACACAAGTGGTCCTTAACATTTGCAATCAAACTTTGTAATTACAGCATAATCCTCTTAAAGATTTGCGTATACTTAAACTGGCCAAGAATGAGCTTTCCCACATGGCTTATAGATCAGCACCCGCTGATCAAATAGAAATATGTAATGAAAAATCTAGTAATTGAGTTCTAATCATACCAGAGCAATAATAGTTTAGACCGGACAGGAATAGGCTTAATATTGTTATATACATAGAGAATGATGTGATACGAATGCCTGAGATAGAGCAGAACGGCAGAGAGGGAGTGTCTCACCATGGAACAGAGCAGGCAGCTCCTCTGGCAAGGCCAACGGCGAGAACTTATACTTGTTTCTTTCCAGCAAGCTCACCTCCTCCCTGCAAAACACAAAGCCTTGAGTCATCACCCTCATATCACGCCTAATAATCAACTTGTGATTTTCGCTAATGCTGATCGTACAGAGCTTGGTTTGTCTTCAAGGCGTAGGGAGCAACAAGTTGAGGTGTTACACATTGCAGAAGGTTGGGCAAGCCATTATGTTCACGTGATAATCTTTTGGAGTTTTTGTGTAAGGGAGTCCCACCTTCCCCATGTTCATACATTCTAAAGGGTAAGGCAGCTAACTCACCCTGCCAGACGCCTCCTCCACGTCTGATAAGGGTCAAAAAGACTCTCACAGAGTACTAGTCCATACTGCACAACCGACTCCAAGGATGACTTCTCCCCTTCTCCCTTCTTGAGCTGTGCAAATAAAAGGTTTGGGCACAGGCATTCATTTTCCATTCAACCGCATTTCACAGATAGACCTGTTGTAAAGGCAACAATTCCAGTCCTTTGAATAGAAGGTCAACCACACACCCACTTGTCTCTCACTCTGAGCCAGATCTGTCACAGAACACCTATGATCAACTCGGGTGAGACTTTATTCTCTCTTTGCTTTGACTTTTCTGGGGTTTGCATGCTCAATATAACCAGCAAGCCTGCATGCAAGGCCAATTATAAAACTAACAAACAAGGAGCTTACCTGGTCCAAACAGAAATTTAAAAGCTTGATTGTTTCAAAAACAAAGCTGGGAGTCTTTTCGGGATCGATGTTCTCAAGATTTCTAGAGGAAAACAAAAAGACATGCATTTATGATAATGACTAAACAATCATAAACGGAGCTATAAAAAAATATATATAATGTACAAGAAACAATCATTAGTCAAGCTCTAAACAAAGAGGTTATTTAGCTTTTTATTGCACTAAAATGAAAAGCTCCCTCTAAATCCCATTGTCTTTTACTTATTTGCAAAAACGAAATAAAATAGGGAGGAGGAGTTTGATTGAATACCCTCTTTAAGTACCAAAAAAGTCTGGGAATGTTTTGAAATGCAAACGGAACCACAGTGTTGTAGTTTTGATACTGTTCGACACAAAACTACGAATGTAAAAAACTGGCTATTTAAACAAAGAGAAGAAAATAAGTATTTAAACACCCTGCTTATTTGGAAAGTCTCCCACTTACAAATCATGGAAGGGTCTGACATTTTCATCTTAGATACATGTCCACTGTGAGAGACAAAATTCAATAAAAATCACAATGTGTGATTTTTTAAAATCATTTACTTCTGCAAATCCCTATAAGGCTTTCTGTTTTTACTCATATATTTCCAAATTCATATCGACAGTTTGTTTGTCTAGGTGTGGCATCTTATCACTAAAGCAAATTCCAATTTTTTTTTCTGATTCTGATGGTTATGGCCACTGTTAACCTTTTTATTTTGTGTTGGACGGCTCTATGTGAGCCCTGACTACAATAATGCTGCTACACACATAACACTAAATCTTCATAACAAAAACCAAAAAAATGTTGTTTGCATGCCATTTTGCCAGAAATTCACCTTGGGATTGACAGCAGTTCTGGAAAGGCTCGACTGCCTCATTGACTCTGCTTGTTATCAGTTTCATCTCAATAAAGCAACGCTGGATTTGACGCAGCTGCTCAATAAAGCACAGAGTAGTGGTGCTTTATTTACTTTGGAAAGCCAAACTAAGCCTCCAGTATTTCTGGGTTCAATTGATCCAATAGAAATGCTCCCAGATCAGAAGTCCAGAAGCTATGCCTGGATCGCGGCCATCTTTTGTGGAGCTTAAGGTAAATTCAAACGGATTTCAGACAGGAATAGCTTGAAATCAAAGCCAGAACTCGAGCAGGGAGAGCACTATAGCCAGGACAAGGCGGCCAGCTGTGCCTCCTCTGAAGCTAAGGATGTACAGCTGGATACAAGTTAAATCAAACAAGTCAGCTGGGTAGAGAGACCACCAAAGCGGCGAGAGGTGGCAGCAGGTATCTGTGCTGGAGCTAAGGGAGGACGACCAATAATAAATGATTTAAAAGCCCTTCTTGGGTTGACATTAAACTGGATTTCTTAAAAGCCAACAACAAACCTCTTAAGAACATTCCCTGCTTCATCCTTTCTTAACATTATTTCTCCATCTTCCAGTTTGATTGAAAAAAGCTCATCTCCGCTGTACTCCTTAGCCACACATCACAGAAATCTAGTCCCTGATTGGTTATCTCAAAGCAAAAAATACACAAAAGCTTAGTTTTTCCAACTCCTGCATTTCACAGGTGCTCCTGAGCCACCCTCTACATAAGGATAACATGTAAATCTGAGCAGGAAAATCGCATTCGAACGCACCTTAAAAGTTCAGGATGTGGAGATATTGAATCCACTACTTTATCTTAAAAGCACTTCAGATTGGCCTATTCTTAAAGATCTGATCCTAACTCTATTTACTGAACAGTAGCAACTGTGGAGTATAATCCTGGCTGCACAATAAATATGGGCTGTAAGTATATCTTCACGTTGATGTGTATAATGACCCTGTATAAATTAGAGTGGTCAGTTCTTTGTTTTACTTTTAATAAGGCGTGTCTCGCTTTTTCTTTTTAGAAGTAAAACAAAACCCCAGACACACTGTAGGGACTATGTCTCTCAGTTGGCCTGGGAGTGCCTCTGGCTTCCCACAGCAGAGCTGGAGGAGGCGTCGCCTGAGAGCGAAGTGCTGAGGCTCAGAAGACAACGAGTACAAAACTTTTAAAAAGTAAACAAAAATACCACAATTGAAGCCAAACATCAAAGTCCTAAGCAATTACATCTAAAGACGTGCTTAATTTTGGTCACTTCAATTACAAAAGCTTTCAAGCAAATCTAAGATGATGCAGCAGTGAAGGCTAAGAGATCTCACCTGCAGACAATGATAAAGAACTTAATGAGGAGCAGCGGGTGAGGAGTGCTCCCGTTGTGCTCAGTGGTGCTGGAGAGGTGGAGCGCGCTGTGCCATAGTTGGGTGCTGAGGAACACCAGGACCTCCCTGGGGAGCAGGGGCACTTCTGAGCTGCTTTCCTCCAGCCTGGAAGAAAGGAGGGGGATAACGTAAGGTGCAATGTGCACTGGGACGACACTGTGCTTCATAAACATGTCAATAGACCTGCCTCGGAGGAATGCAAATCAGCGAATGTTTAGTGTGTTAAGATCTACAACTGTTACTACCCACCTCCGGGGCTCCAGAGATTGCACATCGATGAGCCGCTCAAAGGATGCCACAAATGCCTCAAGCCACTGCTGTAAGTAGCTTAAATCTTTCTGTAGGACATTAAAAAAGAGAACAAAGTATGACCCCTGGCACATTCTGAGAATTAGTTCAAAACAAATTCAGAGACAAAAATCACGTCTGAGATATGCGACTGTAAGTGACTAGACTGAGCATTAAATGTTTGATAACCTGCGGCTGAAATGATAGCGGGGACTGAATGTTTTGACCTGTTTTGAAACAGGATGTTGCAAAGAAATGCAACACAGGAACACATGAGCCAATCTTTTTTTTCAAAAGACAAGCAAAATCCTTCCAATATTTCAATGTCCACGTCTCCCATAAGTCAGAATAAAGCTGCAAAGTCTCTATCAAAAACTTTTTTTTTTTCCCCCAAGGTAGACAAAGTCATTGTCTGGTAGAGATGACTCCTATGTTGCTGGGTCCTTTGAAAGTCATGTGAGTCAAGGATGTTTATTGACGCTTGTTATCGTGTCTTCAATCAGTCTCTGCAGTGCAACATATCCTGCCACTCTTCCTTTATTACAACAGCTTCTATTTCACATCAGAAACTAACAACACAGTTCAACAAACAAACTGCACGACCCTCGGCATTCATTTGTTAAAAAGACCTCCATATTAGACTGATGTGAAGATTAATGATTCGTAATAACTCTGCTTTTCAAAGTGAAATTACTCAACAACAGCTGCTGAAACAGAGCAACCTAAACCTGTCCATTGGATGAGTATAACAGCTACCATTGTTGCTGATTTGAGACTGGGACACCTATTAAAAGCAGGCTATCAGAAGGATGATGAGTTGTTTCACACGTACTTACTCACAGTTTATAAATAAAATGTGGAACTCAATCCGAAGTGCAACAATTTGTCTAGCATTTCCACTAATATGGCAAGCAAATAAGACATATACAGTATATACCTTTGGCTAGAAATACTGAGCTACAGGAAAACAACTAATATAAGTCATACTATAAGTCAGACACATCACTCTCTATTAAATTCTCAATTGCTGCATTAGTTTAAAATCAGCCTTACCAACTGGCATTGATTTGGGTGCCAGTCCATCTCTCATTGTTTAAGTCTGAGCAGGGTGCCAGGTTCCTGCGAACCCAGTCTCTGGTGAAACCTTTAGAGTGGACAACAGCAGGCAGCTTTGTAGCTGCACATCACTTCTCAACCTAACGCAGGCGTCTAACTCAATCGCCTCTCGTCTGCTAACGTCAAGCAAGCAGCCAGGAAATTACATGTCACTTTAAGTGAAGCTCATTTCCTTTATACTCGGCCTCCTAGTCAAACCCCTTCCTCTTCTGGTTTGCAAGCAGCTAGCAGCAAAGGAGGTAGGTCTCTGTAAAAACTTCCCACAGCAACAACAAAGAATTGGGCCTACTTCATGCTTTTTTTCTAAATATAACATCAAAAACATGTCGTGGGACAAACAGGGGAATTTTTCCAAGCTTCTTAAGTAGTTTCAGTTTATATTAACTGAACTATAGTGTGTGCTGGTAAATACTTGTAAGGTTTTTAATTCTTTTGCATTTTTAAAAATTGGCTATAGGACACCACTCTAGGTCAACAAACAGAGGGAGTGTTCATATAAGAATAAAAACATAACAAAAAAAACATAAATGTCAAAAAATATATATTAAAGGCTACTTATTTAATTGGCCTCCAAAGCTGTATTAGAAGCTTTGCACAATATGTGGTTGATCAAAATACTCTGGGTTTTACACCACAGTGATGCTAATGGTGAAAGAGAGACTGTAACGGTGACTTGGACAAAGAACAGCCTCACTAGTCAATCATGACTAGATTTTTTTTACCTCTTAAACTTTCTCTGCTCTGCAGACAATTAAATCAACTTGAGCAGCGTTGAATTATGTAACAGGACTAAGGATCTGATCTGTAAAGAGTCCAAGTAAGAAACACTAAATTGTGTGGACACAGTAGTAAAAATTAGAAAGTAAATACACCTGCTGTGTTGCAGGTGATCTATAAAATCCATGAGTGTAAAAGCATTCAACTGTAAAATGTGGTAAAAATAGACACAAAAACTCTGTTTGCAATCACTTTCAGGCTTTGTGAAGGCTAACTATTTCGTTTGCATGTTCTCCACACATTCATTTCACCCATTAATTTAAAAGCTGCACATTATAAAGGAATGCATGCAAGAAATGTTTGCACCGGCCACCCACTTTGAACCTTGAATGTCCATCAGGTTAATGCTACGTTCACACCGTATGCACTTTGAGCAGCAGAAGCAGCCGGTTTACATGCAAAGACTATGGTTAACGTGCATCAAGGCGCATCAATGGTTCACCCAGCGTGTATCGAGCAGCAGAATCTGCGCATCTTGACACATCGGAGCAGCTAGAGAAGCACCTAGTGAGCTTTTGCGGTGCATGACACGCTTCACAAGCAGCAGCTGGAGTTGGAAAACCATTTCTGCTTGACACATCACATCAACCAATCAGAGAAGCTGATATGGGAGCGGGCAGGGAGACAGACACAGCAATGCTGATACAGATGATCACCCACCTGAAACTTTTTATTAATGCTTGAATTAATTTAAAATGTCAAAATCTGCTGGCAAAATATGTTCGTTATCATTCTGGTGCTTGCAGTTTTTACCACATACCTGAAAAACGCTAACATCTACTCCCAGCTGCCACTAATAGTAGGGGAAAACCCCCCAAAAGGCGACCCGGCCTGAGGCAGCTGCTGCTGGGTAATCCCAGTGACAGAGCACCCCCGGTATGCGGGGGTCTACACCGTTCCGACAGCAAAATTACATTTTAAGGGAGGATCATAATCTTGATGAATTGACTGCACCTACAATGTTTTGAAGTGAACTTTCTTGCTAAAAAATCTATAAAAATACTTTTTACCCACTGATCACAGCTAATATAGGAGAGCCGCTCTCTGCTACTGAACACAGGAGGAGCAGAAGCATTAGACGCATCTGTACACGCTTTACTGGACGCGCTTCAGGAGCATTAAAGATGGTCTTGAGGCGCGTCCGACCTTGAAGTTTGTACAAGCATCACAAATAAAGCAGCAGAAGCTTTTTTGCCGCTGAAATCGCTTTAGTTGTGAACACAGCAATAAAGCATGAAAATAACTTGTTTGGTTGGTGCACCCTAATTCAAAACCGTAGAGAACAGACCCATTCAGCGAAAAAGTCATATCATAATAGGCATTAAATACGCTAACACTTTAGCAGTGAAGCTAACTGCTGTAAAGAAAAAAGTTGTACACACAGAAAAGCCTGCACTTTTATGTGTTGAGTCAGATATAGGATTAAAAACAAACAAGGCTTTGGCAATTTTCATTGAAATTAAAGAAGCTTCATTAACCAAATGTGCTGGGTCAGCATATTACAGCAGAAATTGTGTTTAGGATGGGATATCTGTCATCTAGAAAAAGAAGATTGGAGAGATTTCAGCATCTGGAACCTCACTTGTGACTTGGCTACTGAGTCAAGCATAAACATTGCATTAACAAAATATAGGACATGGATTTGATTTTGGATGTAAGCTGGATAGAACCAGTATAAACACAGTATCTATTCATTTATTGTTACTATAAAATATAATGATTAATTAAATATAATTGTTAAAGGTACAAACAACATGGCTGCAGGCTATGAGATCAGCACTCGATCTATTTATATATAGATAATATGTAGACACACAGGGGTCATAACTGAATTAACAACCAGTGTCAGATCTAACAAATAATGCGCCACACCAATACAGCTGCTACCACTCAACCAATCAAATTTTACTCTCACTTCTTTTACAAACAATAAAGAGAAAATAGAAGATGAATAACAAAACCAAACATCAAAATAATAATAATAAAAAAACACATCGTAAACAAATCTTTCAACTGTTTATTTAGCTTGATAAATAAAAGGAAAAAGCTGATTACAAAACAAAAGGTAAAAGTACCAAAAGAAATAAACCCTCTTATTCTGTTGGATATGACTGCAATTTAACATTGCTGGCAACCCTTGAAAACAGGAAACTGTTAAACTACCTATTTTTTTTCTTTCCAGCATCTGGAAGAATAGGTATCTGTGACCTGAGGAGGAAAACAGCAAGGACAGCGGCTGGCTCCATGATTCATGCTTCAACAGTTTGACTTTTTATTTTAAGGCAACATTTCTGATCTACTTACTGGAATTAAAGGTTTCAAATACAACATAGTTAATTAAGCTAAACAATTAGGAAAATATTTACTTACAACTCTGTGGGACATAACAGAAACCTAAATAACCAAATGTGGCATGTTTTGCTTTCCATTTTTATGTGAATATAACATTTCTACACCAGACTGAGGAGGTGGTCAATGTGAATATGGATCTCTGTAGGTATAGTTTTGAATCTGATTTTTTTTTTTTTTTTAAAGAAATGAGACTCCAGCTAGGAAGTGAGACTAGTTTGCTAGTGAGAAGTAAAACAAAACTGTCTCAGAAATCCTTTACAAGGTTTTCATTGATTAACCTCCTGCAAGAAAGCTGACAGCCTTTGTATCCATTCTTTTCCCTGAACGTCACCAAGAGCAGAAAGCATTTAATTTATAAAAAATTATATATTTAAAGCTTCCATTAATGCTGCTGCCCAAAACAAGAATTAGAAGCTAGCCCAGCAAAATATGTTATCTAGAGCCCTTTTTTTTTTTTGCACATGGCCCAGCAGCTGTGCTTCTCTGTGCTGCTTGGCATTCTGCTTTGCTCCAGCTTCCTGCACAAGTGAAAGCAAAGAGGACTTTGATTTTCCTGGTTGGCGGCTCTGTTGGTAAACAGAGGAGGCCGTGGCACATGGAAAGGGGTTATTGAGTCTGGATCACACAACTTTCATCAAGAGCTGCGGAAACAGCAGTCGCTGAAGGTTTAATTTAAAATCAGGTGAACGCAGCGACATAAGCTTAGTAAAGTGATTTGTTAAGCATTCAGTAGAATGTGAGGGGGAGTGGTTTCACAGCTGTGCTGTGGCTCTGCCTCAGGGCTTTAATTAGTCCCCTCAAGTAAGAGATCACAGTATAATCTCAGATTGTTTTGCTGCAAGCAGGACATTTTCTGGATCAACACTAATCATTAGGAAAGATGCTCATTTCTTATTTATTCTCTGTTCTATATATATATATATATATAAGGTAGATAGATATATATCTTTAGATAGATATATATATATCTATAGATAGATAGATAGATAGATAGATAGATAGATAGATAGATAGATAGATAGATAGATAGATAGATAGATAGATAGATAGATAGATAGATAGATAGATAGATAGATACGTATCATGTTAAGTTGAAAATGTTTGTCATTTTTGTAGACCTTTGTCTTATTTACAGCTGCAAGTAGGTTATTCTTTAACCCAATAGCATATTTAGAGTCTGTGTCCCATTAACCTTGAGAATAACTTGATTACCAAATTAGTTGACAGTTATTTCTATAACCTATTAACCATGATTAATCTGGTTAATCGTTTCAGCTTTAAAATAGATCTATTAATTTCCTAAGTGACTACTACTTTGATGAAAATAATTAATTTCCTTTTTAGAATAAGTGCAATTGTCATTAGCAGTGAATCCTCATTGAACCTGTTTTAGATGTTGACGTTACAAGCACAAACTTGAAGTTAATTTTACATAATACTCCTTAAGTACAAGAAAAACCCCATACTGTTTTGCATCTTTTATCTGTACAAATCTGAGAATGTTTTCCATTGGCTCCACTTGGCCTGGTTCTACTCCACATCTAGTTTTGCTGGCTTTTTTTTGGCCCAACTCATTGAACAGTGATTGAAAACACTTTAAATTGGTGAGGTAGAGTAAATCCTTTGGAAAAAGGGAATCAGTTGTGCATTTGTTTTCTCCACTCTATGTCCTGTTACTCTTAAATAAAATTAACTTACTTCAGAAAATAATATGTGCCTTAAAAATAATCCTGAACACACCATCTCTACAGTGAAATATGGTAACGGTAGAAAGGGAAAAATGCTGCATCTAGCTAGGTTAAAGTTAAAAGTTAAAATTGTGGAACAATTAAAATCAATGTCCAGTTCTGAAACCAACAGAGAACAACCAACGACTTAAAGTTCATGTTAACAGACATTTCCAGGCCAGTCTGACAGAGCTGTAGTTGATTAGTAAAGGATTAAGAAAAATTTTAATCTTTAGATGTGCAAAAGCTGAGACTTTTCTAAAAAATGTAACCCCAAAGACAACTGCACTCTAAAAATAGGCTCTCCAAAGCACAAATCAGAAATATTCAAGATTTGTATTTGTGTCGGTATGGACACAAAGGCACTGTACCGACAGCTATCTTTTCAATTATTAACATGCTTCAGGAAATGTAGTCCATAAAGATAATTTTGATTAAAACAGAGGTTTAAAATATGACAAAACCTGTTTATAAAAAGAGTATTCTAAAATCTGCTTGAACAATTCAAAACCCTATCCTATCTAATGGTGTCATGTTGCTAGTTGAAGATAGAAACTTTAAGTAAATAATTTGGATTCAATCAGAATACAATATTTATTCATAGGAGAGAGTTATTTTAATCCCAGCACTCAAAGTGGCCACACAGTTCTGTATAAATAGTTGGTTAATTTGAAATTTAAATATTCAGGTGCCATAGACCTAGAAAGGGATCACAAACTATATAACTGGATGCAATTTAGAGGAGAAAAAAATAAACAAGGCTTCCAAACTCATACCATTTTACACTCCTTAACTACAACTTTAGTTAGCTATAATTCGATCTGACTTCCCTATATCTATGAGGTTTGAGAACGAGCCTCATAAATGAAGAAAATCCCAGATGAAACAATGCTAGCAAGGCTATTTATAAACCTACAAGTCGAAGAAGAACTGAAATCCTCCCTCCGCTATGAGGATCTGTTAATAGGACCAAAAGGTTTGTATAGCACTTAACTGCAAAACCTAAAAAAAGACTCAAGAAGCATTTTGTGTAAACCTCACATCTCTAAAATGTCCCATGAGGTATTTATTGGACTAAAGTATGAGAAGGATGCAGGGGGTGATAAAGGAATTGGAAGGTTACACAAAAAGAAAAAGCAGCGATACAGGAAATCCTCAACAGATGACTTATTATTCAGTGCAAGTCTAACTCAATTTTATGGAAAATGTCCCATGTTGCTTTTCAGCATCTTTCAGACAATTCACAAAAGCTGGTGATCTAGAAAGTCCTTAGAGGCGTGTGTGATTTCTTGCACAATCAAAGGAAGCGTAGCATTTTTTTTTCAATGACAAGCCTGCACAAGTTGTGCTGTTTTATTGCAAGCACATGATGGCTGAGAGCACCTTAGTCCTAAAACTGCTACAGAGAGGGTTTACTGAAAACCTGAATGGATAAACAGCTAAAATAATGCATTAAAAACAAAAATAATGCATGTGTCATCAGAAGGGAATTTGCTTAAAGCGGCTGAGGGCTTGCCTTTAGCTTTGATAAAAGGCTCAACAAAGCCTGGTTTTGCTGTGCAGCTCAACCTATTTACAACAGTCAAATCTCTCCTTGATGTGTGACCAACCAGATCCACTCGTCACAAACGGGATGTCTCCAGCTGAAAAATGGTTGCATATACTAACACACCTAACAGGCACATAACAAAAGCATCAAACACAATGAGAGTAGTAGGAGAGGCTGCCGAATCGGTTCTGCTGTTCATATATTGTGTGAATCATATAGAGAAGTGGCGTCAGAGCTGAGCTACACCCTAGTCCTCTATGCACAGTCACTGTAGAGCGAAATAACTGAAAAACTCAAGAAACATCAGGAGATGGGTTGACCTTTAGTTAAAGAAGTTAATACCTTTTTTATTTTCTATGAATCAGAGAAGAACATGACAAAGAGCTAAGAGACACCTTGATAAGGAAGTGGTCTCACACAGAAAGATGCTAGACAGCCCTCGCAGATGGTTTCAGGGTAACTTCTTGTTACCAAACACCACAAACACACAATTTGACTCTGTGATTCTTTCTAGCAATAGACAAGCGCTGGTTACAACCTGTTGGTTTGTTGCACAACCAGAAAAATTCAGGAAATCAACATGCAGCAGAAAAAACTAAAGGATAAAAAAAATCCTCTGGGATCTGCAAAAAAATGGCTGATTTGATATTAAAGATAAAATAAGACTTTATTGATCTCACAACAGAGAAATTCAGTTGTGACATCAGCTCTAATAAACAACAGGAGGTGCAAAAGAAGGAAAAGGTGCATGAAAAATGTAAGTGTGCAAAGTCAGTCTAAAACAAATATATATTTACAAATATGTATATATACATATATATGAGGGCTGCAACTAACGATTTTTTTGCAAATCGATTAATCTGTTGATTATTTTTTCGATTAATCGATTAATAATCGGATTGCAAAAGGTTCCTAAAAGAAGAATTTTTGCTAAATTAAACAAGGTGAAACTAAAATGTTTCCATTTTAAGGTGTTCTGGATACGGCATATTGACAGACGAAAAAGATTTTTTATCTTATATACAAAATGTTAACATATTTTGTTAAATAATTTTGGTATAATTACTGCTCTAAGTGGGTCGCTCTGTCAGCTAAAGGCATGTTTTAGTGTATCTTCACTCAAGTTAACGATTAATTGATTAGTAAATTAAGGGTTTTATTAGGAATCTTTGTGTTAATGTTATAATAGGGTGAAGTTTTGTTTGTGTTTGTAGTGCGTCTCATACGGACCACACCTACATTCTGATTTTCCACATTTGGCTACCAACATCTTAAATATCTGATGTTGCTTAGACTGGAACACCACCAGGTGAAACAACATAGATAATGAAATATTTTTTTTATGAAATGTATTAATCCTCAAACCTGCAGATCTGTTGAGAGGAGAGGCTGATTATTCATTGCAAAATGGAGGTGGGGTGTTTGTCTTCGGGCGAAGAAGCAGATTGCAGACATTAAATAATAATTAATGAGTCACTGCCAAGGGCCTATTTTTCTTGCTGTTGTGTTTTTTTTTTTTTTCCTTCTTGTTTTTTTAAAGGATAAAACAAGATGGGAATTTTCACTAGTCACAATAATCGTGTGATTTGGTTTTAATTTTCATCTGTGACACGTTTGAGCCCTCTGTGTGCAACATTCAGGGTCAAACTAAGCAAGAATGCAATTATTATTCCAAATCTTAGCTGCAGGATAAAATATAAACATAGAGTTAAAATAAGACATGATGATCTACTGTTGAGTTAAACAGGTTCTATGGCTTATTTATCTCCCAATTCCCTAATCCAGGGGATCTAAAATTTTATCACTAAGTACCAATGAAATAAAAGTTATTTTTCTGTAATTTCAGACTTCTTCTTTTTTTTTTTGCTGTAGTACATCAGGACTAGGAAAAAGACAGCTCTCAATCACTGGATATTTTGATAACTGGATCAATAAATACTAAGCCTTGCGTTTAAATTCAGTTTTAATTTCAAGCCTTTATCTAGAGAAAATGATCAGAGAAAATTCCCTGAAGCTGTAATTTGGATCGGGGAAAGTCGAAAGCTTTCCACAAATCCTGACCTTAAAAATTAAGAAGGAGTAAAACACTTTATTTGAACTGTTCAAGATTGTTGTCTCATTAATTCTTTCTTCGAAGCGGTATGATGAACAAGCTGCTATAGCATTTGACAGTACAGATAGCAGAGCTTTTCCATCAATTAATTATTTTACAAATCAATTAATGAAGCCATTGTACTTCCAATGAAATTTTATTATCTAAATCAAAGTATGCTCAGTAGGGGGTTTAACTGAAAACATATTCACATTTTAACTGCATTAAAAATGGCTAAAACAGTTCAAAAGTCCACTTAAGGTTTTAAAATAGTACTTGAGGAGTTTGAGTAGTTCTGTATGTAGCATATTTAAAGAGAAAGAATGGTGCTGAGTTTAGCTTAATTAAACTCTAAGTGCTCTGTGTGACATTTTGTAGAGTCTATACTGTAGTAAACATGCAATGACTAAATGAATTGACCATTATTTTAATTAACTGATTAATCGCAATTAATACAAGTAATTGTTTCAGCCCTTCCAATTTTAAAATCCAATTTGTTTACAATTTTAGATGGAGAATAAATGCATTTAAGTTCTACATTTAATGGTAAATACCTTCAATATTTGATCCCTGTGAGCTATTTACCCACATCAAGCTATATTCTCAATTTATTTTCTATACCCTCCAAAGGGCCAGGGGATGGTAAGTGCTGATAACTAGCAGTCCGCATCACACGGCAAAAAAATAAATAACATCATGCAGGTATACACTCACACCTATTTAGAGAAAGCAATGATCCCAACATCCATTAGGAGAACTCTATAAGGAGGCCCCAGTGAGGGATTAGAACCCATGATGACCTTTGAACCCATGTCTCTGAACAAACAACTGCACCACTATGTAGCACAAATTAAAAAAAATAAAAGTATTTTGTTTTTTAATTCAAAACCATACAACGTTGTTAGAAGTTTAAGGTTCTACCTGTATTTGGTCCTGGTTAATATGAAGCAAGAACAAGTGAGGGTGACTTAAGTGTTCTCTAATTGTATGGAGCACAGAAAGAGGCAGTGTTGCCCCGTCCCAGCTATTGCTAGACAATGCCAATCAGTTGGTCAAAGGAAAGTTCTAACAAATAAAAGTATAACTTTTGGCAAATATTTTAATTTTCAAATGATCAAACACAAAAAGATCAAAAAATGGTAACTGATGTAGCCAACTCTGAAACTAGTTATTAGTCGGTAGCAACATATCCTCTGGGTTGCACCCTAGTAATACCAAAGACCACCAGTGGCCCTTCCAACACATTTACAAAACCACATCCATAATAAACAGGCCAGGGCAGAGCTAGATGGGGGGCCAGGGGTGGCCATGGCTACCCTTAACCAATTAATGGCCACCCCTGTGACCACCTCTACCATTTTTACCTCTAATACAACAACAGTTAGCTGACAACAAAAACATTGCTGTTAATTATGCATATCAATATAATAACATTAAAGATGATAAATACAGAATTAATGCTCTTTTCAGAACTAGATTTTGTCTTATATAGGGTAAGGAGAAAATTATGTCTCTGCAAGTCATCTAGGGATCTTCACTGAAATCAGAGATGAATAACTACTTTAATAACAAGTAATTCATTGAATGTAGATACAAGGGGTGTTCAATAAGTAATGCCCATGGCCCACTTCCAGATGTTTAATCGAGTTGAAATTTTGCGTGTGACTTATTTCATTTCAGACTTTACTCAGTTGAAACACCTGTAAGTCAGAAACCACAAGTAGTTCAGGGCTGTAATTTGCTATTTAATCTATAGAGATTTAAATAACTTCACATACAAAATTTCAGCTGGATCAAACATTTGAAAAAGGGTCACTTAAATATAAATTTTATGCAGAATGATTATTAATAAAAGTATGTAAGAAATCAAGGGCGTAGGTTTGATTTCAACTTTGGTAGGGACACTATTGGTCTTCAGTTTCATTGGTCTGAGGTCACTGGTCCTATGCAAAAATATGCATGCTCTATTTTTACTCTTAATGTGAGCATCAGGGCACATTTTGTTTAAAGAGAACAGCAGGATTTTTGCTACATTAATACAATCCAGAACTACTCAAGAGGAAAAGTTTCTGTGTCACCTAGTTTCATTTAGTAAAAAATCTTCTATGAGGAAACTTTGGTTAAAAATGATCAATTTGCAATATAAACATTAATTGCAGCCATAATTTTATGGTAACATTCCAAACACATTTCTTCCATAATACAGCACTGAAAGGCAGCTGCTTCACCTTGAGGCTGCCCTGCATCATTATATCTGCGTTTCCTACAATCATATAACGTTTCTATTATACAAGTGCATTTTTAATAGTAAAGAATTAAATGTAACTCAATCTTTTATCATCATCTTATATTGCTTACTGTCTGTTTAAATAGCTCCGTATGCATCAATGCTGTATTATAAATTATAAACATGTTGTTCACATCGAATTATTGGTAGCGACAAGTAGATTGATCCAACATTTTTGTAGGGACATGTCCCTATGGTCCCTATGCAAACCTACGCCCATGTAAGTAATGACGGAACGCAAAACTGAAATAATTTTATCCACTATACTTTTTATCTAGAAAGCACAGATGTTTAAATATATGCATCTATTTGTTAGCAAAGGCTGTCAGAAAGTATTTAGAAAATATGGATGTTGTGATTGTTCATTTTCCTTTTAGAACAATGAGGATTGACCCTGAGGTTCAGGCACCTATTATTATTGCCTGGCCACCCTTATTAAAATTTTCTGGCTACGCCTCTGTTTGAATGAGGATGACAGGCAGGAGCAGGAACAGGAAGTAGACCCAGAAACACCTGCATCGCAGGTAAATGACCTAATAAGTGCTTAAACAGAAAGCTGCTTTACTCAAAGGCAGAAATGTTCACAAATATATGTAAAAGACAAACGAATTCTCTTTGCGTTTACAAAAAGCAGCCACATATTTAAGGTAAAATAACGCAGATTGTGTGTAAGCTGCTAAAACTGAGGCGATTTCCTCATATAAGTCTAATTTACCAACCATCTGAGTGTTATCGGCTCATAATATAAGTTTAGGCAGAGGAGCAACAACAGGTGTCACCATCGGCTCTTCCGCACTCGCACTCACCTTTGTGTAGTACAACATCCACAGCTCATAGAGCCTTTCCTTCGATGCCATCCCTCCGCCTCTATGGTTGCTCATCTGTTTGGATCTCTTTATTCTTTTAAAGATTCATACGAGCGCCGTCTGTCTGAAGTTGTCTCCTAAAGGCAGGGGCGCGCGGGGCGCTCCTGCCAACCATTCCTGCAAATATCCAACAGACGCACACACACACACACAAAAAAAAAATCCGAATGATGAAATAAATATTAAAAAGTTATCTCTGTATCGACGCGCAAAGTTGTCTGAAAACGCCAAAAACAAACAAGCCGCCGCTCCGAACACTTGCCGAAACTGTGCAAGCAGACAGAGGAGGAAAATGCGTGGAAATGCACGCGCGGAGAAACACCCATGTATGTCCGCAGTTACCGAGAGCTTGTTGCTGTGTTTTTATTGGAGTGAATCCCCCACGGGAGAAGCGACAGATGCCATCCGTTTAGGGCTCAGAAAGCACAGCGCTGCCCGTGTGGGTCCAGAGCTTTCAAAGGAGCGACTGATCATCAACTACTGTTGACAAGAGCAGCAGTTCAATGGGAAGTTCACTGGAGATCATGATCACAGGTAGGCTGATATTCTTAAAGACACATGCACTAATAAGCAACACCGCCTGATATTAGCAGGAAGTTAGAAAAAGGAAAACAGACACAGAGGAGCTAATTATTCACATAAAAAAAAAAAAATAAACATCTTTACAGACTAAGAATTTAGACCTTTTTTATTTTTTTTCAACAGCTACAGCTCATAATATAAAGATAAACAATCAAATGTCGAACTTTAGACCAGAGGCATAGCCAGAAAATTGTTATAAGGGTGGCCAGGCAATAACTAATGTACACTGAGGGGTGGCCAAAAGCAGATAGGCACCAAAAGCTCACGGTCAATCTACACTGTTCCTACAGGAAAATTAACGAGCAAAACATCTATATTTTCTAAATAAAGACAAACTATACTTTCCCACAGCCTTTGCTAACATATAGATGCATATATTCATAAATCTGTGCTTTCTAGATAAAAGGTATAGTGGATAAAATTCTTTCAGGTTTGAGTTTTGGGTGAACATCTTTTCCATTGTCAGTACTTATCTACTTTTATAAGTAATCATTCTGCATAAAATTGACATTAACAAGTACTTATATCTACATAAAATGATTAATTAATCTTTTATTAAAATAGTTGTTTATCCATGATTTCACTGAAGACTCCTAGATGACTTGCACAGACGCATCATTTTCTCTTTACCCATTAAACACTAAATCTATTTCTGAAAAGAGCATGAATTCTGTACTCATCATCTTTAATGTTAGTATATTGATGTGCATAATTAACCACCGTGTTTTTGTCATCAAGTAATTGTTAATATATGATAATTTAAATATTTTGGATTATCCACTTGAGAGTATTACTGTTGCCACTGTCTGTATTAGAGGGAAATAAGTGGTAGGGGTGGCCAATTACTGGCTAAGGGTGGCCATGGTCGACCCTTGGCCCCCCATCTAGCTCCGCCTCTGCTTTAGACTCCATTATATAATAGACCATTATTACTTATTATTATGTTGTAATAAACTGGACTGTAATCAAAGCAGGGGTTGAATTTGGAAATGATGCAAAAATCATGATGAAAAAATTATTTCATTGCAATAAGATGAGAGGATTGTCAGATACTGGCTTGACCAACTCAGAGATCCACAATGCAGATTGGAGAACCTGTGAACTGTCACAAATAATATATAGAACACTTCTGCAACCATATGGAATAGAGTATTTTTGGTCAGATAGACTTAAACTATTTAAATTTAATTATTTATTTAATTTAAAATATTTATTTTTTAAACATGTAAAATGAGTGATAGAACTAACAGTACGCATTCTACCATAAAATTTACCTTAAGAGCAGGTGGTGGCAGTGTATATATATAAATATATATATATATATATATATATATATATATATATATATATATATATATATATATATATATATATATATATATATATATATATATATATATATAAAATCAGAAAGCATGTAATTACTACTAAAAAATAAATAAATGTAAAAAACGTGGAATTAAAATATTAGTAGTATTAACCATCTACATTTTCTAAATAAAGACAAAAAAATATAGTATTAAATACAGTATAAAATAGGGTATAAATATAGCATTAATATAGTACTATATATAATACTAATTCTATTATAGTATTAGTATAAAATATGGTATTAGAAATACACTTATTTGATTTTATTTTTAATGCACCGTCTTATTTGTTCATTTAAAGAGATACAACGGTCTATTTGTTGATTGGAAACATTAGTTTTCAAAACAATCACATGAGAAGGCAAAAGGCCATCTCTATCGATGTGCTTGACAATCGATTGTACGGCCTCCTCTCTCAGGCCAGTTAATGGATCACAGACCGAATCGAGCGGCGTGTGGAGATAAACATGGAGAGAAACGTTGGGTCGCTGCAGGAGCAGGCGTTAAAGAGAAAAGAGAGGCTTAAAGCGCTAAGAGATAAAAAGCTTCACGTAAGTGTCTCTTCTAGTTTGGTATAATCTGTTGGAGCAACATAGTTAAGAAAACAACCTTTTATTTGCGAGGTTAGAGGTTAGATTAGCACAGTTAGCTTTTAGCTAACATTAGCAAATACATTAAAGAAAGTAAGAGCAATATTATCCGCTTTTATTTAGATACACTGGTGTACATTGGTATGTACAAGTTATTCGATATTAAATTGAGAAGAGTTCAAGTTTAATTACAAGTTGTTCTGATTTTGTAATTGTCAATAATGTAGTGCTGATTTGCTAAGCTAAATGCTGAAATCTTTATTTATCGATCTGTCCATGACTGCACAGGTTAAGGTCATCTGCATTCTTAAAGGTTGTAGATATATCTGTATTCTATTTTTTTTTTCTTTTATGAACTCAACGTCCAACACCAACCCTGTTTGAGAGAAATCATAAATCAACGACTTGCTTTATACTTTCATACTAACGTTTACTGCAGAAATTGTTAAAATTTGCTGTACCAGTGCTACCAATTATCAGTTCAGAAGTAATCTTATTGAACTGACTCCATTTGGTGTAATCTTTCTATAAATACAGTTGTACAAGGATTAGCTAAGCTTTTACCATCACAGGAATAATCAATCAATCAATCAATCTTTATTCCAGAGACAAAAAGGTCCATAGAGAAAAAGAAAACAAAGTTAACAATATATATATGTAAAAAAGAGAAAAATAAAATAAACATGACATATTCACCGAGTCACAAATAAATGATGACGCCAATGATTCCACAATCTTGAGTAGAGTCTCACCGTACTAAAAATAGGATTTACTAAAATTGCAATTATATTATTGCATGACACAGATACTCTACACACGCATTTATACATGAGATTCCTGAGCACAGCTGCACATGTGGGAACAGCATTATGTACAAACATATGGCTAGCACTGCTCCATCTAGGCACTTTGTGTAGTAGCCTCATGCCGTCATTGTATGCTACATAGAGTTTCTGCAGGCTACTTTTTTTGTATCTTCGCCACAGATGGGCTGTGTAAAATGAAGTACAAAAAGCATTAAAAAGAGCTATCTTCACAGCGGATGAACACATACCAAACTTTCTGATCAGAGCATTAACTTGTGCATACATCATACGATACTGCCTAAAAATGTCTCGGTCATCAGACAGGTCATCAGTTATGTAGTGTCCCAATTCAAATATTTAATTTCATTGCATATATTGAGGACATTGCCAGATAAAGAGAAGTCATGGGTTATCAGGTGCTTATCTGCCTTACTTCTAACAATCATAACATTGCTTTTCTTAGCGTTATATTTGATGTCAAAGTCATAACCATATTGGGAACAGACCCTTAGTAGTTGTTGAAGGCCAGCACTATATGGGCATAGGATTACCAAATCATCTGCATACATGATGTGATTGATTATGCGGTCACCAACCAGTTAAACAACCACAAACCCAGGTTCATATGATTACTTACCTAAACTAGAGAAGCTGTCAATAGGACCGTTGTAATTCTAATAGAGAACTGTAAGTCAGACATTGTTTAGGTGAGCCTAATAGCCTGTTGTTGTTATTATTAAACAGACCTGGACAAAAATTATGGTACCCCTAGAAAAGACTGAAAAAATTTGACCAAAGGGACATGTTTCCCCTAGAAACTTTGCTCAAATGTTCCAAATTTCAGAAATAGCAGATGCTAAAGTTAGAAAAAAATCTAAGTTTTGCTGCTTGATGCACCAAATCAACCAATCAGAGAAGCATATTGGCGAGCTGGCGGGGAGACGGACTGCTGATGCAGATCGCTATGAACCCCCCCCTTTAGAAATAGTTTATTAATGCCAAAATGTACTTAAAATATCAGAACCTGTAAGCAAAATATGTTTGCGTTTATTATTCTGGTGCTTGCAGTTTGTACCAAATATCTGAAAAACCCTAACATCTACTTCCAGTCACCACAACCAATATGGGAAAACCCACAAGGGGCAACCGGGCCTTAGGCAGCTGTTGCTGGATACCCAGTGACAGCACAACTCCAGTATATTTGGGTCTGGGCGGTTCTGACTGCAAAGTAATATTTTGCGGCAGGATTGTAATCTTGATGTACTGCCTGCACAGACGATGTTTTGAGGTGGACTTCCTCTCTTAATAACATGAAATAACACAGCAGCAGCAGAATCATCAGACGCATCTGGGCACACTTTACTGAGCGCTCATCAGGAGTTTCAAAGATGCTCCTGAGGTGTGTCTGACCTTTATGTGGACAAGAATCATAAAACCATATGCTCCTTCATTTTTGATGCTCAAAGCGCGTGCAGTGTGATTGTTTGTTTAAATAACCTATTAAACATAATATTGTACCTAACAATGAACCTCAGGATTCCAAGCTCTATACCTAGGGTATAGAGCTTGGAATCCAGAGGTTCTGAGTTCAGGCCCCACTCCCACAGACTGCCACTCTGGGTTCCTGAGCAAAGACCATTAACCCCACACTGGTCCCCTGGCGCTGCACAATGGCAGCCCACTGCTCCCCAAGGGAATGGGTTAAATGCAGAGCTAAAGCTCCAATGTCAGATCAATAATGTTAAATTATTATTATTGTTATTTAAGCAGGGAAGAATGACCTGCGGTAGTGTTCCTTTTTACGGACGGAGTGTAAAAGTCTTTCACTAAAGAAGCTGCCGAGCTCCTCTACAGTCTGAGGTGTACATCTTAGGAAGTATTCCTTGAATATTCAAATTGAATTTGAATATCGCATGTATGTTTCTTGTGTTTTGATTCTCAATCTTGTTGTAGTGGAAGATAAAGACCATGGCACACCAAAACCTTTCAAATTAGGGATCTAAGGGTACAAATAGTTGTACCAAATATCTACAGTACAGCCATGTTAGGCTGTACAGTTTAGGCATGTGACACCAAAACAAAACAGCCCAGGTAGTTCCTGTCTGTTAATAATGATAATGCGATAGTGTTTCATAAACAATTTTAGTTCTGGCTGGGTTTCTGATGATGCCTTTAGGTTCCTGACTTTCAAACCTTTAACCCACAAAATAACAAGAAATGCTTCAATACTCATTAAGCATGATCGTGAATATTAAAACAAGCTGTAAGTCACATGAATGACGGAAACAATACTTTAGCAGTTTCCTTTTTTTATTTCTATGCTGGTTTATTAAACTAAATGTCTTTTTAGCCACCTGAAACGTTGGGGGGAAAGAAGATCTGCCTCAGAGTTTACAATTAATGCAGGCTCCACCTCACTAAATATTGTTAAACAGTCAATACATTTCAAAAAGATAGCACAACAGGAGTTTAACTTTTTGCATCTTTTTATTTCTTCACAAAAATATATCAATATTTTTTGCATATTTGAAAAAGAAATAAGGTTTTTAAAACATAGTGAAAGCTGTAGTAGTAAACGATGTGCAATAATTTCTAGTAATATGTATCGCCCTGTCTAATTATGAAAACATGTCTGACTTATTTTAGAGAACATGTCGCTTGGTAGTTTGAAAGCGGCTAGTACATTCCATTTATTTGTCCTCTTAATCTGTAATCATCCTGGTTGAGTAGCACAGCATCTGGTTAGTGCTACTGTTTTCTCTCAACCTGTAACTTGAGGCAGGATACATTTTATGAACTGTCTTTAGAGGGGCGGGGTGGGGGGTTCTTTGTAGCTTGATGGAGCATATTCAGCATCACATATATATGGGGAGATTGTCTGTTGGACTTGATGTCAGAGGGCAGGGCTCATCAGTCCCTACTAGGGCTCACAGTCTGTGTCCACAAATTTGACACTTGCAATATTCTGCTCGTCTGCGGTGGTCTCTAACTGTTCTGCAAAGGGACATTTGCCTAAAGTGAACCTTATTCAAAGCAGAACCCCCTGTCCTGGCCATTATGCACTCAGAGAAATAGCAATTGTTGATAAACGTTTGTTGACATTCCTCCAGGCCTAAGTTGTTGCCGTTCTGTGCTGCACTTCAATAACGAGTCACTGCCCTGAATTGTTCTAGCAGGTGGACAGGAAGCCTCTTCAGGAAAATGCATTCTGGGAGGGGTTTGATTTCCTTTCTTACAAATTTAGAAATTTGAATCCAAATGTATCTTAGTTACTGTGAATAACTTTTGGAATTCCAGTTTCTTGTTTATACCTGGAAAGTTTTTGTGCATGAAACCTTTTTTTTTTTTCTTGCGTTTTCCAAACTGAACATTTTTACCCTAACTTCCAGATCAATCAGTTCAAACTCTCACATTTTTAAATAGCACCTCAGAATAGGTCAGCAGCAGAATCAGTGGAGTTCACTATAAAAATGTGTTGTTTTGATTCCCAAATTGGAGAACAAGATGACAAGCACCCATGATTGTGTTTAACAATGCAAATTTTGGCCTCTGCCTCCACTGTACCAGATCTAAATTGAGCTGATTCATATCCTCTTTTTGAAAAATAAGGTTTTTTTCTGTTTTTCACAGTTTAATTCAGAACTTTTAATTTCAGATTTCATCTGTTAGAATGCTGGATGCTAAAATTGTCTCGCGTTGACTTGTTTCTAGGGACGAGAGCAGGAAGATGAGGAACCAGAGAGCAAAAAGCCGGCATTAGAGGAAACCCCTGAAGAAAAGCACAGGTTAGTTCTCATCACAGTCTGTAGAAATACTTAGAATTTGTTTGTTTGGGTGCACATTGCTGTTCAGTGTTGGCTTGGTCCTCAGTTTACACACAAACGGAACTGAAACTGATCTTGATGTGCACAGTCAGAGCATTTATCTGCTCTTTATCTCCTCACCAGTGTGTGTGTGTACGTGTGTGTGTGCAGGTTGTGAGAATGGGTGTTTACAATGGGTTGGACCGTCAGCCTGTTGCCATTAGCTGCTCAAATATTCCACAGCTCGCCCGACTTCTTGTTAGCAGTTGGTAGGAGGGAGCAGCCATCTTTCCTGTCCTACAGGACCTTTTTTTTCCCATTGTTTATATTTAATGACTTTGCTCTAAAAGCACCTGAGGGAGTGGCGCTCCGTTTCCTCCAGTCCAACAGGACAGATCTCTCCCAGGGTGAAAATAGCTTCAGGGCTCACAAACATCTTTAGAGTGTGGATGTAAAGAGTGTCAAATGCAGTCTGTGGTTTCTGATCTGTGTTTTGCAAACAGTGACACTGGTCTGCAGTATGCTGTGGGTGTAATGTACCCTGCAATGGGCATTAAAGTTTAATAAGAGATCAGGTTGCGAAAGCAGGCTGTTAAAAATTTTTTTTCTTCTACTCCCTTTAAGGTTTTTAAAGTGCTGTTTAAGCTCTTCTCTTCTAACATTTTGTTCCAAGTCTGATCCAAAAGATGCACAAAGTATGCCTTGCAGCTCTTCCTGTTTCATCATGTTAGGTGTGGCTCAGACTTCAGTTCTTTATTCCGACACATGGGCGAACAGATTCCAAGTTCCTCGGATTGACAAATAAGATTCAAATAACTTTGAAAGCCTTTGAGATATCCCTGTTTCATGCTCCTCCTTGATGTCTGGGGTGTATAAAGTAATTTCTGCTGCTCTTGACTGTCTTCTAGCTAGATATCAGTAGGAATATTTGAACAGCCTTGCTGCCCCTCCTCCTCAGCAAGAGTTCTCTCTAAACATTTAGAGAGGGCCTATGCTCCGAATTTATCACAGTTTCACTTCGATGCAACGGTCTGCTTGTAATGGAAATGCATAAACACACCCCTCTGCGCTTGGAAGCATTAAACTTTGAGACGGCTAATAACAAAAAGTCTTCAAGGGCAGATTTGCACACCTACTGTGTTCTGCTAATGGAGGCAGTTGAAACTTTTTTTCTCAAGTTCTCTTTGTCTGTCTTTTTTTGGTGTGGGGGGAGAGGCTTAATATGTGATTGAGGTGGTGGGTTTAAATATTAATGGACACAAGACGGGGATTCTTAACCATGTTGATGACCTGCTCCCCATCGTTACACTGAAAGAATCCAGTTTCTTTTTGTGCCTCATTAAAGATGCAAAGATTTTAGTTTTCTGAGATCTTCTCTTTTTCTATTTTATCATTTGAAGTTTTCATATTTTTCTGTATTGCTGCTGAACTCTTCATCCAAATCCAAATGCAAATATTGTTTGTGATAGTCAACTGGATTTTAACAGAAACACCCAAAATTAGCTTAAGCAGCTGTCATAATAATTGTTGCCTTTTTCCATTTAAAAAAAACACTCTTGGTATGTTTTATGTTTTCTTTTTAAACTTCTGTGTTGATCCATTATTCTAACTTTTTTTTAACCATCATTTTCAAACCATAAGAATCTTATCCTGGTCAGTGTTTAGTCTGTATATGGAAATAAAAATACTAGAAATGGGCGAAGAATAAACCAATTAAAAAAGTTGAGGAAATAACTTGGACTGTGGTCATTAAATATGGATTAGGACTGAAAGGGCAAGATTCTAGATCAAGCAGCTGAAAGGAGCCTTATCTGTAGGATGGGGAACCTCAGGTGGAATAGAGCTGCTGGAGTTTCACAACTAAAGGAGTCATTTGAGGTGATCTTGGCGTTGAAAACCAGGTTTTTGCAGTGATTTTCAAGGTAACAATGTCTGATTATAAAACTGTGTCTCATTTATCATTTTCATTAGGGTTTCTCTGCACGGTTGTACAGGTTTAAATTGAGTCGGCTTGTTGTGTCAAGTTTGTGCATGCATACTATGTTTATTATGTTTTTATGTAGGAAGAAAAGGTACAATTAGCTCAAGTACACATGGTATGGATCCGAGCACACTGACTATTAAGCATTCATTAGAGAGATGGCCTGGTGAGAGAAACTGGGCCTGTGGCAGCCTGTTTTTGCAAATAGTGATCTTTAGCGCCAACCTGGAAAAGGGATTTTGTGCTCAGTCCTTTTTCTGACACCACCAGGTACCTCCCTCTGATAATCCTCGAAGACGTGATTGTTTGATGAAGTTTTCCTTCCTCATTTCCAAGGTTTCAGGCTTGTTGATCTCCAGGTGTTTCTGACCCCTTCAGTAGCCAGATTATCAACTTCCCGTTTGTATCAAGACTCTACTGTCAATCAGACCAGTGAAAGTGGTTTCCTCTACAAACCTTTGGAGTTCTACAGGTAGGTTAGCTGAGGTACGGTCATTTGTGTGGAGAACACACCCCTGGTGGGGTGGGACCTGTAGTCAGTTGATGGTGTGTTTCTTGGGAGCTGGGATGATAGTTTTATGCTTACAGAGAGAAGGAACATCATGCATTTCCAGAAGCTTCAAAAAACATGGTATTTTATTGAAAGCCTTGTATGATTGAAAATGTTAGCTGTTCTGAAGCCATTGGACTTTAAAACCTTGGCATATTTTAATACGGGTTACCAACCCGTTCCTGGTCAGTTGTACAGAGATTTGAGACAAAAGTATAAAGACGACTCGCCTGTTGAATTCAAGGCGTGTTTGATCATTTTGAAAATATAAAACATAGCCATGCTTCACGCAGTCATATTTGAACCAGCCTCATAAACATTTAATTTGCACATTAAAAGAAAGATATCTGCATAAAGACATGATCTGCTGTCAGCAAAGAGCTCCAGATCCCAACTAGCTGTCCTGCCTGTACCCATACAAGGCAGTGGACCGTCAGGCAGAAGGAGTGTGATGAATCTATCAGGAGCGTAGAATGTCAAGCTTCATCCCAAATCTTTTCTAAGCTCTGAACAGCTGATAAGACTGCAGTGCTGTGCTTGTAATGACAACAGTTAACCTCCATCCTCTGGACCCTCTGTGTGATCTGCAGAGACGATGGCTGAGCTCGCCAAGAATTCCTCAGTGTGGTGAAAGGCTAAGCGATTCGGCTTCAAGGAAAGAATCCCTCAGCTGTTTTCTGTTCTCCTTAAAGTCGGTGCCCAGGAGCAGGTGGAACATGTTAATCAGAAATACTTGCTGGTATAAATGGGGACTTTATGCTCTTAAGGCCTCCTTTTCAGGCATTAGTTGTGCAGCTGTGCAGGGATTTCAGATGATCGTTTATGTCCTTTAATTTGCCTACACTGCCACCTGCTGGATTGGTGAGTTTTTGAGGATGTTCTTTAAACCTTCCTTTGTTTTTTGTTTTGTTTGTTTTTTCTGTGTCCAGAGAGCTGAAATTGAGGAATTACACTCCAGAGGATGAAGAGCTAAAGGAGAGACAGGTACCCAAAGCCAAACCAGCTTCAGGTGAGATATGTAGATTTAGAAAAAAACAAAAACTTTATAATTTAGAAATGATTTAATACTGATCATATTATTTGGTTGCAGTGGAAGATAAAGTAAAGGATCAGTTGGAGGCAGCTAATCCTGAGCCCATAATAGAAGAAGTGGTAAATACTTTTGTTAAGCTCTGTTTTTCTTATTAATTCATTATTAGATGTCCAAGTTTAACTTGTTTTTTTTTGTCTGTAGGATTTAGCAAACCTTGCTCCAAGAAAACCAGACTGGTGAGGCATGTTTAAAAGTAGTCAATAACAATTGTAGCTTTTAACCTTTTGTCATTTTATGTGCTGGTACCAGGCAAAGATGAGAGTAATTGTAAATTAAATGAAAAAATATTGATCAACCATTTAAGCCTAGCCCCTTGTTTAGTCCCTATAAAGCTCATTTTTCTGCAGTTATACCTGCAATGAGCTGAAAGGCCAAGTTCAGCCATATGAAGAGACTGTATCCATGTCAATTTTCAGCCCTTTTCGCTGATTTTATATGCTTTTAGGATTTATCTTTGTCTGACTCATGCTAATGTATATATTTTGATCAGAACTGTTTCATGGGAGGTCTGGCTGTGTGTTAAAGGTTGTTTTCTTGCTAGACGATCCTACACCCCATACTTTGATTTTTTGCAGACTTTAACCTTTCCCCCAGTATTTTCCTTTGTAAGGCTCCATCCATCTATTCCTCAAGTCTGAACAGCCACCCATTGTCTGTTCATAAAACGCATCCCTACTGCATAATGCTCCCAGTGTTTAATGTTAGTTTTCCACCATAAATGCCATTTTGCATAAATGCTATTTTGGTCTCTTCTGACTAGAATAAACTTATTATGCAAATAAATGTATACCAAGAGAGATGCGTACCTCAGTTTTCTTTTTTTTCCCCCATTTATTTCTTTTTATTGTTTCATTGAGATAGGCGTATAATATTTGTTTTGCATAATTACTTTCTGTTTATCTATTACAAAAAATGCCAATAAAATGCATTGACGTTTATGGCCAAGTTCTATTGTGTATAGTCTGATGTGTTTGTATTGGATGTTATGGAACTTAAAAATGTCTTTCATTTTCGTTAATTGTCAGGGATCTGAAACGTGATGTGGCAAAGAAACTGGAAAAGCTGGAAAGACGAACACAGAGAGCCATCGCCGAGCTCATCCGTTAGTATCAACCCCTTTATTATGAGGTTTTCATCAGGATGAAGAGAGAGCCATGTTTGGACAGGGTTGTAAATTAGTAGGCTAATTGCTTTGTGACTCCTGGAGACTATGGTAGCTTGAAGGCCTCTCAGATGACTGATGCTACAGCTGATGGATGAACAGCTGCTTAAAACAGATGGATTATTTAAGGGAAACATGAAACTTATAAGAATATTTCCTTATTTTGGAGATAATAGTAAAGCTTTCAGAGAACTGGATGTGATGTAGCAGAATTTACTTGTGTTATAATTAGGGTTGGGAATTGAAAAGATTTTCACGATTCCGATTCCCTTTTCGATTCTATGAAACGATTCGATTCTTTATCGATTCTTTTTTCGATTCCAATTTGGGGGAAAAAGGAGAACAAACAGTTTGATTATCAGAATCAACTTTGTTTACTTAACTATTGCACAATCTTACAAACTCAACAAGATCAAGATGTCCACAGGAAATGTGAAACTGGAGTAACATCTGTGTTTAAATGAAAAATAAATATACAAGAACAAACTTAATAACCAACAATGTCTAATAACAAATGATGGGATAATAACCTATTTTAAATAACAAAAAATACTAATTATAAAACAGTAGTAGGGAAAATTAACAGTTATTTTGCAGAAAGATGAGCATATCTGCTTTTTCTGGAAGGATACAGGATCTTTCAGGGCTTATGGTGTCTCCAGCCGTGGAGAACACCCTCTCAGATGGGGTGGAGGAAGCCTGCACACAGAGGTAGTTTTCAGCCAGTCAGATAGCAAGGGCAGCGTATCTTGCTTGTTCCACCACCACAGTGTGGCGCTATCCCTGCAGGGGATGGAGGGCAAGCTTTTACAGAGCTGGATTTCCTGATCTACCCTCTGGGCTAAGGAAAGACGGGGCTTTGATTCACAAAGTGACCGCAGCTCGTTGTCTTCCTCCTCGAATAGTTCTTCCAACTTGCGTAACTTGCGTAACTTGCGTAACTTACGTAACTTACGTAAAAAACGTGACGTAAGTCGTGCTCCCCAGAGCCGGCGCTCTAGGCTCTGGTGCTGCGGGAATCGAAAAAAGAATCGTTCAGTGAGCTGCCAAACGATGCCATGGAATCGGAAAATACGGAACCGGTTCTTAACAGGAACCGGTTTTCGATTCCCATCCCTAGTTATAATGATGTAAATAATGATTTTTTTTGCTTAAAACTCTCTTTTTTTCACATTTAGTTCTGCATCAGTTAAATTCTGCTGCCTGCCAGCAGATTTCATGAATGCTGAAAGTCAGTCTAGATACTTTATTATGTAAAAATGCTGAAGGAACCAGATATAAATTAGATATGTGTGCAATGGATGAATGGATGGAGCAGACTAATTGTGGGGGTTTGATTGTGTCTCTCTGTCCAGGTGATCGCCTGCGAGGCAGTGAGGAGGAGTTGGCCGGGGCGGTGGGAGCCGTTGGTGTGGAAGAGGGAGACTCTGACTAAATTAGTGATGTAACAGAGGGTGTGTGTTGGGGGTAAAACGGGACAGGAATGGCGATTTGCTGTCAGATGTGAGCTGAAGATACTGAAGAGGTTTCATCCTGAAGAGGAGAGGGTTACATTTCTATTTTTTGTCAGGCCTTCCCATGAGTCATATTTTGTATATGTGCGTTATTTTTTTTTTTTTTTTTTTGTTTTTTTTTTTTTGATTTTGGAAGGTGCATTTTCATCTTACCAACAATATTTTATATTAAAATGTAAAATAAAATGAACATTAAACAAAAACAATGTAAAGTTTTATGTCAATTTTTTAAAATTATTATATAAAACATGGTTTAGAAGCAGAGTTCCTCCTTAAAGTCTAGGATTTATGCTGCTTTCTGGACCTGGATTAATTTAAGATTAGAAAATTATATTTCTTACATTTTTTTTTTCTCTCAGTTGCTTCCTTTGCTTGTCGGGTGTCTAAAGTATGCAATGGATTCACTCCAACCTGACCTATTTTAAATATATACATTGGAAAGTGTTAGTTATCCAACTATACACCATTATAGTCATTAATTAAATCTGTCTATGTATTCATTCATTATTTTCTCCACCCCTTCCCTTTTCTGTCCCTTTTATTCTTCCATTTCCCCATCTAGCCTTCCATCATTCATCTATCTGTCCTTTCATTCAGCAAATAGACCAGCATAATTGATCTCAACCATATCCTGTTTGTCCCTTCAGCCATTCCCCCTTTCAGTATTCTATTCTTACATTTTTAATGCTCCAAATTTAAAGCCTGACTCATGCAGAAATGCCTTTTTATAAAATGATCCCTTTTTATAAATAAAATCATGAATAATTGAATTATGAAGTTTCAGGAATTATTAATGACAGAAGCTCTGGTGTAAAAGGAGCTATACAATAGGATAAGAGTGTTATTTTAAAAACTTTACAGGCACAAATATATTTTTTTTTTCATATAAAGACAAACAACACATTTAAGTTACACATTTATTCAGAAAATTACCTGAAGATTCACTCTATCTGATGACCTCTAAAGGCTCCTGATAGGAACTGCTACATAATGTTTTGCTACGTTAGAATCAAAAACAAAGTTTGATTCTGTGCATGAAAGAACTAAAGAGGACATACAGAAAAAAACTGCAATTTTCACGCGTGATCTCAGATGCCAGCTGAACTGAAATGCTGCTCTTTCACAATAAAGTGCATCTTCTATCTACTTAGGCCCACAGCATCTCTGCGGGGAGACGGTAAACGGTTCTAGCTCCCCTCAAAAAAAAAAAACAACACATTTGCTCTTGTCTGCAAAGGCAAATGATCAAGGCAAATCAAAGCATTCAGTCACTGCTGTTTGGTAAATTCACAAAAACAACATAAATGAATGTTAAAGCAGCTGCAGCTCATAGCTGAGCTTCTACAAATCTACGACCTCGGGACTCATCAGCACGATGTTCACAAACTACAGAGTATTAGCAGAACGGCTGATGAAGGGTACATGAACTAAAGTGCTGGCTTTGTGACTAAATCTAAACAGTGTGATGATCACTGAGGTTGTGATTAATCCCAGAATCTTCAATATCATGGGATTACACAGCGGTTCAAGGAAGCAACAGGTTTTTCATCCCAGACTCGGAGGATGCCTTGGCCTTCAGGGAGCCAGAACAACTATTCCTGACTGCATGCAGGTAAACTAATGATAAAGGATTATTAATTAAACATGATGGACAGGATCACTAGTTGACCTTAAAACGCAGACCTCCATAGAATTAGCCCTTGGTCGAGTTCACTTCTGATCCTGTTGATACTTTACAGTTGACATTGGCCTGTAGGGTAAAGCTGATAGGGACTTGGAAAAGTATTTACACCCTTTAAAGTTTTTAATACTAGCACCATGAACTTTAACATAGTCTATGAGGTCTTTAGGTGACAAACCCATAGAAGCAAATAGCTTTAGAAATGGGGGGGGGGTTAAAGCTTTAAATCATCTCAAACAGGTGCCAAGCATTTGTATTCAACCAACTTTTATAAAATAAAACCTTGTACTGATTTTTTTCCTTTAGAAGTCTCATAATCAGTAGCCAAATGGTTTAATTTAACTTCTGTATATTATTTAAAAAACTGATGTTCATAAATATTCTCCACTTGAGTGAGACTTGCACCGTTAATTTAATGGAAACTGGTTCTTTATAGTGTAGAACTTTATAGAAGGGAAGAAAACTGACCCACATTTCTACCTGTTAAAGAAAATAAAAATAAAAACCTTTTTTTCACCAACTTCCACAACAATGCATAAAATTATACTGTCTATTAAAAAAAAAACCCTAATAAAATGCATAATATATTTGGGCTGTAACATGACGACGTTAAGATCTGAAGGGCTGTGAATACTTTTTCTCAAGTACTGTAACGGGAATCTGTGATGCATTCAAGGATCCTCAATCACATGGCCCTACACCTGATTCGATTTTCCTGGCTGCTGGTCCCAGCTCCACTTTGCACACCTTCTGAGCAAACTTCAGAGAGCATAACGTCTCTCCCACATTGCTCTCCAGAGCGGAAACCTTCAGAGGAACAATTCAGCATGATTAGTATCAGCGGGAGAAATTGGCATTCCTTGACTGAACGATTCATCTTACCTGCACCACCATGACAGTCTTGCTGCCTTTACCCAGGGAGTCCTGTAATAAGTACGTGAGACGCGAGTTCCTGAAGGGGATGTGAGTGTGCCGACCCCGAAGAGCCTGAATGACGTCCCCGAGCGACAGCAGAGAGCGGTTGATGTTCTGGGCCTCCTTCAGCCTCTCTCCTTCAGCACCAGACTTCCACACTCTCTCAGAGCCAGCCAGGTCCACTAGGTTCATCTTACCTGGGGGAGGGGGGGGATTCACAGAAATCGTGTAACCATAACATTAAAGGGACCCTTTAAAACCTGCTGATGGTTACACAGAGGAGTAGATTATCCATGACCGACCTGTGGTTTTAGATCCAGAGGCGAGGTCAGTACCCTGGACAGTGACGCACAGCAGAGCGTGGGAACGTGAGCTGTGCTGGTTCATCTGGGTCCCAAAGGTGATCCTATTCCTTCGAGCTGTAGCTAAAATCTTACAACAACAACAACCAAAAAACAAACAACTATTAGCATCAGTAATGGTTCAAAGAATAGTGATTAAAAGCAGTAAGAGAATGGTATCACCTTCTTAATATGATGAAAGCTCCTGACTTCTATAACCCTGAGGCCTGGTACATGCAGCTGTCCGGTTCCATCTGGGTTAATTTTTATGTCCAACTTCTCCCCATCCTTACTCAGCAGATCTCTGTAAAACAATTGAATCTTCAAATCACTTAGAAATAAGATTAATTTGTCCTGAATAGGTAAAACCAAGTAATACAAAAAAGTAAATAAAACCAAACCAAAGACTCCATCTGTACCTCAGCACCTCATTGTAAATCTCCACAGAGCTGACTGTGACTGTGTAAGACCACATGTCCTTTCTCTCATCGATCTCACTAAAGAGATGTTTCAGAGCTCGCTGGTTAATTCCTGGGTTTTCCACAGTGCCCTGGAAAACAAAAAGGACACCAAATTGTGGTATTTGATGGGGATATGATAATATTTAGGGCTGCTCAGTGGAACAGTGGGTAGCACTGCTGCCTTGCAGCAAGAAGATTCTGGGTTCAATTCCCAGCCCAGGGTCTTTTTGCATGGAGTTTGCATGGTCTCCCTTAGCGTGCCTGGTTTCTCTCCGGGTACTCTGGCTTCCTCCCACAGTTAGGTTAATTGGCTTCTCTAAATTCTACTTAAGTGTGAGTGTGTGAATGGTTGTTTGTCTCTGTGTTGCCCTGCGATAGACTGGCGACCTGCCCAGGGTGTACCCTGCCTCTTGACAGTGGACAGCTGGAGATAGACACCAGCACTCCGCTTGGGATAAGTGTGACAGAAAATGGATGGATGATAATAATCAATCAACACCATTCACACCAAAACGCTACGTACCTACTTATAGCTCTGCATATTTTTTAAAACTAACCCCCAAAATAATCATCCTTTGTGTGCATTTTCTATTGTGTTACAAAAAAATAAGATTTATAATAGCCAGAAAGCTGGCCCATTTGGCATTTCAAATAAGTTCAATCCAATTCAATAATACTTTATTAATCCCAAAGAGAAATTCAGTTTCCTTCTGGGATTAATAAAGTATAAATTTCTGGATTTTTTAAAATTATTTAAATTTAATAATTTAAATTTCTATAGAGAAAACATGTTCTTTTTCTTCGGCAATAATGGAACAAAACTCACTCCACACTATATTTGACCAAGAATTGATCAGACTTCATTTAAACTAGTATAAAAAAATATAAAAAAGTAAATGCTTCAAAAATATATTACAGTGCAGCATTATTCAACTCACAGGTTAAAAGCCTTTTAATTTTCCATCAAACTAAAAATATACTTTTGTCCTCAAAAGGAAACTACTTGTTGCCTATAGTGTTTATCATCAAAACAAGATATGGGAAAAAAATTAATACCGGTAATAAGGTAAATAAATCTGAGCTGTTGGGTTTCATATTTAGAGAGATTTGTTGTTTTTTTTTAAACAAGAGAATCTGCCCTAACTTACAAAGAAAAACACTGATATATTGATAGAAAATATCTGTTTAAAGATATTAGATTGTTGCCAAATAAATATAAAAGTTTAAATCTAATTATCCTGATACACTTTTTCTCACTTTAATAGTATTTCTCATATATTACTCTGTTATTAACTTCTTTAATGACTGGTGAGGCAAAAAAAAAAAGAAACAGCCAAGGAAAATATTGTATTTAAAGGAGAAAATGTGCTGGTATTACTATGATTATTCAGACAAATAAATTATCTTGGTCTGCATGTAGTGGGAACGGTGCTATAATACAGTAGTAATGTTTACCTCCATGGTGTAGGTTTTTCCAGAGCCTGTCTGCCCATATGCAAATATGCAGACATGGTAGCCATCAATGCAGGACGTCACAAGAGGTTCAATCTCCTGAAAGACCTGTTCAAACAAGTCAAGAGTGAGGTGGAGCTTCAGGGGTTGCTATGACAACATGTCCTTCAGCCCCTACCTCTTCCTGTGTGGCATGAGGCTGGAAGACCTTGTCCAGCTCAAAGCTGCGACTCTTTCCCTTGCTCATCACAGTGACGGAGGACTCGTTGTTGGGGTCCGTCGTCACAACAACAGACTGACCTTCCTCGTGCTGGTCCTCCTTCAGCACAGGCTTCACCCGGCAGAGCACACGGATGTTGCCTAGAACAGAGAGATGGCTCAGTAAGGGAACTTTTTACCAGATTTACAGCAAAGGTGACCTATTTACACCTTTCAGCTCCACCAGCTGCTCGTGTAACTTCCTGCGCAGGGCCACCTCTTTCCTGTATTTCTCCAGAAGATCCTTGTTGGCTTCAGACATCTCACTGATAGCTGCTGAAATCTACCAAAGACAAATTACAGTTTCAAACCTTTAAGAATCCAAAGGTTGTTTTTTTTTAAACCAACATCCAGGATTAAAGATTTAATTTACCTGCTTCTTGGCTTCATTGATCGCTGCACCATAAAAGTCAGAGAAGTTTCGAACCTGACTCCTTAGACTGGCGTAGTCTGTTTTCATGGAGCGCAGGGTTGGAGGGAGAGCTGTAAGACGCTTCTGCAAAGCTGATCGAGGAAATAAACTTTGAAGAAATAATCTCTGAGTGAATGAAACGTTCGGCATATTTAGTAATAACTCACTGAAGAATTGGTCCTGAAGGTTCTGGAAGTGTTCAGCAGAGCAGCTGGCAGCAGCCTTCACAGCCTCCTCTTTCCTCTCCTCCAAGTGGCCAATCTCCTTCAGCAGTTCCTCTCGCAGCTTACAAATCTCCCGTTCATATGCTGCAATCTGTAAACGGTTCAGTTTTTCAGTCTCTCTGCTTTACAATTACAGAGTATTAATTTCAGCTCTGCATTATTTCTGGAGGGAATGTGGAAATTTTATTTTGTTTCCTCATTTGTTCACTTGCCTTCAATTTGTTCCTAACAAAGTTTTTTAAGAAACTTGCAACATGCAGCGATCTGGTTAACGTTTGACTCTTTTGATAATACAAAAAAAAAACCTTTTTTTTTAACTTTAAACTGGATTTTTAAACTGGATTTTTTTTAATGATTGCATATTTAGTTGTGGTGATAGATTGGCGACCTGTCCAGGGTGTACCCCGCCTCTTTCCCGTAGACAGCTGGGGATAGGCACCAGCACCTTTCTCGACCCTAGCAGGGATAAGCGTGACAGAAAATGGATGTATGGATGGATCAAGTCTTGGCTAACTGTCAAATGATTTGTGATTTAAATTGGGCCTTTGACTAGGCCATTCTGAAATATGAGAATGCTTTAATCTAAACTGTAGCACTAGCTCTCTCAGGTCTTTCAGAACCTTCTTTTATTTTTTTTAATGTTGCATTAAACCATGCTCCATGTACGCATAGAATATTATTTCAAAAGTTGTCCTTTATTTAAGGGCGTTTATGAAGCGGTTTGTTCACAAATTGTTGCTTATAACCCTCAAACTAAAATAAAAGTGTGTGATTTCTCCTTTAGGTTTGTGCAGTAACTATATAGTGCTCACCTTGTGCTGCAAGTTGCAGCTATATTCATCTGACTTCCTGATCTGTTCCTCCAGCTGTTTGCACCTCTCATTCTGATTGGACAGCCTTTCAGACAGAACCTCATTCTTCTGCCTGGCTTTGGTCAGCTGTTTGACTGTGGCTGGAGATTCCACCTCCACTGTCTGGGTGACATACTGGCAGAGAAGACAGACATCTTTTCAGAATGGTATAAATAAATTAGAGTCCTTCGAGAATCCATCAAATGTCTGTAAGGATGCTTTACCTTTACAACTGGCTCCTTGCCTCTTTCTTTATTAAGCTCCAGCTCCAGCTCTCGCACCCTGTCTTCACGTTTTCTCAGCTCCTCTCCTCTCCTCCACTCTCTCTGTTCACTTTTTCTCTCCAGATGTGTGAGCTGCTCCGCCCGCTGCTGCAGGGAGAGCTCCAGCTGTTGAACTCTGCCACGAAGGTTCTCATTCTCCTGTCAAGTTAAAACAAACCATGGTGCAGGTGGGTGTTAACAAGGCGCTGATGAGCACTCATGAGTTCGAAGCTGAGCTCAAGGTCCTTACCTTGATGAGCATGTTGCTGGACTGAGATGGGATGGCGGAGAGCTGCTGCAGGAGGCCTTGGGTAATGCTCAGGTTCTGTTTCAGGCTCTCGTTCTCAGCTGACAGACAGAGCACACGCTTCTCTGAGTCTGTGGCCCCCTGAGGAGAAAAAACATAAGATGGAACTCTGACATGACATGAAATAAACAAAAGCTGGCAAAAATGTAAAGCTATATTATTTGGATTATGATGAAACATGTTTATTTGACACCTTGGTAATAAGAAAAAATTATTTCAGTATGTTTAAAAAATTGGATCCAACTTGTCCTAGACATTGTTAGAACTGAAAAAATAAATAAGATGTTTGATTAAAATAAACTGTATAATGATTTAAGTAAAAGAAGATCGATTCTGAGGTTGGAGCAAATATTATATGAACAAGATTGTAGGTCTTAGTTATGATATCTAAATTATGTTGGAAATCTTACAAATGTCAGTCACATATTGCAGTACTTTACAAAAGTACTCTGATTTTTAAAAATATGTTCTTTATACAATAATAGTTTCTTACATCACATCCTGTCCAGAACTTTGGTGAAATGCATACAAAAAAAATAAATAAATAACAGAACCACTTTTCGTAATTCAAAAGATCTGTTGGCAGAAGTCGATAAATTTTAACAAATAACTTATATACTAAAATAGATAAACATATTTAGGTTTTCAGGATTTTGATGCGTGTATGTTGCTATAATGAAAATTAAGGTGCAAAAAAAAAAAAGTGCCTCAAAGGTGTGTCCAGATTAATTAAAAAGTTATTTTTATTTGCAGGGATTAATCTGTGTAAATCATGAAAATAATCTATTGAAAACATGTTAAGTTACAAAGAAAAGGTTTGTTTATGGGAAAACTAATTAAAAAATAATAACTTTAAAAATGTATGACTTTCACTGATGATTTTCTGTTTCTTATTTTGGTGAAATACAAAATAAAAAACCTACAAAAGTAAAGTTTTTCTCTACTAAATTTGAAAAACAATTCGATAAAAGGTAGAAAAAAATGTGCATTGCTTTAACTTTACTTCTTTTTAGTTTCATCTGTTTAATGTTTCTTGATGTGTTTGATACTTATTTCACCTGCCGTATCTGCCACTTTGCTCGCTGTCTGCTAATATATTTAAAACAATGTTAGTCAGATCTAAACAAGGGAAATTCATCTGTGAAAATAAAACCTGTCCTGTGTTTAGTGTCTGACCTTCTTCCACTCTGAATAGTGTTTGTATACTGGAATCAAAGCTGGACTATTCACAGTGCGCTGCTGTGTTGTTAATAATAATGTGTGAAATAAATCTCTCAGTTAAAAGTCATGAGTTTAAAAAGAAGAGCAAAACTGCATCAAAAGTAAATGTTTGAGTTATTAGTGTTTGATTTTCTATCCATACACCTTCATCAGCATGTGTTCCAGTCGTAAAATATACGTCTTTGAATTTGAGTTTTTCTACTTCTATTAATTGTAACCTTATTGCTGTACAAGGTAACCTGGGTGCTGCTTGACATTTAGAGAGCTATTTTTAATCCAATAGGTGGGGCAGATGTGCTGATTGCTTGAAAAGTGACAAACACTTGATGAATGACTCAGCTTGGTCAGCAGGACTCACAGTGGCTGTTCTCAGTCTCGACAGCTCCTCTTCACGCTCCTCTATGCAGCTCTTTAGTTCATCAATCTAAAAAAATATATATATACAGAAAATTTGATTAGATGTAGCAAAAAATTAAAATAATAAAATATATTTTTTCTCAACAAACTTCTTTCAGTGTCAAAATATTTTTCTTATAAGATATTTTTCCTGATTAAATTAGGTAGAAGTATCACTTCTGCAAAAATAAAATAAATTTTTCAAGATTTGCTTTTGCAATGCATGAATCCATGATAGAAATTCAAGCTTATAATACAGGATTTACATGTTCAATAAAGGTTTTATTGATATGTATTTAAACTAGCCGTGTACCTGGTGCTGAAAGGCCTCGATTCTGGTATGTCTGTCTCTTTCTTTTTGCTCCAGCTGTGAGTGCAGGAGGCGGAGCTCTCCTCTTAGTTTACTCCTCTCACCCTGCAGCCCACAGAGAGACTCCACCAGACTGTGCACACCAGAAGGAGTCGCTACGTCACAGCTGGACTCACCTGGAAAATGACAAAAGAAACGGACTATGAGGACTCGAATCACAGTCAAGTCTTCAGAGGTCTTCACACACCTTTTTAGACAAAAGTGCAAGGGAAGACTAGTTTTTTTGTTACATTAGATACATTTTTCAATGATGGCATAATTGATTAAGGGAGATAACTATCCAAATCAAGTTTGCATTGTGTACAAATAGATTAATGTATTTCTTCCTACATCCTGAATTCTGTGAAAAAAACACTTATTCAACTGAAGTGAACTGGTAATATAAAATAGGCTAAAATATCTCAAAATGAAACAGATCAAGGGCTGAAAATATTGGTCTAAAGTGTTACAAATAAGCCTTCTAATGTGTTTGTTCTCCAGTGAACCACGTTAAGAACTGTTATCCATTAATGGAGAAAACATGGAACGGTGGTGAACCTTCCCAGCAGCGCAGGCGTACCAAAGCAAACATATAAATACCTGACTTTGGTTCAGTTAAGGTCAGAGTTTATAATGCAACATGAAACAAAGTTGAGGGAAAACTGCCTCTATGGGTTTCAAGAAGAAAATGGCCACAAAGTAAAGCTAACAACTATGGAGGAAGTTTTAAGAAAAACAAGCGCGTACCAGCAGTTTGACTTTAGGGTTATATTGTGACGGACTAACCACAAAGTCTGCTCTCTACCAGTGAATCTTTAAGGAAAAGACCCAAATCTACCAGTCTACTAAGCTCCACTCGTTAGGCTTACAGTATGCAGCAGGACATTAAACCAAAGTGCATCACTGGGTCTACCTCTGAGTGGTTAGAAAAGAGAAGGTTTTGGATTGAATGGATTAGGTTAATCTGACAGAGAAGCTGCAGCAACACCTGTTTGAAAACCCTGGAATGAGGCTGAATTAAAAACAACTCTACCAAAAATATGTTGATAAATCCCCCCCAAAGGACCCACTGACAGCATTCAGTAACATCTAACAGCAGCATTATGCAAAGACTGGCATCACCACTAATGCGCTAAATAATTAAGTTTAATTATAGATCTAAATGGAGCTGAGGTTTTTTTGTTTACCTGGTGATCCTTTTGTATTAAGATGTGATTGATGAGCTAAAATATTTGTGCCAAAAAGCAAAAACTCTTGTGTTTACTCATTAAAGTATCCTTCTTTTATAAGCATATTTCACAGCATTATGTGAAGCTAAATGTCACGCAGCACACAGGTTGTCGTCATGTATTCATCAGCAGTACCATTAAAATTCATGTTCCTGTGTTCTCTCAATTCCAAGACTTGTATTCAAAAACATAAATAGAATTACTGAAACTCCAAAAACCATCTTGTACCTGACCTGGAGCAGAATGCCAAATAATGTTTTTATCAGTTTTTCTGTCCTCTCAATGATTTACAAAGCTCTGTCACCTACTATTTTCATACCAGGACTTTATGCTCATTTAATTAGCACTGCATGTTAAGTTTGCCCTAGTTTTTTAAAAGAAAAATAGAGCATTGGTGAAGGGTGAAAGTTGCAGTCTGCAGAAGGACGCTAAACTGGAACTAGGCACATTTTTAAAGTGGAAGCCTAAAATGATGTTAAATAAAAATCTAAACTTGATGAATAGAAAATGAATTTAAGAAAACGCAGAGATCTAAAGCAAAATGACACTGCACAATTAATGACATCGTGAATATTCATGATGTGCAGTATTGCATAGAGCTGCATTTTGCATTACACCTAAAAACAGGGAGAGAAACAAAGACTAAAGCATTTTAAGCATTGGGAACTCCGGCTATTTTTAGCCCAACACATTTCCACGTGCTGCCCCAGCATGTGCCAGACCCTGTAACTGCATTTGCACCGCTTTAAACAGCCATCAGACATGTTTTATTAACGTCAAAGCAGCCTTAATCCTGTAACCTGAGGGAGTCCTAAGATCCTCTATTTTTACATTTCCTTCAAACTGAGGAGAATTTGATCAGTCAATGAGCTACCCATATTTTAATGCACCTGTTAACAAGGTGCACAGCAATTAAGGAAACCGTATGGGTTTTACTGTTTATGGTTTCTGCTGAGGTAAAAGAACTAACCTGAGGTTACATCTAAAACACAGCGGTTGTAGAAAAGCAGAACTCTGAGGGGCAGAGCGTCTGCCTGGTCTTTGTGGTGACACAGCTACGGAGAAACATCCGGCAAATCTAATAATGTTGCTTTGCTGCTGGTGGATCAGGTGTTCTATAGAAATGTTCCTTGCTCTAAAATAGGGAAGAGGAAATGGAAAGCCTGATATGCAGCTGATCTTTTTAAAACGGTGACATTCTTATTAAAATCAGAATGGAATTATTTTAGTTAGGATATTTTTTAGATTATATTTTGAAGATTTAACATGACAATATGTCACAGCAGTGTATCATTGTCAATTTTTAATTGTTTGGCAATCTAGTTATTAGCTCTTCCTTGTGTGAAATGTACATTTCGCTGAGGAGTTATAAAACGTGGATAAGATACATTAAGATGATCTATCTAACAAAACTATAAGACCTGCTCTACTGAAAATTACTGTTAGGCCTATGATTCCAGTCATCCCAGTGAACTCCACTATGAATCCACCAGCAGTGCAGCTTGTTCCATCACCATTGTTCCAGTTATTAGGGGCAGGAACAAATTTAATCAAGAAAATTCAAATGAGAGTTAAAAGAGTTATACTGGCTAAGTTACGAAGAACATAATCATTATTTATAATTACCACTGCTTGGATCAGCAGCATTCCACATGGATTCTCCGAGTCCAATTCTGGCTCAAGTAAACCTTGAATGCTAATCTGCCAGTGATCACTTTTTTGACCATAGGTTTTATAAACTGGATTGTGTTCTATTCTTATCTTTATTTGAATTGTTTTTAATTCTCCTTGTCCTACCTCCACCTGCCAAAGGACTGTAGATATAAATCAAATTTTATTATCTTATAATAAAAAGCATTAAATGCTGACATTTACGTTCAAGTCCAGCTGATTCATCTGCCTTGGCAGCAACCAAAAAAACCCAAAAAGGATCATTTTATTTATTTATTTCCTTTATTTTTGATGTATTTGGTGAAATCTTGCAATAAAATCCACATTTTATTAACCATCTCTCATTGGTTTGCCAACAACATGAGATCATATATTGATCAAAGCCCAGTACCTTTTGTACGGATCTGTTTTTCTTTAGGCCTTCACAGTATGGAAGTAATAAGCCACCTTGTTTTCCCCTCCCCCATCTTACCCTCACTCATTGGGCTCAGACTCTGCTGCTGACTGATGGCCTCCTCCAGGCTACTTATGATGCTGTTCTTGTCCCTGATGCGCTGGCGGTAGGAGGCCCGCAGAGCCTTCATCTGACGGCGGTGCTGGACGCGGTGCCTCTTCAGCTGAACCCTGTACTGGTCGGCCTGCTGCTGCAGCTGCTGGAAGTGGGAGTACTGCTCCAGAAAGCTTAGCAAGTGGGACATCACTGCCACAAGGGGAGACTCCGCCAGCTGTAGAGATGGACGTACAGCATCAAAGTTTATCATCAGGGAATATTTAATTCATGTCAGCCTGCTGCACCAAGTCTACCTTGGCTGTTGCCTCCATCTGAACTTGGGAGACTCTCCTCTTCTCAGCCTCCTGTTTAAAGGACAAAAATGCCGCCAGTGGTGTGCATGCAGGGATATCTGTTCCATCATCCTCATCTTCTTCACTCAGCTCATCACTTTCACTGCTGCTGCCTGGTCAAACATCACAAGAAAACAGAATAAGGAACTGTTTGCATGGATCTAGAAGAGTCTCAATATCCTTGCTTGTTTGAATCATCATGTGCATGTGTGAGTTTGATGTGCATGTGTGGATCTTGTCCTGCGCATGCATGGATCTTGTGCTGTGCATTTGTTGATACTGAGACTCTTCTAGCTCCATATGTTTGCACCAAACATTTAGAAGGAAATCTTCACGTAGAACATGCAGAGTTTCTCTCTCAGAAACTCACTTGATTCACTTAATCCAGCAAAAGATTTCTCTCCTGTTCTGGGGGCGTGGCCATCTCTTCTCCTTGTTTCCATGGAAACAGGTCCTGGCTCCTATGCACAGCATCATATTCAAGGGTCAAACAATAACAGATTCAAGTGATTTAAAGACACACAAATGTATTTAGAAGGGAAATCTGTATTCCAAACCGAGACATGAGAAGGACTACATCCAGTAACAATCCGATCTGCTCTGGAAACCTGTGGCAGGGTTGATGATTCTAAACATTTCTGAAAAGAAAAGATTTATGGGTACAAATAATGTGTCCAGACTTACATCTGGGGAAGCTCTAGAGGCCCCCTCTAAGGCATCTTCCTCGTCCTCCTTCCTGAAGACAGTGTAGAAGATGTAGACTAAAAGGGAATAAAAAGCGTACATCTCCACGCTGTGACAGCTCCTGCAAATGACAAATGAATCCAGCGATTTGCAGTCATTGGTAAACTGTCCAAACGCATGAAAAATCTAGGTTTTACTCTAACATGCAGGGAAACTGATCAATTAAATATAAAAGGTATTTCCCTTGATGCACCCAAATCTCTCCAGCATTTTTCCAGTTTTCATTCCACTCCATCCAAATGAATTCCTCATCTTTTGTACCTCATCAAACGACGTCTCCCTCCTGATAATAGGGGCCTGTAAATCCAGCCCTTTGTATTCCAGAGTCACGCTCCATCTGTGTCGTCAGTCCCAGCTTCTTTCCTCTGGAGCTGCTTTGGCTTCCCTGCACTGCTTGGCTCCTTCAGTTCTCCTCATCCTTTCTCACTCTGCTCCATCCATGGAGCATGCTCAGTAAGGCTTCCTGAGGCGCTGCAGTGGTGCAGCTGCAGACAGATTTTTTTTTTTGTTGAGATTAAGGTGATGGAGCTGATGAGAGTGCTGCTGGCCAGGGTTAGGGGTAGAGAAGATGGTTGGTGGTTGTTTTCTTCTGAATAAATGATGTAGATTAGTAGGTCACTTGAAAAAAAAAAATAATTTTAAAGACTGAACACTTAAAGTTGCAAAACAAATTGATAAAATGCATCTTTGAGAATGCATATTAGACAGGCTGGGAGAGCACCCATACCTACTGAATCTTTTCCAACTTCAATGTGTTTTCTTTGTATCACAGACCAACATGACTTCGAATTGTACTAAAAAAAGTAATAATCCTCACAGCATGGTATTCATATGAATTTTTCCCCCCTTTATGTCATATATCTAATTGAGAACTCATCAATCCATAATCTGAAAAAGAAAAGTTTATATGTACAACTATAAAACTACTAAAAATACAAATTCCCTAAAAAAAAAAAGAAGATGGGCAACAAGGAGCCACTTCAGTTCAATTCAATTCAATCATCTTTATTATCTTTGAAGGGCAACTTTTGTGAAGCCCAGAAAGAAAACAAGCCCATGTAAAGATGAAACAGTCTGAGGTGACCCAGTGTCATACATACACCAGGCAGAAAGACATATTAAGTTAAAAACTGCGGGGACAAATAATTTTTTTTTTTTTTATCTTTCCTGGAGAAACTAAAAAGATCCACAGGCAAAGCTGAAGAATGCTTTTACAGAATAATTGGTTGCTTTACAAATATCATCTTTATGCAAGAGTCACTAATAAAGCCATTATAAAAATAAGAAATAAATCATGATTCTAGTTTTTAAAAGGCCCTATATTGGTACTGGAAACATGTGGAGGAAGATGCTCCAATCAGATGAAAGCCACAGTTTGGAGTGGTAGAAAACTGACATGGTACCTCTGAAAACAACATCCCCATAAGATATGATGGTGGCAGCATTATGCTGCGGTAATACCTTTCTTCAGCAGGGATGAGGAATCTAATTTCAGGTCGATTCTAGAAGGAAATATATGCAGAAAACTTAGGGCCAAGCAAATGCTAACTTTGAAGTATGACAATGACCCTAAACGTACAAACAGAGCTACAATGGAAAATACCTAAAAGATGTGAGAACATGGAAAGGGAAAAACATGGTGTTGTATAATGATTTATAAATATAGTAATAAGAAAGTAAAAATACTTTTTAAAAAGTAAAAAGAAGAATGGAAACAAAAACTTTTAATATTAATAATCTTTAGGACCCATATGGTACTAAATGTTCTTCTAATAATATCTTTATGCATCACATCTTTCAGAGGTTGGATTGCTGCCATGTTGTTTAACATTTACTGCAGTGAACCAGTTGAGACAGCAGCCCTCTCTCCTGAAACCCAGGCAGGGGATCTGCAGCATCATCTGCTACAGTTTGCAGCAAGAGAGATGGGAATGCAACAAACTCTGAGCAGGTGAAAGTTTGAGCAGAGCCAGGAGCTGTGGCCACTGCAGATATTTTTAAAAGGGACACTGCTGAGCCTGCAAAATGCAAAGATTTCCTAAACTCTCAATGCAAAGGGTCTTTTCATTTACCCCAGTCCATCTAAAACAAGCACTTTAACAAAACAAAACGTCCAATAAGAATCAAGCAAAACAAAATATAGACCTTTTCAAAACAGAAATCACAATTTGAACATGTTAATAAAAACAGAATTACTTTTACTTAATCACATTTTTATTTTTTATTGTTGCACCAAATCAAATTCAGTTAGTGAAAATGTCATAACACTATCTAATTGTGTTTTTATTGAATTACAGCTCAACTGAACTTCAAATAAAGTCAGATTTAGTGTTTGCAAATTTCAGTAAAATATTTAATGCCAAGAAATATAGACTTATCACCATCTCTCTATTAGGGAAAACAATAAGAACATTGGTTTTACATATTTGGTGCAGCTTCTGATCTCTTAAAGTGGTATTGATTAGTATATTTTAAGACTTTTAAAAGATCTTTCTACTTTTTCTTAAATTATAAATTCCTTATTTCTATTTATGTGTAAATGTTTTATTTATATGGCACTTAAGGTATAAAAATGTGTCCAAAAAGATAAAAAGCAAATCAATTGTACTTGAAATAATAAAACTGAGAATTCAGTTAATAAAGTATATAAAGTATATATAAGGAATAAAGTATGTAATTTTAAAACGACACAGTGAAATTCAGAAGTATAAAAACGCCAATGAAAACTAAACAAACAAACAAAACACTGCAAATCTTTAAATATTCAGGCAAGGTCTGCAGAGCAGCAATAACCTGTCTTTTATCAGTATTTGCATCTAAGAACATCTGAAACTGGTTCCTTGTGCTCTACATGAAACTCTGAGATGTAAAAGATCCTGTAAATAAATAAGTAGCAGAGTATTAGTTGGGTTCAGCAGATGGCAGCTCACACTGTCTCTGGTTCTGCTGGAGGTTTCTTCCTGTTAAAAGGGAGTTTTTTCTCTCCACTGTCACTACATGCATGCTTGGTGTGAGGGATTGCCTTTGAGTCAATGAGTTGATGCAATCAACTGGTTTTCATTAGATAGAAAATTTTGAACCAATCTGACTGGATGATCTGTCTCTGTAAAGTGCCTCGAGGTAATGTGTTGTGAATTGGGTCTATATAAATAAACTGAATTGAATAGAATATTAGGATTGGTTCTTTATCAGACTTTAAACCAGTGGACTGAGTCTGCTCTCTAGTATAACAGTGAGGGATAACTGAATAATGGCATCCCATAGATTACCATACACCCCCCTTATTGGGATCCCTCTGAAAAATGTAAAGGTCTAAAAGCAAGGTAAAATATGGATTATAATAGAAGATAAAAGCAACAGAAAGAAAAACAAGTTCTTATAAATTCTGCATTGAACGCACCATCATAGCTAAAACAACATTTGTTTTACTATTTTACACATTTATTGTTCAGTCACATCCAACAGAAACTTGTCGAGAGCTGGAACTGAAAGCCAACAGCCTATTGACGACAACACTTTTAAAAGACATTTCACTAGTTCAGTAATAGGTGGAGAAACCAGAGGTGCAAAAGTATATGTGTCTGCCCTCTGTGCCAGAAGTAAGGGCAGGCTGAGGGCCACGCCACCTGCGGCCCCTAAGGCGTTCCCTGCAAACAGGCAGACAGTCAGGCAGCAGGACAGAGAAGACAGACCGAGGCAGCGAGTCAGGATGGTTAGTGTGTCTGCTGAGAGCTGGTCTGAGAGTCCAAGCAGCAAACAGGAGCCACACAGGAGAACACGAGCCGTATTGTGGTCCTGACTGAGCCAGAGGAGGTCAAAGGAGAGCAGAGCTGGGGCCAGAACCTCTGCCGTCCACTCTGCTTCTTTCTGAAGGGATGAGGTGGAGGTCCACAGGAGGCAAAGTGCAGCAGAGAACCCCAGCAGGAAGAAACCAACTGAGGGCCCCCTATGGTTCTTCATGGAGAAATAGACAGTTAGCATACATTCATGGTAAATACTGGGGATATATATATATATATATATATATATATATATATATATATATATATATATATATATATATATATATATATATATAGTGTGTGTGTGTTTAGATACTAGCTACTAGCAGCAACCAGGTATTCAGTTTAGAAAGCAGGCCCCACCTATAAATTAAAATCTGATTTCAAATAACTACTGTAGTTATCATTTTGTAGAGGGGCATTAGCCTAAATGTGTGCGTTTGAAGCCATCCTATGTTTTCTTCCTTTTAGTTCATTAAATGATACGCACCTTGAAGAGTTTATAGGAGGAGTACAAAGCTGTTGCACACAAAATAATGTTGGAACCAGATGTGATCCAGTCCGTTTCAGAGGACGCCATTAATCCTGACACAGTTTGAAAACATCCGTTAATCGGCGAAGGCGCAGCAACACAAGCAAGATCAAAGGAAATATAAACTTCTACATCTAACTTCAGATATCAATATGTATCAACATGGTGACAAACAGGGATTCCCTACTTTAAATAAGAGAGGACGTAAGGAGAATCATGAGGGAGGGACAATCGACCGTTTGTTGTTACACGTGACCAGGTATTATGCTTAGTGCGCATGCGCAGAAAGAATGCGTTTAAAGTAACTGGTAAACGCGAAACTCTAATAGTAATTTGGACTTTTTGGCATAGGAGGGAATGCACACTTGGTAATTATAATAACTCTGTACTTTTAAACATGTATTTGGTACGAAAGGACCCTAAGTGAGCAAAGAAAATATCCCACACCATTACACCACTACCACCAGCCTGAACCGATGATACAAAAAAAAAAAAGGTGCAGCCATGTTGTTTAAAAAAAATTCGGATCTTGAATGTTGTAAAATGAATTCAAATTCTTCAGAAAAGCCAAAATTTCACAATCTATTACAGAGGAGCCTGTGTGAATTGTGGGCTGTGGCCCTGGTGTGGTAATTTGTTGCAGTGTTGTTCATTCAGCAATGGAATTAAACCTTTTATTGTCTCAGCTTTCACTTAAATGAGGAGTTGTTTCCCCCACAACTGCCATTTGTTGGATATCTTCACTTTTTCAGCCCACTTCTTGCAATATGAAGGGATAAGATATAAGGGTAGGCTTAAAGCTACAGTGTGTAATAATTACAGGGATATACAGTCAGAAATGTAATATATTATACATAACTATGTTATTTATCATCATCTACGAGCTTTCATTTTTGATAAAAGCTTATGGTTAGAGATGCTCAGGTTATCCTGAGCTACCTCTATAGTTATGCTGCTATAGGCTTAGACTTCTGGAGGACATAGGGACCCCTATTTCATCATTCTGCTTAATTATATCTCTATTCTCCAAATCTCCAGCATCTATTAGTTCAATCTCTAACGTTATGCTCTCTCTGCTTTTTCTCATAGTAGCTTTGCCTTGTATGTTCCTGTTTGGCTGTGAATCCATCCTGGAGAGAAATATCAGCTGTACTGCTGTCATCAACACCTTTGTTTATAGATGTTGGAGATCAACCTGTTTTCCAGTGTAGTCCTGTTTCTCTGACTGTGACTGGCTGGATGTGCTCTCTTCATCCTCTGACATGGGAGTTGGCTCAGAGCTAGTCCGCCTGGCTGTTTTTTTTCCTGGACGGGGCCGCCTTTTACAGCTGTTTTTTGTATCTCTGCTTCTGTCTCCCAGTCGGCCTCGGCAGATGGCCGCTCACACTGAGCCTGTTTCTGCTGGAGGTTTATTACTGTTAAAAGGGAGTTTTTCTTCTTCACTGTCTCTACCAGCATGCTTAGTGTGAGGGATTGCAAATAAGACAATGAGTCGATGCAATCAGCTGGTTTTCCTTAGATAGAAAACTTTGAATCAGTCTGACTTTATGATCTGGTTGAATTGTCTCTGTAAAGTGTCTTGAGATGGCATGTGTTGTGAATTGGCACTATATAAATAAACTGAATTGAAATTGAATAACCATGTGTATCACTAACAACAATGTAATAAATGATGAACAAATGTTTTCAATGTGCTATTTGAACTAAACAAGTCTGGGGGGTTATATGCATTGAACTCTGTCTATATGATAATCTGATTGGTTACAGCTGCTAAGTTAATATATAGACAAGGGAAGCATTAAACAGCTGTTAAACTGCAAGATCCAACCTCTGGCCTATAATAAATGTATTCCATCTAGGGGCCCCTTTTTTAAAAGAATTCCAGACCCTTTAAAAGTTTGGCCCTTGAATACAGCTCAGCCATGCTTTATTACACACTCTTAGGTTTTGGTCTAACAGGGATTTTATTTTATTTTTTTTTTAACTATGACTAGTAACCTGGCAGTGACATGGAAGGGATTATTTTGCACACGGTTCGATTTCCTGTCTTCCCTTTCTTGTATTTCTTTCTTTCTTTCTTTTTTTTTTTTCCTGTTCATTTGATACATTTCATTTGTGCATGGTGTGATTGACATGCATCCATCTCATATCTCTGTAGCGACTATTCAGCACTGCATATTTGTTATAATGTGAAATTATCAATAAAAAACATTTTAATAAAAAATACATTTATTCCATCTAGTTTTCTTTTGCGTTGCTGTTTTTAAGAATCCCTAGAAATATTTAAAAGTTTATTGGAATTTTGCTCAGATTATATGTTCCCAAACGTTTCATGTTCAAGCCTAAAATAACACATTGGATATTTATGATCCTCATTAATACTGACGAATAAAGCCAAATAGAAACAGACATATATTCTTGCTGTCCTTTCAGGACCACGGTTACGGTTAAGGATTCCCATCTATTAAAAGCTAAATACAAAGTTCGATTTTAGGAGTCAAAAATAATTAATAAAACATTGTTTTTATTTTTAAATAAAACAAAAATAAAAAATAGAATATAGTAGGTGTAACTATAGAGCTACACACTCGTGCACAGTAGGTGGCGGTATAAGTTGTATGCAATCCGCCTATCTAGCAAAGAGAAAAAGAAGCAAAAGAAGTCAAAAATCCCACTCATTGCACATTACTGATTTTCACGCGTTATTTAAACATGTTATAAACACATCAGTTGGACTTTATGTTTAAATATGTAAAATGGTAAAAATATATATATATATATCTTTTTGTGTGTTTGCGTTCTTTTTTTGATTAATTTTTAAGCTTCCCTGTTTGGTTCTTGTTCTCCGACGGAACCTGAACGTATCAAAAGTTCGAAAAATATGGCGGCGGTTTGTTTGACCAGACTAACAGAGCAATGGATACGTGACAGACTTCAGTTAAAACACCCTTTACTCTGTAAGACAATTTCACCTTAATAATGTTCTCTAGGAAACCGAGTAAACGTTTTGTAAACGATTAAATGTTAACTTTTTATTGCTTGAAACATACGCAAGAAATACTTCCCCCCCCCAGGCCTTATATTCGGTGAGAAGCTAATCAAAGCTAACATAGCATCATTCATCTGCCTCCTGCATTTATAATGTTAAACAGGTGATGTTCGGACGTTGAGTCTCCCAGGGACACATGAGGAGAAAATCAGACATCTCGGAAACGCTCTGAATAACTTTGTCCGTCTAAAATCTCTGGATTTGTCATACAATGCTATCGTCTCAGTTGAGGTTTGTTCATCTGTAGCTAATGATCGGATTTTTCTCTTTGACAACCGCTTTATATCATATTAAGAGCTGTATTATCTTTCTTGCTGGCTATGTCAATATTTGTACTTTTTGGTGAAAGGAAAAAACAAAACAAAATTTTGCTGTTTTATCTGAGCAGGGGGTGCAACACCTGAAGATGCTGGAGAGGCTGATTCTTTACCATAACTGCATACCATCTCTAGAAAAAGTACAGGTTCTCTTTGAGCTTCCAGTGTTAAGAGAGTTGGACCTCAGGCTTAACCCTCTCACTAAGAATTGCCCAAACTACCGTCAACATCTGGTCTACGCCATGCCCAACCTGCGAAAACTTGGTAATGTGTTAGTCATCCACATTCTGCTTATTTTAGTCTGGGTTTTGTTGCTGAGTTGGGGATTTATTTCCTCCTTCTTCCCTCAGATAATTGTCCAGTCAGAGACACGGAGCGTAAAGCTGGAATCCTTCAGTTCTCCTTTGAACGTCCTTCTCTGCTGCACAGCAGCTTCTCTCTGAATGTGCATCAGGACCTAAGGTGGGCTGAGCACAATCCCCTGAAATTATGTCCTAATCGTACACAGAACAAATGCATGTCTCACATTACTTCTACTATCTGATATTTGTTAATGATCTCACCCAGTTCCAACATTTGTCTAGTTATTTAATAATAATGAATTGACAGCAGCTCCGCTGTTAATACAGAAATCTCTTCACAGCATTCAGTCTTCCTGTATAAATTCTCATTGCCATCTTTGACCAGTCCTTTTTGCCCAATCTTTTAATCTCCCAAAATGCTCTCCTCTAATCAGATCACTTCTCAGGGGTTCTATAGGATGTAGGTCTGGAGACTCAGATGTGCAGGTGAATTATTTCTGAGGTGATTTGGAGGATGTTATTCCAGCTTAAAGTCTGAGGGATAAAACTCTTGCATGGGAGGTTCTATACAGGTTCCATGGTCCTGGACCCTCTACTGAAGATATAATACCAAGTTATGTTCTCATGATGCAAGCACTGGCACAGAAACTCTTGCTGAGCAGTTGGATACAATTTGTTTAGTACCCTTTTTTTCATGTTTAGTTCAACAATGATAATAAAAAAGAATAAGAAAGGACCTCAGTTATCAGTCATCTGTTTTTTGCTTCTCTACCCCATAAAAAAAAACAAAAAAAACACTGTTCTCATTTTTTCCTCCTTGGTAAATTTGGTCTTGAACCACCGTGAAAATACATGAAGTATTAATTTAACGGTGGTCAGGTGGATTTGCTGACAGCAAGATGGTGAGTTTTGCTTCAGAAACATTAAAAACAGATATTTTAGTATATTTTCCACAGTGAATAAATTGACTTTCCTGAATTTACAATTAAGATCTTGATTTTATATATGTATATACACTATATTGCCAAAAGTATTTGCTCACCCATCCAAATTATTGGAATCAGGTGTTCCAATCACTTCCATGGCCACAGGTGTATAAATTCAAGCACCTAGGCATGCAGACTGTTTTTACAAACATTTGTGAAAGAATGGGTCGCTCTCAGGAGCTCAGTGAATTCCAGCGTGGAACTGTGATAGGATGCCACCTGTGCAACAAATCCAGTCGTGAAATTTCCTCGCTCCTAAATATTCCACAGTCAACTGTCAGCTGTATTATAAGAAAATGGAAGTGTTTGGGAACGACAGCAACTCAGCCACGAAGTGGTAGGCCACGTAAACTGACGGAGCGGGGTCAGCGGATGCTGACGCGCATAGTGCGAAGAGGTCGCCAACTTTCTGCAGAGTCAATCACTACAGACCTCCAAACTTCATGTGGCCTTCAGATTAGCTCAAGAACAGTGCGCAGAGAGCTTCATGGAATGGGTTTCCATGGTCGAGCAGCTGCATCCAAGCCATACATCACCAAGTGCAATGCAAAGCGTCGGATGCGGTGGTGTAAAGCACGCCGCCACTGGACTCTAGAGCAGTGGAGACGCGTTCTCTGGAGTGACGAATCGCGCTTCTCCATCTGGCAATCTGATGGACGGGTCTGGGTTTGGTGGTTGCCAGGAGAACGGTACTTGTCTGACTGCATTGTGCCAAGTGTAAAGTTTGGTGGAGGGGGGATTATGGTGTGGGGTTGTTTTTCAGGAGCTGGGCTTGGCCCCTTAGTTCCAGTGAAAGGAACTCTGAATGCTTCAGCATACCAAGACATTTTGGACAATTCCATGCTCCCAACTTTGTGGGAACAGTTTGGAGCTGGCCCCTTCCTCTTCCAACATGACTGTGCACCAGTGCACAAAGCAAGGTCCATAAAGACATGGATGACAGAGTCTGGTGTGGATGAACTTGACTGGCCTGCACAGAGTCCTGACCTCAACCCGATAGAACACCTTTGGGATGAATTAGAGCGGAGACTGAGAGCCAGGCCTTCTCGTCCAACATCAGTGTGCGACCTCACAAATGCGCTTCTGGAAGAATGGTCAAAAATTCCCATAAACACACTCCTAAACCTTGTGGACAGCCTTCCCAGAAGAGTTGAAGCTGTTCTAGCTGCAAAGGGTGGACCGACGTCATATTGAACCCTATGGATTAGGAACGGGATGTCACTTAAGCTCATATGTGAGTCAAGGCAGGTGAGCAAATACTTTTGGCAATATAGTGTATATACATATGTGTATATATATGTATGTGTGTGTGTATATATATATATACATTTGATGTTTGTTATTTTCCTGATTTTTAATCACCAGAGTTGCATGTCTGTAGTTTAACTTGCAATAGTGAGAGAAAGTAATCAGCCAGATTTAATTTAGCCTTTATCTTCTCACCTACAGCAACGATGTGTTGAATTATGTTGAAACAACTTCTAGAGACCAAGAGGAAACAGACTCTGTTCAGAAGGAAGTGGAAGGTAACATTTTAAACATTTGAGGCAAAGTTTTATCTATTTCTTTACAGATATTTTTAAAGGTCAAACTCACTTCTTTTTGCAGAGCCGACCAGGGATGTTTCAGAAGGCTTTGTGGAGCAGAAGAGTTCAACTCCAAAGCTGGTGATTTCTTTATATATATTTTTTCTAAGAACAACAAACTATTATTATTTGGGTAAAAAAAAAATAAAAAAAATCTGGAATTTTAACTTTCAATGTGGGTTAAAGGGAATTTATGGCTATAAACATGTTTCAACATAGACTTAAGACATTTAGAGGCTCTCACTAGTGCAGTCTGTTGTTGAAGTTCTGCAGCAGCAGACTACTGGATATGTGCCTAATGTTTTCAGAAAAACACAAAAAGTCTGGTTGCCTCTTGTTATTCTACTATGACTCAAATGAGTGAGAATTTGCAAAGGCGAACCTGGAATTTTATATATTAAAGAATTGCCTCTAAACGAGTATTTCTAATAACACAGATTTAATGCAAGCTCTGACTGACCTCACATGTGTTACTCCTGCTGCCCAGAGAATCTGAGGATTATTTATTATTCAACATTCCTGTATTTAATTAGTATATTCATTGTCCGATAAATTATTATAATTCAGTATCGTAGCAAAAAAACAATCCTGTTGAAACATGATGTTTTAAACTGTGTTATCTATGATAAACATTTTTCTATGATTGAATGAAAGTTTGCCAAAATATGATGTTGCATGGTAGAATGTTTATTCTAATAAATCTTATGGTAGCTTTCCAGGTTTAAATATTCTCAAAAATCCTTGAAAATGTGCCTGTTAATGAAAACTCTTTTTTCTTTCTTTTTTTTTTTTTATTGCAGGAGTTGTCCAGGTCCATCCTTCGTTATCCATCCTCTAGAAAACGTAAGTTTCCAAACTCATGCTTTATATTTACAGGGAAAGACTCTTAGTGTTTATACGCCATATCAGATTACAGCATCTGTAAATGTTTGATTTTTATCTCCTGTTATCTCATCTCTTGGAGGAAGAAAGTTATACTTATCCAACAACTATTTGAATGTCTACTTTGTTCTAAGTTTAGTCTAGGTTTCATTTTGCCACTAGGGGGAGACCAAAGCCAGCTGGTTTTATTGTAAATAGAGTACCTTGGTTAACTTATTTCTAATTTTCCAGATATCACTGAGTCTAAAGAGCCACAGATGAACACACTTCCTTTCAATAAAAGCTCTGCATTACCTAAAGGAGAAGAAAGACCCAAAGTGTCCTTTGGCCCTGTATTTGAGAAGCACAAAACTCTTTCTGGAAGAGAAAAGCAAAATAACTTCCCCAACCTAACCAGGCATAAAGCCAAGGGATATTTTACTCCAAATCCTGGTGAGTTTGTATTTTATTTTTTTAACATTTTATATTGGACATACACAGATCAATCCTTGCCATGGTTTATCTTTTGATATGTTAGTTATTGTGTACTGACTATACTTTGTTTAGCTCAAAGTGACCACCCCAGCTCTGCGTTTGGTGACATTCGCCCTCCTAGTCCTCTGAATCCTGGTTTCAGCCTCTCGGACCCCTCTAACCCTATATTACATCCAACGAGGCTGACCTACTCTAGCTTTAACAAAACACCCAGCCCACAGCAGCAAGCTGAAAAGAAAAAAAAGGTTGGCAGTACTTGTCCTCATTTGCACCTTGTATCATGTATTGTTCATTGTTTATTTAAGGTTCCTTCATTTTTCTGTACGTCTCTGCCTTCCCATCTCAGGGTAGTTATCGGAAACCCCTGGAGATGCTCCTCAATTTAGTGGACAAGCACTGGAGGGGGGAGAGATCGCTGCATCATTACAACAGCTTCCTGTGTGAGCTGGCCAAAATATTTTCGGCATCCGATCTCAGGATTCTAAGATGATAAATGAGTTCTCATCTGTTCTATTTCTGGCCGTAGCTCAGGCAGTGCAGATCCTCTCCATGATGGAGAGCGATATTTCCAGTCGGGAGGCCGAGGTCAGGACCTTAAGACAGGATGTGAGCTCTCTTCGATCTCAAGCGCTCGCACGGGAGGATGAACACAAAACTGAAGTCACAAACCTGTCTGCCCAGCTGGAGGAAGCTCGTAGAGAGGCGGTAAATCTCCTCCACTGTCAAAAACCAAACTTCATCGTTTAGAGAGCTCTTTGATGGTGATGGAGTGATGCTTTTTAATACAGGGCAAATTAAACGAGCAGCTGAGGATCGTGTTGGAGGAGAATGTCGCTCTGCAAAAACAGCTCATCAAGCTAGAGCGTCAGTATCTCAAGTCGATGATGAAAAGTTCACCGGTTACTCAGATCAGGGGTGGGTGTGATCAGCACCAGAGATGCATGGAACGATAACTCAGCTGTCCACCGAACTAACAAAAATACTTTGTTTTCTCATCCTTAGAGGCTCAGACAGAAGTGGAGAAGCTGAGGAAAGAGATTGAGGGCCTGAGGAAAAAGGTGCAAGAGGCAGAGAAAGTCCAAGAACACAGGTACGGAGATCATTGCCGGAATCAATGCTAACACTTGTAATGCATGTTCCTCTTCTTGATTTTCTCTGTTCATTTATATACACTTCTGAGGCCTTGACAGAACAGCTGAAATAATACTTGGATAAAAATGTGTGACTTCAGAAGGTAATTGTTACTCTGGATGTATTTATATTTATTACAGAAAACTGAACTGAAGACAAAATAAAACAAAAACCTGAAAAATATGTAGTTTCCTGTTCACTAAGCAATTTTGCACCACACAATACTCTGTTAAGATTAATTGAAGTCAAAAATGGTTAAACTCTGAAGAAGGTGATGAGTGGAGCAATACAATAAATAAATGATTTATGAAATAGATATCTAAATGTGTCATTAATTTATTATCACTGGTAATAGAGTTTATCTACTAAATATTATATGGGCCTCAGTTAAATATATAGATTTTTATCTTAAGAAGTGGATATGATTATTTCATGATTTAATAAATAATTTAATCTTCCTGCATTGAGACGCATCATGAATTCATGATAAACTGTCACACATCCATCGAAGTCAAAGAGGCATAACTTGGCCCGCCTCCATAGAGAAGATGAGAAAAATATCCTCCTGGTTTTCTTTTACAACATTTTGAGTCACTTTTACTGAAAAAGTTGTAAATATTGTTCTATAATCTGTCGCCATTTATTTACATTAGTCACAATCAGCCTACGATGGAAGAGGTGGTGTGTCAGTAGTGATGATGTCAACCCACTGCACAGGTTCAAGTGTCCTGTCAGGAGATTAGATACAGAATGATGTCGCTATTGATGGCAATAAGTTTCCTCCATTTGGTACCATGTGCAGCTGCATTACAACAGGTAGCAGCTCAGTGTACTTTGTGTAAATCTCTGTAACCGTAGCGTGGTCTCAGCTACACCAGTGGTTATTAATAAAAAAATCACCCTCTCTCCTCTCACTACTATCACTTGTCCTGTGGGTACTGATCGGATCGAAGCCATCCATGTTTATATCCGGGATTCAATCTGTTGACTCCCGTTTACTCCCTGCTAGCTGCAGTTTCTCTGACCGGATTGTTAGAGCTAGTAGCTGATCTTTGGAGATCTTTCTCTCCCCTACTGGACAAACAGTATGAAATGTCAAAGAGAATGATCCACTGATGCTGGTTTATGCACAGCCTCTAGAAGCAGGACATCTTCACATAGATGTGTAACGCATTGGCTGACATGTTTGTCCCGTTTCAGAAACTGTAACTACATAGAGACGACCCAATATGACGCCCTGCGATGTCTGCACCTGGACATATGTATCTATTAACTCCTAATTCAAAGCTACAACTTGCTTTTGAATTAGATTTTAGTATGGGATGTTATGTCTTTAGAAAAACATATTTATGAAAGCAATACTTGAGTTTTGCTAATTTAATGCCAAATAAGTTGCACATTGTGCCATTGATCAGAGAACATTAGCTGGCATTAGGCAGTGGGCGGGGCTAATTTTGATTCTGCAGCTCCCACCACTATGGACCACAGCCGGCATTCTCATGAGGGATATTGAGGCCGGAGCTGCTCACCCAAAGTGCTGTAAATTTTGAAGTTATTTCACCCTTTTTCAGTGCTAATATTGACTTGAGCATAAAAGAAAACCACTGAGAAGTTTCATTGTATTGCTTAGCAAGAAGAAACCAATCAGATGTCAGGGTTTCTAATGAAGCATCCCTAGTCCCGCCTCCTTGACTTTGATAAATGTATAAAATATATTTTTTTTCCACTTGTATTTTTTTTTTTAAGGAAAAAAATAATATGAAACGGAAGAATTTACAGAGAACAGGTGGTCAGTGATCATTAATACCGGTATGTGTTCATTTTTTCCAAAGATTTCCATATTTTGCCTGATGCAACCTTATTATAAAAGTGAGTTTTTCCATGCTGTGAATTTCTTCTCTGATGTTCATTCAGTTTTTGACTGTAGGGGGTTCTTGTTTGGACCTTTTATATATGATGGCCTTCTTTGCTGCTACCAATAGAATTTAAATAAGTAAAGATTGTTCTCAATCTCTGGTCCCTTTACATAACTACAATATAATATCAGTATTGTTTTTGGTGTGTTGTTACCTAGTATCTTATCTATTTCTTTGGCAACATCTTCCCAAAATTGGGACAAATTGCAGCACTACCAGAATATATATGTATGACAGTTCAATTTAAAGTGTTTCAGCAAAGGAACAGGAAATAAATTATTTATTCAATCCATAAAATAAATATGTTTATTTAACTGAGGCCCATATAATTACTTGTATATTTTTTTAAATAATTGAAGTGTTTATTTCCTCATTAAACAAATAAACTATTTCAATAATAATTTCTCAAGTTATTTATTTATTGTATTGTGGTCCTCGTCATTTTTTAATAACTCCATTTTTAGGCGTGTGTGTTTATACTCCAGGTCCCTGGTGGCTACAAACGAATGCTTGCTTGCTGAGCTTCCAGCGAGCGTTGAACAATAAAGCCAAAGTGGAACAAAGTCGAGTACAGGCGGATTGAGCATCAAAGCAGAATCGTGCTAAGCTTCATATAAGCACAAGGTCGGTTATTCCTTTGTCCTGTTTTTTTTTTTTCCTTCGTCTTTATTTGAAACACACCACTTCCCGGCTTATTCTAAACTGTGTAAAGTCTGCATTTTGATGAGGGGTCTTTTATTCTGTAGGGTTATATATGGGCTGTCCTCTTGATATAAACAGTTTAACGAGAACAGCAATTCATTCATGAAACCTTGTATATAAGTAGGTGTCAGAGCTGTTATGATAACAAATGATTTTAGGGTGAAACTACGATGGTTGTGATGCGTTTCCTGGATCCATGGCAAGATTGTGTCTATATTCTCTCTCTTTTTTTTTTTTGTTAGGTCAGCAGTATATCCATCTGCGTTCTACTCTGCCGTGGATTGAATGTATCAGGACTGCAGCTGCACTGTGACTTTATTTATATGTCTGCCTCAGGCCTGGAAAGCTGCTCACACACGCACACTTTCCTCCTGCAAACACTCAAACAAGACTTGGCTGAGCATCTTGGAATCAAGCTGAATGTAGCTCCTGCTTTCATCTGAATTTTACAGGTCACTGGGCGGATGGTGCGACCCCACTGCAGAAGCAATCTTGAAAAGGCCATAAAACAGATATCTCTTTTCAGTGTATTTATTTTCAATAATGCACTAAAAATCAAGAACACACTTTAAGAAGCATTGAGAACAAGAGGAAAATAGCACTGCATGCACAGGGGCACAATAATACTTTCAAAGTTATTAGAAAAACAAACCATCCCTACTTTAAAGGTGCACAGTATTTGGCATCAAAGACAGAAAAATAGTCAAGCTAACACCGAAAGCTGCTAGTTTCGCACTCGATGCATGATTCTTCATCAGCTCAGGCTGCAGGTAGTGTGCTGCACACAATACTGTCATCTTGTAAAAATATTCTACAAAAAAATATTGTATGCAGTTTTCCCTTTTATCTGGTCGAGTATGTAAGTAAACATTAAACCCCTGCTTTTGTCAGTCCATTACTGTGCCTTAGATGACAGTAGCTTACATAAAAAGGTAAAGACAACAAGGCTAGCATAAGAGGACAGCTCACTTTCTACAAGTACAAATACAGTCATTGCAGGCAAATACACGATTTGATCATGATGCCACAATACTTATTTACTTTTATCTTATTTTTAACCAATAAAATACTTAAGTCTGACCAGTAGTCTGTAATCACACCAGGCACAGCAGTTTAGGGAAAATAAAGAAGCAAACTGTCATCAATATGCTTCTGAATCAAATGCATTATACAGAACATGCACAAAGAACAGCAATACAGAAAAACGAAATCCATAAAAGTCAGTGTTTTAAATTAGGTGAATTAGCAGAAACTGTATAGAATATACACACAACCTTAAAGCAATATAATAGAACTACTGTGTACAAATTGGATGAGGAGATAATGTAAGTAAAATGTTGATGGTACAATCTCAGCTTGGCAAGTGGAAAAAGATTATTTGCCTTAAATGCTGACTAAATACCAAAGGATCTAAAGATTGGCTGTTAGACACATGATTATGTTTAGAAACTACTATTTAAAGAACAGGCCTTTTTGTGCTTTATGTATCATGAAGAAGCAAAGTTGTACCAAAAATATTCCATGCATGGCGACACCACTAATATACTTCCTTGGTTTCAGCTGTAGACTAATTATCAAATGTACGGAAACCCCGAAAGGCCAGATATAAAAATTAGATTGAAGATACTAGATACTTTTAGGGCTGAAAACACAGTTTCCTTCACATCTGTTTACAGGCATATCAAAGATAAGAAAAAACAAAAAAAATAGCAGAACCTATTCTGAAATTAAAACGGCAAGCTTTAGTTCATCTTTTTGATGGTTTATTAAAGGAGAAGTTCGGTTTTTTACACTTTAAGCCCATTTTCTGTAGTGTCCAGGATGAAATCGAATGATCGACACCAAAAGTTTGACAATTGGTCCTGTCTCTGCTTTTTGGCTCATTTAGAATCCACCCCTGGCTGCTTTAGAATGGCTAGCATAGAGCATGTCCGATAATGTCCTTAAAACAACCATAAACGTTCTTTTTTAAAAATATGCTACTCACCGTGTCGTCAGCGCTGTTCAATGACGTTCCAAAAAAAGTTTCGTGAAGAAAAAACGTTCCTGTAGTGTTTTATTTAGCATTTTGTAAATCCCATTGAGTTCTGTAGGAATAGTCAATATTCCGCTGCCACCGGAAACGGAAATGGAGCCTGTTTACACAGTTGTAGTCTTTTCGCTTCACTCTGTGTACTCCGACGTCGAGGTGCTAACGTCTCTGTTAAACACTTTAAAAAACTCTGAAAATGGAATACGAAAGGTGGATTCTTTATTCTCGACGTCGGAGTACACAGAGTGAAGCGAAAAGACTACAACTGTGTAAACAGGCTCCATTTCCGTTTCCGGTGGCAGCGGAATATTGACTATTCCAACAGAACTCAATGGGATTTACAAAATGCTAAATAAAACACTACAGGAACGTTTTTTCTTCACGAAACTTTTTTTGGAACGTCATTGAACAGTGCTGACGACACGGTGAGTAGCATATTTTAAAAAAAGAACGTTTATGGTTGTTTTAAGGACATTATCGGACATGCTCTATGCTAGCCATTCTAAAGCAGCCAGGGGTGGATTCTAAATGAGCCAAAAAGCAGAGACAGGACCAATTGTCAAACTTTTGGTGTCGATCATTCGATTTCATCCTGGACACTACAGAAAATGGGCTTAAAGTGTAAAAAACCGAACTTCTCCTTTAAGCTAGGGTCCTCTTCACCCAGGCCTGTTTATCTAGTTCCAGTTTTAACTTATATGAATTATTTAAATTGTAGATATGGGAAAGTCTAGTGAATAGTGAGAATAAAAACAAAAAAATAACGTCTGTCTTTAAAGGAATGGTCCTTTACCTTTTTAAAGAGGTGAGGAGAATTGGGGTTCTTTATGTCGAATTTATACGGCAAGGAAAGATGAATACGTTATAACTGTGCATGAACACTGAACAACACAAAAAGTACATACAAATAAGTATGTAAAATTTATTTTAGATGCTTTTTTATTTAGAAATTGGGGTAAAATAGGCAGTTCTTGCATAAACTGCATTCTTGGGGAGTCCATCTTTTTGCTGCCCTTACACTAAGGATGAGATTCTGGGCTTTTTAAAGTGGTACGGTTTCCACAGAAACAATGTAAAATGTTCTGCGTATTCTGTGCTTCAATCTCCTAGACTACATGCTTAATGCAACTTGTGCTCACCCACCCAAACTAATGCCATCCATATAACCATAATCAAAGGACACCAGTTGTGTCATTATTTGTGATTTTTTTTATTTATATATATATTTTTTTGCCTACATCACTGATTAAATACTCAAATAAAAATTTCAAAGTGAAATTATGCTCCTTTAAATAAAAAAAGACATCCATATTATTACTTTTTCTGGAATACATTTTTGTTTTGGTGATGACTGAAAAAGATAATTATTGCTCAATGAGATTTCTTGTTTTTGTAAAGTGTAACATTACATTTTTATTATTTAATCAGATTTAGGGGCTTCTGTACAAATGATTAATAGTTTATGAAAGAAACTTAATTTCCCTATACACAACAGGTTTAAGGTGGAAAAACCCGCTGAAGATGCATAGCCAACATCAGTTATAACCGTGTCAAATAAAATTGAGCCAGTCTTTAAAATCCGCACCTTTCTTTTACCAAACAACGTAACAGAAAGACTTCTAATTTAAAAAAAAGTGCAACTATTCCCCCCCCCCCCCCCCCCCCCCCCCCCCCATCATATTGTTTTTCTGTTTCTGTTCTTGGTGCGTTGTTTGTTGTGCTTGTTAAATATTCTGGGGCCCTTTCAAAGCAAGGCTCTAGCAGTTCCTCTCATTGGTTCTTGGCAGTAACTCGCTATCAGACAGGAATGTACCAGCTGGTGATGACTTAGTAAAAAAATACATGTAAACAGTTTTCCAGTTCTCACACAAAGAGAGGAGTTTAAAAGATTTTTTTTAGCATTTCTCTCACACAGACATACACATAAAAATAAAGCTGTAGGGTAATGTATGACCTTGTATTCTGTTGTGCTTTCTAGGAGTACTCTGTAGAAAATCATCTTAGCTCATAATGAAATGTTTTGACTTCACAGGGGTCTACCCTCAGTGGGTTTGTTCACTTTCTTTTCGTACGTCCCTCGATGTTTGTATCCTGATACGTATCCTGAAGTGTCGACTATGTCCACCCGGCCAGCCTTCCCCTTTCCTCGGCCGGTCTCGTCGAAGCGCTCCTTGTGGGACCCTGTGAACTTGGTGGTGTCTGTAAGGCGGCTCACCGTTGGCGAGGCCACGGCTCTCTGTGAAACAATACAGCATTTTAGTCATTGTGAAACAGCTGAATGTTGTGAGTGACTGATCAGAGCTCACCGTGACCCCTGCGATGATCGGCCCTTTCCCCTCAATCAGCTTGAAGACCTCGGCCTCTGCGTCTTCTCCGCTCTTTTCTTTGTATTTCTTCCGAGCCAGCTCTCCTAGCGCCACTTTGAATTCATCAAACGTAATGGTTCGACAGGATTTCTTCCTGAAAAGGAAGAAGCTACTTGTTACCCTTTTCATTCCAATGTAAATATATATATTCTGTATTTTGCCTTAAACCTTAATGTGATTTTTACACTCCTCAAAAGGAAGTGAAGTATCTCAAACAAAGAAATAATGCTGTAATCTGAGTTTATTTATAATCTGAGTTGTGGACTAAACTATTCCACAGCAAAATCTTGACCTCCGTCTGTCTTAGTTGAGATTTCTGAATGTCCAATAGGATCAGGCTGGGTGACCAAAGTGCTTTTCCAGGTTATTCCGTAAAAGTAAAAAAAAAAAATCCACTGGACTTGGTTTCCAAGATTTGAAGACGTTTCGCAACTTCTCCAGGAAGCTTTCTCAATTCAAAAATTGAATTTTGAATTGAGAAAGCTTCCTATAAAAAATACCCCTCTAAAAAAGAACATCGAATTTTGTGGTTCTTGCATTAAAATGAAAACTTTTGTAATGTAGCAAGAGTGATTTAATGTTTAATGAGATGATCAGAACAAAGTTTAGCAAACCAGTGATTTTAAAAAAGGAAAATTTTCAACCGTTTACAAACAGAATATGGAGATGTTTGCATTAGTTGGCTGAGACTGTCTCTAACTTCAATCTGCCTTCGGCGCCAAGTACAGGTGCTGGTCATAAAATTAGAATATCATGAAAAAGTAGATTGATTTCAGTAATTCCATTTAAAAAGTGAAACTTGTATATTATATTCATACATTACATACAAACTCATATATTTCAGATGTTTATTTTGTTTAATTTTGATGATTACAAATGACAACAAATGAAAATCTCAAATTCATCATATCAGAAAATTAGAATATTGTGAAAAGGTTCAAAATTGATGGCCCCTGGTGCCACACAAATTAACTCAAACCACCTGCAAAAGCCTTTAAATGGTCTTTCAGTCTAGTTCTATAGGCTACACAATCATGGGGAAGACTGCTGACTTGACAGTTGTCCAAAAGACGACCATCGACACCTTGCACAAGGAGGGCAAGACACAAAAGGTCATCGCTAAAGAGGCTTGCTGTTCACAGAGCTCAGTGTCCAAGCACATTAATAGAGAGGCGAAGGGAAGGAAAAGATGTGGTCGAAAAAAGTGTACAAGCAAGAGAGATAACCGCACCCTGGAGAGGATTGTGAAACAAAACCCATTCAAAAATGTGGGGGAGATTGACAAAGAGTGGACTGCAGCTGGAGTGAGTGCTTCAAGAACCACCACACACAGACGTATGAAAGACATGGGTTTCTGCTGTCGCATTCCTTGTGTCAAGCCACTCTTGAACCACAGACAGCGTCAGAAGCGTCTTGCCTGGGCTAAAGAGAAACAGGACTGGACTGCTGGTGAGTGGTCCAAAGTCATGTTCTCTGATGAAAGTAAATTTTGCATTTCCTTTGGAAATCAAGGTCCCAGAGTCTGGAGGAAAAGAAGAGAGGCACTTCATCCACGTTGCTTGAAGTCCAGTGTAAAGTTTCCACAGTCAGTGATGGTTTGGGGTGCCATGTCATCTGCTGGTGTTGGTCCATTGTGTTTTCTGAGGTCCAGGGTCAACGCAGCCACATACCAGGAAGTTTTAGAGCACTTCATGCTTCCTGCAGCTGACCAACTTTTTGGAGATGCAGATTTCATTTTCCAACAGGACTTGGCACCTGCACACAGTGCCAAAGCTACCAGTACCTGGTTGAAGGACCATGGTATCCCTGTTCTTAATTGGCCAGCAAACTCTCCTGACCTTAACCCCATAGAAAATCTATGGGGTATTGTGAAGAAGAAGATGCAATACACCAGACCCAACAATTCAGAAGAGCTAAAAGCCACTATTAGAGCAACCTGGGCTATCATAACACCTGAGCAGTGCCACAGACTGATCGACTCCATGCCACGCCGCATTGCTGCAGTAATACAGGCCAAAGGAGGCCCAACTAAATACTGAGTGCTGTACATGCTCATACTTTTCATGTTCATACTTTTCAGTTGGCCAACATTTCTATAAATCCTTTGTTTTTATTGGTCTTCAGTAATATTCTAATTTTCTGATATGATGAATTTGAGATTTTCATTTGTTGTCATTTGTAATCATCAAAATTAAACAAAATAAACATCTGAAATATATGAGTTTGTATGTAATGTATGAATATAATATACAAGTTTCACTTTTTAAATGGAATTACTGAAATCAATCTACTTTTTCATGATATTCTAATTTTATGACCAGCACCTGTACCTGTGAAGGTGTTGAATTCCCATGTAACAAATCACACCTTGGAAATATCACAGCCCATCAATCATTTGTGCTCTTAGAGGGCTTCAGCTGTTAAACTCTCCTTTTGCCCGTTTCACCTCCACAGTTTAAAGCCCTTAGTAACACCAACACAAACATCCATTGCTGTGGAGATAAATCACCCAAACAACAGCCTATAAAGCTTACAGTTTCCCCAGGCAACTCTGCTGCCATAGCAACAAGCTACAGAAAAACAAGAGATGTTTGGGTTTTACTATCAGTTTGACTTTTTCGGTGACTGACAGCGGTTTTTGTTTTGGAGATCTTTTTAGAACATCTGAGACCTGTTTTTAAGTTGTTTGCGGTCAGAAAGGAAGTGGGCACTTGTGTCTTTTCTATAAAATAAAAGAGAAAAGAAGTGATCAAATGTTTTAGGCTGAGTATAAAGAGACCCTTGCAATAAAAAGGCACAGGCACCAGGGGAGTAAATGTAAAGCAAATAAAGCCCAAGTAACCTGCTGATACTTCATTGTAAATTACTTCTTCCTCATTCACTGTTTATTATTCTGGCCTGAACCACATGCATGTTGTCTCTCATTCGAGCATGCTGTGATTAGCCAGTGCTAATTAAAGTGCATTTGAGATAAAAAAAAAAAAAAAAAGCTTTGGCACTAGTTCAAAATAAACTTATAATGTATCTTCAGGAATGGAAGCCCTGTTTGCACTGCTTAGATCTGAAAAACTGCTCTAAAGCTGGCTCCTTATTTTATACTGCAGCTCTTCTCATCATGTGGGAGGCTCTGACACTATCCCTCAATATATACAGTGGGCCGAACTGATAATCCTCAACGCTTGAGGTTTTACAGAGTCTGCAAAATATATGTAAAGCAAGGCCTAATGTACACAGAATAGAACAAACCCACTGAGTTGAGAAAGACTAAAATGACATAGAACATGTCTTTAGATCCATATATTTCTGCAGAATTTTATTGCCTCATTCTGGGTATTGGCCAACAGTAGATCAGGGTGTAAACAAGGCTGCACAGTCATGCACAATATTCCTTGTTGGACTTGCCAAGTAAATCATTACCATGCCAACTGTAAGGGTTTAAACGCAGACGGCTCACCGCAGTTTATATATTGTTGCAAGGAACCAATGTAAGAGTCAGGAGAGGAAAAGCTCAAATTTTATACATATGCAAATTGACACAAATGAAATATGTTTCTTTTAACATCACAGAATTATTCCTCTAATGCATACAAAAAACAGGATTTAGATTTTATTGCGAGATTATGATGTTTTTACATCTATAAAAATTAATAGTACAGTTAGATTTACTTTTTCATTTCACTACTACCGGTAGTTCTATGAGATCATAAACATATATGCACCTAAAAAAAAAATATGACATATAGTCTATTATAGACTGCTTAGTGATAAAATTGCACTTCTTGATTTTAGTTCCAGCTAAAAAGTTTTTTTTTTACAAAAAATCTACAGTGGGTTTTTCAATAATCTTAATGATTATTGTGATAAAGACCTTAAATCAAAAACTTACGTTTAAGTAAAGGAATAAATAGATTACGTATAAAGGGTAATATGAGGTGATAAATTAATGTTCAGAAAATAGATTTCAATCAATTGGATGAGCACCTTTTAGCAATAAAGACAACATTATATGGCATTTTATTATTTGCATTTAACTTTTTCTCAGCTTTAATACTGACCTTTAGATGTGAAGAGCATAAAATGAAAAAAGTTTGGTTAAAAATGAAAAAAATATTGGAGTGAACTCAGAGAGCAACAGCCAACACCACCACCACTGTCCGAGTTGAATGTCAAACAAAACAGAAACTTTACCTTTAAGTGTAAACTTCTTTTCCTGAAAATTATTTGTAAATAACACATTTATGTTGCTAACTGATGCACGTTTAGGGTTGGATACAAATAATATAGACAACTGAATCCAACCATTGCATGTTTTTGTTTGCATACATGCTAATATTATTCCTGCAGCACAGCTATCCCGACTGGAGATTTAAAAAGCTGCAAGTTAAAAATATTGTGTATAAATGTCTCTGTCTACTATTTCGAAAATATGTCCCAAAGGTGATTAATAGTTGCTATGATACCAATTCTTTCCCCCATCGTTCATGCAGACTTAAAAAGGCTATTCAAAGAAAGAATAATCTGTCTGTGTTAATGATTGAACCAGAGATAAGTCTTCCCACAGCAATCTAAGTCCCTGTAGGGGTTGATAACTGATAAAGTATCAAGGGTAATTAAATTCAATAAGTGTGTTGTTACAAAACAACAAAGCCTGAAGCAAATCAATATTTAATGTGTGTCTTAAGAAATGCTAAAACGTCAAATATATATACAGTTGATTAAAACATAACAAAATTAGTGAGGGATTCCTGCACACTTTTTTTTTGTCTTTCCTCTGCAGCAGAAATACATAAAAATGAATGGCTTTGAGCCATGCATGACAGTGTTAGTCTGCCATGCAGAATAATCCTTTCATTTAAAAGAACTAGGTTAAAAAATCCAAACAGCTCCACATGAATAAACATGAATAAAATCATCTTTTCTTTCTTTCATTTTATATTTCATTTATAAAGGCTCTGACAATATTTGCCCACATATTATCTGCACTAATACATTTAAATATATGCATCCTGTTTTATGGATTTACTAAAATAAGTCATTAAACTGGTGTTTTATCCATACACCGATGTTAAGGTTTTAGGTCTGCTCTGTGCACTTGGTAAACACGGCTGACCAGATGAAAACCTTTTCTCCTTGGCTGTCAAACAATATTGAGGTTACAGTCATTACTGTATTCGGTCTGCATGAGTAAAATTAAGCATTGAAGCATGAATCAGCACAACCTGAGGAAATACAAGATGAAGCATATGTGGCCTCTAGCTTTAGCTGCTGTTTCTAATGGGCAGCTTCATGTGAATCAAATGAAGACAAGCAAATCATATAGTTAATCATATAATGAAGGTTGTATGTTTTCTTGGGCTACAATAAGCTAAACAAGATTTCTACAGCACAGTAATCTAAAGCAATACTTTCTTCTAATGCCTTTTTTTGCATAATAATTTTGGGCATTTGGACCCAGAAATCTACTGGAGACTGGACCCAACCAAGATATTGCTATGACATGCAGATGTATTTAAAAGCAAAAATCTCAGTGGAATTTCCTGCTGATATAATGTGATATTTGTAATATTTTGACAGAATCTGAGCTGTACTCACTTGACTTTGGTGAAAACTATGTCCACATCGGTGAGGGTCACGTTTTTCCCATCAATCACACCACAGTCCTTACAGAGTTTGGACCAGTTCTTGCCGTGCATCTCTTTGCCCGTAGCACGGGTGTCACCGTGGATGGCGAAGCGCCGAAACGACTCTTCCAAAGCAGTGATTTCCACCGGCGTGGACGAGCCCATACCTCCGTCACTAGTCCCATTAGACTCAGTCGAAAGCCTTTTGGACGTCCGGTCCCTAGAATGGTCACTGTGTGGCCGTAAAGCAACTGAGCTCATGTTCGGGTGCTTGGCTGTTTGGACTTTAAACTCCTCTATGTTGTCTCTGTAGGAGGAAAATGTATATTTGGGCATACTTGTTATGAGAATACAAAAATAAGCATTTAACAGAATATATGGGATTGGAGAAAACAGATTCTCCATTAAGTCCAACCATACAATTCATTATTATATAAATCAATGCTGTCAAATGTAAAATAATAGAGATGGATGGAAATGAAACCCAACACCTGAAAACCTGACAGGAAGGGAGGGTTTTCAGCTGTTCTAGATATGATCTAATGACAAGTTGAAACATTTCTGCAGAAAATAAAAGAAGTCAATCATGCTGTGAGGTCAAGTCACAACCTGCTTTTGGTTTCCCCTTTTTCTAAAGAATTTACTGTTTTTAGATGTGCTGCAAGGCTGTTGAAGTACCAAGATGAAACCCATTAACGGATTTCTGTTTAACTTAAGGATGAAAAAATCGAAACACAAAAGATGTAGCCATGTAATAAATATTACATTGATTTAAAATAGATGAAAAACTTACTTCTGGTCTGCCATGGTTGAGCAGGAATTTAATTCCTTCTGTGAAGCTCTTGTAGCTGATTTTTTCTTTTTGCTGTAAAAAGAAAATAAAAGGAAGGTGTTCATTTACAGCGGCATATAAGTTAAAACAGAAAGAAGAATAGAAAAAAAAATCTATATTCTTTCAATATCCATGCAAAAAGCTCTGATGCATTTCTTTACATAAATTATGTAAATAATGTACTGTTTGGTTTCCTTTCAAGGGTATTTTAAGTGTGGCCACAGTGTGCATGGTCAGTTTATAAGGAGTAATGCCTACTTCTGTACAGCTCTCAAAACTGTTTAGGCTGCACACATTATTTAGCAGGTTAGCATATCTGGGTTTTCCCAAACAATCTACTGGTTTATGTGGATCAAAATGACTTCTCACCGTAAAAGAGAGACGCTGTATTGGTTGCTGCAGTTTTCTGTCTGTCAGTGTCGTGTAATTTGCTCTGTTTCCTCAGACAGCTGTTTGAGAGTCAGAGTTCAGCCCAAACACCAGTCATTAACTTTTATGACGCTCAAAGAGAAGTCATTCGTTTATGAAGCATGAGGACAACTTTTTTTTGTTGATGTTGGTTTTGCTTTCACTGTATTACTTGGAACAGCACTGGAAGATGTAAAAGCTTATCTATCAATATAGATATCGATGCAATGTCAGCATTAGCTGGGCACTTGAGCAAATTGCACCACATGAAAATATCTTGGCAGGAGTTTATTGAAAATTAAAACTGTAGGCTACTTTTAAACCTTTATGCAATAATTCTAAAGCTATGCACATTCCATGTCATGCATTGTTAAAAATAAAATATTTTTCCTAACTGATAACCTGTGTTGGAGCATCATCATTGAGGTTACCGTGCAGAAACACAAAGTCTGTCGCTGCAACAGCAGCGACTATAGAGCAATTTGTGAGTGTTTTAAGTGCTACACAGTCATAGAGATGAATACTGATATAGATTATGTATATCAAATGTAAAATTATTCTTGAACCGTCATAAAGAATCAAACTGGGACACAGTGTTAAAAATAAGCAAAAAGGAAGCCTTATTATCACCTGAAGAACATTTCCAGGATTAAAGGACTAATGTCCAGGCAGAATCTAGAAAAACTCTTTCATTCATTTATCTTTAGTAGAATTGATCTCTGCAAGTCTCTTCAGAAGTTTGCCTATAAAGTCCATCAGACAGCTGCATTGTGCTACTGTTCTCACTCGAACTAAGAAAGACACATCAGCCCTGTTCTGAAGTCCTTCCACTGGCTCCCTGTAGCTCAGAGAAAATCCTTCTGTTAGTCTATAAATCAGGACCTAAATGAATAACTGATTTGTTGTCAGTGTATCAACCTCCCAGGTCACTCAGGTCTTCTAGTTCCAGCCCACTATGTACACCAAGAAACAGAACCAAAGCTAAAGAAGCAGCATTTAGTTCCATTATGCTCCACTTATCTGGAACAAACACCAAGGAGACTGTAAAACTGCTGAAAGTCTGAGTTCTTTAATGTCAAAGTTAAAAACCCATTTGATTAGAACTGCCTTTGACTTTTGAAATTTAACTGCTAACTGGGGTATTAGTTAAAGGTTGTGGTCCAATTGTTTTACTTTATCATATTTGTTTTATCTTCTGTTTTGTAGTCCAGTTGTTTTATTTGTTTTATAGATGTTTTTGCTTTTATTCCGCTTTAATTTTTCCTTTCTTTTACTATCTTATTCATGTAAAGCACTTTGAATTGTCCATGTACTGAATTGTGCTATACAAATAAAATTGCCTTGCATGGCCTTGCCTAAACTATAACGATTGGTAATTTATGCTCAGGACTTTTTAGTCCAGATGGTTTCTTATGGACATAAATATGTATTCTACCAAAGCTCAAAGGTTCACACACACCTTTGTAGTTTCCTTTATTTTATTACCTTTCTAAATTTAAGTCACAAACTGGAGCTGTCAACACTATGATGCAAAATATATGGAAAAATGTAGAAAAAAAAACTTTAAAATAACACACAACCTTATTTTATATATTATAATAACTTAAAAATAGCTCAGTATGTCTATGTACACTTTCTTTACATTTAGTATTTTATTTCTTTGTGCATCAAAAAGTAGAACACAGACCATTTATTAAACACACAGACTAAAAGCTTGTGTGATGATGTACCTTTTTAGCATGTAACTAATAAATAAAGGTAAGACACAGAGAATGGGTTAATCAAAAGATAATTTCATTTTCTGTTGGATTCAAAACTTCTAACTCTATCAAGGAATCCCATAGAAAATAAAAAATATGGAGAATCTGCAATATTGTCCAGAGTTGCTCATAAAAATTTGAAGTTAAAAATCTAAACATGGTAATGCAAAGGCGGCAAGTGATGTCAAACAGATACATTTAATGAAACAAGTTAATGGAATTTTCACAAAAATCATGGTTTCATCTCATGAACACAAAGTTGCAGAGAAATAGAGTGGATGTGTTAATTCAGTAGCTTCTAAGTAAAAAAAAAAAAAAAAAAAAAAAGTTAAAAAAGATCACATAAGGTTAAGCTTGTCCATTCCTAAATCACGGCTTAGAATAATGTTTTGTCATATTTTCCTACGTACGGTTTGCTCTGGACTGAATACTGTCTGTTTTCCTCTGGATGACTTTTTTCAGCCTGAACAGAGATATTTTTTTCTTCACCCAACAACCTGATTTGCATCTATAAATAAAAACAGCACCCAGTCTCCTTCTACCATCAGCTTTTCTTACTCCTACAAGTTGGGGGGGGAAACAAAATCACTTCTGCCTGCAGCAGTCTTAGACCAATATATAATGATGATCTAATTGCATTTAAAGGCTCTCTGCTCACCTTTCCGCTGTTCCCATACTCAGCTTAGCATCCTTAAAGAAATGAAGGTTTGACCCAAAAGCCACTAAGATTATTTTTTTTCACAATCCAAGAGTAAAAAAAAGGTAATCCAAAAGATAAAAAATACAGAGAAAGAACAACTTTCTGTGGATTTAACTATCTTCCCCCTTAAGTCACCAATAAAGTGCGTTCACTCACCCCCAGTCGTAATGGCAAAAGTGAAGGGCTTTGTCTTCTTCAACCAAGTGGCCCTCAATCTAAGCTCTGACCTCACTAAGGACGGTTGATACTTAAATACCCACAAAGGTTCACATTTGCATCTACAACACACTGACAGTGCATAAAGCTTTTATAAAAAGCCACTCACTACAGGAGAATACAGAAGAGATTATTAATGTGTATGAATAATGGCATTTAGAGCTATGGACACTAGGAACCTATTGTCTATTGCGAGTGGCTGCTCTGTCTGACCCTATGCCCATTTCTGAACACATACACACATGGTGACATCGCAGAGCAACACTATTGATGGCAGGGCCCTCTGTCATATGTCATCGAACACTTGTGCCAAGACAAATGAGACAGAGGCCCCCGAGGCCCTTAATGCGTCAGCAATGAAACCCGACATAAAGTAAAATCACAATGAATGAGTACCAAGATGCTGCTGCATCTTGGTACTCTTCATCTAGTTTGAAGATCAAACTAGAAACAAGTTTTACCGCATAAGATCCGCTTGGTAGCTTTAATTCATTTTCAAATTCCATTATTTGAAACCTGAACCTTTAATGTGAATCATATTTCTCTAATATTTACTTACTTTTCTGCATGTATATGGAAGCAAAATAGTCTCATTGGAATCAACCTTTTTTTAAACACTGAATTTGTTTAGACATCAAATTTATTACACTGAAATTTAATGTAATAAAAATGATGTATGTAATTTCTTTACTATTTAAACATCACCTGTCATAAATTCACCTGATATAAATATTTAAATCAGATGAATTTATGACATGTGATTTTTTGCAGGTGAGTTTTGAAAAATTCAGTGTTGAAAAAAATGCTGATTCCAAGGAGACTATTTTACTTCCATACATGCCTCTCTATGATTTTCCCAGAACAAAAATAATTGGAGAAAGAGAGCCAGTAAAAAAAAAAAAGGCAGGGTTTAAACAGAAGAATTAGTTAGATCTTACGATGTAACAACCTTCCCCTATGCCCCACAGAGCCGGGGGAAACATCAGTGGTGTTTAGAAACAGTAACTGGTTACCAGTGTGTACATAGCAGGAGAAACCTAAAGCTATAACCACACAGCTGAAGGCTCCAGACCCTCTGGTGCTAAAAACATTTTAGCTTGTCACCCATTAATTATCATTCACCCTGAATATGTTATATTTAACTATAAGGACGATAAAACTAAAGCTAAGGAATAGAGCGATTTGATCCATCACCGGTATCATACTCTGTGAATTTCCAACATGTTACAAAGACTCTTGAGGGGAGTAAAATATTTGGGAAGAAAAGGTTTGTATTGAGAGGAGTTTGTTAACTAGATGTTTTTAATAGGATGCCCAGACAACACAGATACAATCATTGGTACTGTCAAGTCAGGGACAAGTCAGAATGAAAAATTGTAAAGATAGAAGAATAAACCTGAGAATATTCTTTAAAAATAATCAGTCTGCAAGCATGAAAACATGCCTGAGAGTCAAAAAAATGTTTTTTGACATGCACCATTAACATTAAATACCATCTTTATTATAAATCTATCTTTTTTTAGCCCTAATTAGAAATTTTAGAAAAATATGTCTGCTATTTTCTCCAATAAATCCATTCATACATGTGTATTAAGGATCATCAGTAGTTTTAAGATATGCAACCAAGCCATATGAATTGCTGAAACTACAGACTTAAAGTCATGTTCACACTTTAAATTGTGACTTTTCTTTCTTTTTTTCAGACATGGAGAAACTCTTTAGTTTTAGAAGACTTTTTCTGTAGTTCTGAAAGCATCAGGATACTTTACATCAAAAACTAGTCATAAAGAACTTTAATCAAGGACAAAAATGCAATATTGCTCATAATAAAGCTAGTAAAGATCCAGTCTGAATCATTCAAACTGCTCCTAAATAAAATCCAAACAACACAAAGATGGGCGCAGCTCTTTTCAAAATCTGACTTTTAACAACACTTTATTTACAAAAATCAAATGCCATAATCAATTATTTATTTAAAACAAGTGTCAGCTAAAATCACTTAAATAAGGAGCTTGTTTAGTACTCCATCATCTGACAGTAAATAAAATGTTCAAACCCCACAACTGCAGAAAATCCTCAATGTTTTTTTTTAAAGTAAACCAATGTTGCTTGATTTTATATATATAGTACGTCAAGGACAATAATTTAGGTTTGAGTCAGAGCCATTGTTTATTCCACAAAAACAATTATAAAGGTGAGCAACCTGAGATATGGCCTTGCCAAATGAACAACAGGAACCTTAAAGGCTCAAGGTAACCAGAAACCAGGAGCCACAGGAAGACTGGTGTCAGGTCCAAAATAGTACCACCATGGTCTGAGAGGGCATCATTGCATTAATGCTTGAATAACTGCAGCTATATGTATCCACATAGAAAGGAGAAAGGTTTCATGGTCATCTTTTAAGATCCAGCTTTAAGGCCACAGGGATAAGAAAGTATTTTAGGATTCAAGGTCCGGTTTTTCACACCATGGTACCATTTTTTAACATGGTGGTCGTTGCAATATGCTGAAGGCATGTTTCTGATCCAGTTGCACTGGTGCACAAAACAGTCTGAATTACAACAATGACAGACTCCCATAATATTCTTAAACTTCACCCCAAATTGACAACTAGATGGTTCAAAGTTGGGCTCAACTAGACTGTGATTCCTACCAGAGATGATGTCCCGATCGTATATCAATATCAGCCAAGATAATAAATCAGTGGTTCTCACATGGCACATGGTTCTCTTACCAATGGTTGTTAACATTCCACACTATGCATACTTTCACTACAATAAGTAGTGAAAGTATGCATGATTCCTGCTGATATTGTGTCAATATCAGTATCGGGAAATACTCAAAGCTGCAGTATTGGTATTGTATATGAAATAAAAAGGTTGTATGGGACATCCGTAATTCCCACCTAATATCAAAGTGAATGGAGTTGAGCTAGAATTATATCAGGATCACACTGGTTGCGTATCGTTCACACTTTAACTACATGGCGAATTTTTAAAATCCTTTTATATAGAACTCAACTCAATGTTTCTACTGCATTTGCACTATATTCTTCTGATCACTGCTTCACTTTTAAATGGTGATGTTCATTTCACTGTTGTGAGCTGCTCATTCACTGTTTGCTATAAAAAATTTGTTTTGTGTATAAAAAATGAAAATAAAGTTTGTCTAAGTCAACAAAAAGCATATTATTTTTTCAGTACTTAGCTGAGATGCATTTACCCAAAAATCTCTGTGGCTGTATGTAAATATGTAAACCTGTATATGTTTCAGACCTTTTAGGTCAGAAAAAAATTAAAATCACACTTTTGAACTGATTTCTAGTTTAAAACTAAATCATTAGAGCTGTAGTTGTACCATCATTCCAAGTTGAGTGGTGGAAATTTATTCTAAGCTTCAAATTCATACCAATGGTTAATATTTGCACAGATCTGACCTAAATGGTACGTATGTACCTGTTTCATAGAAATGTGAAAAAACAAAGAGGGCTAAAGATAAAGCTGTTTTAAGGTTTCGTAAAAGCTCATCCGTAGAAAAGAGCAACTTCCTGTGTTTCTTCACAATTGGGTGCATCTCCACTGTCAACAAGCAGTGAGGCCACTGTTCACAGTTCTCACCTTGTGATTGCATGGCTTTCCAACAAACAAAGCAGTCTTTTCACTCCACTCCTCCAATTCATTGTCAATCAGTCCGGCTGCCTGAGTATTCAGCCTCTTTAAACTACTTAATTTGCAATAATTAGGCAAGCCACTATCAACATTTAATCACTTGGAAGCATTTTACAACATATGCATGTTGATCTAACAGTATTTTTCCATGGGGCTGCATCCCTTTCACCGATCTGCAGGGTTTGGGGGTTGCTTGATAACACAATGATCATTTTACAATTGTACCATTTTTTCTGCTCCAATTTGCCACACACAAACGAGCCGCCATTTGGTAAGAGGAAGATCTCCAGAGACAAATCTGCGGCTGGATGACAGCATGCTTACATACACTTGCCTTCTGGCCATCCACTGCACAGATGAGTGCTTTAACAATAAACTGACCCAATTTGAACTGCATCTATTCATAGCAGCAACTGCCTGCTATAACCAAAAAACACTGGACTTGTTCTTTAGAGGTTGTACGAAGCGCACAGAGTGAAACACATAGAAGTAACGAATGGGAAAGACTGTGCTGTTAGTTTGGCAGATGGTGTTTGGCGTGCAAAATGATGTCACTATTGTCAAAGTGATGCGTATAAGTGTCTGAGCAGAGAGGACAGTGCACAAGTCCATCAGGGTGTCACGGTGAGTGGGCATGCAGAGATCCCATCTGCTTCCTAACCAGACCAGCATCTTTCCCAGACAGATGCTCTGGAATCTGACGTATCAGTCTTCACTGTCAGGAATAAAATAGGTTTAGTTTTAAAGTACCCAGCCAGATATGTCCAGCTTTTCATTTTAGAAGGACAAGAATATAGGGATGGTATAAAATATGTTTGCAAAGGTTACGGTGTCAATATAAAAAGAAGAGTGTTGAAAGTAATTTTGAATTAGTTCAATAGAACGTTTAAAGCTGAAGTCTGTAAGTTTTAAAAATCACTTTTTTGTCATATTGGCTAAAACTGTCCCTATGCCCAGACAGCAGTACATGTGATATGTAACTTGTGAAAAAAACTGCTTCAATTGGTACCGCCTACTGCCTGTATTTCAATCTGGAAAGAATAGTTCGGGACGAGTCAAAACAACCAATCACAGCCAGAGGAGCGTCTGATGGAGTGTCAATCACAGCTCACACACGCTGAATCCCGCCCCCCCCTTCCCTTCTGGTCGCATGCGGTAGCCGCGCAGATGCTGTGAGAGGGGTGGAGCTTGGAGGTGGGGCATGAGTGAAGCAGAGAGGGTGGGGGAGTGGCGTGAAACCTGTTTTTCTTCAAAGTTTCAGTCAAAGTCTGCTCTCTCCTCAATGTTACAGACTGCAGCTTTAAGAGTGACTAGATTTGTGAGTAGCTGCGGGGAACATCCCATCATCCCTCCCTTACCTGTTTTGGCACAAAACAACAGTCATTTCTACACATGTCGGTGGTGTATAAGAAGTGGACTGTTTATAAAGTCATGGAGTGAAGACTAAAGCAGTATCAGCCATTACTGTTTTTAAGCTTTTTCTTGTTTTACTTTACGATCACTCACTAAGGGGCTATAGTGCAGTATGAGAGTTAAGCCACCAGAGCAAATAGCCTGTATAAATAACCAGCTAACATCACTTTGTTAGGCTTCCACTCTCGGAATGACAAAAAAGGATAGTATGAAGCTAAAGCAAAAAAATCTACCTAGAAGACTCTTGGCAAGGCAAGGCAAATTTATTTGTATAGCACAATTCAGTACAAAGACAATGCAAAGTGCTTTACATGATTAAAATATAGGAAAATAAAACAGAATCAGAGCAAGTAGAAGAAAAAATAAAAAATAAAAAATAAAACAGATGCAGAAACAAGAAAGAACATTAAAAGCAGTTGGACTAAAGAAAAAAAAAAGAAAAAAAAGAACTAATGATTTTTCAGTTGAACTTTTTAACTAGAACAGTCGAAGGCAATCCTAAACAAATGTGTTTTTAGTCTTGATTTAAAGGAACTCAGGCTTTCCGCACTTTTACAGCTTCACCTAAACCACCTGCGATGTCCCTCGTTTAGCCTCAGCCAATCGGACCGCACCTCCTCCGAAGCCAATCATCTTTCAAGAGGATTCCCCTTCATTTAGCTCCTAGCCTTGTTTCTATCTCAAACACACTAGAGAATGTTCACCCAACTCCGTCCCATCTCCTCCCTCATTCTCAGACTATTCTCAGTCCCACTCACCCTTTGGCTCATTCCTCCACCACTGTCTGGGCCGCAGGGGAAGAATCTAATCGTTTTCTAGGTTATCTCATCCGAGCAAATGTTGGTTCTTTGCATCAAAGACTTTTTCCAGGGCCAGAGTTCCAAAGAACATATTTAATTTATGCCAATATCTGCTGAACCCCAGTCGGCCTCTGCAGATGGTCGCTCACACTGAGCCTGGTTCTGCTGGAGGTTTCTTCCTGTTAAAAGGGAGTTTTCCTTTCCACTGTCACTACATGCATGCACGGTGTGAGGAGTTGCAGAGAGTCAATGCAATCAGCTGGTTTCCCTTAGATAGAAAAAAAAAAGCAATCTGACTGTGTTACTTGTATAAATGTATTGAATTTAATAAAACTTTTCTAATTGCAGCTTTTCTCTGTGTGAGTCTCTTCAGGTTGAAATTCTGCATAACTAAGCAACTCAGAGAGAGTTTATTTAAAATAACAAAAAAAAATCCAAATCTTCCAAACTGTCATGGCTCTGTTACGATTTCTTTGAGTTTTCAGTTTGATGTTGATTCATTTTTCTTTGTTTTCTAGTTTTATTGGTTTAATTCCTATTTTGTTGTGTTTTTTGAATGTATTTCAATTCATGGGTTTTTCTTTGTTTCCCTCTGTTGACCTCTTGTGTTGGTCCCCTTTCCCTAGCTTCTTTCTAGAAGCCTCTGTTCACACCTGCTCCCAATTAGCTTGTTAGTCCTATCTTTGTTCAGTCAGCCATAAATACTCTCCCTGTACAGTTCCTCAGTGCTGGTTCCTCAGCTTTCCCTGGCTTCTAGTGCATGTCTTTCCTGATGTCTCCATGGTTCTGGTTTGTCTTGCATTTTTAAGCTGGATTTTTTTATTCCTGCCTTTGTTACCTGTCAACACTACAAGAACTCAGGAGTACCATGAAATAGACAACTCTGAGTTTACTCATTTAAAATCCATCTATTTTCTCTTTTTTTTAGATGTGTGCCTTTGTGTTAAATTTAACATAGCATTAGAAAGTTGTAATTAATATATCACAATTGTTTAGTGGGTTAAGTAAATGGGAAAAACCTGCAAACTGCAGAAAGATTGAAACCATGACCTTCTTGATGCGAACAATTGTTGTATATTGATATGTGAATGCTGTTTTATAAACCATCACACCACCATCAAGCAGAAATTGATGTTATTTACGAAGAAGGTTATGATTATATTCATAGGAAATAAAAACAGAAGGTGATGCCTTGTAACTGATCTTACTGTAGGTACCAGAAGCTTTAAACAAAACATGTTTCTGGTCAGATTAACTATCCAACAAAGAAGTAATTCAGTGTACAGATCCATAAAGTGGCATTTATTTAAACAGCAGCAGCATTTCTTTTGTTTTTTGCACTGCTTCATTTGGTACTTCAATTCAGTGTTAAACATCAATAGTACACTTGCTGTAAATAACTCTGTAAATAACTACTTCATTTAAGACTGACAATCCTTTAAATGTTCACAAAAGGGCTTTTGCAGAAACTGATAGTTGGAAAAAAACAGGTCTTGACCCTTTTTCAGACTACCCATTGATTTCAACCTCCAGGTCTAACCAATGTGGATGTATGCTAAATGACGACACCAAAAATGTCAGCTTTTGCAGGTTAGATGTTTAATGCTTACCACATTTTTAAAAGAAACTTCAGTTAAAAATCTTGAACTACTCCTTTACTTCTTTTTGGTTCCATTGACTAGACGTTTTACAAAAAGTAACTTTAAAGCCCCTACTTTAAATCCAGAAATGTCATTATCATAGGAATTTGTGCTCCGATATCCCCTTTTCGTCATAGATAAATGAGTACGCTCAACAAGTATGCTGAAAAGAAACACAACTTCAGCTTCCCAAATAGGCATACAGCCTCTAAACCCTCTCAATTTGATGACAGTCCCATCTCCACAGCAGGCAAGAGCACCAAATCACAAAGTTGGTCCCAAACTCCAGAATGAACAACAATCTGTCTCTGTGAGTCTTCCTCTCTTCAGTAATCCAAACTGCTTGGTGACTCAAAGATCTTGGCAGGCAGAGGACTATAGAGATGTTTTAAACAAACCAAAGCAGTTATTGTTGGCAACCACTTCCCAAGAAGCAGAGGCAGTGTAATAAGAAGACCCAGAGGTCCATTTAAAAAAAAAAAAACATGTAAGTTAACACAGAAAAAGGTGACACAGACATGGTTAAGATGAAAGAAAATCTGTTGGGAGAAGCACATTGATACATAGATTAGAATGCATCCTATTTCTTTAATATTTTTATGCTTTTTAAGAGTTTAACTTTCCAAGTTCCTGAAAAAGAATATGGATCTGCAGTCCTTAGTTTTCATGAAAACATTCCCTTCATTCTATAAAATAAAATGAGATCATTTACAGCACGCTCTAAGGTTAACAGCTTGTGACAGAGGCCAGAGGCTCTTGAAGCAGCACTATACGAAGCTGGAGTGCTGAGATCTGGGACAAACTTAGTCACTGTGTCTTCATTTCAGGCACACTAATTCAACCTTTGGGGAGAACATAGAAACGAAGGCAAACAGTAAGAGGGACATAGATTTTTTTTTTTCTGACTAAATATATTTTAACCAAAATGAAGTTTAGTCCAAGACTATTTGGACCATCATTTATTAGTTAGTAGACTGCTTTTTAAAACAATGATGTGATCACATTAAAGTGCTACTATTTATGGTGGAAATGTATAATAAGCTTAAATAGATTTTTTTACCGCAATGAAAAATTGATTTACCAATCAGTGCCTCTGAAAATACTCCACTGAAAACAAGTCACACTTCTAAATTTTTTCCACAATTCTGACTTTTTTCCTCAGAATTTAAATTTCTTTCTCTGAATTCTGACTTTGTTTTAGAATTCCAGATTTTAGAGTTCTAAAAAAAGGTGAACTCTGATCTTAAAACCCAGATTTCAAACTTAGAATTTAAACTCCAAGAAAAAGAGGATTCTGTCTTTAAAGGCAGAATTATGAAAAAAAAATCAATACAATTCTGACTTCAAAGATAAAATTCTGATGGAAAAATAGAATTCTGAGAATTTTGCATTACAGAATTGTAAATCAAATTTCATAATACTGAAAAAAATGCAGTTATGCATTTGGATGTATCTAGAAGTAACCAGTATTAGTGAGAGCTTTAAGTTCTGCAGGAGAACAACAAACTTTCATGAGGAACATTTTGGATTTAGGTGACCTTTTACGTGCATGAGGGGTCCACAAATATACCACAGAATGGCCAAGGTTATGACAGATAATTACTGTCACCATTCTAATGAAATTTAGACACTGAACTAGTTCGGACTTTACTCACATTCTTCATTTGTGTAATGAAATGGCAGTTCTAAGAAAAACGTCAGAATTCTAAGATTAGAGTCAAAATCCAGAGGTTCATTTTTAGGCCCGGGTCCTCTTTGGTAATACAGATTATCTCACTTTGCAAAAGTGGAAAATTCAACCTCTGTTTTGAATCAATCTATTGTTGTTAACAATGTTTTGAGCAAAAAGGGCACCAGTTCTAATCTCCTCTCCTATCAATACCTTTGAATAATGTAACTGAAGCCTGATTTTAATATTTCTTATCAAATTGAATGACTTCCAGTTTGCTGAAATACATATATAATATAATAAAACACTGACTTACCAGATAAAATAAATCACAAAAATAATAAAAAAATATGTTTTCCTTCAACAATGCCTTTAAAACTGACTCGTGACAAATTGACTTGTGACATTTTAAATGTATATATCTTTAAGTATATTAAGTCCCCGGTAGATGCATATGGGTATTTGGATTCATCCTAAAGATATCAGTGTTTCAGTTCATAACAAACATATACCAAACAAATGTGGCTTTGTTTTGGATCTGAACATGTGAAAAATGTTCATGGGCATAACTGAGAGTGATCTGTAGATCGACTATGAAAAGGGAGAACAACACAAAGCAAAGAGGACTCCCAGCCACCATTAGCTATTGCTACTGGGAAGCTACACTGGAGAAAAAAATGTTTATCAAATCACTCATCTAAAAACTACATACAATTAAATTTAAACAAAGGAGAATAATCAGCTAAAGTCCAATTCCAGCTACCTGCAGTATTCAATCAGTCCAAAATGATCCAAAACATATGAGACATGACAACACAGTCCTGAGGACGCCCATTGTCAAGGTGGGGTTTACACACTTTTACACCAGATTTTAAAAACAACCCCAACTTCTGTATGACTTTAGAAAAAAATAGAATCAAATCCTGTTAGTCACTGGCATACCAGCTAATCAGTTCTATAGTGGCAACTTTTCATTTATATTGCTTAAGTGATGCAAACCATAATTGTACCAAAAAAATTACTTTAAAACCAAAGTCTGTACAGAAAGATGATTTTTTTGGACTGTTACTCCCCAGTGGCAGTTCTAGATCAAATTTACCAAGGGGGCCAAGATAGGGCCAGTGTTTTTACATAGGGGCAATAAACAAAAGAATAAAACTAAAAAAACAACAGGCAACAAAAATTTAGGGCAATAGTTCAATGTTTGAAATATCAAATGAGCCAAAGGGGGACTTGCACCAAGAGATTTAGCAGATAAAAACTTTCCTATCAGTGTGACAGGAAACTGCAGACAGCACTCAAATGCCAACTCAGTTTCAAAAATTCAGTAGTATAATGACAGTCCAAAGGTCAGTACACAATCAGTTAAGAGGGCAGAGGTAACCAAAAACACTGTGCAGAGATCAGTGGTCAGAGTCGGAGCACAAAAAGGTAAAAAAAATAAAATAAATAAGCAATATAGGCTAGAAAGCTTGGGGGGAAAAAAACAGGTCTGGAACACTTGATGAAAGAAACAAAGATGAACTCATGGGAGGAAGGAAACAGACTGCTTAAACACACCGGAGGAGATGATTGGGGGCAGGTGTGTTCAATCAGTCTGGATTAGGTAGTGCAGGCACCAGAGGTTTTTAACAATTTAAAAAAAGAAATTGGTCCAATGAACTAAACAATTTTGTCAGCACAAATCATCTTTACTGAACAGGACTAGAGACATTTGCAGAGGGCCACTGGCCCCTGTTGGCCCTATCTTAAACCACCCATGCTGCCGTAGGACCCACAAGCTTTTAGTTCGTAACAGATATCGATCTTTGTCCATACCTCATGGGCATTTTTTTTTAAAACATAGCAAAGATAAGAGAACACATATCTAGTCACCCAGACTTGTGTCATGTAGAACTGTTCTAACCAGATTGAACTTTGACAAATAAATTTATGTTGCCACAGTGCAATAAACTCAATGTTAGAGAAAAGTATCAACACCGGAGAGTCACTACAACAACAATTAGATGCTGTATTCTTATATTCGCCGTTTTATGGTGGCATGCCAGGACAGAAACCTTTTCTCTTCTATTACAAAAGTAAAGATAGAAAGGTAGCTGCTGGGCTGGTTGCGAACCACATACTTTGGTCAGATAAGTCTAACATTGGTCATTTCAGAAACAAGCTCCTCGATTGGGTTTAATATAAAACATCAGTTGAATAAGTGGAAAGGGATTTCAGCTGAGCATGGTTAACGACCTGTGATCCTGTGGGCCTGTTTCCCTACAAAAAGGCGCTGGGATCCTTTTTAGGATGTACGATATCAACAGCTGGAATACCACAGACTTTGAATAAAACTCACTTTTTTTTTTAACACACAGCCAAACATACATAAAAACAATCAACTTAGGAGAACTTTCCTACATTTTCCAGAGCCAGATGATCCTACTGCAATAAAAGACGAATGTGTTTTTAAGGCCTTTGTAGGCGCCTTCAACATGAGTCCCTATAAACAGAAGAACATCTTGTTCTCCAATCCTCTGGAAGCTAATATATGAGGGAGGGGAAGCATTTTGTCCCTCTCCCCTCATAATTATATAACAACCTACACAAGACAACACCATGGCATAAAGGCAATGGTTTATAAGCCCAGGTATTACTCATAAACTTAATTATATTTACTAGAGGACCCATGAAAAGCTCATTATATGGCTGAATATGGCTGCAGCTGCTGCAGACAGAAAAAACGTCTGAGTGTGTTTTCCAAGGGAAACATGTTACATAAACGTGCAAATGTCAGATTCACATAGAGTCCACGTGATCCGTTTGTTATTGTCAGCCACATATACAAGCCTTCCAGTGCAGAAAAGGAAAAATGCACAGAGATGACCGTCTGTGCAGCTCCAGAAAGGTTTCTTGCAGTGACGCAAAAAAGATCAGAGTAAAATAGTCATATAGTAAACTGCAACCTGCAGCATGTGGGGGTGAACAATTAATGCCTAAACAAGGTGCACTTGTACAAAAATATAATCGCAAATACCGTTTCAATCAGGCGGTGACGTAATCCTCCAGTTCTCCGCGTCTGTTTCAGAAAAATCCTAATTTTGCGCGTAGATCAGGAGCCCTGGCAAATTTCTTTCCTCCCCCGCTGCGTGCGCTCCAATCTGCCCGATGCTTCAATCCCATCCGAGATGCTGAAGAGAAACCAGGACGCTGATTGGCTGCCGCCGTGCGCCACGAGCTTTTTTCCGCCTGCTTCTGTGTTTTTGTTTATATTGTGCTGCTACACAAAAAAAAAAAAAAAAAAAAAAAAAAAAAAAAAAAAAAAGAGAGAGAGATAATGCGTTTAATTCAAACATATTTCCTGTGAAGGAAAGCAATACAGTAACGCAAACTTGGTGTTTATTCTGATGGCACAGACTTTTCTGATGCTGCTCAATTTATATTCCATCATGTGTGAGGATTATTCTATCTAAAACAGATTTAGCCTCTTAATTGAACTTTAATGCCCAGAGCTCTGAGGTCGTTATACAATCATAGTATCGAGGGATGGAGGTTATGTAATCCCTGTGGTCCTTTGGGTGAAGGACAAGCAGTTTTACATCAACATCTTAAGTACTTTCAGCAGGAAGCGGAGGAAAACACATTCAGATTGGCCGTATGTTTGGTCTTGATTAAAGCAGCTCCTGTAATCACTCAGGACATATTTGGTTGCTCAGATTGATTCAACTGCGCCACCGTGTGGTCAAAGACAAACACACATGTAGATGTGGATTTAAACAAATTAGATTGGGATTATGAGGGCATTATTGTTGCTATATTATTTGCAAATCTGCGTCGAGAGTTGTGTGTCTGTGTCTCGATGTGAGTGTGTGCAGTGAAATGTGAAAATGTGTGGGGAGATTTGTGTGTCTACAAGAATCTGAAAATGTGTAAAATAACTGCTGTTTAATCCGATTTGCAAATGTGTAAAATAATTTCTGTGTAATCCAATCTGCAAATGTGTAAAATAACTGCTGTGTAATCCATCTGCAAATGTGTAAAATAACTGCTGTGTAATCCGATCTGCAAATGCGTAAAATAACTGCTGTGTAATCCGATCTGCAAATGTGTAAAATAACTGCTGTTTAATCCGATCTGCAAATGCGTAAAATAACTGCTGTGTAATCCGATCTGCAAATGCGTAAAATAACTTCTGTGTAATCCGATTTGCAAATGCGTAAAATAACTTCTGTGTAATCCGATTTGCAAATGTGTAAAAATAAGTTCTGTGTAATCCGATTTGCAAATGAGTAATAAATCCACAAATATGTATTCAGATCTACAAATGTAGCCGAGATCTACATATGTGTAGATAAGTCTTTAAACATACACTTAAAGGTATAGTGGAGGATTTTTCGCGAATGTTTTAAAAGACCCGCCCTTTCCGCTTTAAAAAAAAAAAATGCACATGCACAACCCAGTACCCACTCCTGACAGGGAACGCCTATTAAATGAGTGCGAGAGCGTGCACGAGCCCATTTCTCCTTGTGCACGCTCTTTTTAAAAGTTGCTGTTTGCATCGCTCATATAAGCTTAGTTTCCAAAAGAAGGTTTCCAATTTTTCCACTAAGTCAGACTCACCACCGCAAAGTGAAAATGGGCACGTAGGACGGCCTTACGTAAACGTATCACTGGAATGATTGACAATTAGGAGGACCACTTATTTTGATGATCCACCCAGCAAAAGAACATATGCCACTGTACCTTTAAATCTGAAGCAACAAAATACAACACACACAAATCGAGATACAGACACACAACTCTCCGCACACCTTTGAAAATAATATTGCAACGATAATGCCCCCATATGGTACTATCATTCAGAGGGAAATGACTGAGTACCAGCAGCCAGAGGTGGGTAGTAGCTAGTTACATTGATTAGAGTACGTTTTTAAACAAAATGAGGGTTAATTTAGGGTAGCATGTGATTAATTAATACCACTGTTCCTTTGTTAATAGATGGTCCTTGATTCAATTTCCAGTCTTGTTTATATGTACTCCCTATGCATGTCTTGATTCTCTCTGAGTACTCTGGCTTCGTCCTAAAATGAAAACCCGTCAGCTTGAGCCTAAATGGAACTTCCAAATTGTCATTAGTTGTGTGCATGGGTGTCTTTCTGTGACTGACATCACTGAATAAAAACAGGCTTGTTCCAACTAAATACATTCTAACTATATATATGTTTTATTCTATTATTTTCAAATATTAATCAGATGCTATGACCACTTCCTCACTAAGTAGCCGTTGTTTTTTGTTTTGTTTTTTTTAACCAAATTCTTGTTTACTGTGTAATTTATTGATTGGCTACTTTTTTATTTTTACTTAAGTTAAAAAAATTGTTGAAGTTGTAATACTAGCATTCTGAGAAAAAATATTTAGTCAAATGAAAAAAAAATGCATGTCCGTCTTACTGTTTGCCTTTGTTTCCATGTTCTCCCCAAGGGTTGAATTAGTATGTCTGAAATGAAGACACAGTGACTGATACTAAGAACAGATTTTGGCTGCTCTGTCTTCTTCTGCCTGCAGCAAAGTTAAAGACAAATGAAAGCAGGCGGATTCACACACGGGTAAAAATATATTGCAAGAAAGAGAAACTGTAGAGCACAGGGCAAATTTACTTTGTGTATTTAAATTGTTGGATAAATATTAAAAAAATGTATTGCCTTTTTATATTTGTACATGAAATAAACATAAAAATTAAAGAAATTAGACAACTGCGCAAACAATAGCAGGATCAACCTTTGTATCATTTTTTATAGCAATTATAATTTATAAGCCTAAGAGCTGCGGGGAAGAGGGATCAATGATAACGCCTTTTTTGTGCCCTCAGGATGCAGCAGTCTGATTCTGTTCAAACTTTGATTTCTTTACCTTTTGACGACTATAGCTTAGAGTTAATAATACAATATAATTCTGATGCACTTAATATCTTCAGCATTTCTCCAGGAATTACTACACTGGTCTTTGTGTGTGGGGGTCTTGAAGTCCTGACTCCAGCTAAAGGCCATGGCTTATGAAGAGCCTTTGCTTAAAAAAACGTGGTTGCAGTTATTTAATCTTGCATGTGTATCTTTTTGAAATAGCTGTTTCTGCCTGACCCCTAAAATACATAAAAGTGATATTTGATTAATTTTTAAATGAATTGACTTATGTAATTCTGATAATTTAATAGTGAACTTTATAATTGAATTCCAATATTTTATATTTAACTCATGTATCGGATATATAGTTGTTGTTACACCTAAATATTTCATTATACATTTATTTATTGCATGGTGTATTTTGGCCCTACATATACAAGAAGGATCACATCATGATTGTAAAAATCATCTCCTGATTTTCACTGTGTGAACCTCTAAGACCAACATGTCAGTAATTTCAAGCTAGAACTGTAACAGAAATGATTGAAACATGGCACACTGTGAAATTATTTCACAAAACTTTTAACTTCAAGTGAATCACTTAAATATATGAATAATTAAATTATAACTTACAGTGCTGAGGTTCAACAATGTTTGGAGGAAACTACTATGTTGATTAAAGTGGCATTTGTTTCATATAAATTAAAAATATTGAAAACAAAAATCTTAAAATTTCAAAAAAGTTTGCCTCCTCCTTTCAGCTAGAACGTTTACATAATTATATACAATCAAAGTCACATTTTGGCTTTAAAAAAAAAATCAATGTTTTAAATGAGCCCACAAAACATAGTTGTGCCAAAATGCACATCGATTTCTGGTTTATTGTCCCTCATTTAAATTTTGATTTTTAATCTGCATTTATAAAGGTGGTAGCATTTGAGATTCTGCTCCAACACCTCGAATTGTCCCCTGCTGATCTCAGATCAGGTCATGATGAAGGTAGAGCTCTAAGACGTGAACCCAGACATCCCTCTGGGTGATTCCAGTAAAATCCCAGGCCAGATGGGAACAATCTGCACAAGACAATCAAATACCCTTCAAATTGAGTAAAGCATGAAGATCATAAAAGTTATATATATGCTCTCCATCTCTTCAAGTTGAATTTACCTGTAGTCGACATATAACACTCCATGAGGGCAACTTACAACTAAATTTCTCAAAAATGTTAAATAGTTTATTTAAAAAAAAAAAAAAAAGCACACACACCCACACACATAAAATGCAAGTGAAAGAAAACGATACAATCATTCATACAAAATATCATTTTAGGGTAAGAAAAAAAAACACCCAAAAAACTTTTATCCATTTTGTTAAACAACATGTGAACAACATGTGAAATCAAAGTTAAAGGTCCAAAGCATCTAGGTGTGGAAAATGTTGTGTTCCAGTTTAATGAAACATATTTTCGAAAAACCCTGTGCTGGTTTGAATTATTGGCACCCTGAAAATGTAACCCTTCATGTTTGAAAACATTCAGTAAAACAACAATTCAACCCTTTTTGTGTAAAACAGGATAAACAAAACATTTCAAAATAGTAATTAAAAAAAGGAGCAAAAAAAACAAACAGAATTGTTAGTTTTCCTTCACTGATTAGGTTAATCAGAACTTAGCTGAAAGCAAACCTAAGAGATTAAAAAAGAGACACATGGATATTGATTTTATTGTATTATTACTACATAGTTTGGGATGTTGGGTTCAGTTCTGATAACAGATGAAAAAAATAACCTGTTGGAGAAATCTGGAACACTTGTTTGGGTCTGAAGCTAGTGCTGCAGAAAGAACCAAACAGGTTTGATTATACATCCAAAAAATATATAATAATAATACAATTATAATAATAACAATTAAGGACTGCTGCTTTAAAAACATTTTTAACCAATAAGCAGCTGTTCTTTGAAAGAAACAATTTGAAGGCTGAGGTAGATTTTCCTAAAATCAGGTGGTCTGGGCCTCTGCTAAAGAAGGGGGAATAGTTATCCTCTAGTGAACATGAAGTTTTAACTCACTCGACTTAATTCATAACAAAAAAAAAAGGGTCTTAAATACTACAAGACAAATTATTTCACACAAAAATACTAACAGAAACATTTTTCTTAGAGGTACTGTCTTAATGTAAAATACAAGCAGCAGTCGTACAAAAGGATCCAATTTCAAGCAGATGGGTATAAAATGTCTACAAGAAAACTTTTATATAAGAGGTTCTGTAATCAAATCATGCTGATATTTGAAATGCCTTAAAAAAATAAAGAGCATATCGCAGAGCCAATAATTCTAACCGGAGAAGAAACTTGTCCCAGAGCCCATCTGATCTTGGTTCATCTCTTTTCTGCCATCAGGAAGCGTTAAGCAGGATCCTGAGCCATAACTGAGCTGCCTAGAGGGTCCTGTGTTACAGGAATGGACTTCTCTCTATCTTCCTGAACGTCCTCTTCTTTTTCAAGCTTTAAACTTGTGATGACACTCATGGAGATCACCCCTAAAGACAATAAACAAAAAGAGGAAACAGTTTTTACATAATGTCTGTCTCCCGGCTAGGAATTTCCTTTTAAAATCTGTAGACAAATATATTAGAACTATATTAGAAGACAATAAGTACACTGTATATTCTTCAGTGCTGTTTGCTTCTCAGTGTCTGTGCACATTTTGAGCGGCAGGAAAGGTGCGTCTGAGCAGCTGAAGCAGCGCATTATGAGCTTCTGACGGACGCAGAAGCCAGGTACTTACTTGTTTCCTTTTGTATTGAATTTTCTGTCCCATAGTTGAAACTATTCTCTTTTTCTGCAGACTTTTTAAAGTTTTCCAGCTAAAATGAAGAAATAAAAAAAACATTTTTTTTTTCAACACACTTGAGCTCTATGTTTTGTTTTCTTTAAAACCTACTTTTACCTCTGTACATATAGAGTCTGACAGTGTGCTGGAGATTGGACTGCTGTTGGCATATCTGAAGAAGCTGAAAGAACATAAGTGAAGACATCAATGATCCTTGTAAAGTTTATGCACTGATTCTTCTATTACGATCCTTACCTTGGAGTCTTTGATAATGTTGGCTCACAATCATTTGTTCCTTCTTGGCTCTATTAAACAAGAGAAGATGTTTTCACATGATGATTGGAATACATTTGATCAGTGAAGATAAAGCTCCTACCTTTTGAGTGCTGCTGTGAGGTTTGGAGGAACAGGACTTTTTTGCTTCGGAATTTTGCTTTCCAGTTTCTTTACGCCGACTTTTCTTGACATAATCATATGTGCTCATGCCTTTATAAACTGTGAAACCACCGGAATAACAGAGGGATGGAGAAATGGTGAGGATTCCTGACAGGTGCAGGGAGGAAGACAGTATCCAAACAATCACTTACACAGGTAAAGGTGAAATCCCAGCAAATGAATGAGTAGGATCAGACAGGCAGTGCAGAGCATGATCGTTATGAAGGCTAATGTAAGGAGACCTGCTGAACTTGTCTTTATGGGAGCTACTGGTAAAAACAACAACCATGTTGTATTACCCAGGGATGCTATAGAAAGAAACAAGTACATGGTTAGAACACGTCAATGATCATGCCGCTAACATGCAAGAGATGTTAAACTAACCGTCAAACTGTGGCGCTGTCCGTAAAACATGTGGATCCAGGTAATGTTGAATAAATATGAACAAGATGATGACAGTGATCATAAATCCAGCTAGGATGGCAGAGATGAGTGCCGCAAAGAAGAACCTAAAACAAAATAGAAACATTTTTTTATAAAGCATGACCAGCTGTTGATCTAGAAAATAAAGCTCTAGAGATTAGCAATTTATCCAGCTTGTAGCCTCACCAGTAGTTCCTCTGACCAACGCAGGTGTTTAGCCATTTGCAATGATGATCAAAGCCTTCCACACATTTGTTGCAAACTCCACAGTGTTTGACTTTGGGGCCCCTACGAGAAAATGACTAACTTGTTAACATTCACTTAATACTCCCTGGAAATGAAAATGTTAGATTGAAAGTGATTTTTCTAATATGTCAGTATTATGTTTTGAATGTTTAGCTTCTGTATATTTGCTCCCACTGGGATTATTGTGGTTTTTAAAGCTGCTCAACTTTTCTTCAAAAATATCTCCAATCTCAACCGTCCTGGGCTGCAAAATGCAAAAAGAAGAATTTCCTATTATCTGCAGCCTAGAATGATCAGCAATCTGGGATCTGCATATTGGTGCACTGGTGCTAAATATTGTTGCTATAGCTACAGTCCAGGACAGCTAAGGTGGATCCATAATGGTTGAAAAATACTTAATTCAGTTTATTTATTAATAGCGCCAATTCACAATTCAATAGCGCCAATTCACAACACATGTCATCTCAAGGCACTTTACAGTTCACCATATCATACAGTCAAATTGATTCAAAGTTTTCTATCTAAGGAAAACCACCTGATTGCATTGACTCATTGACTCTGATGCAATCCCTCACAGTAAGCATGCTTGTAGCGACAGAGGAGAGGAAAAACTCCCTTTTAACAGAAAGAAACCTCCAGCAGAACCAGGCTCAGTGTGAGCGGCCATCTGCCGAGGCCAACTGGGGTTCAAAGAGACAGAAGCAGAGATGCAAAAAGCAGCTGTAAAAGGCGGCCCCGTCCAGGAAACACACAACCAGGCAGACAAGCCCTGAGCCAACTCTCATGTTAGAAAAGTAAGTAGATAAATGAGAATGACAATTTTATAGAGGTATTTCTAGAGAGCAAAATCAAACACCCAATGCTGCGCAAAAATACATATCAAGAGTATCAAGAGAAACTTAAACCAACCCAATAGGTAAAGGCTTCCCATTTAGTTTAGTTAAAAAGTTATGATTACAAAAAAATAAAAAATAAATAAAAAACTGAGCATACATAAACAGATTTTATTTAACCAAGAAAACAGAAACCAACAGAAAAGTCAAGCTATGGAGTAAAGTGTAAATGCATTAAATTAGAAAACTGCTGACTGGGATACTTACACGTTGACATCACACAGGTAACAGTGTAGGTCCTGGATGACATGAGCTCGTTTTGCCCGGTCAAACAAAGGCAAAGGTGTGGAATAATCATTTTTAGCCCGAACACTCGCATCTGCAGGATCTATAGTCACGGTAGCTATGTTAGTGAAAAAATGTATTAGAAATGATATTCCAGAAATCTGAGAATAATAGCAGTTAAGGAAGCTAGCAATATTGTCAGAGGATTACAGCAATATATCAAAAAACAAAATACACAGATTTTGACATGTATTTAACAAATTACTGAAGTTCATTCTGTGTTTCCAATGGGCAGGCAGAGGGGACACAAGAAATGATACAAGGAATGGCACAAGCTAGAAAAAAGGTATGAGAAAAAGATATGTCAAAGGGAAACCTGAAAAAAAGGGAAATAAAATAAAGAATAATAATAATAAAGTTATATGTAAGAAGGACAGATTGAAGAAACAATTAAGGGAAAAAAGATAGGGGGATCACAAGTATAGGGGCAGAAAAAAGAAAAGTGGAAAAATGAAAAGGAGAAAGAACACATTACTTTGTCATCTCCTTATTTTATTTGTCCATACATACAGAGATATGGAAGAAATATTTTCTATGTTTCTTTTTGTCCTCTTTTCTTTTTATAACAGTTCTCAAATCATCTTTATAATGTATAAACATGAGTGCGGGGGAAAGGAGTGTCTCGAGTTCTATGAGGAAGGTCAATAAAAGGTGTTGCAGTAAATAATAGATATATAAAAATATCTACTTATCAGTGATCACACACTATATTGGCTAAATTTACTTAAAATGCATGTCTCTAAATGCTTATCATAAACATATTCAGCATTATAACTGTTTTTGATGATTAAATAAATAGTAAACAAAAGTCTAAAACTAGCTAAAACAAGGAAACACCTTTGCAAGATTGGAAAATATAACATACATCCAGCTGGAGCTTTCTTGGACTCGCCTTTTTGTGTGTTATCAGTATTAATAATTCAGTCATCAATACCGCATAAAAAACAAAAAGTGAGATGTCTTTTGATAAAAGTATCCTTGTTTAGATAAACTGTATCCTTGTTTAGATAGTTTAGTTTGTATAAGATTACAGATTGTTGTGAATCAGGATAAACAGCATCTGTACTGGAATGGGGCTGGGGAGGAAGCCCAGATGTCGGTCACAGAGCCGTTACTCTTATAAATAAAAATGAGCGTGTCAGCCTTATTTTCAGCGTAATGGTGACGGTATGATGAAGTGTAACGGCCTCCTATGCTGAAATATGCTTATAACAGCCTTGGCGATGAACCTTTTGTTGAGCGTTGAGTGAGGGGCCTAGTGAGCAAACGTGACAAAGCTTGAGTACTGACAGAGCACCTATGCGTTCACAAGGGTGACATACAACACCTTTGCAAAAATGCCCAGTGGCAGGATTTTGCCACAACTGCAAAGCCTTTTCGGGTCTTGGTAAATTTCTTAACAGATAAACTCTTTTTATTCAAATATCTGGGGGAAAAAAATGTAAAGAGCATTAAAGAATAGCCAAAGGAAGTGATGACCTACTACATCATAAAGTAAGAATCTTCATTTCCAGTTCATCAGTACCATTGTCCTACACTTTTTAGATGTGTCTGGGCTTTAAAACAACCACTTCCAATAGTCAGGTCATTCAAAAATATAAAAAAACTATCTCTTTTAAGACTGATCCATGGAAAAAAATCTATCAAAATCATAATAGCTGTAGCCCTTAATGAGTAAGAAGGCACCACTACTGCAGAGTTAGCGAAACAGTCGGCGAACATCAGCACTTCCATGGCCTTACGGTGTTTGGGTAAAATGATCTAGTGTGTTGACATCATGCAGCGTTCAGCATCACCTAACAAAAAGACCACTGAACATGCCATTGCAGCATGACAGCGAGCACAGAAAAATAGACAGAGTCAAGTTTTGTATGACTTAAGGCTATACAAACAGGCTACACAACAAAATCCTTGTTTTGCTTTTCCCTAGCAGCCCAACCGAACTCTTAGCCGAGCCTAACATTTGTTGAATATTCAAATAACAGAGACCCACAGCTGCAGCGACAGCATTAAGGATACAGTGTAGCTCACAGCCTTCCACGGCCGAGGCAGGAGAGGGATATAAATCCCAAAGGTGACTACAGTGAGGTAGATGTACACCAGCCAACCAACCACCTGTAAGGGCTGAGGAGGCCACGACCAGCCATTGATCCTGGGGGTCTTGGAAGGGACCAGTTCACTTTTACTGCTGCCATGTGCAGGAACTGTGCGTCTCAACCTCCGACCAAAGCAGTTCATCTGGAGAGGAGAATAACAGCAGGCTTGTAGTATATATATACACACGCACACTATTCTACAGCAGAGTATAAGCCTATTTGCTGGGGAAATGAGTTAGGAAAATGAGCTGATGATAAGGACAGCGACAGTTCAACTAGTGACCAATGGAGCTGTGCCCAGTGCCTGCTACTTTGGCTATTAGAGGAATGGATGACACACTAGCCCATGTTCAGCTTATATGGGAATAAAAAGAACGGAAACCAACATAAATATGTAATGTACAATTAAAGACATATCAACGATGTGTATTCTTACACAGAAATAGAGAAAAATTTTTTATTTTTTTTTTTCCCCTTTTCAAGCGTTCATTGTCATTACACTGTCACAAGTATAGAGCAACAAAATGAACACTGTATTTAACCCATCCCCTTGGGGAGCAGTGGGTTTGCCATTGTGCAGCGACAGTGGAGCAGTGTGGGGTAAAGGGCCACTCTGCCACTCTGGTTCAGGGACCCAGAGTGGCTGTCTGTGGAAGTGGGGCTCAAACTCAGAACCTAAGGATTTCAAGCTCTATGCACTAACCACTAGGCCGTCACTCCCCCAATATCTGGAGGTCCGTGTTCAGATTCAGGACAGAAATATTAGAGAGGCACCAATCAGAAGCCCGGGATGGGAGCTGATTCTTGCTGCTAAGAAAAATCCACAAATATCTAAATGTTTTCCAACATTTCAGAAAAAAACAATCTGCCCAACTGAGGAAACGTCATGCAGGGCACACAGTTTAACAGATAGTTAAATAGCCTGGGATCACAGACCAGCTGTAGAAAAATAACTGTTCCTTAGAATATTCCTTTATTGTTCTTCTGAGCGAAATATCAGGTGCAGCGGGAAGTAAAAGAAAAATGATCCATGGATTCTTCTTACTCCATGTCTAAGAATGCTTTTGTCTGCAAAGTCTTGTATCACAAATGATGAGTATTAGAATTTCTGACTATCTAATATCTAAAGGCCTCTAAGATATGACGCTCTAAGGGGCCTTGATCAAATAGGAATTTTGCAAATTCTTTTAAACAGCAAATTCCTTGATGCACCATCAGCATGTACTGCAGGAGCATACATTTGGGGTTAATGAATACATAGGCTTGGGTTTAAAAGGTCTTTCAAGTAACAGACCATGCAACAGCGGTTTGAATTTCAACAATCACTGTGATGCTCATAATTATGGCTTTAAATCTTTGACAGTGGAATGCTGGTATCCCAGTCTGTGATAGTTATCTTTACAAACCACTGAAATGTTTTATATCCATCCATCTTCTGTCACGCTTCATTCCTGCTGGAGTCGGAAGGGGTTCCTTAACTGGTGCCTATCTGCAGCTGTCTACAGGCGAGAGGCAGGGTGCACCCTAGACAGGTCGCCAGTCTATCACAGGACAACACAGGACACAAAACCATTCTTGCACACACTCACACCTAAGGAGAATCTAGAGAAGCCAATTAACCTAAGTCTTTTGGACTGTGGGAGGAAGCCGGAGTACCCAGAGAGAACCCACGCATGCTCCGGGAGAAGATGCAAACTCCATGAAGGAAGACCCCAGGCTGGGAATTGTACTCGGAACCATGTTGCTGCAAGGCAGCAGTGCTACCCTCTATGCAAAAATAAAAAAATAGTTTGTTTTTTTTAGCTTGTAAACACATCTAAAATTTAATTTTAATTTAAAAATGGTGAAAAAAACAAATAAAATACAATAAAATACAAGCAGAAACTGCTTCATGCTTTTGGTGATGTCATCAGAGGCATATCTGTGTGAAAGCTTATTTTTGGTGTGTGTGTGTTTGTTGGGGGGGTTGCTTATCTTGATTAATTTACAACAAAATTGCAAAACAAGCAAACCAACAACAGACTATCCAACAGTTAACAAGTAACATCATCTTTTATGGTATCCTGTGCATTTACTTTGAGAACTAACTGGAGGTTAAGTTTTAAGATAAAAACTGTATTTAAGAGAAGCAACAGAATCTACAATAAGGGATAATTGAGGAAGGCGTTCAGGAAACAGCTGGCCTAAAGAGTTGCACAAAGTTAACGTCCCTCTTTCAGAAACCACGTGACCTTTCACCTCAAAGTCTTCAATAAAACTGCACAGATATATTTAGAAATGCACTTTAAACATATCCAGGTCAGACTATTTGTTAATCTTGTAAAAATTTCCCTATTCAAATATTCTGACCTTTTCCTTCACATATCCCCATCATCCAGGAACATTTGGGTTTTTTCCTCTGTTTGTCTGCAACTTTAATGTTTTTAACACAAACAACTTTGTTGAACCTCTCAAAAACATCCACCAACGCCAACAAAACACGCAATTATTCATTGAAATTTTAACTTACCGTTTTCCGGGGAAAACCACCATAAAAAGTCCAGTTACAAACGCAAAAGGAGATTTCCACCGCATATCCTTGAGGTGTTTTTTTTTTGTTTATTGGCTGAGCAGGTACGTCACGTCAGCAGTTTACGTTCACATTATGTGAAATCACACAGAATCGATTTTAAATATATTTATAAAAAAGAACATTCAGATTCAATTGAAAGGTTTTTAAGCCCTTGCCTTGTAGGAAGAGCAGTCAAAAGTTAAAAACGCCTCCCTCAGCAGGTCTCAGGAGCGCTATGGTAACGTGCGTGGTGCGCATGCACAGGGCGGCTCCTTTCATCAGCTCCATTTCTGTTCTCTAATCCAAAACAGCTATAGTGATCTTTTAACAGTATTTATTTTTTTGTTATACTTTATATCTTCGTTTCCCCTTAAAGGCACAAGGACATTTTCTGCTTTCAAAGTTTAAACTCGTTTATCATTTCAGTGCAATCTCTTTTCTAACAGGCATGCAAATATATGCAGCACAAACGGCTCCATGCTTTCACTTCCTTTAATTGATAGCCCACAAATGTAGCTTTTTTTATTTATTTATTTAAAGCCTTTAAAATGATTAAACTTGACGTCATTCAAGCGTCTCTACATCTGCTTTCTTTACTGTAAATAAACTATATTTATCTGTGTACCAGTAACACCCTGCATGTTACTTTACTTTAGCACAACACATACATTGAAATAATTCATGACAACATACATACATAGCAAGTATTTATTCTCAAAGGGCTGCCTTGTTACAAAAACATATAAACACAACACAGTCTGTACACCAATGCTCAGTCTTAAAGAAATGTGAAGAACCATCTGCCACAGTTGTCTTTCATTAGTAGAGAACTCATAACAGATGGTCTGTGTGGGTGATCAGCTGTTGGCGGAGCCCTCTGGCTCTGGAGACTGCAGGAACTCGTACGGATCGTGAACCATTTCCGAATGGTCTCCAACACCCAGGTGAGATGGACTCCCTGTGGATGCAGGAAATTTTAACTTCCAACGACTAAAGAATTTATGTTGCATGTCTTGTAAATACCTAAGTGGTGTTGGTCTCTTTCAGAAGCGTTTGAAAGCGAGGAGAGGTTGGATGAGGGTCGGGAGCAAACTCTTTCAACCTGAGCCTCCTGGAACTCCTGCAGGAGTTTATCAGCGTCATCATAGTGCTGGTGGCCTTCTTCGTTCCCTGGCTCCTTTTTGACACTTTTACCTGTTGATGTAAATGTGATAGTAGGTTTAAATCCACAAGGAAAAGAGGCTAGATGTGGAGGATGTTAATCATGAAGAGGACATTTTACTGCCGTTTGTTGAAACTAATGAAATGCTAGCACAGATCACGATTTTTCAACCTGGTACCACTTTTTATTTTCTGTTATGTAAACCAGTTAGCCCCAACCCCCGGGTCCCTGTCTGGTAGGGGTCCATTTATCAATTGGTTCAGGGCTGGACAAAAAGAATAAATAACTTTCATTATTTCCAACTGATTTATTTTCTGAGCCTGAATGGTGTTACATTCTGACTCACTGTTGACGTATGTCAGCCACGACAGCGAAAAACAAGTGATACCTCCCGCTTTAAACGCCCCAACGTCTCATTGCAGCAAAACAAGCTCAGGGCTCCCACTAATTCACTGCTATTTTGACTAGTTAATAGACTGTTTCCTTATGCACTTTGTTTTTGTGGCACCTTATTTTAAAACAAATTGTGACCAGAGAGTACTATAGCTAAAGATCGGGTTATCCCAGAAAATATTGTCAAACATTAAACCAGTCTGTAGCGTTAAAAAAAGATTGGTTGCCACGGATCTAAACTACCTATTCTCTTGTTTGTTTCACAAACATAATACATTGCAGGTTCTCTGATGAAGGCAGAAATTTTGTCTCCAACAAAAATTAAGGCATTACAGATTTATCCTAACTCACACTCTGAATATTTTTCTAATTTTCATTATACCTAAAAAAAATAAATAAATAAAAGTTTCAAGATGCAGGCCTATGGACCACAGGTTTAACTGGCTTAAGAGAAAAAATAAAACACAAAAAATTGAAAGGCCTGCGGACCATTGATCCGAGTCAATTAGTGGGGATCCTGATTGCACATCCTCTTTGTTTGCTTCTCACACCTCCGCCTAAAGCAGTAACTTTGGTGTTGGGTTAATTTACCAGAACGGTTCAACAATCTCTGTGACTACTTCAAACCTCACCATCCACCCTCCCGCACTCTGACATCCACCGTCAGCAATACGAAACAACCCCAACTTTCTGTTCCTCTCCACTCCACGTGGCTCTAGTTGGACCGCTAATGCATGCTCTTTTCCAGCTTTCTGAATCCAGAGGTGTAGCTTTTTACCAACTCACAGAGACGGTCTGCATTGGTATGGAGCGAACGCGTACAAAAGCAGAGGATGTGTAATCCGGGTGTAACTCCCCCACTGCTGCTGCCTCTCATCTTTTCCAGCTCATATCATTAGATAATGTTTACAAAAATACTATTTTGCTAACCTGGGTGATTTGGAGAGATCAGGACGCCGACACTGCTGCACATGTGACTACATTACAAGATTATTGAAGAAAAATACTCACCTAATGGGTTGAGCATAGAAATATCTAGGGACATATCTGGGTAGTTCTTCATTGATATGAAGTCCATCACTGAGCTGCTTTCGCCAAGGCCGGTGCTGTCTGACATCTGGATAACAACATTTAAAAAAAAAAAGTTTTAGTCAGATATTTCATATTCTAAGAGAACATCTATGAGAGACCGATGAGTATGAAGATACCTGCATGTCACAGATGTTTGACTTGTTTTCATCAGTTATCAACATTATGTTTCTTTTCTGCAATATAAAATATGTTTTACACAGAAAGCAAACAAAGATCCAACAAAGCTGCCTGAAACAACATTTTTAAAGCAGCAGATTAAAAAGCACTGCACCTGTCGAATCTGACTGACAGCTTTTGAATGATCGCCTCCAGTCATCTTGTCCAGAAGTTCATCGACCCAACGCTTAGTGACGCCTCCACAGCCCTTCACAAAGTCCTGTATGCTGATTAGAAAAAAAGAAAAAGAAAAGAACAAGGCTGACTCTCACTGCAAACAGTATGAACTAAAAATGTTGATTATCACAGCTGGATTTGTTTCTCTCTACCTCAGAGCACACTGCACCCCCGTCTCATCTCCGTATGCTGAATACAGCATCTCCGTCTCGTCGGACTGCAGGTCTGGAAAGACTGAGTTTTTCTGAAGGCTCTGGATGTTGTAAGCGCTGCTCAGAAACGTAACTACACAAAAACAAACACTTAGGTTTGGACACTTGAATTTTTGATTCTAATAAATTATAAGATGAGACGAATACCCTGCATGATTAAAATTAACAAAAAAAGATGTACCTTTGTGTCTCCTGTCATCTTTGAACCCTAAAGTTGTTAGTCCTGGTAAAAGCTTGTTGGATAGAGAACTCAGATCCACTTTATGGGTCTCCTCTTCTGCAAAACAAACCAAAAGAGCTAATATTTAACTTCTCATCCAACCATCTCCAATCATATCATTGTAGATGCAATGTGTTCAAAAACACGGGGGTTTTAAACAACCATCTCAAATAAGAGCAAACCTTCAGCATCAGGGTCAAGTTGGTTTACGACCGTATAGAGCAGAGTGCCGTCTGACTCTTTGCGTAAATAACCCATCTGAAAACACAGAAAGATGTACGCTCTTCAAACGGCACAGTTTTAAGCCATCTCATATGGCGAGAGAAGTAGAGTTTATACAGACAACCGTTAGTTATGTGCTGCATAAACAAGAGCAAATGTGACCGACCTTGGAGCTCGGCATGTATCTGTTGATGCGATCACGGGCTTCATCTGCAGAATGCTCCACCAGAGCCAGAACATGTTCCTCTGCTGTGCTGTCAGTCAGGCTGCATGCGTTTCCCTCTGGCTCAAACAGGTAGCTGAGGAGACAGATGTGATGCTGCTATACTGAAGATAGATTCACCGAATGTTTCAGCTCTTCTAATGGTCAGCGTGACATTACAGTTAGAATTGGGGGGAAAAACCTGGGGACTGACTTGATGTCTTTAGCCGGTTGTTTTCTGGACTTTTTCGCAGATTCCACAGGGAGGGGGATCGTTTCTGGAGGAGGGAGATCAGCGGTCAGGTCTTCGTCTCCTAAAATAGCTGCCTGCTGTGTGAAATCCATGTCCTGCATGAAGGACATGCTGCGCTTCAGGGCCAGGAGGCGATCCTGTACAAATAAAACAAAAGGCAAACATTATACCACCGTATAATGATTTCATCCTTTTGTTTTCAAATCCCGGACTTTCTCATTCAAGTTTTTAAAAAATTGACCTGAAGTGTACATATTCCACACAATGTTGTCCTTTGCATCACTAACATTGCTTGAATGATCAAGATTTCTTTAAAACAATTCTGGTTGAATGTATTTATTTAGAATAAAATTAAGCTTAATCATTCATGTGAGGCCTCATATGTTTAATATGCATACATACTATATACATACTGCATTCACCCCAGAAATATATAAATAATATTCAAGAGCAGTTCATTCAAAGCAAGTTTCAAGACACTTTATTTTTTTAGCAATAGATGACCCATCAGGTAGGATTTCAGAAATTTGTTCACTGCTACGGTAGCTTGTTAGGTCCAGAGAGGCCTAATTTTTAGAGACATGTTAAGAAACACTTGTGCTTTCTCAGTTGGGTGGAAATTATTACCTTACTCATCATTTTGAACCCTGTATGAAGTAGTTTCTTAGCAGCTTTGTAGTAGACAGTTTCTGGTCGGTTATACACCATGGCGTTGTCACACATCAGTTTAAAGTCCGCCTGAAGGTTAAAAGAAATCACATGGAGAAAACTTTGCATATGGCCTCATTTCTCTTGATGACACAAACTAAATAGTCACTGTTTTTCAAGGTCTGATCAGTGTATTGTCACCTTGAACTCAGTCACTGTGTTGTAGTCGTTGTTCCTGATCTTGTCTTTCATCGTGCTGAAGTCCATGGGATGTTTGATGATAGACGAGTAACCGGGAGCGATTGCATCCGTCACTGGGAATGCAAAGAATCCATGGGGATCTTTCCTGAGAACAAACAAGCAACAGCAGAAAGGTTTCTGACTTGGAAGAATGTCCTTACAGAAAAGCCTTGATCTTATCTTGTCCCAAATTCTGGAAGATCATTATAATAAATATAGACATGTTTTGTGAATTCTGTTCCGAAAAGCAGATGTGTTTGGAATTGTTTTTTTTTAGAAGCAAGTCTAGTTTTTGACTTAATGAGAAGATGAAGATTTGGAGGATGTCACCCTTCATCTTCCCTAATCATCTTTTGTATAAAACAGCTTTATAACGAGCTGCTGCATTGTTTCTATCTGTCAACTAGTGTTCACCAAAAGCCAATGAGGCCCCTGATGGCAAAATAAGTACTGTGAGAATAAAACTGGATGTCGGAGGCAGCACTATTACACAGCACATTATTAAGCATATGTTGCTCTCAACAAATGCAAATTTATGCATTTTTATGCCCTTAATGAGGCTGTAAGGAAGTCCAAAACTCAAAATGGTCTGTCTCATTAGGAAAGTATTAGGTTTCATCTTAGCTCATTTTAATCTGTTGTTAATATGCTTGGCATATAATACGCTAAATGCAAACTGATACATTTGGAAAAAACAACAAGCTCAAAATAAAAAAAAGTTTTTCTAACAGGAACTCATTGGTTTGTATGTTGACACTGTTTCCTCACTAAATGTTTGCATAGTTTGGGTTTCTGCTACATTGGAAATTCCTTCTACATGATAAGAACCTCTCACTATTATATATTCAGTCACGGCGTCATTCACATCTTCTTTCACCCTGGGTGAACTTTTGTTTCGCTTGATTTTATTAGAATTCAACCATAGCTCCCCTGGAGAGATATAAACTTTAGAGTAAATGACTGTTTCTCACCTCTGCAGCTGCCTCAAAAAGTGTTCCAGCAGTTGTTGGCGAGGGGTTGACTCATTCTCTGCATCGACAAAAACAGAGAAATACTTTTAAGAAACTGATTTTCCCATGTATGAGGAACCCCTTCTGAAATTTGGATAAGGATTCCCTCCTGCCTTGTTGTGTGCGGCATGATCTAACAGGTCTGTCTCCTGGCTGCTCCACTTCAACCTTCACAGTGGGCTGAAACTCCTCCACTTCAGGTTCTAATTCGAACTTCTCTTTCTTCCTCTTTTTCTCCTCAGGCTGATAAGATAAAAACTTAATATACAGGGCTTCAAATAAATGATTATTAATCCTCCAAAAGGTTGGGTCATCTCACCTCTGAGCCTATGTTTATGCTTTTCGGCAGAGTAAATGGTTCAACAGGTGCCACACCAGCAGCTGCTGCCTCTAATTCGTTCTGCTCTCGCTCCCTCTTCTTCCTCTTCTCCTCCTGTTAAAATAAAACATACATTTTATCCAACAGCCAGGTGACGGACGGCGTGCTGTTCTGCTGCGTACTAACCTTCCTACGCCTTCTCTCCTCCTCGTCTACATACTTGTCTTTATCCTTCTCAGACTTCTTCTTCTTCTTTTTCTTCTTCTCTTTATGTCGCTCTCGCTCGTGGTCCGACCTGTCGTCGTAGTCGAGCCCTGACCCAGAGAGCTCGGTCACCTCGCTTCCTCCTACTTTGAGCTTGATCTTGAGGGGCTTCTCAAGAGCCTTGTCCTCAAAGTCTACAACCAAATCAGGCGTTAATATGCAGGAAGAATGGGACCCAGAAATATCAATCTGTTCATTATAGTGAACTCTACACCACGCCTATAGAGAAGGCTAAGTAAATAAAAAAATTGTAAATATACATAGTACTTTATTAAAGTTATGCTTTCTAATTAGGGTGAAGCAATGATATGACGTTTAACATAACTGTTCGAAGCTTTGAAAAACGAATCAACCCCTTTAACTTTCATATACATAATATCAAACGTCACAATTTCCTATATTTATGTAGCTGGGATTTTATGGAAAAGCGCAGAATTTTGAAATACATGTTTCTAATTAACTTATTATGGGGTTACTTCCATCATTGTATACCTGTATAACTAAGGTATTGATCAGCAACGATAGTTATTGCTTAGCATTTCAGTTTAATACGCAAGTATATAGTATTTTGTGTATAAGTACATTGAAGTTCGAAAGAACAGATAATTTCCAAAGTTTTTCATTTATTAGGTGAACTGAATAATCTACTCTGCTGTGTAATGTTGAATTAAATGTGAGTCTAACACCTTAGTAGTGCAATTGTTGTGTATTGCATAATTCAAATCAAAAACAGAACATTAAAAGTGAGAAATAAAACTATTTTTCTTACAACTTACAGCACATTCAAGGAGCAGTGATGATACCCGAAACTTATGTCAGTTTTATGCATAATTAGTATAACAAAGCAAATTGCCTATACAACATGAATTACAAAATACTTAGTTTCCTTTATGTACCTGCAGAAGTGTAAAAGATTGTATTAAAAAAAGCATAACTTTAATCACAACATCTCTGAAAAAACGATTATTGGTAGGTACACCTAGAAATCCATTCAGTCGTTTGTTACTATAATAACTTTTATCCTATATTAAAAAGCAGTGCAGAAAATAATATACTGACGTGTTATCAAAATGTTTTGAAATATAACTTTTAATAATTACAATAATTATAGTACAATTTTTGTTCAGGTTTCAGACATTATAACCATGATTACAGACTGCAAGTTTTTTTCTTGCAGATGGTGTCTGCATGAAAAATATCATTGTAAACAACTGCAGCATCCCCAATTTTTGATAATAACAGAAGAGGGCTAATAAAAAGCTAGCTGCAACAAAAGCGTAACACCCTGAAGCTAAAGGAAAATAATATAAGCGCGTACCAGCAACTGTTATCCATTCCGGTTTATGTTTCTTGTGCTTTTTCCCCATCTCCGGTAATAGAGCTTAAGCTAAAATGTTTACTTTCGTTTTACTTCCAGTGTTAGCTGGCTACTTGAAGCGAGCTAATGTTAGCCAAAAGAAGAAGAAGAAAAAGAAGAAGAAGAACGATGAGGCGGAAGTAAATCTGCGCAACAGTGTATTACTTCCGGTGTTAAAATCAAGCGCGCTGTGTTTAATTTTCGGCGTATTTTCACTTTGATGATAGTTTTTTTAGAAATTAAAAACGACTTCAACATCAGCTCGAAAACAAAGAGGTTCTTAAATGTGTTTTGAATATTTGTCGTTTTAGTATACTGGTTTTTGTGCGCTTTAGCTAGCATTAGCGTGAACGGATAGCCAACTCAAGTTATAAACGTTCCTGTAGAAAACTTAGTTCTTGAAGGGTTGTAATTTATAAACGCCTGCACATGAATCTGGATTAAGCTGGTTTTTAGAGCTTTGTACAAATGGAAGGTGAAGTAATGGAGGTGGCACCCATACAGAGCATCCACGTAGAGGTCCACGTTAAATCTTTGAGGTAAGTATTAATAGTTGAGTCTTTAACACATAAGTGGTGCTAAAGATGCTCAACTTAAACATCCCGGTATTTCCTAGGATACCTTCTTTGGTTATCTCTACGCGTTTGGTTCACTTCCTCATTTTACCATTTATCTGATCTCTGACACTCATTCATTCCCCCTGATGAATATGTGTTTTAACAGTTAAAATACATTTCACTTATTTTCATGCCTTTAAACAAATAGGAAAAACTCGTTAATATATGCAAATCTATGTAAAACGTTAAAGAAAGGATAGTTTTGTGTTTATTATGAGCATTTTGATGGACACTAAATGACTTTCATGCCCACATTTGATTTACATCATCAGTGGCAGAGATTCTGGAGCTCATGAATACAATTAAATATTTTTGCTCATTCTGTGCATCTGCAAGTTTGATGTATCTGATTTTGTTCTTCAGTTTCTTCACCATGCTTATCTCTATCTGCTCCACCCTCACTATATGCAACATTTCCCAGATATTGGCCCTTCTTAGCCTACCCTGGCATTTGGTGTATTTCAAAACAATACATAAAAAAAATATAGTTGTTAAAATTAAGGTTTGATTTCATGCCATTGGAGGAAAGGAACTGGCAAATTATTCCTGAGGGTGTTTCATTATTTCTGGCCTTGTAGGTTTAGAGAGGTTTTTTGGTGCACTAAGCCCATTTGTCCAGTAGATGGCAGTGTATAGAACAGCACCGATTATGATGGGTTTATAAATGGAAATAAGAATAACCATATTGCAGCTTTTGATTGATATCTAACATGCTGGCCACTATGTTTGATAGGGCCTAATCATAATAAGGCCATCTGCTTTCTGGAAAAGTTATAACTGCCTATTGCTGTCTGAAATATCCAATACATTCTGTCCACTGGTGACAAGATCAAGACTTCGTATTTTTATCCCAAAAAATCACACATCACAAAAAAATTCAAGGAAAATATTCAAAAAGGAAACTGATTAATTAAACTTTTATAAATACATACAAAGGAAAAAATAAAATAAAGTCTCCAAATATTTGAGGTTGCAGTTATACTAATGTTTCCAAAAGAAAATCCCTTTATTGTCCCACAGAAATTGTGGTTTATTAGTATTCTTATTAAGGATGTGTGAGTCTGTTAAACCCCAATATTACCTGCCTTTGGTGTGTCAGAACTAATGTTTTCCAAAGTAGTAGTTTAACTCATAACTCATAGTTTCTCTGTCCGAATATACACTTATCATCTTCATTATGTACGTGGCAAAGATTTGGGAATGGAATGAGAACGGTCTCCTTGATCTAAATACAAAGTGTAATATTTTTATAAGACCGGAACCATGGATGTCTCCTCATTTACACACGTGTATCATGTAATGATGTGATTATGTGGCATAGTAGGGTTAAATAAAATGCTTCTCTAACTGTGATTCGGGTCCACTTCACGAGATGTGAGCCCGCGCTACCTTCTGTAGCTATTGCTGCAACTAACGATTATTTTGCAAGTTGATTAATCAGTCAATTATTTTTTTCAAATAATCGGATAGCCTAAGATTCCTAAAAGAAGATTTTTTTTATCAAATTAAACGAGGTAAAACTCAATTTATTTTTCCATGTGAGGATTTCTGGATAGAGCATAGTGACAGACATTTTTTATTTTATTTTTTTAGCTCAAATGCAAATGTTAATAGTTTTTTTTTCTTCACAATTGGTATAATTACTACTCCACATGGGTTGCTCTGTCAGCTAAAGGCATGTTTTAGATTCTCTATACTCCAGTTACCACTTAATCGATTACTAAATTAGTTGATGATTATATCAATAATCAATTTATTAGGGTTAATCCAATTTATTGTTTCAGCCCTATCTGTAACCCTGAAGCAAATTCTCTGATCTAAGTAAGAATACAATTACTGTCAAATTTGCTCTTATGGTTATTTAACACATATACATTATGAAGTGTTATTTAAAGAGTTTTAAGTAGTTATTTAAAGAGGAAAAGAACCGGGGAGAGAAAACTTCAAGGTTTAAACACAGGGCTTTCCTTTACATATCTCATTGCAGCATATTTAGAGTTCAACAGTAGCATTCTGTTACTGGACTCAGTTAGTCAACAAATTTTTTCCTCAAAACAGCCACGAAAGAACTGACAGCAGATGCAAATGGTACAAGTAAAGAAAAAAGAAAAGAATAAACAGATTTAACGCTAAACTAGTGATGTGTTTAAACAATTGGATGTTGGATCAATATTGATCACATGTAAAGTAATGAATACCACTGTAGTTAGATGCAATCTGTTTCCACAGCAACTTGCTTGATTTCCTTCCTCGTTTCTTTTTCAGCACAGCTAAACTCTCTGAGGTGAAGATGCACGTCCAGGCACTGCTGAATCGCCACAGTATGGTGTTTGGAAACTACAGATGGACTGAATTTGATGATGAATTTCTTTATAAGCACGTGGAATCTGTGGCCATTGTTGATTTTGAGGAAATAATTACACAGGTTTGTTTTCTGAGTAATTTTTTTGTTTTTTTTTTATGCTGCAGTTTTTTTCTTTAAAAAGAATAAAGCTGGAAGGTTTTGTTTAAACATGTAAGTGTTGCTTTATCTTCAGCCCCTGGATTTAAAGAACTGTGATGTCTCCATTCACATTTTCACCCTGAACGAGGAAGGGCCCAGCATGCTCAGTTTGGAGGAGGATGAGGAACTCTCTGCTGCTAATCATTGGCTGCTGCCAGCAGGTGCAGAACTCTTACTTAAAAAAAAAAAAAAAAAAAAAAAAAAAAAAAAACATATGTATGCCCTAGTGGTTAGGGCATAGAACTTGGAAACCCTGAGGTTCTGAGTTTGAGCCCCACTCCCACAAACTGCCACTCTGGGTCTCTGAACAAAAGACCCTTAACCCCACACTGCTCCTCAGGTGCCGCACAATGGCAGCCCAGTGCTCTCCAAGGGGATGGGTTAAATGCAGAGGTTAATTTCTCCAATGTGAGATCAACAAAGTTCAGTTATTGTTATTATTATTCTCTCGTTGATTTCTCAATGAAAGGCCCGCAGCATTACGGGTCCTTTACCATACTTAACAGTGGGCATAAAGTGCTCTCTTTTTTTCCTATTTCCATTCTTCGTGTAATGTTAGAGCATCCCTGAGCACAGTTTCAACCGACCAAAGCAGATGGATGAAGTTCTAGTGTGTAGAAAGTATATTTTTGGACTATAGAATTAGAAAACCTTAAGCCTGCAGTCATTTTCCTCAGTCATGTCACTGTCTGTCCTTCCTATGGTGAAGGAAGGATCAGATACATTTATACCCCTTAACGACTAGGCACACATACATTTTGTTACCTGCTAATGTGATTTTTTTTTTTCTCTCACTTAATGTTCTATACCTTATTCACTTTGACTTTTAATCATTATAAGGAGTTTTACACATATCCTAGAAATCCCACTTTGTATACGCAGTCCTGTCAAGCTTTGGATATTCAAGGTTTAAAGTGAAGTAATCAATGTAAGAGTGAAAGTAGATTGTTTTCTTTTAATCACCCTTGAACTTAAAGAGAAAATATCTTGGTGCTTAAGCTTAAAACCTGTTTTCATGATTGCAGTAATGTTTATTTTCTGGGAAGGGTTTACCTGTGTTTTATCATTAAGGATTGATCTTATCTAAATATTCCTTCATATTGATCTGTGTCTCAACAGCTGAGTTCCATGGGATCTGGGAAAGCCTTGTATACGAAACAGGAGTGAAAACCAGGGTAAAGTCGACAATCCGAGCTGTGAATTGAGAAAACCACAGCTACTCTGCCTTAACATCTTAATTCTGATGTATTTCTTCAGCTCCTCGATTACGTCACAACAACCATTTACTTCTCAGATAAAAACGTCGATAGCAACCTGATTTCCTGGAACCGGGTTGTGCTTCTCCATGGTAAATACTTCAACATCCTACTGACTGAAACTGCTGGATCGCTCTGATTTACCTCTCTGTCTGTAAACACATTCAGGACCTCCAGGCACAGGGAAAACATCGCTCTGCAAAGCTCTTGCCCAGAAACTGTCAATCAGGCTGTCAAGTCGGTAAGACAGCTTCCATCCTAGTGAAACAATGACTTTGACTGTGGCCTCAGCTCTTCTATTCATTTCACAATACCCTCCATGCCCTGCAGGTATTCCTATGGCCAATTTGTGGAGATAAACAGTCACAGTTTGTTCTCGAAATGGTTCTCAGAGGTACACCTGGCTTCTTTGTTGGAACATTTGTTAACCCGAAGGGTATTTGAAACCGGATTCTCTTTTCTCTCCACTAATTCTTGGTCTTTGTTTTAGAGCGGTAAGCTGGTCACAAAGATGTTTCAGAAAATCCAACAACTGATCGACGACAAAGAGGCTCTTGTGTTTGTTTTGATCGATGAGGTATAATCTGTTTCATGAGAAATTACCTAAAGTTAAAATCTATTCAGGTTGCTTCTATTTTAACCTTAAAACATCAAAGAGTAACAACAGATGTTTTTCTTTTCTTTCTGTGAACCTGTTACGGGATGAATTTCATGATGAAGGTGGAGAGTCTGACAGCAGCCAGGACCGCCTGTCAGGCAGGAACGGAGCCATCTGATGCCATCCGAGTGGTCAACTCCGTTCTCACGCAGCTGGATCAGATCAAACGGTCAAAACTGTGTTTTGAAACATTTAACCAATAAAGCTGTCTTTCATTTAACCTGACCTCTCTGTGTTTACTCCTAAAATTGACTTTGTAGGTTGATTTTTTTTTTTTTATCTATTTATTTCTCCCCCAGGCATCCAAATGTGGTCATCCTAACGACCTCCAACGTGACAGAGAAGATCGACTTGGCGTTTGTGGACAGAGCCGACATCAAACAATACATCGGACCTCCGTCAGAGAAGGGCATCTATAACATCTATCTGTCTTGTTTGGAGGAGTTGATGAAGGTGATTGAGCAAAGGGAACATTTTTTTTAAGCTAACAAATAATGTATTTTAAATTCTGTTGTGTTATAGATGACATAAAGTAGCACATTATTCACAGCTGGATGGTAAATGGTCTGTGCTGTACAACACCCATCCATCCATCCGTCCATTTTTTGTGACGCTTATCCCAAGTGGGGTCACGAAGGGTTTCATAGAAAAGGCAATAAAAATACATGTTGCCTCTTTTATAAAAATTTTTTGGCCATATACACTATATTGCCAAAAGTATTTGCTCACCTGCCTTGACTCACATATGAGCTTAAGTGACATCCCGTTCCTAATCCATAGGGTTCAATATGACGTCGGTCCACCCTTTGCAGCTAGAACAGCTTCAACTCTTCTGGGAAGGCTGTCCACAAGGTTTAGGAGTGTGTTTATGGGAATTTTTGACCATTCTTCCAGAAGCGCATTTGTGAGGTCGCACACTGATGTTGGACGAGAAGGCCTGGCTCTCAGTCTCCGCTCTAATTCATCCCAAAGGTGTTCTATCGGGTTGAGGTCAGGACTCTGTGCAGGCCAGTCAAGTTCATCCACACCAGACTCTGTCATCCATGTCTTTATGGACCTTGCTTTGTGCACTGGTGCACAGTCATGTTGGAAGAGGAAGGGGCCAGCTCCAAACTGTTCCCACAAAGTTGGGAGCATGGAATTGTCCAAAATGTCTTGGTATGCTGAAGCATTCAGAGTTCCTTTCCTTGGAACTAAGGGGCCAAGCCCAGCTCCTGAAAAACAACCCCACACCATAATCCCCCCTTCACCAAACTTTACACTTGGCACAATGCAGTCAGACAAGTACCGTTCTCCTGGCAACCGCCAAACCCAGACCCGTCCATCAGATTGCCAGATGGAGAAGCGCGATTCGTCACTCCAGAGAACGCGTCTCCACTGCTCTAGAGTCCAGTGGCGGCGTGCTTTACACCACCGCATCCGACGCTTTGCATTGCACTTGGTGATGTATGGCTTGGATGCAGCTGCTCGACCATGGAAACCCATTCCATGAAGCTCTCTGCGCACTGTTCTTGAGCTAATCTGAAGGCCACATGAAGTTTGGAGGTCTGTAGTGATTGACTCTGCAGAAAGTTGGCGACCTCTTCGCACTATGCGCTTCAGCATCCGCTGACCCCGCTCCGTCAGTTTACGTGGCCTACCACTTCGTGGCTGAGTTGCTGTCGTTCCCAAACACTTCCATTTTCTTATAATACAGCTGACAGTTGACTGTGGAATATTTAGGAGCGAGGAAATTTCACGACTGGATTTGTTGCACAGGTGGCATCCTATCACAGTTCCACGCTGGAATTCACTGAGCTCCTGAGAGCGACCCATTCTTTCACAAATGTTTGTAAAAACAGTCTGCATGCCTAGGTGCTTGAATTTATACACCTGTGGCCATGGAAGTGATTGGAACACCTGATTCCAATAATTTGGATGGGTGAGCAAATACTTTTGGCAATATAGTGTATATTAATATAAATAGATTTTTTTACCCTGCAAAGTAGACAAAATCAAGTTTAAATGGCAAATCACAGATTCTGTGGAACACAAGCAGTGATTTTCAGTGTATTGTAAACAACACTGTTGCAGAAGCAACTCAAGTTGAACTCAAATTATTCTTAAAAATGTCTGTTCCCTCTGATCTCTCCAGTGCCAGATCATCTACCCCAGGCAGCAGCTTTTCACCATGTTCGAGCTGGAAACCATGGGCTTCACTCAGACCGAGATGGCTGAGTACAGTCTGAAACTGAAGAACATTGCTGCGTGAGTACCAAATCTAGTTGAAGCAGGAATTGAATCACCTCCTCCGCTTGTCATAACATTAACTCAAACAGCCAGAAGCTCATGTTTTGCCTCTTTTTCCAGAAAAAGCAAAGGTCTGAGTGGAAGGGCGCTCAGGAAATTACCCTTTCTAGCCCACGCCCTCTTTGTGAAGGTAAGCATTACATTAGTTGCTTTGCAGAAAATTAATGAAGAATAGTGTTTTAAAAAAATATGTTTGTGTGCAGACACCAACAGTAACTCTTGAAAGGTTCCTGGAGGCGATGTGCCGAACAGTGGATAAACAGAAGGAGGAGAAGGATGATCTAATCAATAGTGTTTAAAACCATCCATGTCTAAGAGCTGAAACATGAATCTTCAAAAGCTGTCCATCTTTTGTTTTTTGTTTTTAAATCTTTGGTTCAGTTGGCTATGCATCATTTAATCTGTCATCTAATATATTCCCAACCAATCCCATTTGTCTCTTAATTCTACTTATTAATGTAACGTTGTGCTAACATCCTAAAGTAAAGTGTACAAGCACAGGACTTGCCATATGAGATGTTCTTCCATCCATGTTTTGCTTTGTTCCACTCCCACTGTTGGATGTTTTTTTTAACGGTAAAAGATAGCTTTAACCTTAACAGCCCTAGCCGTTGATTTGTGCTTAAAGCTGGAGCTCAGACTGTCCTGCTGCTGTCATAAAGTTAGTCATCTTGTTGCTAAGATGGAACTAGGCATGGGGCAGTATGTTGTTTTGTTTTTGTTTTTTCATTTAAATGCAAATGTTTGAGAGAAACAGCCCTGCAGCTGATACAATGTGACATGTTAAGACTCTGTGTTTTGTTTGTGCATTTAGATTTATATTCAAATACATTTTTGGGTGGAGTTCTTTCTGCCCATTTAAATACTAATGTTCAACAAGAAGTGGGGGAGGGGTAACATTACTCTATGCTTGATACAGCTGGAGAAAGTTGCAATCAGTTTGACATATCAATAAAAGTTTGAGCTGTAGTAAGGATGTGATGAGAAATATTGATTTGAAAACCATTTTTAAAAAGCTCTGTAACCGGCTCATGACAGGGTAAGGTTCTCATTTAGCAGTTACTTGTTGGATATCAAACATGGTGTTCATGATTAAATTTGTCATGGAGGGGTCAGTTTGTTTTTTGTTCTGTTTACTCCATTGATGTCACTGAGCTGGCTGCTGTCATATTTATGCATAGCATCCCTTTACCTAGAATAACCATTTTACCCAAGTTATGTTTGCTTAATAACTACTAATGGATTGTATTTGAATTGTTTTCCTTAGGATGTATCTTCTTCATAAGAAGTGTGTTTTGCTGTTTTGTATTCAAGTTGTCTCTGAAATATCTCAATGTTTGACACATTTTTTATTTTTCTTTTGTAACTAATAAACTATATTGTTTACACTTTAGTGTGCAAGATGTTGAAGACCTAGAAGTTGCCACTTGGTGCAAAGATACTGCTGTATAATTCTACACAGGAAGATACATTTATTTATATATACATACACGTGACACACACAAAACTGATAACTCTTTTAAATGAAAGAAAAACCCATAGTGGTCAAAAAAATAACTTGACCCTAACAAAGTGAGAAATACAAATTCCAGGAAAAAGAATGTTTCAATGGAATGATTTTGGAAAGTAAATCCATGAAAGGCCTGGACAAAAATGATGATACCCTAGTAGGGTTGTCACGATACTAAACTTTTCAACTCGATACCGATACTAAGTAAAATATTCGATACCACAAGAATGAAAAACGACTAAAATTCAACAGAAATATTTTCATTACTAAAAAAATACAAGAAATAAATAAAAAAACAATAAGAATAATATTTTGAGGCTGTATGCTGTGCACAATATTAAGCAAGCTTGATAAAAAACTTGCAAAATCAAAATCAGGTGTTCCTTCCTTGGCTATGTTTTGCACACATAATGACATTGGCCAAACCAGTTAAACAAAAATAATTCTCAGCAGCTGCACCTGTTACAAAAAAAGTCTGAAACTGAAAAATGCACAGAATTATTCAATCACACAGTGTTAAGAAAGTGCATTTTCCACTATTCTGCACTTTAGATGGCTGTATCGATACTTTTGAAAATGAGTATTGTATCCGGAAACGTTTCAGTATCGATACTTTTTTGAGTATCGATACTTTTGACAACCCTATACCCTAGAAAAGACTGAAAACTAATGCATCTTTAGTCAAGGTGAGTCCACTGATTAGCATCATCGGTGTATACAATCTTGCAATGAGTCACTGAGCCTGTACTGTATATATTGCTACAGGTTGTCATTGTGCTGGTGGGTGGCATGGTGTGTACCACACTCAACTTGGACCAGAGGAAATGCATGAAAGTTGTCTCATGAGATATGAAGAAAAATATATGACCATCTCTAAACCAGCTTGTTCCTGTGACTGAATTTGCTCATATTCAGAAAACTAAGATCCACGGGACTGTTGCTAGGAGCAGGAGGAAACATGACAAATAATATGAACAGTATCAAAGACATATCGGCTCAATGTTCACAAATGTAAAAAATTCATCATATTATGAAAAAACATTGCCCCTACTGTGAAAAATTCTGTTATGTTCTGGGAATGCTTTGCTTCATCTGGCACAGGGTGTCATAAATCTCAGCAGGGTGCAATGAAATCCCAAGACTGTCAGGGGATCGTAGAGAGAACCCTGCTGCCCAGTGCCAGAAAGCTTGGGCTCAGTTGCTGGTCATGTGATTTCAACAGGATAATGATCCAAAACACAGAGTTAAAAACATCCAAGAATGGCTACAAGGAAAGCATTGGACTATCATGAAGTGGCCTTCTATGAACCCTGAAGGAGCTTAAAAATTCTTGTTTGAAGGACCATCTTCCTGATTTAATGGTGGCTCTGATGCTCATCCTTTGCACTGAGCGAATAGTCTGTGGATACAGGATTTTGGGTGGAATCCATAATGCATGGTGGGTAGTGTTAGTGTTTTTACATCAGTGGCTTGAATTTCCTCCTTAGGCCAACATATTATTCCAGTATGATTTTACTATCATAGGAGGAAAAAAAAACCTGCATGGGATGTACCACCAACAAATTGCTGAAATGGCTGATATGACCAGATCCTTTGGCTAAAGAGGAGCGGGCTGAAGGATAGCACTGGAGCAGGCCTTGAGCACCAGAGCAATAAAGGCCCAGGTCTACCATACCGAGCAAGATCCCTGGTGCAGGTCATGCAGAAAGGCCCCAAACACAATCTGGCAATTCACAACAGGATGGAAGAATTTCGCAGAAAAAGAAAAAAACATGAAACATAACCAAATGGCTGGGCAGAATACAGTTTGAAGATCCCCATGTCAAAATGGGAGCCACCTGCCAAGCTGGTGGAAGATGACAGAACTGAGGTCCTGTGGGACGTCAACTGTAAACTGCTTCTTATGAAGCAGCAACATTAGTCCTTCATGAGTGGTTCTCAGATAAGCTAAACCTGGAAAGTGCTTAAAAAATGTGTGCAATTTGAGTTAACATGAGAATATCAGAGGCCCCATTGTGTGCATGAAGCTGATTTGCATTCTGGAAATGCTCTGCTGCCTTGCATGTCAGTTGCAGGTTTTGTGACAATGTGTCTTTTGTTTTGTTTTTTTGGCAACTCTCATTCATTCCACTTCAAAGCTGGATCCTGTGGTGTATTCATAATAGAAAAGGAAAGCAAACATTAAATTTGTCTGCAGTCACACCCTGTAGCTGCAGTCTTATCAATGGCATCTTGTTGAAATACTTCTCTCAGGTGTTTTACAGGTTGTAAAGTGTTTTATTGCTGCATTGGACTGTACTGTCAAAACGCACGTCTTTATCATCAAAGCCAAAGATTTTTACTCTAATCACACCTTACAAATGGATTTCCCCTCTTTCTGAGAACTTGTTTCATTAGAGACATTTAACTTGATATATTTAATTGCTTTGGGCCCACTAATTCTATTTGTCAAATACATTTTTGTTTTTAATGTGACATGAATTAAATTGGGAAGTTTGATCAGCACGCTCAAAGTTGGGGAGAGAAAAGAGGGCAAGTGGAGTAAGAGCAGTTGGAAGAGCCATGATAAATAAAACCATAATTGCTCTGTCTGGAGGCCATTTTTTCTCTCTCTTTTCGTCTGTAGTGGCTCCAAAATTGAGGCAGTAGTTAAAAGGCAGTCAAGCAGGAGAAGTAACAAAAGTCAAAAGCCTCATTGTTTCAGAATTTTTATCGCAGGTTTGAAAAGTCAGAAAACCCCTAAACAAGACAAACAGTCTGGTGTTTATCCCTTCAAATCTTGTTCAGGTATTGCTGAGAGCAATGGAAAATATATATGCATGTGCCAGTGGGGCTTTAAATGGGTGGTGGATTAACTTAAACACATACTTGAAGGTATGTTAGAGAGGAAACCGACCAGAGTTGCACACAAGCGATGGAAAGTATCACTCATTTCTCTGAGGTTTAAAGTGCGCATTATTGCTTTTAAAGCTTAAAGCCGCACCGATTCAATCAAGTTTAGAAATACCCTAAACTTTTTGCTGCTGTAATGATGCACATCCTCTGCCCAAAAACATAATGGGAACACATAAAACTTCTAATTGTCTGGGTTTTTCCTATTCTTCATCTGTACAACAGCCTTTGATCACAAAGCAGGGTGCTTAGAACCAAAGGAGCATTGCCTCTAAAATATATATATATATATATATATATATATATATATATATATATATATATATATATATATATATATATATATATATATAAAAAAAAGTTTCTGTTTCCAATCATAACAGTTCTGTCTGATGCTTTCGTCTCTCATCTCTGCTGAGGTATCTGCTTTGTGTTTGTCTGCCATTTAGGCAGGATGTTTCACGGTGAAGGAGAGAAGAGGGATGAGAGAAAGGTAACTTGTGAGGAAAGCAGAATCTCAGAGGTCGGAGCACAAAAGAAACGGTGATAATTAGGCGCTGCAAGATGGATCAAAGGAGACTGGCATGAATGAGCTTTGCAAATATCTGCTCATCCTGTCAACTGCACAAAGTTATCTGAGCAGCTCATGTTTGTTGGGACTCATGCTGCAAACAAATTGGCAGTGGGAGGTGGTTAGGATCATTCCAATTTCATTAGGGCGGGATGGTGGAATTGGGAGGCTCTCAACATACATCACTAGCATCCTGCAAAAAATTTATAATCAGAGCATCTGCATCTTCATTTCCAATGTCTTCCCAACCAAAACCTTTGAAGTTTGTCAATGCCACAAACACCTTGTGTTCATTTGGATTTAGGCTGGTAAATTGTTTTTGCAAAAGGCCCAAGCTCAGATTTAGTTTTAGCACGTCTTTGAAGTTTTGCCATCGTGATTAATAGTCAGGAGTTTGTCTTGGCTGCTCCAACCTGTGAAGATGTTTTGATCTAAACTATTGTAGCTCTGCTTGTGTCTTCAGGCGTAATTTTTTTTGTCGGATGTTAAAACCTTTATCTCGGTTTCAAGTCTTTTAGAGCCTCTAATGGATTTTCCCTTATAATAGCGCTGCAACATGTTGCTCCATCCCTAAACTCAAGCCAGGTTCTATTGGAGAAAAGTATCCCCAAGGCATGATGACACCACTTTGTTTTGTTTCGTCGTAGAAATGAAAGAGTGAAGTAAAGATGCAGTGGTAATTTTCCTTCATACACAGTTTCCCTGCATAGCTTGTTGAACTTTTTTCCTTCGTAGTACTTTGTAGTTTTGTAGGGTATACGACTACTTATGAGGAATTCCCACAGCATGATGCTGCCACCCTCATGGTTCAACCTGATGGTGTATTTGGTAAGCTTTTCACCACTTACAGAGTTTTAGACATGGGTCAGAAGTTTCCATTTCAATGTCATCTGATTGAATACACTTTATTCCCAAATGTTTTCTGCTTTGATTTGTAGGTTAAAAAAAAAAACTTAATAACAGGATATGATGTGAACACACATCTCACACTGAACTGAAGGGAGAGATATTTTAATACACTGAATGCATTCAAAGAGATAGAGCTTTGAATGGTAGATAAAACTTTACACCACTTAGATTGTGAGCTGTGATTTTAACTGCAACGTGTTAACATAGCCAAAGAAAACAAACTATAAAACTGCAGACAGGCTTTTGATGTTTGAAGGGTTGAAGTACAACTTGTTCTTCCTGTTTTGCTTCCAATGCACTCTTTATCTGCAACATCTATGGTGCATTTATGAAGGACAGGTCCTGGTGTTTTTCACAACCAGCTTATCAGGGTGAACATGATGCAGGGGCATAGTGCCATTCTTTGCTTTATTAATCATTACTACATTCATAATTCAATCATTAACCAGCATACCATATCATCTGTATTGCATGTAAACCAATATCCAGGATTGAAAAAGTTCAAACAGAACTTTGATTCGGATTTCTAGCTTATTTTTATCATTTCAAGTGGAGAAACATTAACTTTAGTGGGCAGATCATTAAAAAAGAGAAAACTCAAACTATTGGATGTGCAAAGAAATAGGCTACTACAGATTTATAAGATGAAATGATCCAAATAAAGATATATATATATATATATATATATATATATATATATATATATATATATATATATATATATATATATATATATATATATATATATATATATATATATATATATATATATATTTGATAAATGCGTCATGAATATATATATATATATATATATATATATATATATATTTGATAAATGCGTCATGAATATATATATATATATATATATATATATATATTTGTTTGATAAATGCGTCATGAATCGACCCTTATTGAAAGCTGCGCCAACAGGGGACGCGATTTGGCCATCAATTCCTCAAGAGTTGCCGAATTTATTACAGTGAAGCCTTTGAAAATGACAGGAAATGAATATTTTTCTTTTTCAAAATAAAAGCAGGGTATTTAGACCTGGACAACTTTTGTCATTTTGAATACACAGAGTTTATAGCCTACAAAACGAAATTTCGATTTTTTTTTTTTTTTTTTTTTTTTTTTTTTTTTTTTTTTTTTTACAGCTTTCAGACAGCAAATTAACATTTCCATTCCATAAACTGCAGCAGTGATCAAATGTAAACAGAGTTGGAGTAAAATATATATATATATATATATTTGAATTTATTTCTGTAGGTTCTTCCTGTTGTCATTTTGTTTTGGAAAAATGTTCATCAGTAAATATCCAATGAAAGTAAAAGATTAGATTAAGATTGGTATCATTGACAAAAAAAAAATGCAATAATACAAAACTTGGCTTACTCATAATGCCACAGAAAAACCCCAATGCATTGAAATCTGACCTTTGGATTAAGTTTCTTTTCTTTTTTACTAAACACCATTTCATATAATATCAAATATGCTAGTTTTTTGATGGAGCATGTCATTTTGAAATGACGACAAATTACGAAATTACAGGATAATCTCCAAGTATGCATAAAAAAAACAAAGCATTGTCTTAGATTTGCATTTAATAAAAAAAAGTGCATCAAACTACCTATTTTCATGGGAGGTGAGACTGGATAGGATGGAAATTATTTACCGCATGACCAGTGAAAAAAAGGAAACCAGATTTTCAAATATATGGTTTACTAATCCTGAGCTGATCAATAAAAACAATTATGTTTTATATATTATAATTATGAATTAATGTTTTATTATTATTATTATTTATTTTTTATATTATTATTATTTTTATATATATTATGGCACGGGTCCATTCATGACGCATTTATCAAAACAAACAAAAAATAAAAAATAAATATATATATATATATATATATATATATATATATATATATATATATATATATGTATGTATGTTCTGAACACTTATTTAGCGCATAGTAGCTACATACATATTTCTATGACGTTTGAAATTTATTTCCTAAAGTTTAGTTTTACTTTTAGTAATCTAAACAGGAAGTGCGCTTTTATGCCTGAACTTTACGCATGTTCCTCTGTTGGCCGCGTTGGGGAGGTTTCACACCAGTCCGAGCGCAGGAAAGTCTAGAGCCAGACGCAGATAGCGCCCCGTCACCCTCACCGATCACCTTATTGATTTCTTTATTTTGTTTCCTCTAACATCTGAATAAAACCAATGCTTTAATGAGCGCGCTTTCCTCAGTGAATGAAGTTTTCTTCTCGCTGAACAGAAACAATGTGACCATGTAAAGTGACGGATTTCGGAATATCTTCATTGATCCTGGAAAAGAAAGGATTTTAAGGATGGGCAAACTTTTGTCAAAACATGGTAAGATCTCTGTTAAAGCTGAAACAAACGCAGGTTGTTCTATTTTTCTTTCCTTTACAATGCAAGTGAAACTAATAAATGTTCTGTTTTAAACCCTCGCGTCTGGATCCAAAGCGTCTAAGCGCAGAGAAAACCCTGAAGGTGAGGATAAACTTTGATCACTCAGAGTGATGAGAGACAGTCAAAAGTGATCATCCCTTAAATCAGAGACTGCTAGTAATCCTTGTTTCTCCTTGTTCCAGGAGACAGTTTTGTTGTGAATGCCTTCCTCCGGAGAGGGATGGAGGAATGCGAGAGGTACAGCGCAACAGACCACAAACTGAAAAACATGCAGGTACAGACTTCCTTTTATTTATTCCTTCCCTTGTGATAGATAGTTGCAGCTCTCATTTTATAGTATACATTGAACAAATTTTGTTTTCCCTCACATTTGCAAATAATTTTAGACTTTTGCAACAATTAAATGCGTTTTTTGGTGAATCCATGTGTGAGATTTTAGTATTTTGCAGAGGTAATGAATGTGTCTGCTTCCCCTTTGCTCTGCTGATCACTTCCAGAACTCCTTGACCCCAGTGGATGTGAACTGTGCTCTGTGATGTGTTTGTGAAAATTGCAGCTTGCTGTCCTTTCTGTTATGTCTGGCACCAAAGTGATGCGGTTGCTCCATCTTTGCCAGAATCTTAGAGACCCTGATGCTCACAGATGCAGCAGCAGAGCCTCCTGTTGGAAGGAAATGTAGTCATTTTTGAGAGTGACAGATATAAGTTTGCTTTTGCGGCTCCTGGCATCACGACCCAGGGTTGTGTTTTTCTCATCCAGTGCCTTCCATTCTAGTGGCTTCCCAGAAAGCAGCCCTCTGTGGCATAACATTACATGACTTCAAGTAACATGACAGGAGCTCAAAGGCAGAAATCTATACAGAAAGGCCATGCAGACTGTGAGATGTGTAGTTTTAATAGTAGAAGAGTTATGGATTATATCAGTGCTGTAAACCGCCCACACTGGGCAAATTATAAGACTACTTTGCTCTGCTTCAGAGGAGTCTGACTTCACACTCCCATGAAGGAAAAACCACCAAAGGCATAACCTTGGCGCTTATTACACTGCAGGTCCCACCCTACCATCAATCTAAGTCATGCGACTAATTTATTTTCCGTTATTAGTGCTATAATAATGAGCCTATTTATGTCCAAAACAGAAGAATTCACCTCTTCGACACTGTTGTAGTGAAAGTTTCTTTTTGACTCTGATTGCAATATACATTTTATTGGCTCTAATTAGAAGTATGTTTATCTTTAGTGATTTTAAAAGGACACTTCCAACATCTGTGACATTAGTTTGGATCGTTCAACACAAAATAGTGCATTATGTTAAAGTGGCAGGAGAGGAATTCATGATTGTCAACAATTTTCTCTTAAAAGTTCAAAAAGTGCGCCTTGTCTTCAATCAATGCTTTGTAGAACCACCCTTTGCTCCATTAGCAGCCTTTTTTGGTGTTTTCCACCGTCAATGAATTAATGCAGGGATTTATTCTCGTTATTCTGTTTGAAGTATATTTAGGCAGCTTTTATTTAATCCTGCTGTAGATTTTTTTTAAATCACCTTCCATAAGCTTTCATTAAAACCATTCAGTGGTAGTTTTGGTTGTACACTTAGAGTTGTACTGTAGTTTGCTAGAAGATAAACATTCTGCCCAGTCTTGTGTAGAACTGGTCCTGAACCCTTTTATGGCCCCTGTACTTAAAACACACAGCAAAAAATAAATAAATAAATAAATAAATAAATAAATATAAGTCGGCAGATTTTTCTTGAAGTATATTTTACCTTTATTTAAGGTAAAATGCAGATGGAATAAGGTGATTTACGTTTAATGTAAGAAAAAAAAAGCATTTCCTTTATCTTATTCCAAGTGCATGCTATCTAATTATCTTGTTTTAAAAGCATAAATACTCATTCCTTTGGCGGATCGTCTTGTTAACCTGCTCAAATTGGGGGTAAACTGACTTATTTTAAAAATAATCTAACTTTTTTAGATACATTTTTGCAGTGTAACTCTAAATCAGTTTCTTACAATGATAGGTGTTGACAGAAGAGACTGTTACTGATTCACATCGACAATTTACTTTAAGAATTATTTAGAAATTACAGTCACCTTTAACCTTCAGCCATACTTTGGCAAGATCATAGTTGTTATCTGTTAGATCAGAAGTGTGAAACGCTTAGTTTGTGGCTCACTTATTATGCAAAACAATGCACTCTTATCCTAGTTGTGTTGTGTGTGTGTGTGTGTGTGTGTACCTGTCTAGCCATTGGAGTGAGGACCATTTTTTCCAATTTCACCATTAAATTGAGGACCAGTTGTTGCAAAGCGAGGACATTTTGCCGGTCCTCATATGCTGTTTTGCTAATGGTTAGGTTTAGGACTAAGGTGTGAATTGGGTTAGGGCTAGGGTGAGGTATGCATTGGTAATGGCTAGGTTTAGGACTAAGGTGTGAATTGGGTTAAGGCCCCGTCCACACGAAGTCAAAACGAAGACAAAACGCATATATTTTCCAGAACGTTTGTCGTAAAGACGGAGATGTAAAATAAATGTGATCATCCACACGAATACATGAAAACGCTGCAAAATGTATGCCAGGCCTGTAAGTGGCGCTGTGGTGCCAAAGCAAAAATAAGCGACGAAATGTTGGGCATGCGCACTGATATTTATACATGGTTGCCCTGCGGGTCCATTTTCGTGGTTCAGTCAAATTCAGGTGCTGAACTATGTCGTCGATATTGTTCTGTTCTTCCTGGAGATATTCCAGAAGAAGAAGATTCTGTTGTAAGCCCGACAGCAGGGTGAGTAGCATGAGCAGCAACCATTCAACACCGTACGGCGCCATTGTTGTTGTGATACTGTGTCGCGCATGAGTGTTTAGAGGCGACGCTATGACGCATGCGTGTAAGAAAAAAAATGCAGTTAGAGCTTAAAGATGAAAACGCGAAAACGGCGTTTCAAAATCTTCCCACTCTGAAGGCTTAATAAAAAAAAGATCGTTTACAGACCCCCGAAACGCCGTCTTCGTATGGATGAGAGGCTGGTTTGGTGAAAAATTTGTGCGTTTAGGCCAGGGTTTGGCTTCGTGTGGACGGGGCCTAAGGCTAGGGTGAGGTATGCATTGGTATTGGTTAGGTTTAGGACTAAGATGTGAATTGGGTTAGGGCTAGGGTGAGGTATGCATTGGTAATGGTTAGGTTTAGGGTTAGCTTTTGGATGCAGGTCCATCAGATTCCACAACAGTTTCTTCCTCACTGCCATTAGATTGCTGAATGTTTTGTAAAATTGGTTATTGTATTGTATTGTATTTTATCATTATATATATGTTAAAGAAATGTTTAGAACTGTAAATTTACAGTAATTTTTCAAGGCTGCACTTTAAAAAAAGATGAAATTGTCCAGAGAGCTGTTCCAAACAACATTTCTTTTTGTTTTACACTTGTGTACCATAAACAAAATGACAAATAAAATCTGTCTATGTCTTTTAGGCATAGGGCATAGAAAGGGTTGAAAATGACTGAAAATCTATGGAGAATGGGGGAAATGTGTGTGTGTGTGTTTGTTATTATTTTGTTCAATACCCCCATGAAAACACACAGACCCCACGCAGGCCTTCCAGGTTAATTTCGCCCAGAACCACCATTGTTTCCCCCCCTTACCTTTATGCTCTGTTTCTGTATTTCCAGTATACTGATTGTTCAATAATATCCTCTAAAACCTCTAAAGCCTTTTAAGAACTGCTGAGTTTCTACTGAGATTAAATTGAGCATGGGTGAAATTTATTTGACATTAACATAGGTTTAAAGCAGTGAATTTGTTTTCCGGGTATCAGAATAAATGGGGTTAAATAAAAAATGCACAAAACATTTTTTTCTTCAAATCATACATTATTTACCTTTCCCTTCACAGATACACATGCCTATGTTTTAATCTATCACTTAAGATCCCAATAAAATTATTTGAAATTCGACAAAATGTAAAAACTATAGAGGTTTCAATAATTTGCGATGGCCTTGTAAATATCCATGGATCAAATGATTTTGTGAAGCAGATTAATTCTTCTCCTATTTTTTTTTTTTTTTTTATACACTTGGAGCGTTAAACTACAACATAAAAATACAACTTTTCACAAAGTCTCCTCTGAGAAAAACATAAGACAAGTTTTAGGAATACATTTTCCACATTCAACTGGATTGACAGCTCTACTTATTATTGCATGCAAGTTATATAATGTTCCCTTTAATGTGTTTTTGTTTTTCTTCTACTTCCACATCTATTCTTTTTCTTTGGCACAGATAGCATTTTACTCTGTTATACCATTTCATCAACCGACTCCAAGCGTCGCTAATTATTTATTTACTTGGATCAAATTACTTTGTTGAATTTTCAGGATATAATTATTGGATTAAAGGATCTCGGATGTCTAGAGATGAAACAGTGATAAAACATCCCCAAGTCAAAAAGTAAATAGCAGGAACGCTTCAGGCGTTTTTTTATTTTTCCTTTTTTTTTCCTGTTCTGTTAACTTCAGACGTGTTTTCTCTTCCTGTGTGGAACAGCACACGGATCTCATAAAAATGTGAGTTGAAATCACTTCTGATTATAAATATGAGGGAAAGCCGGCCAAAGACGTGGCTCAGCTCAGACCATCCCCCTAGTTCTCACCGTTAAATGGGGCGGGGTGGGGGGGTAGCAGGATTCCTGAGTTGTCTGGCTCTGACTTCAAAGAGAGAACTGGGAGTTATAAAAGGACTCTGATAACAGTGCAGGCTCCGAACCCTCACTGCTAACTTCTCGACCCCCTCCCACCCCAAACGCCCTTATTTGGGGGATGGGCTCCAGAAAACAAAGCAATTAGAAGAGGTGGAAATAGCATGCATGTGTCAAATATTCCCCTCAATATGTCAAATAAAGTAATAATTTTCATGTAGAAGATCATGACTGCTTCAGTGGGCAGTAAGAAAGAAGAAAAAAAAAACAAAAGATCAAAGGAGTGAACTAGCTGTTTAAATATTGATATTACTGCAAACCAGGATTCAAGATTGCTGCTGGAAGTCTGCCCTCTCTGTGTGATCCTACCGTCTTCTTAAAGTTTGGTTTAAGGAGACAAAGCCAGTGGGATTTAGCAGGATGACTTGGCTTACCCTGGCTGCAGTCTTCGAGGTTTTGACACTTTGGTGCAGATGTTTAAAATGACTTTAACCTGCTTACACACCTGGTGTGATGTCAGTAACACAGAATTTTTGAAGTTAGGTCTGATTAGGAAGTTATTATAAAAAAAAATGGTCCCTTTACCTGTTTATATATATATATATATGTATATGTATATGTTTAAATCTAAAGTAGTTAAGAGGATCTGAAGTGTTAAAAGGAGATTACTAGATTTTAAAAAGACAACCCTCATTGCTCCAAAAAATTGAAAAGTTTAATTTACCATTCAGCTCTGTAAAAGCCTTATCCCAAATTCATTTTGCATTTTTTTTCTTTTTTACATTTCCCGTACTGTAAAGAAATCGGGGGATTCTCATAACAAAATAGCAAAACACTGAAAACACAAAACATGGCATTTGTTAACAAATAATCAAAAAACACGTATAGGTTTTCAGCTTTGTAGTAGCTGAACATATTGATGCACTGAAAGTAAGGAAAAAAGTTAAATGTTACATTTTTATTGTTTTTAGAGGAGAAATTTTTGGCTTTATAGTAAAATAATGTATAGGTTTCACAGTACAAAAACAGGATTTGCATGAGTCAGTATGATGTTTTCCTTGCTGACCATTCTGGTCTTGGTTACTCTTAGAGTGGCCTGTAACTTTAGTGTACAGGACCACCTAATCTGGATTTACACTTAACAAATATGGCATGAGAATTAACAGAAATTCCTTCACCGAAAAAAATGAAGTGCTATTCCCATGTATTGTAGAAAGCCAAAGCAAATGTCCTCAAGCGCTCAAATATTGACAAGTTAATTCATCTTTTCAGCACCACCTTTTGTTCCCAATCTTCCCAAAGAGTTGGCTGGTGAAGCGAGACTGTGTCAAGATGTTAAGCTCTGCAACAAAGACCCGCATTATTCCTCCTTGAAAGGTTAATAATATCTCACTTCAAGTTAGAGAAATGCTCAGGAAGGGATTTAATATTATGCCAAACGTTCAAAGACACTAATTTATTTTGACTTACAGAGAGGTACATGGTGCCCAGCCTTTAATATACAATTAAGTTTAGGAGCATAGTTCCCATGCAGCTCGCTAAACTAATTGTACTCTAATGTTTTCTTTAGCATTCATTTGGAATCTGTGAATAAAACTTTCCTTGCGTATAAAATCCCCTCTCAGTGATCCTGTTCAAATAGCTGTTTTGCTTGGACAGATTTGCCACTGGGCTTTAGAAGATATCTTCTAGTTAACATGTTAAATTTCAGTTAGCTGTGCTTGGTTTGAAACTATGGCTGGGATATTTGTGCAATCTAAAAAAACTACAGCCTGGTTATAATTTCCCTGTTCAACACTGGGATCATAATTTTAAGTTTTCAGTTATTCACGCACAGGATGCAATCTTGCAGTCTTCAAGTGCTTCAAGGTTTCTTTTATGAAATATTTTTGTCAGCGACATCTAACTTTTTATTTTTTCCACTTTTGCTTCATCTCTCACCATAAATGTCGGGGGAAAAAAGCTGTTAGTCGATGCAGGGAACAATGCATGGTGGAGTGGAGACAAAAAGGTGTGCTCATATATGTACTGCTTTTGAAGAGACTTGAAGGCATTTGGAGAGTTTGTTTTTTTCCACCTTTTTTTTTAGGGAGGGGGGGATTTGGCTTCACAAGAAGGCGAGCTGTGAGCCTTCATCTCTGAATGAAAAGCATGTGGCTGGCATCCAGAACAGCGGGGTCTTTCAGCACGGCCCCAGCAGACATCTGTTTCTGGTTTGTACAGCAAAATCCTGGACCAGGCAAGAGGGGCTGTGGTGGGAATGGGGGGGAGTGGGGGGCTATGAGGGTTATGGTGTTTTTTTTAAATGTTCTTATTTAAGAGTTTTAAAGGTAGAAGGAATAAGAGCTTCATCAAGTCATCCACTGACCACTTAAGTCGTTTTACATGTATCTGCAGCTGGAATGTTAGCAAATTTAGATCCAGGATCCTCTCAGCATGTTGGTCCCTTTTCTTTTGGTGCAGACAGTCTGTTGGTGTGAGCAGCACCTCCTGCTTGTGTTTGACACCTGTCACATTATTTGAGACGGGTCATCATAGACGTTTTTTATGTTCTTAAGTGTTTTTTCATATATTGCCTCTAAATTTCTAAGGAAGGAATTGGAAGCAGTTTTCACTGGAGAGGAGAGTCTAGGAAAAAGTGAATGCATATAAAAAGAGATGAAAACAAATTTGTTGATTCATTTCTGACGTGAATTTTTACATCACATGACAGATCAACTGTTTTTGCTGCTAGCTTCCTATTAGAATTGCATTACTCCCTCTTCTGATAACCTGTAACATCACTGATAATAGCTGACATGATTAAGTACAACTTGCCTGATTGTGGCTACCTCTATTTTTTGTTTATTACAGACAAGTGTAACATAAACATATGACAACATTAAGCTTTGCATCTTCAGGTTAATTCGGTCCAATGGATGGAAACACATCTAATACGTATTTTCTTTTTTTCGACAATTTTAAAGTTCTCTATTAATTCTCATGACATTTGGGTGGAAACAAAATCTATTAAGAGCAGCTCTACTGAAATGTTTCAGGCAGTTGATCTGGATGCATCGCCCTGGGAGGAATAGCCCAGGAGCTGGAAGCACCATGTCTCTCAGCTGGCTTGGGAATGCATCGGGCTTTCCCCAAAGAGCTGGAGGAGCTGTCTGGGGTGAAGGAAGTCTGGCTGAGAATGTTGGCCCTGTGACCTGGTGCTGCACAAGCAGAAGACGATGAGTGTGACTATGAACATCAGTCCCTCCTGTTTAGCTCTGGAAATAATCCCTGTAGCTATGAAAGTAAAGCATGCATACCTACATTTAAACATTTTTCAGTTTGTGAACAACTGATCTGCAATTGAGATTTTAACTGGTATACTAAACTGAAGTGGTGTGTAAATGTAATTAAAAAGGAAACTAGTATATAATTATAATTTTTGAGTTGTTTTGGCACATAAAACCTGATAATTGTATGCCCCTCTTTTCCTTTGACATATCTAAAAGAATGCAGCTGAAAAACCTTCAAAGTTCCCCTAATTAGTACACATTCTGCCCTGTGTGGAGCGAGTCTGCAGCATCAGATTGCTAGGAGCTGCAGAATAGAGAGATCTCTACCTGGTTCCTCTTGTGAGGAGAGCACAGCACACAGCAAAAGCGATATGGAAATAAGTCAATATTTCCTAAATTAAGTGTATTTCCCCTAATGTGAGTAGATAAATAAGATGATTTGCCAGTGGAATGAGTATTTCTACTCTTAAAATAAGATAGTGAGATAATATAGACTTGAAATAGGACAATGCAATTGTTTTTTCTTATTTTACATGTAAATTGTCTCGTTCCATTGGCAAAGTATCACACAAATCTCCTCAATTCAAGAAAAAAATGCACTTATTTTAAGAACAAATTACTTTATGAGAGTTGAATTTTTTCCAGTGCAGTATTTTAATGGACAAGAAGAGGAAACCCATCCCTCCAATCCTCATCACTTTCTACAGAGGAACAATAGAAAGCCTGGTTCAGGGCTTGCAACATGGCAGTCTGGAAATGTATAGAGAGAGTGTTGAGGGCCGCAGAGGGAATAATCAGGACAGCACCTCCATACATCCATCACACTGTTCGCAGACGCTGCGACCAGGCCTCAGACAATCATAATAGACCCTCCCACACCCACCATGGACTGTTCTCCCAGTTAAAGTCTGCTAAGAGGTTCAGCAGCTTCAAATGCAGAAAAAACAGAATGCACAGCAGCTTCATCCCTCACACAGTAAGACTGCTAACCCCCCAAGCTGTTTAGCAGTTGGGCTAAGTCAGTTTTCCTCAGAACCAGTCTCAAAATACAGCAAATTATATTTTTGTAAATAAATACTACACATAGGCTTACTATTTGATATACATGAAATTGTTCCCATAATTAGTTTTCATTCCAATTTGCCTTTGCAGTTTTAGGAAATTGCCTCACTTCCCGTTCCTTCAAAATGGTTTGGCCGCTGACGCAGGTTCTTTAGTTTTTTGAAGCTGCTCTGGTAAAATGGATTGCTGGTAGAGATAGGAGAATACGGAGCCCGGATTTTACCCTCCACCCTGTATCACATGGCAACTCCACCACTTCTACACAGAAACAGCTCAGTTAATATCACCTGAGGAACACGCTGCAGGTGCAGCACGAAGGCCCTCTCACCATGATGCTTGTTATCTGAGGTTTTTAACACACTGACCCAAACGAACTCAACAGTTTCTGTCAAGGATCTGTTGTGTAGCTTTGCTAAATGAAGTAATAATGAAGTACATAATTGTGACAGTTCAAGTAGGTATTGCTAAGAGGCTGGGCTGTTTCTGATCTGGCTGATGTGACTAACAGGTGCTTCCAACACTTCATTGTACGGATCAAGCAGGTCCAGCGGTGGAGGCGAATAAATTGACAATCCTGCTGTTGAACCTCAGCTGTTTAGAAGAGTTTGACCATAACATTTTCTGTTCAAATCTAAACATGTCACACAAGTGGATGTCTATAAATGGGATCAACTGGGACTGCAGCAGGAATGGAAAACCAAACGTGCCACATATTCAATATATTACAATTCCTATTTGTAAATGTTAACATTTCAAAGGATCTCCTGATGCATTCATCAAATGAAAAAAAATTTTGTATTCAAAAACTATGTAATTGAATACTTTTTATCTCTGGTATTATTAATTAAGTTATCAATTAAATGCATATTTTATTTATCCTATTATTTTGTCCTGGCCACAGATACCTGCACTATTTATATTGTCATACCGATATACAGTATTTACTGTGCAGATCAATACTTTGCTGGCAGATTTGAGTCATATGTCAGAGTATTTGCATTCTGTTACATTTCTTTTTGCTGTTTTTTTAACACATGCTTCTCTTTACTTGTCCTCTGTTTTTATTACAAGCCTTACAACAAAAATTTGATCAAATTTTTAACATTTGCACATTGTAAGTGTACTGCTGAATGATAATTAAAATTGTCTAAGGTTTAGGAGACAATGGAACTTATAATAAATCAAAAGGGATGGACAAATATTGTATTGTATTTTTTTTATTATTGTTACAGAAATTAAGACAGATCTTAGAAATAATGAATTATACACCATTAGGTTTAAGAGCTACATGATTAATATTTTGTCAGGATGATTGGTTTTACATTTTTTTTGTGTAAAATAGAGATGTGAGCAGCATTTGTGTTCGCGGGGTTCTCAGTCACTGTGTACTTGAAAAAAAAATAATTCAATGTACGCTTAAATACTTTATCATTTTCTTTTTTATTATTGCAACTAAATATTAATAATTATTTATTTATTATCTCAATTTAATAGTTTAATGAACTGTTTTTTTAAGCTGTAAAAACCCACAACTTATAGTGATATATCTGTAGATAGGTTGTATGTCAGTTGTGCAAAAACTATAGAAGAGTTTTAAGAAGAAAACTCTCATTGAAAGAAAGTAATGAGACATGCAGTTTCATTGCCACAAATCATGCAGAGACACACAGCAAATGTGTGTAAGGAGTTGCTTTGGTTATATAAGACCAAATTTGTAATTTTTGGCTACATTCCAAGCACTATGTGTTGAAGAAAGCTAACTTTGCTTAGAACCCTGAAGACACCATAGTTTTTTTTTTCAAAAAGTCTAGGTGGCAGGATTACGCTGTGAGGATCCTTTTATTTGGGAAGGGATAGGGAAGTTGGCTGCATGGTGTCGCAATTTGTAACACAGGTTTGACTCCCGGCCTGGAGTCATTCTGCATTGAGTTTGCATGTTCTTCTCGTGCATGTGTGGGTTCTCTCCGGGTACTCTGGCTTCCTCCCACAGTCTGAAAACATGACTCTTAGGTTAATTGGCTTCTCTAAATTATCCCTAGTTATGAGTGTGTGTGTGCATGGTTGTACGTCTTTGTATGTCTCTGTTTTGCCCTATGACTGACTGGCAACCTGTCCAGGGTGTACCCTGCCTCTCACCCAGAGTGCTGGAGATAGACATCAACCCCACTGCAACCCTGCTGGAATAAGTGGAAGACAATGGATGATGGATGGGATAGGGAAGCTGGCCAGTTTACAGAGAAAAGGATTTACAGCTGTAATTAGTTAAAAATGTTGAGTGAAGTATTTTCGGGTGCTGAATATAAATCCAGGCAACACTTTACAGTCTTTGCTCTTAAAAAAAATCAAACGCTAAATTGTGATTCAAAATGTGAAAACATTCGGGAAAATAGAAGAAACTGATTAGACAAGGTCAGACTTTTCTTACTTATAAAGGCTTCATCTGTTTTTTCAGCTCCAGACGTGGTTCAGTCTTTTATGTGAACTGTAATGATCAGTCTAACTATTGGGATTTTACAGTTGGTGTCCTGTATCTCTGTCCAGAAAAGCAAAAGCACTTACAAAAGACACCTAGTTTTTAATCATGCTGGGTCTGCTAACAGATGCTCTCAACATATTTGATGAAATGTAATTCCTGACAGAAATATTCTAAGGAGGCAACAAAAAGCACAACAGATGTTGCTGTCTTCTCGTTTTGATGTCTGGCCTCGACCTTGGCCTCCGCATAAAGGCAGGCAGAGTAATTGCTGCGTAACCTTTGCTGGTTAAAAAAGAAAATTAGGTCAGACTTAAATGAGCAAAATAATTCAGAAACAACAGTGATGCAATGATGGCGAACAGTTTCCAACCCACCAGATAGGAAAAAAGATGAATGCTGCAAGCAGTCTACATCATTTACAAGTCAGGATCATTATCATTTGATGGCACAATCACCTTATATGCTGTCGCATCCTATTTCTTCAATGTCCCATGAAATGAAATAGTGCATGAAAGCAAGAACAGATCACTGGACCTTGCTTTTCAGCCTGATCTATTAAAGTTAATGCTTTGCTTCTTTTTACTTTTACAACTTAGATTAGAGACATAGAGTATTTTTTCCATGTTGACATGGTAGAGTTATGGTTATGGGATTCATTTTTTTACTCTTGAAGCAGCTCCTTCTGTGTCGAATTCTTCACATATTTGGAGAGGGCATTAGTGCATGTTGTCCCTATATGTTAATAGGTGGAAAAAAATCATATTTGGTTGTACACAAGATGTAAAAGGCAGCAATAATGTAAAACGAGATTTCACACCAAACCCTTGGAGAGTTTTAACTGATTAAATTCCAGAGTCCAGTTTATTAAAGACAACCTGGAACCTAAAATGGAGTGTAACCATACTGTGGAGTAGGTAAACCTGCTGATGACTGCATGGCTTATTCAAACAGGGCCCAAAAAGTTGATTTTCAAACAATGGAGGCCTGAGGAGAAAAAAAATGATACCTCTGTAGAGAAGATGACCCCTCTACCACGATACCCTGTGACATCTCACATGTTCATATGTTTGCAATCAAAATCTAAGATATTCATATTCTGTTCTTAGAGATTAGGTCTATCCTACTACTGAATGAACAGAATATTAATACTAATTTGAAGTTAATTTGCTTAACTTTAGTTGGGGCGTCTCTACGTTTAAGAAACAAGGGTGGCTCAGCCCCTAGAAGATAATGCGCGCGCCAAATTTTTTCAGTGCACCTGCTAAGGCGTTGTCTAAGACAAGGGTGTAACTTTGTGTTGAAAGTTGTTGGGGACGGCTCATAAGGAAAGGGAGCTACCTGCGTGACGCCTTTTTTTTTTTGTTGGAAAGGATAAAGCCAAAAAAATGCGAATAACATTTATCAATTTAATGCTTACAGTTGAAAACATAACTGTTACAATATTCACTTATATATTTTGTGCAAAAAATATCAAATAAATCTAAACAGACAGTACAAATCAAAGAAATAAAATAAATATAGCAATTTTGTAGAACATTTATTGACAGTCAATTTTGGGTCACTTTTTAAAATTAATTTATTTTTAAACCAGGACTTGGACAAGATCTTATGGGACCTTAAGCAGAATATGATTAAGCAACTCCGTCTTTCTGTCAAGAACATCCACCAGCAGGGTATCCAGGGGGAGATTTACCATTAGGCAATACTAGGCAGTTGCCTAGGGCCCCAAGTTCTGGGGGCCCCATAAAACTGTTTCCATGTATGGTTAATACAACTAATCCTTATTTGTGCACATTAATTATGTTTTTGATAAAAATCCTTTGGCTAAAATGCCATCAGAACGCTGATAAATAGAGAGGAAAAAGGGACAAAACCTAGAACAAATAATGGATGTCTATTCTATTAACATTTCACTATCTGTAGAATGGGTCTGTTTTATGGGTTTTCTTCTCAGGGGGCCCCCTGCCTGTCTTTGCCTAGGGACCCAAATTTCCTAAATCCGCCCCTGAGGATATCAATACTGATTTGATAGAATCTGGGAGAGCGGACTATGTTCAACCATCCATTTTCTTTAACCTTATCCCTCAGTGGGATCAGGAGGTGCTGGTGCA